>NC_085039.1:0-630505 GCF_963692335.1 Osmerus eperlanus | reverse complement strand
CACCACAATGGATTTGAAATGAAACAATCAAGATGTGTTTTAAGTGCAGACTTTCATCTTTAATTTCAGGGTATTTACATCCAAATCAGGTGAACGGTGTAGGAATTACAACACATTTGATATGTGGCCCCCCCCCCCCTTTTTAAGGGACCAAAAGTAATTGGATAATTGGCTGCTCAGCTGTTCCATGGCCAGGTGTATGTTGAATGAATGAATGAATTTATTTCAATTTTTTACCACAAAGGTGATAAACAGTAGTTATAAAAAGAAAAGAACAATCCCGAACAACATATACATATTCACCAGTATTAGCTCAGCCTCGCATTACATATTCATAAATACATTTTGAACATAAATAGAAACTGATAATTTAAACAAGATTTCCAATTGAATAAACTTGTAAGTATATATACCTTCAGATATGACATGAATTCATACAAATTGTCTGAAAAGGGGTATGAAGAAGCAAAACGTATTTATTCATACCTCTTCTACTACTAGGGAGTCAGTTGGCTGAGCGGTGAGGGAGTCGGGCTAGTAATACGAAGGTTGCCAGTTCGATTCCCGGTCATGCAAACTGACGTTGTGTCCTTGGGCAAGGCACTTCACCCTACTTGCATCGGGGGAATGTCCCTGTACTTACTGTAAGTCGCTCTGGATAAGAGCGTCTGCTAAATGACTAAATGTACTTCTAAATGCCCTTATAGCAACCTTCCTGTTTGATACTATGCTTTTATCCAAAATTCACAAAACAAAAAAAACAAAAAAACATATGTACATACATCCATGTACATACATATCCACATACCAAACTGTATTCAACCTCTATAACAACAACGCTACAGCAGGCCCTTGTGAGACAATCACACCTAAATACACATTCACACCCTTGTACCTCAGCACACAGAGTACAGAGACCCTCCCCAAACCCCCAGCGAGAGAAGCCAAACATCAACAACTGCAGTCTCAGGATGCAGCAACAGAGGACCAGGAGAAGTGAAGTGGGCCAAGCACCCCTAAATGCACCACATACAGACACATAGCATACACACATATAAACAGTGCTGAGAAGTGATACCATTCACCTCCACTCTTCATCACAGTACCTATTGAAAATCACCCGTTTGAGCCTTTTTTTAAACAGCCTCATGCTTGGACTTTGCTTCAGCTCTTTTTGAAGTTTATTCCAGACCTTCACGCCACTGACTGAAATGAACATTCTCTTTAAGGTAGTTCGAAGAAAAATCAAAACAAACCTATCAGAGAGATAGCAAAAACATTAGGTGTGGCTCAATCAACTGTTTGGTACATTCTTAAAAAGAAAGAACGCACTGGTGAGCTCAGCAACACCAAAAGACCCGGAAGACCACGGAAAACAACTGTGGTGGATGACAGAAGAATTCTTTCCCTGGTGAAGAAAAACCCCTTCACAACAGTTGGCCAGATCAAGAACACTCTCCAGGAGGTAGGCGTATCTGTGTCAAAGTCAAAAATTAAGAGAAGACTTCACCAGAGTAAATACAGAGGGTTCACCACAAGATGTAAACCATTGGTAAGTCTCAAAAACAGGAAGACCAGATTAGAGTTTGCCAAAAAACATCTAAAAGAGCCTGTACAGTTCTGGAACAACATCCTATGGACAGATGAGACCAAGATCAACTTGTACCAGAATGATGGGAAGAGAAGAGTATGGAGAAGGGAAGGAACTGCTCATGATCCAAAGCATACCACCTCATCAGTGAAGCATGGTGGAGGTAGTGTTATGGCGTGGGCATGTATGGCTGCCAATGGAACTGGTTCCCTTGTATTTATCGATGATGTGACTGCTGACAAAAGCAGTAGGATGAATTCTGAAGTGTTTCTGGCAATATTATCTGCTCAGATTCAGCCAAATGCTTCAGAACTCATAGGACGGCGCTTCACAGTGCAGATGGACAATGACCCGAAGCATACTGCGAAAGCAACCAAAGAGTTTTTTAAGGCAAAGAAGTGGAATGTTCTGCAATGGCCAAGTCAATCACCTGACCTAAATCCAATTGAGCATGCATTTCACTTGCTAAAGACAAAACTGAAGGGAAAATGCCCCAAGAACAAGCAGGAACTGAAGACAGTTGCAGTAGAGGCCTGGCAGAGCATCACCAGGGACGAAACCCAGCGTCTGGTGATGTCTATGGGTTCCAGACTTCAGGCTGTCATTGACTGCAAAGGATTTGCAACCAAGTATTAAAAGTGACAATTAGATTTATGATTATGTTAGTTTGTCCAATTATTTTTGGTCCCTTAAAAAGGGGGGGGCCACATATAAAATGTGTTTTAATTCCTACACCGTTCACCTGATTTGGATGTAAATACCCTGAAATTAAAGCTGAAAGTCTGCACTTAAAGCACATCTTGATTGTTTCATTTCAAATCCATTGTGGTGGTATACAGAGCCAACATGATGAAAATTGTGTCAATGTCCAAATACTTATGGACCTAACTGTATATTGTATTTAGTTGGCTTCACTATGCTTAACTATAGCAATTTATAACATTAAACAAATATAATCACGGCTATTAGCAACACCATTTCTGTTGCCAAAAGCAGGAAAAAAAGCTGTGTAAAAGTTAACATGAGGACCCACACTGGAGAGAAGCCCTACAGTTGTGACCTCTTTGATCGATCCTTTAGCCAGGCTGGCAATTTTAGAGCTCACTGCAGGACCCAAACAGGAGAGAAACCCTACAGCTGCCCTCACTGTGACTATGTGAAACAAATAGCCAATGAAACATTCACCTGTGTATCCACAATAGAGAAACTTCAAAGCAGTGATGTCTGGGGCCAAGCTGTCCCAGCAGTCACCACCTGAGAGAACTTCTGTAAGACCCACGGCTGGAAGAACTACTGGGGCCCTTTCTCCGTACGTCGCTAACTCAGTTAGCTGGATTTGATTGTTGACCATTTGTCATGATCTTGGATTGTTCGTACTTGCTGTCATAGCAAGAGGTCCGTAAACTTGCTCGGGAGCAGGCTTATTTTATGTAAACAAGATTTGATTGCGGCTTTACAAGCAGAGGTGATACAGGAAATCTGTCACAGCCATGTCTTGTCTGTTTTTACGACAACAACCTGTTGTAGAAGGTGCAAAAATAATTAGAAGAATTTACTATTAATGCACATTGGGTGATAGACAGATTCAATTAGCACAGCCAGACAGGCTACTATACTTTTTGTATAGTAACTATCGGTTTCCTCGTGACAGTGTCATTTACATCATTAATTTGTTGGAACCACATTAAATTATATTTAATTAGATGATGAACAAAGTAACTATGAAAATACAAAGACAAATAGGCCTAGCCTACTGTAGTAAACGATAAAACATCTAACGTGGTCACTACATTTAATTTGTCTGCTACTTTTTGCCAGCCCTCTCCTGGATTTTGCAGACTTTGATGTGTTCCCTGCTGTGTTGATTAAATCTTCCAATTTGGAGTAACCTTCGAGCAAGCTCTTGCTCTGTTTGGCTCTGTTTCGGAAAACACTGGGCGCTCTTTTTGGCCATGGTGAGCAGCCATAGACTTATGTGAGCAGCCAACAGCAGCGTTGCTGATCAAGGTTTCTACTATCGATACATACCCCCTTTTAGACCAACGCATAACTCAATCCAGCTATACTAATCATAAAAAAACAAGGGTGCTGGAAGAGCCAAATTACCCAGATCATGATTAGCATGATGATGTCATCTTGGATGTGTCATTTGATCTCGGATGTAATAAGCAACGTACGGAGAACGGGCCCCTGGCCCACACCTAATGGGACAGCACATGCAGTAACACCAGCTTTACAGTCCAACATGACAGGACAAAGGAAAGATACTTTACCCCTGTAGTGATGGAGGGAAGCTGTGTCATACTGCGTAGAATGTTGGTAGAACTATGACTCACTCACATTTTAAACTACATTTGTTTTGTTAGAAGTGTCTGGTAATGTAAATGGACTGCATTTATAGAGCACTTTTCTACCTTAGCGGCTCTCAAAGTGCTTTACAATGTTTGCCTCTCATTCACCCATTCATACTCACACTCACACATACCTACGGCAGCACGCTACCATGCAAGGCGCTGGCCTGCCCATCGGGAGAAACTTGGGGTTCAGAGTCTTGCTCAAGGATACTTCGGCACGTGACCTAGGAGGAGTCGAGGATCGAACTGCCAGCCTTGCGATTAACAGACAACCCTCTCTCCCCCCTGAGCCACAGCCGCCCCAATGTATGTGGCGCCCCAATGTATAGGAGCTCTTGAGGGACGTGTTTGTTCTTATCACACCCTGAATATGTATTAGCATTTCCAGGGACACCAGACTTGGTGGTTCTGATGCAGAGGGTTACTGTGTCTCTCACCAAGTGATCACTTGCTTTTGGTTTTCAGACTGTACTGATTATATTTCAGATGACACTGACTCCTGAATATGTTCAATCTGTCTATATTGACTTGGATCACCTACATACTCAGGTTTTCCCGCAAAAAATGTGTTAGTCAAGGTGGTAGGGTGAGATTTGCTGATGGAGGGGGGTGGTTAGTTCTCCTCCAAAAACAAAGTTCTCTAGTGAAGGGAGACTGCCGTTGGAATGAAAGGGAGAAAACTGGCGAAGACACAGCGAATATCGCTAATTAAAAACAACGTAGTTAAGGCAGCAGGCGTGTGTTGCTAAGGCGGCCGCCTTAACCCTTGTGTTCTCCTCGGGTCGTTCTGACCCATCAGTCATTGTGACCCACCGTCGTATTGCGACAACTTTACCGCATACAAAAACAAAGTGAAGCATTTTCTTTTAACCGTCGGGCTGTCTCAGACCCCCCACATTGCGAAGGTTAAAAGAAAAGTATTTTTATTTGGTTTTGTATTGGGTAAAATTGGGTAAACACAATGATGGTTCGTTATGAACCTTTGGGTCATGTGACCCGAAGGCAGCACGAGGGTTAACAGCAAAGTGCTGCGGGAAACCCTGATACTGTTTTATACTATTCATACTGTACTTTCTATATACAGAATTGATTCCCGTTGACACTGTGGTCTTCATAATCACTTGGTTTCAGTCTGTTGGCTTTGTTGAATTAGATACATGCAAAGACCTTTTGTAAGAATGTTTCTAAAGGGAAATACAAATAAATTTGTGAACGACTGTCTCTGTCTTAGTTGAAAAATGATTTGTGACGATTCATCTGCATTGGGAACAGTTTGTTTCCAAGCTACTTGTCAGCATGGAAAGGAAGTTTGTACATTTAAGTTACAATTGTGAGTATGATCCTGACATTGGAATGACTGAAAACAAATCAAGCTTAGCGCAAGTTCAGTCAGGCAAGACCGATCCCTGCACTTGGGCATACTCGATAATGTTTCTCTACTTACTCCGGGCTGGCATGTCTCCTCAATTGAGGTCTCATGTATTGCGGGGCGGGTATAGTATTGTAATCTTGTTGATCCTTGTTCCTTTCCCTGAGTGCGAGGCACGCTCGCAGGTGCCTGGGGTCGGGGTACGGGTCTAGCCCTTGCCGGGGCTTCAAAACGGTGAAAAACGTTTGTTTTTTAAGCGGCCCCACCGGCCGTTTCCGGTATACGGGGGGCCCCCCGGGAAGTGTGGGTGTCGGGGGGCATCACTCTGGGGCGCCCGAGAGTGAAGGAGGCGCTTGGAGAAAAAGAAAAAAATTACCTCCAGGGGCGGGGGGGTCTCATGCCTCCTCAGGTATCCAGCCCGAGTGCCTCTCATGGTGGGTACAATTTCGCCCGTGCAATGGGAAAATGCACATAAAAATGTCCCTTCAAGCCTGTTTCAAAAACGGCTTCATAGGTCTCCTGGATAAGCCCCCAGGAACCATAAGTCATCTTTCATTCACTTGCATGTCTTTTTCCAGGATGACTTAAATACTCAATGCTAGCTGTCTGGTGGACTGGGGGCCGCGACAATTATACGCTTGTAAATCAGAAACTGGGAAATGCATTGGGAAGCTGGGAAAAGGGGTTTTCGAGCTCATTTTCGGTTCCGCCCAACGGATTTTGATCAAAATAGGCTCATTCGAAAGGTATTAACGGGGGGCTCACGGAAAACCGGGACCCGAAATGCGCCCCACTCTAACTCGGTGTACAAAACTATCCTCAGCGAAATCGGTGCTACGCAACGAAAACGGGAAGCGAAACAAGACTTTAAACAGAGCTACCGAACTGGGGATCATTTATTCTGGGAAAATAACAACTCACACCGGCCCCTTATTCTAACTTGAATTTAGAAACCGTCCCCAGCAAAATCCGAGGTTCGGGCGAATAACTGTGAATTTTAAGGCACTTCTTCTCTGAAGCTGGGAGAGTGCATTCAAAGCTGGGAAATTGGGTTCATGTACAGGCATCTACAGTTAGGAACCTCGTAGAATCATCAGGGAAGACTTGTTGGATAGGTATGGACAAGGGGAATACGTGCATATGAAGTTTGACACGTGCACGTGCATCACCGCGAAACGGGAAGTGATACAAAACTTTAAACAGAGCTACCGAACTGGGGATCATTTATTCTGGGAAAATAACAACTCACACCGGTGCCCCTTATTCTATCTTGAATTTAGAATCCGTCCCCAGCAAAATACCACGTTCAAAAAAAAATTGTGAATTTTAAGGCAATTTTTCTCTGAAGCTGGAAACGTGCATTCAAAGCTGGGAAATCA
The DNA here is from genome assembly GCF_963692335.1 of Osmerus eperlanus. Classification (NCBI taxonomy): domain Eukaryota; kingdom Metazoa; phylum Chordata; class Actinopteri; order Osmeriformes; family Osmeridae; genus Osmerus; species Osmerus eperlanus. Next base: position 623,812 of record NC_085039.1, on the reverse strand, counting down.
AATCAAATTTATTTGTATAGCCCTTTTTACACGCAAGCATGTCACAGAGGGCTTCACATATGCCCATAGAACTGCCCCTCAACCAACCTAAACCCTCAAGGAAGACAAGGAAAAACTCCCAAAAAACTCTCAACAGGAGAAAAAAATGGAAGAAACCTTGGGAGGAGCAATTCAGAGAGGGATCCCCTCCTCCAGAGACGGTTGGTGAAATGGTCTTCATTTACATGCATCTCGAGTTAGGAACCTCGTAGAATCATCAGGGAAGACTCGTTGGATAGGTATGGACTAGGGGAACACGTGCATGTCAAGTTTGACACATGCACGCGCATTAACTTGACGCTGCGAACGAAACAAAACTTTAAACAGAGCTAACGAATTGGGTATCACTTTTTCGGGGGAAATTACCACTCACACCGGTGCCCCTTATTCCAACTTGAATTTAGAAACTGTCCCCAGCAAAATCCCATGTTTAGGCGCAAAACTGTGAATTTTAAGGCCCCTTTTCTCTGAAGCTGGAAACGTGCATTCAAAGCTGGGAAATGGTCTTCATTTACATGCATCTCCAGTTAGGAACCTCGTAGAAACATCAGGGAAGACTTTTTGGATAGGTACTGACTAGGGGAACACGTGCATATCAGTTTAACACGCGCACGCGCATCACCGAGAAACAGGAAGCGATACAAAACTTTAAACAGAGCTACCGAAATGGGGATCACTTTTCGGGGTAAATTACCACTCACACCGGTGCCCATGGGCGTAGATTTAGGGGGGGACGCTAGGTACTAGTCCCCACCAATATTTTAAGATGACAAAATTGTCCCCACCAATATTTTAGCGAACTCCTTTGTGCTGTAATTTGGATCGATAATAATCATCATAATTTCATAATCAGTGATATTGAAAAAAGTTGAATAGATATCAAAAAGCTGAATTATTAAAAAATAGTTTAGGGTTTTGTCAACATTTTAAAGTTTAAATGGTGGCTCTGAAAGATTGAGGAAGAAGAAGGATTTGGAAGTTTTAAGAAGTTTAAAGAAGTTTGAGAGGATTTGAAAGAAAACTCCATTGGAAACCCATGTTAAAAATATTATGAATATTGATTTATATTAATTCAAGCATAAGAGGTACAAAGCTGAAAAGTCACAGCACCCATGGCCTGAAACCGCTGAATTTTTTGATAGCTGAACGGTTTTAATAACTGAAGATTTGAAGGCGCTGAAAGGTGCCACGGAAGAAATAGAAGAAAAATAATAAGTTGATTAAAGATTAAAAGAACAATACTTGGAATGCTGAAGCAGCATTCTAACAATTAACCATGGCCTTCTTCAGTGTTTTGAATGTTATCCTACAATTTTCAATTGCTGCCACGTTCTTTTTGGAACTATTATTCTCAATCTCCTGTTGAGAATATTGAGCCATACTGTCAGAACGGTTTCAGACAGCTCATCAAATTACACTAATTATCAGTAGGCCTAACTATATAGTTATGTTAAGTAGATTTTGTAGGCCTACAATTTACGCATTTTAACGGTCGTAGTGGTTTGACAAATCTCCCTTGCAGTGTTAATTGCGGCAACAGCTTATTGAGGTCTATCTTGAATTAAAGAGCTGCCAACTCTCACGGTTTCGCCATGTGACACACATTTCAACCATTTCTCACGCTCTCACGCCACACCTTATATCTCACGCTGAAAAGGCAATGCCAAACAAGTAGCCAAGCTAACGTTGTAAACAGTAACTTTTTACAAAAAGAAAAAGGAAAAGTTGGCAGCCCAGGAATTACCGTTGACTGTTAGTGGAACGGAACGTTACTGGAACGGCTTGAGGCTTAAGTCGAACTTGACGTTTACCCAAGTGAGACTTACTCGTGTTAGCGAGACTTGCGTTAGCAACGTTGATGGAACACCCCCTTGGTCTGGCATTTAAACTTGTATCCTTCTCCACCTAGATTGACACACTTTAACAACAGATGAGGGGAAATTGTGTCCCGTTTTCGCCCATTCAATCCGTTCAACCTCATAATTTGTTTCCATATAGATGAAACGTCGGCCTATATCGAACCAGGATCAATGACCAGGATTGAAGGAGGCTGATATAGAAAAAAATATATATAGAGAGAACACTGTGTCATATACTCTTATTATTTTAGAAGTGTAAATGAACAGCAACAAATGTAAACATTTTTGTCTATGTAATCTTCATAAATAATAAGTATGCATACCCAAATAGGACTTGTACAATATAAGTTTCAAAAACACCCATCTGCAACCGACGCAAGCACACCCCACAATTTCCCCAGATATTGTACGCTATCAAGTTAACCCTCGTGCTGCCTTCGGGTCACATGACCCAAAGGTTCACAACGAACCATCGTTGTGTTTACCCAATTTTACCCAATACAAAAACAATAAATAGCATTTTCTTTTAACCTTCGCAATGTGGGGGGTCTAAGACAGCCCGACGGTTAAAATAAAATTCCTCATTTTGTTTTTGTATGCGGTAAAGTTGTCGCAATACGACGGTGGGTCACAATGACTGATGGGTCAGAATGACCCGAAGATAACACAAGGGTCAAGCCACGAATGATCAAACTCCACCACAGCAGATGGGTCCGTGTACTTTGCGGCCAGTGGATTTTCGTTTTGAAATAAGAAAACCAAAATCAGGAAACAAGCTGTTTCCCGACTACCATTTAGAAATAGTAAAACCAAAAACGGAAAACGACCCATTTTCCGTTTTCTGTTTTGATAATAGAAAACGGAAAACGAAAAAACGACCCATTATCTGATTTTCTTTGATGTGCTTAAACATGGGAATCGGGAAGTAAAATAGTGTGTGGAAATCTTCTTTCTCAATTTTGCATAGATTTTTGTGTTGTGACCCGGAAGTTGCTCCCACAAGCTTGACAGTCACATATTCAGGATGTCAGCAGAGGGCGCATAGCAGTAGCCTGGTCCTAACCAGACTCTCGTACATGTCATTTGTACAGAGAGTCTGGGCTCGCTCCATTGACAAGCGTTGACTTCCTTGTGGGTGGGTACTCTGTTGAAGTTTAAGACTATTGGATCTGCCTAGAGCCACTCTGATCTGCCATAACCAATCGCTAGCGTTCGCCTTAGCCAATTCCTTCACCACTACTGTAAGAGAGCTAGCTGCCGTAGCTGGAAAATCAAACTGTTCCCGAACCCTGTGGGCAGGAGGGCCTCAACATCATGGCTACCATCAAAACTCAGCAAAACTTGTTCTTGCTCCGGCTTTAGCTTATGGATATTCGGCAGCGTTGCCACAACGGACCGAATGGCTTCGCTCGCATCTTTCTCCGCCGCCATTACAGAACTACAACACAAACTAGAGAGGGTACAATTTCTGGGGAAATTGTAGGGTGTGCTTGCTTGCGTCGGTTGCACAGGGGTCCGTTTTTGAATGACATTTTTCCAACTGATATTTCTGTATACTTTATATAAAAATGCATACTTATTATTTATAAAGATTATAGATTTAAAAGCATTTTTTTTGCTGCTCATTTACAACTGAAAATACGAGTGAAGTGTAGAATGAAATAGATGTCTTATTTCACCTGCAAGAGGCAGCCTCATCGTTAAATCAAAACGAATACATTTGGCAGACCGGTGTAAAAATTGACCTAATCTCTATGACTTAAACGTCCTTTTAAGTTTTTCCCTTCTCGTGATATTTTAAGGAATTTAGCCTACTCATATTGCATTCATTCATGAATAAAGAACCCCCTTTGAAGATTATTCTACGACGTTACCGGCAGTAGAAGATGGAATCGCGATTCAAAAGCTGCTAACTGAAAATATGCCCCCAAAAACGTAAATAAGCTTGATAATTCATTTAGTGGAAAATCGCTTTCATAAAAAGCTCACTGGTAGCGATCATTGTCAGTAACAACGCAAAATGCGATATAGCCCTGTGTGGAGAAGCTGCCCCGGTAAATTGTACTACTACAGTACAGTACTAGACTACTGCTGTGTTCGTCTTGGTAGCGATTGCGTTGGTTGAATTGGATGTAACGTTCCGTTGTACGGTTTAGGCTGAAATTAATTATTTTCATGAACAGATTGACAAAGTTTAGGCTGTGGCAATGAAGTTAAGGTTAGTAGTTAGATAGATTTTTGATTTAAGTAAGGGGAGTGCCGAACATGTTCTGTCGCAGTTTGACTTCCTACAGCTGTAGATGTTTTTGTAGTGTCTCGCGTAGGCTACAGCGTTTCAGTGAGCAACACTGGTTTGAAACCACAGGTAATGATAATTTCACCCACAAATCGTTTACTTGTAATGTAATGTCATAATAAATCCTACAACGAAAATGTATTTGTGAGGAATGTTTATTTTAACGATTGAAACCAGATGCATCATAGACCACTGTAGAATGTGTTGCCCGGGCAACAGAGGCTAATGTCATGATGCTAATACTTCAGTGACATAGTAGACTACTGTTTCCGAAAGTAGATGTACTTCCTTAATAAAATCAGCTTATATTGTACATTACACGTCACAATTGTGTGTCATATCAGAAAGTAAAATTAGTAAATAGTTATCACCCTGGCCTCTTTGCTTGTGGCGTTTCTGAAGCTGCCTTGCAGTAAAGCAGTTAGCTTAGCTATCTCCCAGAAGTTAACGAGCTGCTAAACTAATGTTCTGCTAGAGGTAGTCACGCGAGTTTTCGTGACGTTAGTGACGTAAGTAGCGTCATTGACTGTGGCTAGCAAGTTAGCCACCGTTAGCTTCACTTTTCGACACAAAAACTTAATTTCCACTTAAACCATGCAACGGGACGTAAATCCCAATAGAAGCAACTCAATGGCTACCAAGACGAAACTTTTGACACCTAGGTTGTCTATGTAGGCCAAATATTGACTGAGTTTTAGGGGCAAAAAGAAATAATAAATATAGCTGCAGGCAGCAATGGCGGGTTCCTCCTCAGCATTGCAAACCATTACAAAATTGACATGACACAGACATGTATTTCATACATGTACACAACATTTCAAGACAATTGGATCAATGGCTGATTTGAAGTCATTTTTTGAAATTCTTCACAAATTGTCACTGTAGAGAAATATCCATGCTGCCGACATTATGGGTTCTTGAGACTTATTTGTTCCCCATTGGCAATAAGGCATGCGTACCAACTTTTAGACATGTTGGACTGACAGGGTTAAAATTCCACCCTTTTGAAAGAGACAACTTTGAAGCGTGTTGTGTCAGGCCACCTGTGCTCTGGTCAGGCCCATCATGCAGAGATCCATTCTTTAAAAGCTTTGATTACAACAATAACTTTATGAAAGTGAGGATACACTTCACTAAAGGAAGTGTGTAGGTTATGTACTACTACTGCTTGCTCTGCCCACACACTTTCCCCATCCATGCTGTTTCCCTCTATCCCAGCGCAGGTCATGCCATTAGAAGTAGCCCAAAAAACATACCATACACAGTCACACTGTTTTCAAAACTGAAACTGGTTAGAAGACCATGGCTATTAGAACTCTACTTGAATTGAGCTCTCTCTAGAGTCTCAGTCAAACAACTGACAAGAGTCATGTAGAGAACTGGACCAAGGTATAGCTAATGTCCAGCTGTTAGCAAGTGTACCTTGTGATGGTACAGCAGCTTGACAATACTTTGTCATGGTCAGACTCTCTGATCCCATTAAACTACACAACATGCACAATCAGGGTGACCAACAGTATTATCTTAAGTAAAAAACAATAACATTACACACATTTAAGTGAACGAACACAACAACTGAAATCCCTTGCACAGCTGTTGTAACCAAACTATTTTCCACAGCTATTTGCGTTTTTGGTGTGCACTGCATGCTGGGTACCCAAGGGCGCTGACGCTACAATATTTATTATCTAGCTGTCTTCCGGCTGTGTAATATGACGAGATGCTAGCGATGCAAACATGAAAGCTTGTCTCGGGGGGTCATGCATGTGATCTCACTACAAGCTTTTGATTACACGTGAGGACTGTTAGCAAAGTATTTCTATTCGTGTTTTGTTAGTGATTGAATGGTAATGTCAGCTAGCTAAAAACAATGTTAGTTAGCTTGGCTAAAATGGTTTTCATAGCAACAGATAAACAAATCAGATCAATCTAACTTTATTCAGAAGGGGGGGGGGGGGGTGGGAACATATAAACTAGAGGTGAAATGGTAGGCATTGTTCTGCCTTGAAGCTGCGTGCGCATCCTCATTGTTTGTAACCACCAACCCATCTATATGTAAAGATAACATCCAAGCTAGCAATTTCGCCAAATTTGACTGCAGATTTTTTACACCATATGTACTTCGTTATGGTTTTTGAGTCAAACAACTTGCTAAATGATTAAATGTCTGTTAAATGTCAAATCCAACTTTAAATGTATAAAAGAGAGAATTAAACCTAGAGGTTTAAAAGGCTACGTTTGTCTAAACTGACATGCACAAACTCAGAGCACTGAGTTTCAACATCCATGTACACATTTTGTCTCTATTTTTTACTCTACTCTTTAACGCATGACTATGTTTAACTTAATGTCAGCACCTCTCTGTCATCAATTGTCTCTGGAGTGGGGGATGGGGGCTTCTTATCCAACAAATTACATCCCTGAACTTTTAAAACATATCAATGGCCTACTACAATTGTAAACATCCTTTGGCCTTCCCATGCTGGGAAGAAAACTACAGTTTTTCTTTGATTAAACGTTGACCTTGAATAAACGCTGCACCAAAAATGAACATTGTGTAATAAATGGCACCTTCGATTAAACGCCTCCCCACAAAAATCAGAAAACGGTTATTTAATTGGTTAAATTAAAACACAGTATTTATTACACAAGTAATTTACAAGTGTAGCATACTATTATCCCATGAAACACTGGCAGGCACAAGTGTCTTTCTTGCTACAGATTTATTTGAAGCTTTTTCTCCAAATCCACCGTTAAAACTAAACTCACGCTGTAATGAGAAAATAAAGACCACATTAGCTTAATATGAACATGCAATGACATGCGCAGCATGTAAATAACATTCACCAAAGTCAAATACAGACACAAAACAACATACTTTGTTGGCTGCATGCTGTAGCCTACACAAGGGAATAGAGGTTTCCTTAGATTGCTAACAACCTCTATAACAACCTTAAACTTATCACTTAGAGTGAATGTGCATAAAGCTCCAGGACCTGACAACATCCCTGGCTGTGTTCTCAAGGCCTGTGCTCCTGAACTGGCAGAGGTGTTCATTGACATCTTTAACCTCTCCCTGTCGCAGTCTGTCGTCCCCAATAGGTTCAAGGGGGCCACCATCATCCCAGTCTCTAAGAAACCATCAGTGAGCTGTCTCAATGATTACCGCCCTGTTGTGATGAAATGCTTTGAGACGTTAGTCAAAGACCACATTACATCCTGCCTGTCACCTGCATTAGACCCACTCCAGTTTGCATATAGGCCGAACAGGTCTACAGATGATGTTGTAGCTTTGGCCTTGACCACTGCTCTCTTTCACTTGGATCAGAACAACATATACGTGCGGATGCTCTTCATCGACTTCAGCTCCGTTTTCAACACCATAGTACCATCCAGGCTCATCATAAAACTACAGGACCGAACATCAGTCCTTCCATGTGCAGCTGGACAGGACACAGGCAGTACGGTTAGGTAACATCACCCCACCAGTCTAACACTCAGCACTGGTGCCCCACAGAGTTGTGTGTTAAGCCCACTGTTGTACTCTCTGTTCACCTATGGTTGTGCAGCCACAAACAGCTCCAACACTATCATTATGTTTGCTCATGACACCACCATTATCGGCTGCATCAAGAATGGTGATGAGTCTGCCTACAGAGCAGAGGTGGCAACAATGACATCCTGGTGTCAGCATAACAGCCTGTTGCTTAATGTAGCAAAAACCAAGGAGTTGATAGTGGACTACAGGCGGCTGCAGGGAGAACATGCACCCATTCACATCGAGGGCACAGCTGTGCCCTTTTGATACCTTTTTTGGTATCAACATCAGTGAGGATCTGAGCTGGACCACCATATTGGTGTGGTTACAAGGACAGCGAAACAGAGGCTCTTTTTTCAGCGGCGACTGTGGAAATTTGGCATGGACTGCACTATACTGACCAATTTTTACCGGTGCACCATTGAGAGCATACTGACTGGTGGCATTACAACATGGTTTGGCAACAGCACTGCCCAGGACAGGAAGACACTACAAAGAGTGGTCAAATCTGCACAGCGTATTACAAGGACTGCATTACCATCCATTCAGGACCTTTACAGCCAGCGGTTCAGGAGAAAGGCCAAGTGGATCATTTCTGACCCTAGTCATCCCTGCCACAGTCTTTTCTCCCTCCTGCCTTCTGGAAGGCGATACAAGAGTATAAGGTCCTGTACCAGCAGATACAGGGATAGTTTTCTCACACATGCCATCAGGATGCTGAACTGTCCTTGAAATATCTTTTTGCACTACAATTTTTCTTATTTTTTCTACCCTTTTTCTCCATTCTTTAGTATTTAATTTTTTTATTCTGCAAGTTGAACGGACATTGAGCACAAAGAATTTCATTACTTATAAATGCTGTTTATGAGTATATGATAATAAACTTGAACTTGAAACTTTTATCAGAGCTTTAAATTGTCTGTGCTTCGCTTGCTGTTAGGTTGTCGACTCTCTCACTCATGAGCGTCCCAAAAGGCCTTCAAAATAAAGTCACGTAATAATTCTGAATACAATTATATAATTCTAAATTAAGACATTGCTTGAAAAAAAATTATACATTATTATAATGCAATTGCGACAATTGCATTCAGGCCTATAGATAGTTATACATATTGTATACAATATGGCGAAGTAGCTGACTTAACCATTCCTGAATGTGCTTTTCATCAACACCAAGTTTGCGTGCTATAGATCTGTTGCTGGTGGTGAGTGCTTTCTGCACAGGTTTCTGTTTGAAAGCTAAAGTGTAAGAATGTTACGGCATGCTGCGTCAGATTTGTACACAAAGTAGAGACACGCGCGGCATACATTTTACACTGGGCTTTTGTTTGACTTCCTTGTCTATTCTGTGTTTGTCTATGGCTGCACTGCAGCTACAATTCACTGAATCTCTCTTACCAATTAAACGTTGCCCTTGAATGAACGCCACCCTCGAATAAACGCTGCACCACTAACTGCTCTATTAAAAGGGTTCACTATGAAGCAAACCATTCTAACAAAATAATAACAACATTTACAATGATTTCAACAAGAAGTCTCTCTGACTTGACAACTCTCTAAACAAGCAATTTCCAAAGCAATCTCTGAAACAGCTGACCAGTGTGGTAATTTTATGTTGACAACTAAACCGCTGATTGGAAGTGCGCGGCTGATTGCCAATCACGAGATAGGGAGACTGATAGCCAACCGCCAACAAACGCTGACTAGACCATACCTGCATGCAGCGAATAGAAAGAAAGAGGGGAGAAAAGAAAAAACACACAACCACAACTATACAGACTGAATTAGGACATTTTAAACATGGGTCCGTAACAAAGACGTTGTTAAAAATGCTCATTCACATTCATTTTTCTCAATTAATATTATCACTTAAACACACTGGTTTAGCATTTTTTCCCACAAGGAAGTCTAACCTCAACAGTGGATCCTTGGTCCCTGGATCTCTTGCTGGAACATGGCATCTAAAAAACACATAGAAAAACCATCAAAAACTATGAAATGTAACATACCACACTACTGCTTAACAATTTCATAGTCTTACATTATCATAACTTCATACTCAACAGTTCTAGTATACAGACCTTTAAGAAAATATTGAAATGGTTAGGATTCTCAAAACACCAATCTCTGTACTTAAAAAAAATATTTAGACATCCATTATTTACCTTTATTCAATTTACACTGTCTACATTCAAATTTAAGTCTGTAAAATGTAAACAGAGAAACGGACTCGACTATAAATACAAATTAAGACCAATTGAGAACAATTTATCTTGCAAATGGTTTTTACTTTAAATTCATGTTTCACCAAAAGAATCATCACAGTTTAACACAAATAACCAAACCTTACTGTTAAAATACTGCCAAGCCACTGACTCACATTAGAAAATTAAAACAAATAAACATAGCCTAGAAGATGTACCTGTAGGTCAATTACATAATCAAGAGCATGGAGTAGGAATGGATGGATGACAAAATACCCCGCCGAGCCCAATCCATTAAATATTTCCTACCCATAAGTTAATTTCCTGAAATGCAATAATTCACCAACATTTTGACAATTTCATGCTCCAAACTTTGTGGGAACAGTTTGGAGATGGCCCCTTCCTGTTCTAACATGACTGTGCAACAGTGCACAAAGCAAGGCCCATAAACACATGGATGAGCGAGATTGGTGTGGACGAACTTGAGTGGCCTGCACACAGTCCTGACCTCAACCCAATACAACACCTTTGGGATGAATTAGAGCAGGGACTGCGAGCCAAACCTTCTTGTTCCACATCAATGTTGGACCTCACAAATGCACTTCTGGAAGAATGGTAAAACATTTCCATAAACCTCTTAAACCTTGTGGAAAGCCTTCCTAGACGAGTTGAAACTATTATAGCTACAAAGGGTGGTCCGACATCATATCCTATGGTTTAAGAATGAGATGTCACTCACGTTCATGAGCGTGTAAAGGCAACCGAGCGAATACTTTGGCAATTTAGTGTATAAAATTGATACAAATATAAAATGTTATCAAGATATGGGAAATCGTGCAGCATAGTACAACATGCCGATTACAAACGTATTGTAGCTCTATAGGCTTTCAATGGAACTCCTAAACGATCAAACCATGAACCCAAACAAAGCTAGCAAGCAAAACAACCATGGTACCATTGCTACTTGTTTAATGCTAGGTAGCTCTATCTGTGCAGCAAACTAGGCTACCTAGCTACAGTTTGGAAAAGAATAACTTACGATGTGAAGACCGTCAGAAAAACTTGGAACGAACAAACAAAATTACATCAACAATGACATGTAGCTAAAGATAGAATAACCCAACCGTAGGTACGTACAGTACATAAATTTGAAACGCCGTCCACAAAAGCAAAAACTAGCCTTAAGGGTTATAGCTTGCTCGGCATTTGTTTGACCTCCTTGTCTATTTGTTTGTGTATGGCCGCACTGCAACTACAATTCACTGAATCTGTCTTACTAATTAAACGTTGCCTTCAAATAAACGCCGCACCACAAATGATCATTGTGTAATACACGCTGCAGTGTTTAATAGAAAGACACATTTGGAACTCACCGTACTAATTTAAATTACATCAACAATGACATGTAAAAATAGAACAACCCAACCGCATAGTTACGCACAGTATACAAATTTCAAACGCGTCTCACAGAAGCAAGTATAATGTTAAAGATTTTACGACTTGCTAGCCTGTAATACTGTCTGTACAAAGAGATATCCTTAGCTCAGCTAGCCTAGATAGATTAGCTGCTATCCTGTTTACGACAGTATAAAAGTCTTCAAGTTATCATACGAATACAAACGCTAAAATACATGTTTTGTACTGCCATTGTAGGATCTTATTACTCACTGTCAAATGTAACAATGAAAATCTCTGAGGGCTGCAGGAGTTCTCCAACGATAAAATAAAATGGTCGTCTTCTTGTGCGTGTACCAAGCTCGCGCGTGTGTCAAGGGGCTCTGGCCCCTTGTGTGTGTGAGAATGTGGAGCACGCGCGCACAGGAGCAAAGGGAGAGAGGATTTGGGGAAACAGCCCTAGAAATTAGCCAAGCATGCATGTTTCAAATATTCACTAAAAATCGAGTTTTCATGTTACAGTCAACTTTTTCTCAGATTTGTGTACTCAACTTTCTCAAGAGTCTTCATATGAACTAGTGATTGAATCAGAGTATCAGTTTTTGGCCGGCGGATGTGTAAAGCATTATTTTAGCATTAGCAATAAATTCAATTTGCTTTATATCAATCATTTTTAGAGGTATGAAGTTGCCTTTGCACATGGTAACATGTTGTAGTGTCTTCCACGTGACATACCAAGTTTGGTGTTGATATCTCAAAGATTTGCTGAGATTTGACCAAACGTCCTGTTTGGTTGCTTTGTTGCAGATTTTGATTGGCTCTACCGGACAAACGGTTTTGAAAATCAGAAATCCCTACGATAACTTTTGTGAGGCTCAGTCTGGATATCATCTATGGCAATTTTGAAGAAAATTCGACCAAAAATGTAGGAGGAGTAGGGAAAAAACGCATTTCCTTAATCTTTATTGTACAGACAAATTCAATATGGCGGCCGTTATAGCTTCTTGAGGCTTTTTTATTCCTCATGAGAAATAAGGCATATGTAATGAATTTCAGAATTTTGGGACTTATGGCCTGCAAATGGCATCAATTTGAAAATTGACATATTGGGGCGTGGCCTGTAGCGCCACCTATTGTCTCACATGGCCCATGTTTGGTATGGTAGTTACTAATGGTCTGCAGTTTCAACATGCCAAATTTCACAACTTTTTACGGTACTATTCTAGGGGCTGCCATTGACTCCCATGGGTAAAACATAATAATAATACCACCAATAACAATAGGGTTCTCCTACCGGAGGAACCCTAATAATAACTAGAGAGGGTACAATTTCTGGGGAAATTGTAGGGTGTGCTTGCTTGCGTCGGTTGCACAGGGGTCCGTTTTTGAATGACATTTTTACAACTGATATTTCTGTATATTTTACATAAAAATGCATACTTATTATTTATAAAGATGACATAGATTTAAAAGCATTTTTTTTTTGCTGCTCATTTACAACTGAAAATACGAGTGAAGTGTAGAATGAAATAGATGTCTTCTCATTTCCCCTGCAAGAGGCAGCCTCATCGTTGAAACAAAACGAATAAATTGGGCAGACCGGTGTAAAAATTGACCTAATCTCTATGACTTAAACATCATTTTAAGTTTTTCCCTTCTCATGATATTTTCAGGCATTTAGCCTACTCATTGCATTCATTCATTAATAAAGAACCCCCTTTGAAGATTATTCTATGACGTTGCCCGGCAGTAGAAGATGGAATCGCGATTCAAACAGTACCATCTGCTAACGGAAAATATGCCCCCCAAAACGTAAATAAGCTTGACATTTATTTAGTGGAAAATCGCTCATTCATAAAAAGCTCACTGGTAGCGATCATTGTCAGTAACAACGCAAAATGCGATATAGCCCTGTGTGGAGAAGCTGCCCCGGTAAATTGTACTACTACGGCACAGTACTAGACTACTGCTGTGTTCGTCTTGGTAGCGATTGCGTTGGTTGAATTGGATTTAACGTTCCGTTGTACGGTTTAAGCTGAAATTAATTATTTTCATGAACAGATTGACAACGTTTAGGCTGTGGCAATGAAGTTCAGGTTAGTAGTTAGATAGACTTTTGATTTAAGTAAGGGGAGTGCCGAACATGTTCTGTCGCCGTTTGACTTCCTAAACAGCTGTGTAGTGTAGATGTTTTTGTAGTGTGTCTCACGTAAGCTACAGCGTTGCAGTGAGCTACACTGGTTTGAAACCACAGGTAATGGTAATTTCACCAACAAATCGTTTACTAATTTCAGAATAAATCCTACAACGAAAATGTATATGTGAGGAATGTTTATTTTAACGATTGAAAACAGATAACGCTACATCATAGACCACTGTAGTATGTGTTGCCCGGGCAACACAGGCTAATGTCATGATGCTAATACTTCAGTGAAATAGTAGACTACTGTTTCCGAAAGTAGATGTACTTCCTTAATAATATCAGCTTATACTGTACATTACACATGACAATTGTGTGTCATATCACAAAGTAAAATGAGTAAATAGTTATCACCCTGGCCTCTTTGCTTGTGGCGTTTCTGCAGCTGCCTTGCAGTAAAGCTATAGTTAGCCTAGCTATCCCCCAAGTTAACAGATGCAAAACGAATGTTCTGCCAAAGGTAGTCACGCGTGTTTTCGTGACGTTAGTGACGTAGTGACGTTAGTAACGTCAGTGACTGTGGCTAGCAAATTAGCCACCGTTAGCTTCACTTTTCGCCACAAAAACTTAACTTCAGCCTAAACCATGCAACGGAACGTAAATTCCAATAGAAGCAACTCAATCGCTACCAAGACGAAACTTTTGACACCTACTTTGTCTATGTAGGCCAAAAATTGACTGAGTTTTAGGCGGGCAAAAAGAATAATAATAATATATATGTGAGAGAACAAAGGTTGTGCTCTCGCCGAAGGCTTGAGCACACCCAACTAGAGAGGGTACAATTTCTGGGGAAATTGTAGGGTGTGCTTGCTTGCGTAGGTTGCACAGGGGTCCGTTTTTGAATGACATTTTTACAACTGATATTTCTGTATATGTTATATAAAAATGCATACTTATTATTTATAAAGATGACATAGATTTAAAAGCTTTTTTTTTTTGCTGCTCATTTACAACTGAAAATACGAGTGAAGTGTAGAATGAAATAGATGTCTTCTCATTTCCCCTGCAAGAGGCAGCCTCATCGTTGAATCAAAACTAATACATTTGGCAGACCGGTGTAAAAATTGACCTAATCTCTATGACTTAAACGTCATTTTAAGTTTTTCCCTTCTCATGATAATTTCAGGCATTTAGCCTACTCATTGCATTCATTCATTAATAAAGAACCCCCTTTGAAGATAATTCTACGACGTTACCCGGCAGTAGAAGATAGAATCGCGATTCAAACAGTACCATCTGCTAACTGAAAATATGCCCCCCAAAACGTAAATAAGCTTGACATTTATTTAGTGGAAAATCGCTCATTCATAAAAAGCTCACTGGTAGCGATCATTGTCAGTAACAACGCAAAATGCGATATAGCCCTGTGTGGAGAAGCTGCCCCGGTAAATTGTACTACTACGGCACAGTACTAGACTACTGCTGTGTTCGTCTTGGTAGCGATTGCGTTGGTTGAATTGGATTTAACGTTCCGTTGTACGGTTTAAGCTGAAATTAATTATTTTCATGAACAGATTGACAACGTTTAGGCTGTGGCAATGAAGTTCAGGTTAGTAGTTAGATAGACTTTTGATTTAAGTAAGGGGAGTGCCGAACATGTTCTGTCGCCGTTTGACTTCCTAAACAGCTGTGTAGTGTAGATGTTTTTGTAGTGTGTCTCACGTAAGCTACAGCGTTGCAGTGAGCTACACTGGTTTGAAACCA
This sequence comes from Osmerus eperlanus, assembly GCF_963692335.1. NCBI lineage: Eukaryota > Metazoa > Chordata > Actinopteri > Osmeriformes > Osmeridae > Osmerus > Osmerus eperlanus. Next base: position 608,577 of record NC_085039.1, on the reverse strand, counting down.
CAGGTAATGGTAATTTCACCAACAAATCGTTTACTAATTTCAGAATAAATCCTACAACGAAAATGTATATGTGAGGAATGTTTATTTTAACGATTGAAAACAGATAACGCTACATCATAGACCACTGTAGTATGTGTTGCCCGGGAAACACAGGCTAATGTCATGATGCTAATACTTCAGTGAAATAGTAGACTACTGTTTCCGAAAGTAGATGTACTTCCTTAATAATATCAGCTTATACTGTACATTACACATGACAATTGTGTGTCATATCACAAAGTAAAATGAGTAAATAGTTATCACCCTGGCCTCTTTGCTTGTGGCGTTTCTGCAGCTGCCTTGCAGTAAAGCTATAGTTAGCCTAGCTATCCCCCAAGTTAACAGATGCAAAACGAATGTTCTGCCAAAGGTAGTCACGCGTGTTTTCGTGACGTTAGTGACGTAGTGACGTTAGTAACGTCAGTGACTGTGGCTAGCAAATTAGCCACCGTTAGCTTCACTTTTCGCCACAAAAACTTAACTTCAGCCTAAACCATGCAACGGAACGTAAATTCCAATAGAAGCAACTCAATCGCTACCAAGACGAAACTTTTGACACCTACTTTGTCTATGTAGGCCAAAAATTGACTGAGTTTTAGGCGGGCAAAAAGAATAATAATAATATATATGTGAGAGAACAAAGGTTGTGCTCTCGCCGAAGGCTTGAGCACACCCAACTAGAGAGGGTACAATTTCTGGGGAAATTGTAGGGTGTGCTTGCTTGCGTAGGTTGCACAGGGGTCCGTTTTTGAATGACATTTTTACAACTGATATTTCTGTATATGTTATATAAAAATGCATACTTATTATTTATAAAGATGACATAGATTTAAAAGCTTTTTTTTTTTGCTGCTCATTTACAACTGAAAATACGAGTGAAGTGTAGAATGAAATAGATGTCTTCTCATTTCCCCTGCAAGAGGCAGCCTCATCGTTGAATCAAAACTAATACATTTGGCAGACCGGTGTAAAAATTGACCTAATCTCTATGACTTAAACGTCATTTTAAGTTTTTCCCTTCTCATGATAATTTCAGGCATTTAGCCTACTCATTGCATTCATTCATTAATAAAGAACCCCCTTTGAAGATAATTCTACGACGTTACCCGGCAGTAGAAGATAGAATCGCGATTCAAACAGTACCATCTGCTAACTGAAAATATGCCCCCCAAAACGTAAATAAGCTTGACATTTATTTAGTGGAAAATCGCTCATTCATAAAAAGCTCACTGGTAGCGATCATTGTCAGTAACAACGCAAAATGCGATATAGCCCTGTGTGGAGAAGCTGCCCCGGTAAATTGTACTACTACGGCACAGTACTAGACTACTGCTGTGTTCGTCTTGGTAGCGATTGCGTTGGTTGAATTGGATTTAACGTTCCGTTGTACGGTTTAAGCTGAAATTAATTATTTTCATGAACAGATTGACAACGTTTAGGCTGTGGCAATGAAGTTCAGGTTAGTAGTTAGATAGACTTTTGATTTAAGTAAGGGGAGTGCCGAACATGTTCTGTCGCCGTTTGACTTCCTAAACAGCTGTGTAGTGTAGATGTTTTTGTAGTGTGTCTCACGTAAGCTACAGCGTTGCAGTGAGCTACACTGGTTTGAAACCACAGGTAATGGTAATTTCACCAACAAATCGTTTACTAATTTCAGAATAAATCCTACAACGAAAATGTATATGTGAGGAATGTTTATTTTAACGATTGAAAACAGATAACGCTACATCATAGACCACTGTAGTATGTGTTGCCCGGGAAACACAGGCTAATGTCATGATGCTAATACTTCAGTGAAATAGTAGACTACTGTTTCCGAAAGTAGATGTACTTCCTTAATAATATCAGCTTATACTGTACATTACACATGACAATTGTGTGTCATATCACAAAGTAAAATGAGTAAATAGTTATCACCCTGGCCTCTTTGCTTGTGGCGTTTCTGCAGCTGCCTTGCAGTAAAGCTATAGTTAGCCTAGCTATCCCCCAAGTTAACAGATGCAAAACGAATGTTCTGCCAAAGGTAGTCACGCGTGTTTTCGTGACGTTAGTGACGTAGTGACGTTAGTAACGTCAGTGACTGTGGCTAGCAAATTAGCCACCGTTAGCTTCACTTTTCGCCACAAAAACTTAACTTCAGCCTAAACCATGCAACGGAACGTAAATTCCAATAGAAGCAACTCAATCGCTACCAAGACGAAACTTTTGACACCTAGGTTGTCTATGTAGGCCAAATATTGACAAAGATTTAGGGGGGCAAAAATAAATAATAACTAGAAACGGCTGTTCCTGCGAAACAGCAGTGAGAATGCTGAAAACCTGAATGGGGATAGCTGACCATGCTAAAAAAGCTGAAAATAGTGAAAATTTAGTAGAAAGTTATAAGCTGAAGCTTCAAAGCAACCGAAAGGTATTTTTGAAAGGGACTGGAGCAGCATTCCAACAATGATTTGAAAGGATTTACCATTACTTTTAAAGGGAGAATAATTTGCACAAAAACCTTAATATTTGAAAAAGTATAAAAGTGAGAAATTAGAAAATACCCGCAAGCTGAAATGAATTTCAAAAATGTGTGAGTCACACAAAAGAGGCAGTGTGGAAGCTGAACTGCATCATCTTAACAAAGCTAAGAGCTAAAATAGCCTACAATGTGGGAGAAGCTGAAAGATGAACTGTTAAACAGAAGAAGTAGGCTAGCTAGTCGTAACAAGAATATTATCGTTTTAACAGATTAAATTATAGTTGGGATAGTATTAGCAGTAGCAGATGTAGCCTATGCGTTTACTCGGCTTTCTTAGTTGGATTCAATGTGTTGATGGAATGAAACATACAGCAGTAGGGCCGATACAGGAAGACACAGCGACACTTTGTTGCAGAAGGATGATGGTGCAAGTTTTGTCCGTGGAGCATACAACGATTAATAAAAAAGAATCATGTAGACGTGTTTATTGAGTAATCGCATAACTAATTACACATGTAAACGGAGTAATCGTATTATTGGCATAAACCGACAATTGCTAGTAATCGTGTTTCTCATGGTCAAGTGGTGCGTGTCTGTCGTTACGGTGATGGTGCAGCTATGATTGCTAATGCGCTGAGGGCAGAGAATAAGAGAAATGTAGCTAGAATCCACACCTCAAACAAGATAACCTAGACGCAAAACTGTACGTCCAATCCAAAATATAAGGATATTTTCCGAGACCCAAGACTCTGCCGAAACCAGAGATATTCTTTATATGTCTGTGCAGTCAGAAATACGACTCTACCTGCAGTTTCAAAAACGTGTTCCTTTTGCTTTCCTGGTGCTTGTTTGTTTGGTTGCCACGGTGATGGCGCAGCTGTGATAGCTAACGAGCTAGGCAGAGAGAAAAACGAACATTTACCTAGCATCCACACCTCAAACAAGTTGACCTAGACGCAAAACTATACGTCCAATCCAAAATATAAGGATATTTTCCGAGACCCAAGACTCTGCCGAAACCAGAGATATTCTTTATATGTCTGTGCAGTCAGAAATACGACTCTACCTGCAGTTTCAAAAACGTGTTCCTTTTGCTTTCCTGGTGCTTGTTTGTTTGGTTGCCACGGTGATGGCGCAGCTGTGATAGCTAACGAGCTAGGCAGAGAGAAAAACGAACATTTACCTAGCATCCACACCTCAAACAAGTTGACCTAGACGCAAAACTATACGTCCAATCCAAAATATAAGGATATTTTCCGAGACCCAAGACTCTGCCGAAACCAGAGATGTCCTTTATATGTCTGTGCGGTCAGAAATACGACTCTATCGGCAGTTTCAAAATCTTGTTCCTTCTTGCTTTCTCTGACTGATTTTACTCACCTCTCCATTGAAGTTAGTGAGAGAATTTGAAAGGCTGCTCTCGCTTCAAGGCTCATAGCTGAAAATCTGTAAATGTGAGCTCTTTAGTAGTTACATTGGCTGAAAGAGGACAATTTTTCCTACATTTTAAGGTATAACTTGTTTCTGTAAGTTAAACTATATGAACGTTAGAGGAATTTGTTTGACAAATTAGTTGAATATCAGAAAAACACTCTGCTTGCTGCTCATTCATAAAAATCAAGAAGGAGCAAACATTTTAATGTATTTCAAACTGTCATAATTCAAAATTGGCTGAACATTTGAAAAAGCTGAATCATTTGGGAATAGCTGAATGTCTTGTGAACATTTTAAAGGTTGAATGGTGTCTCTAGCTGAAAGTAAGCTGAAGTAGTTACGTTTGAAAGAGGAGGAAGCTTTTTAATGATTTGAAAGGATTTACCATTACTTTTAATGGGAGAATAATTTGCACAAAAACCTTAATGTCTTAAAAAGTATAAAAGTGAGAAATACCAAAAGTCATAGCCATCATCTCCTGAAGGAGCTGAACGTTTTGATACAAAAGTTGTAGGAATCGGTTAAAGTATGCAGAACGAGTTAAAGGCCAAAAAACGGCGGAAGAACTGAGAAGTTGAAAAGCAATAGTGAGAATGCTTAACAGCATTCTCACAATAAATATATATGTGAGAGAACAAAGGTTGTGCCCGTGCCGAAGGCAAAGCACACCCAACTAGCGCACGACATCAACGTCATCGTTCTCAGCCACTCCCTCTGTTCGCTGATTGGCCGATAGAAAATTAACCTGAGACATCTGACTTACGTACCGAATGGCCAGACCTAGTACAGAAGCAAAATGAAAGTTGAGCGGAAGTACGTAGGAGGGCAGAGCCAGGCTAGCATAGCAGAGCAGATGAGAAAAAAAAAAAACAGAGCAGATGAACGATAAAATTGCTCGGTTTGATTCCCGGCCGTGCCAACGTTGTGTCCTTGGTCAAGGTACAGGGGAATGTCCCTGTACTTACTGTAAGTCGCTCTGGATGAGAGTGTCTGCTAAATGACTAAAATGTAAAATGTAGAAGAAGCCAGTGCACTGATCACCGGAACAGCTTAAGTTGTGTACATCCGGCTAGAAAGAAAGCGCTTGAAGGAAACAGCTAACTTTCTCGAGCTATAATTTAGTAAACTATTCGAGTTTTTCACCACCAAAATGTCCAAACTAGAGGTGTTCAAGGATTTTATCACTGAGCGATTAACAACAGCAGCTTTGGAGATATTTGCTGCCGCTGAAAAATCGTTTGCAGAGTTCGAAGAGGAGATTTCTCGTTCGAAGGAGGAGAGTGCGCGACTGCAACGGTTGTTGGATGTTGTTACTCAACCTGAAATCAAGATTCACCGAGCAGGTTCGATATAATAACTACAGTTGATTATACATTTCTGTGGCGATGGAGTAGTTTATTATGTAACTACTAGCTGTGTCCCTACTCCCTAGCTAGCTAGACTAGCTATAGTGAAATTAATTACTGTTTCCCTAAGTACATCTACTAATAATAATATCAGCGTACATCGTAGCCTACTGTACATTACATCTCACTATTGTGTTTTTATCATAATGTTAAATCAGCAATAAGTTCAGTTTTACATTTGTTGACGCTTGGAACTCTCCTGAGGCTTGTTCCATAAAGAGAGTTTACCGAATAAGCCAGACTTATGTCAGTTAGTCTGACTCATTTAGTTCATTCGGTTCCATAAAGCTAGCTCAACGTAGTTCGAACTGGGTTACTATGGTAACGTATGCTTCGAAACTAGCCATGGTCCCGGGCAGGCTAGACCGTGTTCTTGCTTAATCAGACGTTCCTGTAACACTGACCCAACGGGAAAACAATGATTTACCACGGACATTCTCATTTTCTTATTCTCAACAGTTTAATATGTAGGCTACATTGATAGAAAATCAACTTAAATAGCCTACATAGGCTACAACATTTAGCCTAATGCATTAAACAATGATGAACAATGCTTTGATACGCTACACACTAGTTGTGGAACGGTACACTGAAGTCACGGTTCGGTTCATACCGCGGTTCCGACATCACGGTTCGGTACGAGTTCGGTACAATGGAGGGAAAAGCAAAACAAACCAGGTTCCTCTATGAGTGAATACGGCGCATTGAAGATGACATGTAAATTCCGATTGCGTCAGTAATTTATTTGGCCCTATTTGTATGTGTATCTAATGGCTGGTTAAGCACTGTAGGGAGAAGTTGAAAAACATTTTTTGTCTCGTTCCAGTGATTGGCACACCTGGTTGATGGCGTCGGATATTTTTAGTCATTTAGCACACGCCAGATGCGTTATATGCGTTAGCATGTTAGATGTATTTCCAGTCATATACACCACAACCAGTGACGTGCGGGGATGTCAGTAAGAGGCTAGGCACTTAAATGGGAAAATGTGTCCAAACCTTTGACTGGTACTGTACATGTTAAAGAATACAGGATCGAAGTGCACAAGTGAGTTTTTCGCTTGTCGTCCGCAGTGAACGGACAGTAAAAGCACTGCTTATTCTACAATTTTTTGTATTTGATTATGCGTAACTGCTACATTCGTCATCGTAATGTCTAAACAATTGGAATAACACGCACATTGCATATATAAATCACAAGAATAAACAGTAAAAATACAAATACAAGTTTATTAAATAAAATGATTTAATGAAAATGTTTACGTTTGAATTTTGGCAGGGTAGGTGTCAGGAATATTAATCTATCAAGCATTGCACAGTCAAGTCGGGGAACAAGTTTAAGAAAGCTTTATTGCTTGCGGCCGGCCCACAAGGAGACAAAAACATCACACGCCATTGTGCTACAAAGTTTGTCTGCTAGCATGTTATGTCTGCATACAGTCATTGGTTAAGACAAAGGCATGCAAATGTCCCAAGGCTCTTCTTCATGGCTCCCTTGCATAGACCTGGCGCGCCACATGTGTGCGTGCGTGTTTACGTGTGTGCGTGTTTACGACATCAACCCTGATTGAAACACAACAACAGGATCTCCGGTCCTGGGGTCGTAAACTCCTTCACATAGGTGTCAACAAATGGTCACCAGACCTTGCGTTTCCACCTATAGTCCTTGTCACAAAGTATCTCCTTAAAACAACCACACCAACCCCCTTCTTCTAAGTCCTCAGCCCCAAGATAAGGGTCTTGTATGTTTACCCAGAGTTCAGATTTGGGGATAGGCCTCTCTTTGCACCTAAGGAATACTGAACACAGAATCATTTTTATACAGGATAAATGTGTTACATCTTCAATTTTTCCAACAGTAGGCAGTGCCTACCTTGCCTACCCAGACTGCACGTCACTGCCCACAACTGCTGAACCACGCCGACACATAGTGCTTGTCTTATCCACCACTCTCTCGCCTGTACTACTGTAACTGAATGGGAAACCAAAGTTTTCCCAAACTTGCAATCTTAAAACGACCGGCGGGTCCGCTATCTCTCGTGGGTCGCCACCAATCGCCATACTCGTCCTTAGTGCTGCTAGCTAGCTGCACTGTGCTACCTCTGACTCACGGCAGCGCCAATCAGAGCTTCAGAGCTACAGATTAGATTTCCCGAAAGAACACGAGTATCTAACAGTAGTTCTGCATTACATTTATTAATTTGCACGCAAGTTTTATTTAATTTTATACCGTGTATTCTCCGTGTAATTTCATGCACCGAACCGTGACGCCCGTACCGTACGGTTCGGTACGAATACATGTACCGTTAAATGTATGGCTATGGTAGTTTGTGATATCAAATGTTTATAGGCATCAGGCATAGGCCTATATCTTAATCTAAATGATCAGAGTATAATTATCATAGCTATTGTTAATAGTAGCCTACAATTGCTAAACAAACCTAAATCCATACCCTCCATTTCCCTGACACAAAAACCATGTTAAAAACTTAGGCTATGGATAATGTATTAATTAATAGTAGGCAATTTATTTTAAACAATGTCAAAAAAAGTCAATTTAGATGTGTTTAGAGGGTGTCTGTTTTTTAATCAACGAAGCAAAGGTCTAAAAAGGTCCTCGACCTACGTAGCCTATCGTTCACGTCAATCATGGCGTGTCATTTTATTTTGATGAAGCGGTGGATGAGGGAGCTGTCATTGTACATGATTTAAAGGGAACGTTCTTTCTGGAAGAAGTCACGTGGCCGTGTTCATTGCTTTTGCCGTGGTGGATTGTATGATCCATGTTTTACCTGTCGGGCTGCTTAAGAATAGGGTGCACGCGCAATTAGTTTGACTACTTAAATCTGACTTGAATTAGTAAGAGTGCGTGAGCTGAAATTGGCCTTTATGGAACCGCTTTAGCCCCGCTTGACTAATTAATCTAATGCAAGTCAGGTTTGGGACTTTAAGTCCAACTTTTTTGAGCGGCCTTTATGGAACAGGCCTCTGGGGGGTGTTCCATCAACGTCGATTACGGAAAAGCGAGACTTATTTCGCCAAGTCTCGCTTACTTCAGCGAGAGTTCCGTTCCATTAAGGTGGCTTGTTGTAGTTATACCTACATGACCAAGGTAACTTATATTTCGGAACTAGCCTGCTCCGTGTCAGGCTAAAAGTCGAGTTAAACAGACGGGCTCTAGCTAAACTAAGATGTGTTGCAAATAACAGGCAGAAACTGAACCTCAAAAGACAGTTCCGTCGAGTAAATTCCTAGCCTGGCTCTGTCCTCCTATGTACTTCTGCTCAATTTTGATTTTGCTTCTGTACTGCGTCTGGGCTTGAGGTACGTAAGTCAGATGTCTCCGGTTAACTTTCTACCTGTCCATTCAGCGAACAGAGGGAGTGGCTGAGAACGATGACGTTGATGTTGTGCGCTAGTTTGTGTTGTAGTTCCGTAATGGCAGCAGAGAAAGATGCGAGCGAAGCCATTCAGTCCGTTGTGGCAACGCGGCCGAATATCCAGAAGTTAAATCCGGAGGAAGAACAATCTTTGATCCCCACGGGGTTCGTCTGATTTTACAGCTAGCTCCGTTAGTCGTGAAGGAGTTGGCTAAGGCGAACGCTAGCGATTGGAGGAAGCGTTAACTTCCTTCAAGGAAGTTAACGCTTGTCAATGGAGTGAGCCCAGACTCTCTGTACAAATGAAATGTACGAGAGTCTGGTTAGGACCAGGCTAGCAAATTCCTGCGCGCAAAGCACTTTGTTCGGAAACATAAGTGCAGACTTTTTGAAGTGCAGACAGAATGAATTTCCGTGTTTACTTCATCTCCAAAGAATGTATTAATTTAAATAAACAAGTTAAAGAAATAATGTCACTTTAACTGTTTTCAAATGCCATTGGTTAATTGCAGAGGTGTCTTACTTAAGTAGAAATTTTGGGTATCTATACTTTACTGAAGTAATTATTTTTCAGCCAACTTTCTACTTCTACTCCTTACATTTTCACGCAGTTATCTGTACTTTCTACTCCTTACATTTTTTAAATAGCCTCGTTACTCCAATTTCAGTTCGGCTTGTCATCGTTCAAAAAAACACACACAAAAAAAACTATCCAGAAAAAACGCGCCATCCGGATAGAGTGAATTTGATTGTGGTTGGATGAGAAGTATAAACATATAACATTCCGACACCCTATTGGTTTACGTGATCCATCACCTGCACATGACACAAAATCACGTCAAACTCCAGCAAGGAAATAGCAGACGTATGTAGCCTACGAAGATGTCCGTGGCGGAGACTCAAGAGAACTCAAGCAAAATGTCCGAACCAAGCACCAGCGAGGAGGTTGGTCGCTAGGAAGATTAGCCAACCCTTCTACATCCCTGGCCGTACCTGGAAGAATTGTTCGACATGTTTGGATGCAAAAACAACTCCTTTCGAATGCGCTGCAGGCTCTGCGCACCCAAGTAGGCTACCACAAGCTAATGGCTTTTCACAAACTCAAAATTTGAATAAAGGCTATTGATAACATGCCTCTGAAGTTTGACTTTTTGCAGCATTACAATACTTATAGGCAACTAGTCATCATATCTTGCGCTCCATGAAACACATGTTAATGCTTAGTAGTAGGCTACACATATATGGTTCTTTAATGTATTTGCATTGTACTAAAATGCGTTCATTTTCAATGGGCATAAACAGGTGCAGCCCACATTTTTCAATATTAACATTTCAATATAACAAGTCATTATGGCCTTTGGAAAAATGTTTTTTTCGGGGGAGGTGGGATCGTGCATTATAGACCCCTGTGCCTAAGCTTTTGTCCTTAATGGCATTTTTTCCCCTTACTACTTTTACTTTTATACTTTAAGTAGTTTTGAAACCAGTACTTTTATACTTTTACTTGAGTAAAAAGCTTGAATTGATACTTCAACTTCTACAGAAGTATTTTTAAACCCTAGTATCTATACTTCTACTTGAGTAATGGATGTGAATACTTTTGACTCCTCTGGTTAATTGACATAAAATAAGGCCTTAGATACTAAGCAGAGCGTCTAGACAAGTTACAATCAATTATGGCTTATCTGTTTTTTGACAACTCTGTGGATGAAGGTGCTCAGATTATACAAAGAGCGTTTATCCCACCAGCCCCAAGGGTCTTCGGAGACAGAAGTAATGCTTCCCTGACCAGTATATTTGGAAGAGGTATAGGTTCAGCAGGCCCAGCACAGTTTATCTTGATAGATTTTATTGTCATTCAGGGCTTGACAATAACGATGGCCCGATGGCCCGGGGCCAGTAAAAAGTAACGTTGGGACAGTTAATCTAGCCCAATCGGGCCACTGCAAATTATTGATTGAAAAAATTATTTGCATTGTAAAAGTTAACATCCATATGTTTTGCTATCTGCTAAATGCATAAATAACTTTGCAGCTCTTGGGGCGCACAGTTGGCAAAGCAAGAGTTGAGTAGTGAGTATAGTGTCAAATTGTAATTCTCTAATCTCAATATTTTTTTTTACAACTGGCGCGAGACTGGCGCAAGACAATAAAGTGAAGATGGCAGCAAAGTAAAGCTACGAGCTCAAACGGAAGCAACTTTTTTTTATGGAACGAAGATGCACTGTGTCTTCTGTCATATGTTCCCGTCTAAAGCAGACAAAAGTGGATCTTTTTACGCAGGCACCGACAATTTTCGAAAACAATCCCTGACCAGCCATGCTAGCAGACAGCACCTGGTTTGCGTGACAGCTAAGCGGATGGTTGACAATCCATCTTCCAGGCCGTTGACCATGCTGGTCAGGAATTTAAATGCAGATGCCCATCGTGTTATTGCACGACTTATAACAACGGCATATCACGTAATTAAGACGGGCCAGCCGTTCGCCTCGTTCCCCCAGGCTATTGAACTGCAGCAGAAGAATGGTGTCGACTTGGGTACTTAGTATCATACTGATGAAATGCTAGGGGAGCTTTTATATATTAGCATTGAGGGACAAGAGGTTTCAGTTTCAACCAGACAGAGTTGTGCAGAGATGGCTGTCAGCAGGGAAGAGAGCACGTCATGTTTGAGGTTAAAAGTCAATTGTTTTGCTGACCTTTTTATTTTTTATCACTAGAAATGTGATTTCATTTTTGTTCTTTTTATATCCAGGATGTGTTTAATAAATGGTTAAACATGTTAACAGAATAACACAACTTATAAGTCTTTGGTTTTGTTGTAACAATGATAAATTACAAATTCGGTAGGCCTAGACCAGGGGTACTCAATTAGAAACCCAAAAGGTCCACTAACCAAATTTCCATTCAGTCCAGGGTCCGGAACAATTATGGTTTATTTTTCTGGCCCTTCAGAGTTCTGGGGGTAATTTTGTTCAAAGTGTCCATGCTTTGTGTCATTGTGACCATAGCCGCGGGAACATAGTATATTTTATCAGGGGGGTGCTGCTGGGGTGTGGGGGGGGGGTTCTTAATGTTGCGGGGCGGTAGGGATGGACTGGGAGTAAAAATAGGTCATGCATATTATGTTTGATGTGTGGCTAGTTTGTGAGAACGCTAGGATACTTAATTTGAGCACAAAATAGTTTTTTGAGCTTTATGTAAAATGAACATAGCCGTTTTTCAATTGGTAAAACCTTGTCTAGTGAAGGTGATCGTCTTTTTGTCTCTTAATGTTTCAGCCCCACCCTTATGTTTCTTAGCCTGGTTTTCCATTGTTATTCTTCTCCCGGTGCTCCCGAAGGCCAGTCCGCTACTGCGGGGCTGGGCTGTGCCGCGGTGGTGAATTTTCAAGTCATATCATTGGAAATTCTCGTGCTGTCAGGGGGTGCTACAGCACTCCTAGTTCCCACGGCCATGATAGTGACGTTTCACATTAGCTACCACTATTGACAAGGGCAACCGTCTCATTAAACACATCGGTTTTGTGCGCCCCACAGGCAGCACAAATGCATACTTGAAATGCAGTCTGAAATTAGGTATTTTTGGATTTGGATTTTCGCCGGGTTTAGAGCACGCCATGTTTTTCGCTAAGGAAGAAACAGGTACTGTTAGCAAATCGATTAGCCTGCGTTGTTGCGAATGACACACACAACCTGACCCACAGAGGTTGCAACCAACTTTCAGTGAGTGAGTTGTCATGGTGATTACAGTTATTAAAGCTCCTGATTGGACCTTTGTATTGGACAAGTAAGATAGAAACCACATTTAGTTGGAACAAAAAGATGTGCCGGTTAAAATGGAAACGTTCGGTCAAAATGAATCAATTCCATAATAATATATTGGTTATAGGTCCGGGTCCGGATAGAGAACCGCCTGGGTCCGGACCCGGACCGTGGTCCGCCAATTAGTGACCCCTGGCCTAGACTATGTAGTCTGCTGGAATCACTCACAAGGAAGCAAACTCACTGTAGCCAAGCCTTGACCACTGTTCAGTCTGTCTGCATCTCTGTGTGTCTTTGCATGTGGGACATTCTTGAACATGGTTGGTGACTTAAAAAGGTTTAGCAAAGGTAACTATGCCAGGAAGTATGAAGGGTATACCTTGCTCCAAAGCAGTACCTGAATATTATCATCATTTTTCCAGGTAATCTTGAAACACAAAGAATCAAGGAGACTTTTTATTCAATTTTATAAAGCATGTTCATTGATAAAAGTAGCCTATATGTTGACAAGCCTCTATATTACTTCATCCTCTCCTTCTGGCTTCCCCAATATTATAAGTGCAATATACTGTCCCCATGGATGTATCCAGGCCCACTGAAAGACTCAGGGGGTGACTGCCTGGTGCCCCCAGGGTTGAAAAAGCGTTTCTAAAATGCTCTCTCACGGCTCCAGACTAACTTTTTTTTACTAGGAGCACCGTAGCCCCTGACTGAAAAATTTAGGAGCGCAAGCAGAAAATTTAGGGGCACACCTTTAAAATCGACCTGCAATGCGATTATTAATTTAACTAGAGAGGGTACAATTTCTGGGGAAATTGTGGGGTGTGCTTACGTTGGTTGCAGATGGGTCATTTTTACAACTGATATACAGCGACGCACCACACAAGCTTGAGTTTAAATATTATCTAATGTGACATTACGTACTGTATGCAAGTCTTAGCTATGCCTTAACCTTTTCATGTTCCTGTTAAATTTGCCTGAAAACGCCTAAACAGCATACCCAAAGTAAATTGGAAGCTGTTCTTGAACCATTTGGAGTACATGCATGTAAATGATCTCTTTTGAAAGCTGACACTCTGAAGTTATGTCCCCTGTTGTCAGGACCCCTGTCAGTCCTTCTAGTGTTGAGTAATAGAAGCTTGAACACAAGGAAAGTGAAAATTTCTATTTCCGCCTAGATTTTGTTTTGAAAACAGAGGCCTGAAGAGGCCTAGAGGTGGTAGGTATTATCTGGAAGACTAAATTGGACCACAGGTTGAAGCCTTACCCAATTCAAATCAAAAGTCAAACATAATACCACAATATATTCATATTTGACACATGTTTTTATAAGAGTACATCCAGGAATTTTCTAAAAGGGTCTTTTGGAGACTCCAAAATGACCCTTTGTAACCAAGGTCAAGGTCAAATAAAAAGGTATTATTTTTCATAATTGTTATCTCTGGCCCATCTCTGGTACTTAGAAATATCATATATAATAGCTAAATCCCTAATTAGTAATACTGAAACACAAAAACTGAAGCATGAACACATTGGAGTGCTTTATCTGATTCCAAGGATTGGCGCACAAAGAACACTGATTCTGTCAACCATATTGCGCAATCGACTGTTATTTTGAAGGCTCCACAGACGCATACAAATGAGGTATTGGCATTTTCAGCTAGCTGTCAGCTACAAGGCTAACGAGCTAATTTCAGAGCCAGTCGAAGCCAGTTCGAGAAATTTGTTTAGAACGAGTGTGGGGGGGGGGGGCGGGGGGGGGCAGGACGCACAGACCTAGTTGGCTTTAGAGGGCTGTCAACGGGGCATGGAAGCTCCTATTGGGTCGAACAAGGTGTCAATCAAAAGGGGAGGGTTCAACGGACATTTTGAGACCTTCATTTTGTAAATACTCCGTTGATAAATCGGAGAAAATAACACTTTTATGTGAACAAGTTGTTTCTTCCGTCGGCTAACTTGCATAATGAAACAAAGGATAATGGCTATTCATGAACGTAAAACATTGTATTTGGACGAATTACTTTACATGGTTAGATACTTTGAACCCTTGGGACTTACGCAGATCAAGTTTTGATGGCATGATTTGCACACCTGGACCTATTTGAACAACTTAGGGTGAGTACAACTTTTTTCTTTGGCATTGTTGAAGGAATGTTCACCGGAAAAAGACGTTGACTTTGCTTGCTATTGCGACTTGATCTTGAATTGGTTTATTTCAATGGAAGCACAAGAATCGTAGCTTTCCAACGATGTATAACATGTGTAGCGTCTAAAAAATATATTTTTTAGAATTTAGTGCGTCGTAACTGAGGAAGGGGGAGGCAGCATTTTTGTCTCGCGGGCGAAACAGGAGCGTAAACAGGTTAAATGTATGATGCACTTATCAATCAGTCCTCCTAGAAGGGGCGATTTTAGACCCTTTTTAGGGGTGCTCAAGCACCCCTAAATTTCATCTCAGCACTCCTAAAAATAATAATAATAATAAAAAATAACAATTATTATTGTTTATTATCATTTGATGCTGGTAGTCCTTAGTTTTTTCATTCCTGCAATATTTTGCATAATATACATAAATGAATTAATTGTTATCCAGTGAAATTAGGGATTTATTAGCAAGGGGGTTTAGCACTTTTGCAAGGCACTGTATTCATGTCACATTCTCATTGGGGGCTGAGCACCCCTGAAGGTCTGTAAGACTTTATTTATATAGCACATTTCATACAAGAATTGTAGCTCAAGGTGCTTTACATAAAATCAATAAAAACAATAATACAAGTGATAAACAATTCAAACAAAAAAAAAAATCCCAATAAGATCTCTGTTCAAGAGATAAAACAACTTTAAACATGCATCTTAAAAGTAACATATACATTTGGTTCACCCCTGGTCTGTATATATAAAACCATACACTCTGTTAACAGATCCTTTCCCCAGGTCAAGAGTATGGGCCGTATTCTCTGTTAACGGATCCTTTGCCTCAGATCAAGAATACAGATTGTTTTACATATTTGTTTAAATACTTCCCGCGACCAGAGTTCTTGTACGCTATCAGAGTTTGCCAACTCTGACCTAGACAAAGTAAAAATAGCAAGTCAAATAATGACCCAAATTTACTAAACCAAGATTCTACAATAATATAACTAATAAAAGTAGGAAAACCCTTTTGAGATAAAATTACTTAAATGCTTCGGTAAAAAGGTAGGTTTTAAGCTGTCTTTTAAAAATGTCTAGAGTGTTTGCTTCCCTAATATTTATGGGTAATTTGTTCCATAGTTTTGGGGCGTAATTGACAAAGGCCAAATCACCAATCTTCTTATGACTGCTTCTGGTGACCTCTAATAGGCCTGCATTTTATGATCGCAGTGTTCTAGCTGGTGTGTAGTTCATAAAGGAGTTAGCAATGTAGCTAGGTCCTTGTCCGTGTAGAGCTTTGTATGTGAGGAAAAGGACCTTAAAGTCAATTCTGAAGGTAACAGGGAGCCAGTGTAAAGTAGCTAGGACAGGACTAATGTGTTCTCTCCTTTTAGTTTTGGTTAATAATCTAGCTGCAGAATTTTGAATGAGCTGTAGTCTTTCAGTGGTTTTCTTGGGAAGACCAGTGAAAAGTGCGTTACAGTAGTCCAGCCGGCTGGATATAAAAGCATGAATTAACTTCTCTGCATCATTTTGGTTTATGAATGGTCGTACCTTTGCTATATTCCTCAGGTGAAAGAAAGCTGTTTTGGTCACTTTATTAATGTGAGAGTTGAAATTCAAATCTGAGTCCAGGATTACACCGAGACTCGTCACCTCTGGTTTAAGACAGGGGGTTAAGCCTCCAAGATTCTTAATAAGCATCTCTCTTTTGGATTTGGGGCCACATAGTAGGACTTCGGTTTTGTCTTCATTTAATTTTAGAAAGTTATCATTCATCCATTTGTTTATTGCCAACAGGCAGTTGGTAATGGAATTGATGGCCGTTGCATCGTTGGGTTCAGTGGATATATATAGTTGTGTGTCATCCGCATAGGTATGGAAATCTATGTTATGTTCTCTGATTATGTCGCCGAGTGGTAACATATAAAGAGAAAAAAGTAATGGACCTAAGCAGCTTCCTTGAGCAACCCCGTAGCAGTTCTCATGTTTCTTGGACCTATGGTCACCTAAACTAACATAAAACTTCCTTCCTGTGATATATGATTTCATCCAGTTCAATAAACGATCCGTGAACCCAATAAGCTTTTCCAGTCTATTGATTAGGATGTCGTGATCAATTGTATCAAATGCTGCACTGAGATCTAACAGGATAAGGATAGAGACTTTATTTGCATCAGAGTTTAGTCTGAGGTCGCTAATTATTTTGGTGAGAGCAGTTTCAGTACTGTGATATTTCCTGAAACCTGACTGCGAGACTTCCAGGATGTTATTTTCTTCAAGAAAATAATTTAATTGGACTAAAACTATCTTTTCCAGTACTTTACTAATAAATGGAAGGTTTGATATTGGTCTGTAATTTGCAAGTAGACTGTTATCCAATTTGGGTTTCTTTAATAGGGGCTTTACAACAGCTGTTTTGAAGGCATCTGGGAAGACGCCAGTTCTAAGGGATGTGTTTATAATCTCTAGCACCGGACCTGAGACACTATCAAACACTCGCTTAAAGAATGTTGTGGGTATAGGATCAATATCTGAGGTTGTGGAGTTAGATTCGCTGACAATTTTGGAAAGTTCACTAAGTGTGATACAGGTAAATGTGCTCATGGTTATGTTGCAGAATCTACTGATGTCAGTTTCGACCCCACTATTAATAATACTAGCTCTGATCAAAGTTATTTTGTTCTTGAAGAACAAAGCAAGCTCTTCACATTTAACTGCTGAGGATGGAGGTGGAGCAGGGACAGTGTTTAGCAGCTGGTCAATGGTGGAGAAAAGAACTCTGGAATTTCTGGCATTTTCTGTAATAATGTTGGAGAAATATTCTCTCCTTGCTAGACGGATGGTTTTGTTATAGGTGGTTAGTGTATCTTTGTAGATATTGTAGTGGATAGTGATCTTTGTTTTCCTCCATTTTCTCTCTGCTGCACGGCATTTTCTTTTCGTTTCACTAACATTTTTATTTCTCAGCCATGGGGAGGTTCTGCTTGTGCACTTCTTTTTGGTTTTCAGTGGTGCAACAGAGTCTAACACAGATAATAGTGCATCATTGAGGTTCTCTACCATTTTATTCAGAGAGCAATCATGGTTAGTCGGCTCATATAGAGCAAATTGTTAAGAAAATGTCATCATAGCTGTATCGTCTAAATATCTTCTATGGACTAAGAATTCTTTTTTGGTTTTTGTTAGGATAATTTCCACATTAAAAAGTATATTATGATGGTCTGAGAGGGGTAGATCAGTTATTGAAATATTATTGATATTTAGTCCAGTTGTTATCACTAGATCTAGTGTGTTTCCGTGCCGGTGTGTTGGGTCTGTTATGTGTTGAGTTAGATTGAAACTGTCAAGGAGATTTAAGAGCTCAATAGTTCTTGGGTCTGCTTTTTTATTTACTTGGATATTTAAGTCTCCGTTTAAAACTACTTTGTCATATCTAGTGACACATAGTGATAATAGTTCAGAGAATTCTTGTATGAATATTGGCGAGTGCTTGGGTGGCCGATATATAATAACAAAAAGTATTGATTCGGTTTTGAGCTCTATAGCAAGATATTCATATGATGTGAATTCACCTAGCTCAGTGATTTTGAACAACAGTTTAGAGGAGAAAATAGCTGCGACTCCTCCACCTTTTTTTGATGTCCTAGAAACTTGGTGAAAGATGTAATCGGGCGGACACGCTTCTATCAAAGTTGCTGTTGCCGTGTCATTGTTTAGCCAGGTTTCTGTTAGACAGATGCAGTCTAAGTTGTTTTCTTTGACCAGATCATTAACTAGAAATGTTTTGTTATTTAGTGATCTAACATTTAGAAGGGCCAGTTTCATCTGTGGGGTATCAACAGATAAAACAGGGGCTGATAAATCTGTTGGAAGAATATGGATAGTTATGTGACTTCTAACACTAGTTTCAAGTTTGTAACCATGCATTTTACCATGCCATTTTCTGTTTGTGATGATGACCGGTATGTCCAATGAAATAGCATGGTGGCTGTCCTAGCGTAGCTTTTCTTTGGAAAAGTCTCTGTCACTGAGCTGTTCCATCACAAGGGAATTCATCCGGGGGGTGCAGATCTGTGCAGGGCCCATGTCCTTGCAGGAGGCTGTTTGAATGTTCTGTTCTGTTCCATGGGAGGTTGTTAGGGATGCGTCAGTCAGCTTAGACACAACAGGGATAGGGAGAGAAGCTTGATTTGTGGTCAGGAGCACGTGATTGATGTTTGCTGTTAGTAGTCGAGATCCTCTACGGTTTGGGTGGAGTCCGTCAGCTTGAAAACGGTCTGCACAGTTCCAGAACACATTGAAGTTATCGATAAATCTCAGTTTGTGTGTCAGACAGACAGATGCCAACCATGTGTTGAAAGATAGTAGTCGACTGAAGGCTTCTTTTCCTCTGCGAAAGCATGCAATCGGTCCACTGATGAATACATCTTGATATCTGTTGAGTGTGTTCAGTAGCTCGGTGATCCTGGTCTGATCCTAGAATCGCCCGTCCTACACCACACTTGCTGAGCAACAGCGCTAACACATGCAGGGATAACGTAGCTAACAACGCTAGTGCTAAATAAGTATTTAGCTGCTCGGCTCCATGACGCCGGGTAAGAAGGGCTCGTCAGACAGCTCACCAAAAGAACGAAAGGGAACCCACTTGTCTGGCAGATATTTACATTACATTTACATTTATTCATTTAGCAGACGCTTTTATCCAAAGCGACTTCCAAGAGAGAGCTTTACAAAGTGCATAGGTCACTGATCATAACAACGAGATAGCCACAAAACATTGCGAGTAGCCAAAACATGAAGCACACATTGTGAACAACCAAAATAAGTGCCAAAGGGAAGAACCATAAGAGCATGTAGTTAAACAAGTTACAATTAAACAACATGAACTGCAAGTGTACCTGTGGAAAAAGCAAGCAACAATAATAAAAACAATATATCACAGCGAGTACAAAAATTTAAGTCAGTTACCACTAACCACAAGAGCAACAAGTCTCTAAGCAAGAGTCATTGTGATCCTTGAGGAAACTAACATCGGGTCAAGCGAACCATTCCTAAGTACCGTTGTACTCCCGGAACAAGTGCGTCTTGAGCCTTTTCTTGAAGGTGGAGAGACAGTCAGTGTCTCTGATGGAGGTGGGAAGTTGATTCCACCACTGGGGGTCCAGACAGGAGAAGAGCTTGTGTTGGGACCGGGCGGTCTTGAGCGGTGGGACCACCAGGCGGTTGTCTGAAGAAGACCGTAGGTGACGGGTGGGGGTGTAAGGCTGCAGGAGAGACTTGATGTAGACGGGTGCAGTCCCGTTCACTGCTCGGAAGGTCAATACCAGGGTCTTGAATCTGATACGGGCCATGATAGGTAGCCAGTGGAGAGAGATGAGGAGCGGGGTAACATGGGAGCGTCTGGGTAGATTGTAGACCAGGCGGGCCGCTGCGTTCTGAATCCTCTGAAGAGGGCGGGTTGCACATGCTGGGAGACCAGCGAGCAGCGAGTTGCAATAGTCCAACTTGGAGAGGACAAGTGCTTGGACTAGCAGCTGGGTGGAGTGCTCAGACAGGTATCTCCTGATCTTCCGGATGTTGTAGAGGGTGAATCTACACGACCGGGAGACCGCAGCAATGTGGGCCGTGAGGGAGAGCTCGTCGTCCATGGTAACCCCAAGGTTCCTGGCCGAGGATGAAGGGGTCACCGTCGCAGATCCCAGGGTGATTGAGAGATCGTGGGAGATGGAGGGTTTAGCCGGGATGATGAGAAGTTCTGTTTTGGCGAGGTTCAGCTGGAGGTGGTGCTCGGTCATCCAGGCGGAGATGTCTGTGAGGCAGGCCTCAATCCTAGCTGAGATCCCCGGATCGGTCAGGGGGAACGACAGGAAGCCATGGGAGGTGATGATTGGTCCAAGTGAGGTGGTGTACAGAGAGAAGAGGAGGGGTCCAAGGACGGAGCCCTGTGGGACACCAGTGGAGAGCTGGCGAGGGCCTGACAGTTTGCCTCCCCAGGAAACCTGGTAGGATATTCCCGACAGGTAGGATGAGATCCACTGGAGTGCAGTGCCAGTGATGCCCATCTCAGAAAGTCTGGCGAGCAGGATCTGGTGGTTAACCGTATCAAACGCTGCAGAAAGGTCCAGCAGAATGATGACGGCAGATAAAGACATGTTCGTAGGAACCTAGCGAAAAATAGCCTAAACATTCAATTTTTTACTTGTAAAAAATGCTTGCACCGTCTCAAAAACTGGTCGCACAATGCGAACATTTGGTCGCAGTCTGGAGCCCTGTCTCTAGAGTGGCAAAAATGAGACCAAGTGCCCTACTGTCTGCCATTCACATTGTGAAATATGCTTGAGTGCCCAGGGTGCCTCTTAACACAATAAATTATAATGTGCCCTCTATAAATTTCAAAACATGTCTTCATGAGTTCCTTTATGGTAGAGAAAATGTAATGCAGTACCCTATAACAGGGCTCCAGACTAACTTGTTGCCTTGGTTGCACTGGTGCGCCTAACTTTTTTATTTAGGTGCACCAGCACAAAATTTAGGTGCACCCAAATTTTTCCTTGCGTCGCCACAATTTCAAGGTCACCTTTTTATCACGCTCCATATACATTCATATATATTATGTAAATGATCTTAAACAAGAATAAGGTGTAGGTAAATATATTTTTTATTTGAAGCACAATCATACTGTATATATAAAAAATATATTTTAAGTGCTTCACTGAGCTACCAAACTAAAACATTTTAAGCAAAATAAAACATTTCAAAATAGAAAGTGCTACTGTTTAAAAGTGCTTCCCTGAACTGAGACCTAACATTTCATGGCTCAAAGTCTTATAGCGGGTCCCACCTTGCTGTCGCATGCCCTTCAGATGGCCAACACCTGTAATTTGGCCTTCTTGCCCTATGGCCTTGGCTAAATCATCTTGCCACACTCTCCCTAGCATCAAAATCCTAGCTCCATGGCCCAGCTTCGTAACTCAGGGGTCCGCAATTCATTTTTACAAGGGGCCACATGAGAAACCTGAAATGTGTTGGAGGGCCTCATCAATTTGCTCACTATTCATTTTCTCCCATTGTAAAAAGGAGTAAAGTATATATTTTGATTAGCTGCTACTGGTTATCAGAAGAATAAGGATATTCTGTAAATATTTATTTTAATATTTTAGATTTTGGTGTAGGTCAAATAGGAAAGATTATAGAAGTAATAAACAGTATAAACAACAACAACAGTGTTTCATTTTATTTGTAACCAGTTAATCTTCACAAACACTGAAAAGTTGTTTTGCAGTATGTTAAAGATGTGGAATTGATCAACTTTATACAAAAAGCAATACGTTTTTTGAGTTCATTTTGTTCTGTGAGAGAAATCCAGTGGGCTTGAACAAGTGCATCGAAATCTGTCTGAATGTCTGAGGTGGATATGCGAAGGACAGCTGACAGGTAATGATCAGGGTCTGCAGTTCAACTAGCAAACCATCAGCCCGCGCCCACTGAATCAGTCAAGTTCTTATTATGTCCGCGTTAGTTTTTTTTCTTCACAGCTTTCACTTTGACCTCAGTAAACAGATACTTAGAAGTCCATGTCTTGTTAAAAGTTAATCAGTGGCAAAGTTTTTCATTTTCGAGGGCTAACCAACAGCTAACTCTCCTGTCGGTGAGGTTGCGCAAGCGCACATATGTAAATCGCTTGATCACTGTAGTCTTTCAGGACTACATATTTACTACCGCTCAACACATTTATTTATTTTAATTTTTTGATTTACCTCACGCTGGCCGGATTGAGACAGCCTGTGGCCGGTTATGGCCCGCGGGCCATACAATGCCCAGGTCTGCTAAACTGACTCTGGTGCTCAGGTCGTAATTTCAATCACACAGCACGGAGCTACAGGAATATCTGGACCACAGCCAATCAGAGGCAAAGACCCGCCCCATCTCTGTCTCTGATTGGTTTAGACCACGATATGATCCAACCATGAGTGTCAGTTCCGTCTTAGGATAACAAACGCTTCGTTTGTGGAGAGACAGCGGATGCGAGGAGGTTAGGTGCACCGGTGCGACCTAGGAAAAATTTTAGTCGCACCCGTACACATTTTGGTCGCATTGTGCGACCAAATTGGTCGCACTCTAGAGCCCTGTATAAGGTGCCCTTACAATGGTCTAAATTTGACTGTTCCCGTGCCCTTACTTCCAGTGGAAAAGGGTACTGTTATGAAGTGCCCTTTATGCTGCGCCTACATGAGTGTCCCAATCTTGAAATCTGGGGCAGCTGTCCATACACTGTCAGCCAGAATAGAATATGCACGCGTAATATAATAATGATATATTCTTAGTCATGCTGAGCAATTTTAAATGACTGTTCTGCCTAGCAAAGTGTGCTACAGTTTGGGTCACCTTCTGATCTGAAAGTTTGTGCTGGATCTGTGCAATAATACTTATTTCAGTGAATCCCCATTTTAGTCATGGTTATCTTTCCCTTTTATCTTAAAGCTCAGCATTTAGCCTATCAGTTAATAAATGTGTGTGGCAAACAGGGATGGAAATAAAATTTAAAAAAAATCAAAATCTACCAGCCACTCAATGTTTTTACCAGCCACTTTCTTGTTTTTAACCGACAATGTGTAACTGCATGTGAAAATTAATACTACAAGATCTACAATACTTAAGCAGTTTATTTAATCTCAGTCTCAATGAAACACTGACACTTTCTCTTTTATACATAAACAAACCACAAACTGATATACATTTCATTAAATGAGTAGGGCAGATTAAACAACAAACTAACATTCCTCCACCCATCCTCCCCAATCCCAGTACAGTTTACTCCTGCTCATCAGAATCAGATTCTGAAGTTTCAGAGGTGCTTTCCTGAGCGTTCTTCTTCCACGACAGGGCGAACAGCACCCCGACGCAAAGCGGAGGGGTGTAGCTTCGCTCTGAAGGGGCTTATTTTCCCGATAATGACAACGGCGTTGTCATTATCCCGCTTATTACACGGCTACTTGCCAAAAAAAAAACTTAACACAGTGTGTCTTATTGCAATTTATATGTTGCCATTCGTAGTGTTGATCAGCAGAGAAATAGTTCGCCAAAGACGTTGAACTTCATAGACGTTGAACATTCTTTTGGCTTCAAATCAGCTGACGTCGCGAAGCAACGGAGTACGCTGGAGTTGAAAAGTTACCGGACTACTTGCGGAGTGCTACGAAAGACGTGAATCCGAGGCAAAAAGGCCACTTCTCTTGACAGCGGTCAGTTATACATAGCAACGGTCTGTTATCGAAAAATAATTGACTGCAGAACGTTGGGGCATTCTACAGCATTAAGAACAGCCGTGTAATAATTTTATTTACCCACCACGGTGGCCGGTAGGTGAAGCGAGTTTACCCCACAACAGAAAATCACTTGCATTTGGCTGGTGGCGGGTGCTAATTTCCATCCCTGGTGGCAAAGTTATTTTGAAGTAATTTATACATTTTGTTCAAGATGTGAAGACAAAAACATTATTAGCCCACATCAAGTGCAATTAACCATGGCCTTCTCGTGTTTTAAATGTTATCCTACAATTTTCAATTACTGCCACGTTCTTTTTGGGCCTATTCTCAATCTCCTGTTGAGAATATTGAGCCATAGCTACTAGAGATGCTCCGATCAGGTTTTTTGGTGCCGATCACCGATCACTGAAATCTGTATCTGCCATCCGATAATACCGATCACCGATCGAAGCATTCTATTTATTGTGTAGCATTATTTATGAAATTAATTATTCTTAACAACATTGGTATTGTATTTTAAGTATTTAAATTACGAGACGAGAGAGTATCATGAATTGACCATCTGTTCTATTGCAGGGAACGTGCAACATTCCAGTGTAGAAGCTCTCTCGCTTACTATAAAATGTGTAAATAATAATAAGTATTAAAATAATAATAAAAATATAAATCTTTAAATAAAAATCACAACAAAAGAATCACGTGCAACATTCCACTCTCTAGAGGCTCTCAATAGAACTTGGAGCTTATACAGTAGCTTTCCTGTGGAAAAATAATACAAACTTAACTGGAACATAAACAGGCTATAGCCAAATATCCAATATGTTTCAAGTCAGTCAGTTTCTTTTAGTTGCATTTATCAGGAGATAACAGACAGAATAAAGATAAAAGGTCCACAGGAAGTTAGCAATTAAACAAAAAAACAAAACATGTATATCTATCTGTATAGTGTCACTCACTCTCACATCCTTTACTCACTCTCTCACTTCACTCACTTCACGCACGCACTCACTCACTCGGTGAGGAGGCATACTAGAGTATTCAAACCTTACTTCTGATTAAGCAGCATCACTGGAAGATTTGCCTTGATAAATATAAGCATATCAGCATTTTTAGGAGTCAACCTGTTCCTCTTCTCATCTAAAATATGTCCTGCTGTGCTGAAAAGTCACTCGCTATCTACACTTGTACAAGGTGCGGAGAGGAAGACTCGTGCTGCTTGTGCGAGAGCAGGAAAGAGGTCTTTATTGGCCTTCCAAAAAGCAGTGGCTGTCCGTGACTGTTTTTGTTCGAATGCGGGTCTCACAGAGTAACGTAGCACAAAATTCCAAAAGACTATTTTCCGATAGGCAAAAACTATGACAAACGCTATAGTATGGCTTCAAAATGTACAATTAGAGGCTAACAAGTAACACTAGCAGGTAGTAGCATTGCTATGAGTATTATGCTAGGTTGCTAGGTAACGGAAGCTAACTAAAGCTAGCTAGCTTCCGTTTTGGAAAACAAACTCTGGTGGAAGCGTCGGAAATATTTAGAACTCACGCATCTAATCTCTATCTAAGAACTACTATCTCTGATAGTAGTTCTTGCAGATTTTATGTCATCTGATCGGCCATGTTTGATCGGCCGTTTTGAGAACGCCTATCAAAACCGATAATGGGAATATCGGCCGATATGGATCGGCGCCGATCAGATCGGAGCATCCCTAATAGCTACTGTCAGAACGGTTTCAGACAGCTCATCAAATTACACTAATTATCAGTAGGCCTAACTATATAGTTATGTTAAGTAGATTTAGAAGGCCTACAATTTACGCATTTTAACGGCCGTAATGGTTTGACAAAAATCTCCCTTGCCGTGTTAATTGCGGAAACATTGCCCTTTTTGGGGACAACTAAAAAAAAAACTACAAAAATCAATTTACACTGCTGAAAATAACACCACTTTGCTGGTTTACGCTTTGCTTTTAGCGACATAACTCCTCTTTTCGACGATCGCCTGATCTGGGCTGCACAGTCTAAGCTTATTGAGGTCTAGCTTGAATTAGCGTTGCCTGTTAGTGGAACGGCTTGAGGCTTAAGTCTAACTTGACGTTTACCCAAGTGAGACTTATTCGTGTTAGCGAGACTTGCGTTAGCGAGACTTGCGTTAGCGACGTTGATGGAACACCCCCCAGAATTACCAGTTGTACAATTTGCTGTAAACAATAGTGGTGATGAAATTGACTGTGAAGTCTTAACATCTTTGGATCAGGGTTGGGTGAAGCAGCGTTGTCGTCAAGACCACCTAAACCGAGACCAGGTCATGACCAAGACCAGAGTGTCTAAAGACCAAGACAAGACCAAGACTTTGAGGGGACGAGACCGAGTCAAGACTAGGGATGGGGATCAATACAAGGTTCTATAAGGACTTGGTTCCAAATTTCTCAAAACCCGAATATCAATAAGGTTCAAGCTTATCGATACTGCTATCGAGACTAGTGGCTAATATTATGTAATGTTAACTTATGTATCGAGAGATAAGAGTCATGTCATTTAAATCAAATCACTGGTGCACAAACATACATCGATTGGCTGTTAAAATGACTAAATTCAATTGAATTGCCTACCAACCGCCTTTAAACTAAATAAAGAAGAATTTAATTCACGCCCTGCTTCGCTTCATAGCTCATTTTGTTGCTTGCTAGGATGGCTGAACGTACTAAGCAGTCAAAGGCTTGGCTACATTTAAAAAAGACAAAGATAAGGAGGAAGCGACATGTAATGTACGAAGGTAATTTCTTGCAAGGGGGGGGAACACTACAGCAATGATTAAGCACCTTAACATTGTGCATCAGTTAAAGGGAAAATGCAGTAGGCTACCTTCGACTGTCTTCGAGTCGCAACGGTGCCACTTTCAGCTGCCGTCAGGACAATCCTCCTCCACCCAAGGTATGCATGGTGAGCACACCCCAACTTCGTAGCAAGTCTCCATCGTTGACAATAGTAAGACAATTCATGGCTCTACAGTGCAACCATTTCACTCGCATATGCCCTTAAAATGAGATACGTGCGCGAACATTATTTGCGAGCAGTGTGTGAGTAAAGACTAGCCTCCCCGGCTCGCTGCTGATCATTCAAAACATAGTCACCGGGAGCATGGCTCTGTGGGCTGCTTAATCAGCTAATTAAACACAAACAGAGACAGAAGAAAATAGAGATAAGATAAGGAAGGTTTGGGTTTGGTTAGCTGGTCATTTAGCTATATCAGGTGCCTTTTGTTGAAACGTGTTGAAAACGTGTCGTCAATGTCACTTTTTGTCAACCGACCAATCACAGTCATACTAGTTACTCATCCAGGTTGTGGATAGTAGCCTACATCTGCAGTGGACATATGAAGATTTAGCCAGAGTCAGGATCCATTGTGGCAATATGTGCTCCTTTTAGCCAGCCTCCTCCTGAGAGCAACACGTTCCCCTTGTTCTATTTTACATCTGTTTTACTTAAGTCATTGTTATATAAATAATAGAAAATTATCGATAGTGGTATCGATAAAGACTTGGATCGTTAAGCAGTCTCGAAAATGGTATCAATATCAATAACAATTTACGATCCCCATCTCTAGTCAAGACCAAGGCAGGGCGAGACCGGGTCAAGACCAGACCACTCAAACTACACAAGCAGTAGGGTTTGACTAGGTAAAAAGTTAGATTGGATCTGTCTGTGTATTTGAACAAAAAATGTGCACTCTTAAAGTAGTGCCGTGTGCTTATGGCCAGTCCAAACATCCTATTAAAAACAGCGCATTAGCATAGTACTCGGTCTCTGCTTTCACATCTCTCTCTCACCCAAGTGAAGGAGCGCAGTTTAACTTAACATTATTAAGTCGGGAGAGGTATGCAGCTAACATGAGTTAACATTGATGTAACATAACTTTCTGCCGCCACGGTATCAGAAATAGGTCTGTACAAAATTTTAGGCCGTCTATCAGCAGTGATTATTAGAGTGCATGTTGGAGAATAGCACGGACACGCGCTTCACACCGCAGTTGAGATTGCGTGTGTGCGTCCTTGAGAACTGTAAGTCGTATAACTTATGTTGTCAGTTCATTTAAGCCTATTATTGTATTAGTCTATAGTTCTTGCAAATTTTAATTAAGGTAACTGGTGATTTTCGTTGTTTGACAGACCTGCCCCCACTGCTAAACAAAATCCTAGAGGAAACACTGATTTTTTATTCATTAGCTACATAGCTTTATGTGGCCTAGCTTGTTATCACAAACAAAATCTAGCAAGCAACTGAAACTAACGCCCTGAAACATACAGTATGTTACATACAGTATAGCTAATACTCGCTAAATCTCTGTGTAATGGGGGAAGAGATTTCTGAAGAGTTTTGGTACAGAGGCAGATTGCAAACATTTAGGTAGCTAGCTTTGCTAGCCTTACGCCTACCTTTTTAAATGTTTTCTTTCTAAATGACAGTAAAAGTTGGATGTAGGCCTAGTCCCAGTCGTCTCAGTGAGTGTCTCTTTACGCAAGCAGTGTGTTTTCTTTTGGACGTTATTGTAAACTCTTTGTGGTTCAGGTAACCAAATATAATTACAGCTGATTTGGCCAACATCTTCAGACAGCCACTGTTTCACCTATCTTCCTCATTCCCTTTTGGGGTGCGAGGAGGTTGTAGTTATTGGTTGCATTTGAAGCGTGGCGTTTTACATCCAATAACAGTAATGATATTAACAAATTAAACATTGCACAGGCAATTTAGTGATTGTCCCGCAGTTGTGGTCTTGACAGGTGTTGAAATAAAATCCCGAGCCCTCTTTGTCCGAGACAAGACCGAGTAAAAATGCGGTCGTTTCCGAGACCTTCAAAATATGATCTTGAGACCGGTCTCGAGTACTACGACACTGGGGTGAAGTGTTCCCTATTTGGACGACCATCCCAGAGACCCCATGCTGAGATCTCTATCTACATACTTTAGTTTTAATTGGTCTCTTTAGCTGTCAATCTAGGTTGCAGAATAATAAAGCAGGCCACATCTAACTGTTGTCTTGCCTCTTCTTCCCCCCAGATGTGCAGCAGCTCTCTCTCCCGGAGCCCCCACAGATTAAAGAGGAACAGGAGCTGTGGACCAGTCAGGAGGAAGAGCAGCTCCAAGGACTGCAGTCTGAAACTACAGACTCCATGTCCATTTCTACCAGTGTGAAACATGACTCTGATCAGGAGGGTGTTTCTGAATGTTCACATGTTGACCAAACTGTTAAAGTGGAGAACAGAAAAGGAGATTCTCTACCCACCAACACAACTGAGGAGCAAATCAAAGCAGAGCCTGATGGACAAGACTATGCAGCACCAGAACCAGGCAGTGACTCTCAGCCCCTCTCTGTTGTAGCTCCAGACTGTCCTACAGCTCAGAGTTTGGAGGAGGAACATGGAGGAGTGCTGCTTTTTCAGAACAGAACACAAAACATTGAGGCTCAGCCAAGGGAAAATATCCCACAGAGACGTAACACAATACATCAGTGTCAACAATGTAACAACACTTTCAGTCAGAAAATTAATTTGGTTTCTCATATGAGGACACACACAGGAGAGAAACCCTATCAATGTCAAAGATGTAACAAACGGTATTCTCAGAAGGTTAATCTGGTTGGACACATGAGGACACACACGGGAGAGAAGCCATATCAATGTCAGGAATGTAGCAAAAGATTTAGCGTGAAGTCAGATATGGTTAGACACATGAGGACACACACAGGAGAGAAACCTTTTCAATGTCAGGAATGTAGCAAACTATTTGCTCGAAGTGGTACTCTGGAAAAACACATGAGGACACACACAGGAGAGAAACCTTATCAATGTCAGGAATGTAGCAAACTATTTGCTCGAAGTGATTCTCTGGAACAACACATGAGGACCCACACTGGTGAGAAACCATATCAATGTCCGGAATGTAGCAAACACTTTTTTCATAATTGTTCTCTGTATAAACATATGAAGATACACAGGTGAAAACCCGTATCAATGTCAACAATGTAACAAATCTTTTCCTGTGAGGCTGAGGCCTATACCATGAAGCAAGTTCAATATACCTGGTATATATTGTATTTAGCTGGCTTTGCCAAGCTTAACTACAGCAAACTATAACATTAAACATATATTAAGGCTATTAGCAACACCATTGCTGTTGCCAAAAGCAGGAAAGAAAGCTGTATAAAAGTTAACATGAGGACCCACACAGGAGAGAAACCCTACAGCTGCCCACTCTGTGACTATTTATGTGAAACAAATAGCCAATGAAACATTCACCTGCGTATCCACAATAGAGAAACTTCAAAGCAGTGATGTCTTGGGCCAAGCTGTCCCAGCAGTCACCACCTGAGAGAACTTATGTATGACCCACAGCTGGAAGAACTACTGTCCTACACCTACTGGGACAGCACATGCATTAACACCAGCTCTACAGTCCAACATGACAGGACACAGGAAAGATACTTTACACCTGTAGTGATGTAGGAAAGCTGTGTTATACTGCATAGAATGTTGGTAAAACTATGACTGACACTTTCACATTTTAAACTACATGGATTTGTGTTGTTAAAAGTGGCTGGTAATGTATAGGAACTCTTGAGGGACATGTGTGTTGTTCTAAACACACCCTGAAAATGTATTAGCATTTCCAGGGACACCAGACTTGGTGGTTCTGATGCAGAGGGTTACTGTGTCTCTCACCAAGTGATCACTTGCTTTTGGTTTTCAGACTGTACTGATTATATTTCAGATGACACTGACTCCTGAATATGTTCAATCTGTCTATATTGACTTTGATCACCTACATACTGTTGTATACTATTCATGCTGTACTTTCTATATACAGAATTGATTCACGTTGATAGTGTTGTCTTCATAATCACTCGGTTTCAGTCTGTTGGCTTTGTTGAATTAGATAAATGCAAAGCCCTTTTGTAAGAATGTTTGTAAAGGTGATATACAAATATATTTATGACCTACTCTCTCTGTCTTAGTTGAAAAATTATTTGTGACGATTCACCTACATTGGGAAGAGTTTGTTTCCAAGCTACTTGTCAGAATGGAAAGGAAGTTTGCACATCTAATTTACAATTGTGGGTATGATCCTGACATTGGAATGATTAAAAACAACAACTGTATTTTGCGGCATTTTCTATAAACTGCACCCCACCAGAATGGGAGCTTTGTGTTAACTCGAATAGACGACAACAAAAGGTATTAAATATATCACTTTACTGGAGCTCTCCGTACACATGCATCACAGGCATTGTTCACTTCTAAAACATTTCGCCCCGAACCGCACATGCGCAGTTATACTTAACAAACGCCCCCTTTTTCTTAAGGAAAAAAGAAACAACTCAGTTTCTTCTTTTAACTGAACTGTTCACTAAACAAAGATTATTATTTTTTTATATCACATCAGTCTCTTTGATTTGTTATTTTGTCCTTTCATTCTTTATTGAAGACCTTTCACAGTCAACATGATAACACTAGAGGAGGGGGTGTTTTTAAATCCACTATTGGAATTCACACAGGCTGTAACCCTAGTACCTAGTCCGTTCTCACAAAAAACACACCACACACACCCCAGGAATTAATATTTTCACTTTGAATCACAGTGTATCACTGATCACCATAAAGAGGAGCCATTAAGTTGCCATACACCTTCGTTGAGGATGGACCAGGACCGCATCCCCAAGATCGCCCTACGATGGACTCCACCTGGGAAAAGGAAGCAAGGCCGGCCCAAGAACACCTGGCGGCGAACGGTGACAGCGGAGCTGAAGGAGATGAACTTAACCTGGGGCGAGGCACAGCATGCGGCACAAGACAGGTCCAGATGGAGGCAGATCGTCGAAGCCTTATGTCCCATTAGGGACGAAGAGGATTAAGAAGATAAGACACCTTCGTTGAGAGCCCTCAACAGGACAAGTGCTGATGTTCCTTTCTTTGTCAAGCAGTCAGCGAGCTGTTCTTTGGAAGCTGACCACATGATGTTTTGAATGGTTCCAGATTGAATGAGCTCTTTGACATTGCTGATTTGTAGATGCAGTCTAAGTTACTCAGTAACTGATTTGGTGGACTTAACAGCATCAAGCAGTGAGTGATTGTCAGTTACACATACGATAGGTAGACCTCTGTGCTTGCAGTCACCTACAGTAAGTTCTGAACAGTGTAGCTAAGAATATTGCATTGTCAATGCCATCTGCAAGAGCCAAAGTCTCTCCTGCCAAAGTGCTTCTGACAACTCTGATTCTTTTTGATTGCCAGCATATAGGTGAGAATCTTCCATTTTCTCCCATAAGCAGGATAAGATGCCCAACCTGAGTACCTCCATCTGGAAGGTTGACCATTGAAGAATCACTGAACACTACTAGCTTCAGGGAGCCATCTTTTCCTAGGTGCTGGAACTTCAAGGTCACTTCATCAGATTTTTGTTTCCTGACCAGTTTTTTTATACAGTGCAGAGCCTGAACAGTTGCATGTTTTGAACTGGAAGCCAGGATGGATACATCACACATTACATCAGGCCTTGTTTGTCTTGCGACCCATATAATTTGGCCGATCTTTGACCTCAGCATGTCAACTTCCTTGTCTGTTAAAGGAGCCTCTCGCTGAGTAGCTCTAGCTGGATGCACTAGAATGATTTCCAGATTCTGTATGTAAGTACTCTGTTGTACCTGTATCTCGCCATTTTATAGAATTAAACTTTATTCCAATGTAGTTGAAGGTGTCATGCTCTTCTCGTCCTACTTGGAAAGCTGCTTTCAAGCATGGTATGACTGTTGTGGAGAACATTTCTGAACCTCCCTAGATAAAATCATCCACATGGCAAGCGAGGACTCCCATTACATTATAGGAATCATCCAGCCAGTAGAAGACTGCTGGGTGAACTTGTGACAAGACATCTCCCAACTGATACATGGTGTCTTTCACTTTATTGTACCAATAAAGAGAGGCATCTGCTAGTCCGTAAACACATTTCTTCAGTTTTCACAGAATTCCTTGGCTCTGAGCCTCTGGTGGTGGATGAATGTAGATATTTCGAGTCAATTCTTTGCCTTGTAAAAACGCTGCTTTAATGTCCATAGAATTCAGTTTCCATTTCCTTTGACAGATGACTGCCATGATCATTCTTAGAGACTCAGAAGCACATGTAGGAGAGTCCTTTGGTAGCTCCTCCCTGTTTATTTCCTCGAAGCCTCTAGCAACTAGTCTAGCTTTAGGTTCAACACCATTAGGAGTCTCTTTCAGTGTACACACCCACCGTGTCGAGATGCACTTTTGACCCTCATCACTCACTTCTGCAAAGACGTCATTCTCTTTCCAGTTACATAGTTCAGCTTGTTTAGCAAGGTGAAAAACATTATCGTTCACCAGAAGAATGTCATCTTCATAACTGTCTGTGCACAGGTCAGCATGCTCAGATGGAGCCATGTGAACATTCTCCATCTGACTCAGATTGACTGACCCTGTAGTACCAGTAATTTCCTCTGGTCCACTGTATTGCATATTAAACCAGTCTCTGTTTTTTCTAGTGGTCTTTCCTGCATGGACAAGAATCTTTCCCGTTACCGTTTGTCCACTTTCTATGTCTGTATACGTCACTACTTTTCCAGCTTTCAGTTGCAGTCTTTCAGGAGTTGCGAAAGTGGCTGTCTGTAATGTATCAGTTTGTGCACACGTGTCCTGCTCAGACTGATTGTTGTGCTCCAAGTCAGGTTAGTCATAATTTGTAGCCATTTCTTCCACACTTTCCGTATCATAGTTTTCATATTTGAACCCAGTGTGGTAACATTGTTTGGCCTTCGGACACCGCCTGCTGAGTTTCCATGTCTTCCACCACCGTCGGCTGAGTATCAATCTTTCTCAGCCTGGAATGATGTACATGGACATAGGTGCCGCCGTGCCTCACAAAAACCACTACACCGTCTTGACCAATGACCACACCTGGACCTTTCCATTCCGTGCATTCGGCCCGTTTGTAGTAGACCTTGTCCCCGGTTCTGTATTGCTCATCATTAGGCCGCAGTTGTTTACGAAGGGCTCGCCGGATCCTCTCAGAGCATTCTGCCTCTGTAAAGGCTTGTCGTGCAGCATGTAAAGTTGCAATATGCTGAGCTATCCAGTTGTTTGGTGTAGTGTTTGTCAGGAATATTAATCTATCAAGCATTGCACAGTCAGTCGGTGAACAAGTTTAAGAAAGCTTTATTGCTTGCGGCCGGCCCACAAGGAGACAAAAACATCACACGCCATTGTGCTACAAAGTTTGTCTGCTAGCATGTTGTGCTAGCTACCTATTTAACCCTTGTGTTATCTTCGGGTCGTTCTGACCCATCAGTCATTGTGACACACCGTCGTATTGCGACAACTTTACCGCATACAAAAACAAAGTGAAGCATTTTCTTTTAACCGTTGGGCTGTCTCAGACCCCCCACATTGCGAAGGTTAAAAGAAAATTATTTGTATTTGTTTTTGTATTGGGTAAAATTGGGTAAACACAACGATGGTTTGTTATGAACCTTTGGGTCATGTGACCCGAAGGCAGCACGAGGGTTAAACGGAACCGCTCTTGACAGTCATTGGTTAAAACAAAGGCATGCAAATGTCCCATGGCTCTTCTTCATTGGCTCCCTTGCATAGACCTGAAGCGCATGTGTGCGTGGAAACTTACAGAGTTCTCTGACCCTAGGCTTGACCATATGATTCACTCAGCACAGATAAGGTTAACACATGTATTGCACCTCTAGTAAGATAATGGTCAGCCTAGGTCAGTTTGTTTACGGAAGCCTAGTGTTACCCAGAGTTCATGTTGGGGGAGGGCTCTCTACTGACAAGGAATGCTGAACACAGAATCATTCTTATTACAGGATAACAGTTACATCTTTAACTTTTCTAACAGTGTTTTCAAGGACTGGTGGTTTATCAGTCAGGACTGACGGCATATTTGGGTTTTGGCCAAACACAAGTTGATATGGGCTGTAGCCGTGCATATTATGCATTGAATTCTTTGCCGACAAAGCCCAATCCAGAGCCATTCCCCAATTACATCAATTGTCTTTTTTTATTTTTAACAGGATTTCAGTGAGGGTTTGGTTATGTCTTTCCAAAAGGCCATTACTCCATGGACTGTAAGCTGCAGTGGTCTTGAGTTCAATGTTGAATTTTTCAGCCATATCCCTTATTTCTTCATTGTTAAATTCACCTCCATTGTCACTGAAGAGTCTATGGGGAGGCCCATGTACACATATCCAGCGATGAAAGAGATGCTTCACAATTGTTTTAGGCTTCTTGGTCATGACAATACTGCTAGCAATGTTTTTTAGGATTCCAATGCATTCATCATCACGGTTACCTGCAGAGTCCATTAGTCTTTTCAGTTTCTCTACTGAAGCATGTCTGAATTGTTTGTGTAGCTTTAGCAGAGTCTTCTGTTTTTCCTGTGTAGTCGTATTTCCAGTCACAGTGAGAATTTCCTCCTCATCGTGAATCTCACTCTCTTCAGGATTATCCTCAGGTTTTAAGTTCACGCAATAGTGGCCTGAAGAGGTTAACTCAATTTTCACTGGCTGCTTAAACATTACAGCTTTGTCATGTTCAATGTCCAACACAGCACCTGGGGTCTCATTTATAAAGCTTGCATACGCACAAAACGGGGCTGAAAATGTGCGTACGCCACTTTCCACGCAAAGGTTGTGATTTATAAAAAACTAACTTGACGAGAGAATGTGCGGTCCTCCACACAAACTCTGACCCTCCCGTAAGCCTACGCACATTTTGGAAACAGTTGGAATTGGCGACGCAGATGACCATACTGTAGTCAGACTGCAGAAAGTAAATGTGGGAAGAACGATTACACGTAATATTATATATTTTGTTTTCCTCACACACGTTTTTTTCACTCGATTTCATTATTATCATGAAGAATAAATCCAGCAGTGTTATTTGCGCTTGTATTGAGTGATAATTGTTCCATAAACACCTTGTACAATCCAACTCAAATTTTAAATCAAAATTCAGCGCTGTATGTCTCACAATCAGATTGTCCACTACGGGAGTGTAGGAGGGGGAGATGCCCGAGCCGGATACAGGATAACATCACATATCCTACCTTTAGATAACTGCATAACACATTGTATAACTAAATGTATTTCTTCAATACTGTGCATATATCATCATATGTCAAAAAATGGAAATCGGTTGTTAAGCTCCCGCGCAATCGCTACACTCTACGTCCTCGTTATCAGTCCAGACTTCAATGACTACTGTTCAATAACAAAACGCAAATTGTATCTCGACTCGCGGTATCACTGGCACAGTTGACGCCACTCGCACTGTTTTTTTTTATTGGTGATCCACCGGCCACCAAATAATGTGGTTTTCGGGCCTCCGCCAATAGGCTAACAGTGTCTGAGAAGTTGTCATGTGCCATGATTCACCGTAAAGAACAATCGCATGCCAGGGTCATTCATGAGGTGCTTTGCATTGACCATTTATGGTAAAAAATGGGCGTGTTTAGTAAAATGCAGATTCACGTACGCACACTTGTGGGTAGTCTGTGATTTATAAAGGGAACATTGCTTACAGGTGTTTTTGGCGTACGCCATTTTAGGCTTTTGGGCGTACGTACACTTTTAGTAAGAATCCTACGCACAGTTTTATAAATGAGACCCCTGCTCTTTTCAGTGATGCTTTGCTTAAGAGCAAAGGGATGTCTACCGGAACAACTTCAGTTTCTATATGACATTTCGTTTGACCGGCTGGAATTTTCATACTGTTCGAAGAACGGACAAGTCTTCCATCACCAAACCGGAATGCTCTGACACTGTCTTTGGCCTCTAGTTTGGCTAATTCATTCTGTGGTAATCAACTTACATAATGATCAAGCCACTTTTCTCCACATACTGTTCTGGTACATGCTGTGTCCAGGACAGTTGATCCCAGTAGCTACCAATGTTAACTCGAATAGACGACAACAAAATGTATTAAATATATCACTTTACTGGAGCTCTCAGTACACAAGCGATTGTTCACTTCTAAAACTTTTCGCCCCGAACCGCACATGTGCAGTTATACTTAACACTTTGTGTTTGTAAATCTGAGTATAAACCGCACTGGGATATATGCCGCACTTGATACGGGAACAATGATACCAAGCGCACGAGTATGGGCGATCTTACAGCATGCCGTTGTGTAACACACTTCGAAAACGAAAGTAAGTAAGTGTGTAATGTATGTTTTCTATTGCCCCAGGAATTAACTAATATTTACTTTTGGCGTGAGTTCTAAATATTTCGAACAGTCCCCAAAACAAAACGGAACGGTAGCTATCTAGCTTTAGTTAGCTTCCAGGCTAAGTTAGCTAGCATAATACTAGCAATGCTACTACCATGATAGTGTTACTTGTTAGCCTCCTCATTAGTACATTTTCAAGCCATACTAAAGCGTTTGTGGCATAGTTTTTGTCCATCGGAAAATATTCAGTTGGAATGTTCGAAATCGCATATATGCGTTTTAACGGTGTGAGACCCACATTCGAACGATCACATGTGCGACGCTACTCCTTAACGGGTTAAAGAGCATTTACGAAAAAAGTGTTTCTACTGTTGTTTTGTTATAAAAACGTGCTATAAGCCACATTGAAATATAAGCCGTACCACCACAAGAAAAATGTAAAATGGGGGTATAAACCGTTAGCCTGGCTCTGCCCTCCTACGTACTTCCGCTCAATTTTGATTTTGCTTCTGTACTAGGTCTGGCCATTCGGTACGTAAGTCAGATTTTTCAGGTTGATTTTCAACCGGCCAATCAGCGAACAGAGGGAGTGGCTGAGAACGATGACGTTGATGTCGTGCGCTAGTTTGTGTTGTAGTTCCGTAATGGCGGCGGAGAAAGATGCGAGCGAAGCCATTCGGTCCGTTGTGGCAACGCTGCCGAATATCCAACAGCTAAAGCCGGAGCAAGAACAAGTTTTGCTGAGTTTTGTTGGTGGCCATGATGTTGAGGCCCTCCTCCCCACGGGGTTCGGGAAAGTTTGATTTTCCAGCTACGGCAGCTAGCTCTGTTACAGTAGTGGTGAAGGAATTGGCGAACGCTAGCGATTGGTTATGGCAGATCAGAGTGTGGTTAGGACCAGGCTAATAAACCGTGGCTTTATTTCCAAAATATATGGTAGCTATTTTGGTAAAAATCGATTAAAACATTGAATCAGGCAGCACATTCACAAGATAGCAAGCTAGCTCTTTCTCTGTATTGATGTCTGTAACTACTTGTTCATAAATTAACAAATGCTATTGTGTTTAACTGCCAATTTAGCAAATTGTTGCTAAAACTATCAGTATTTTATTTATTTTTCTTCCATGACGTTTTCATAATAATTGGAGGTTTGGCTAACCTTTTATTTAGAATATCTCCTTTGAGTTAGATATGCAATACCTGTGTAGTGCCAGTCAAATAGATTAAATACAACTCGACATGCATAAATAACTGAGCTATGTTTCAATTGACAACCTCACCACTCAAGTAAATGTATGACTTTTTGATACCATGAATTGCTTTCACATTCTTCAATTCATTAAATGGGTTGGTCATCATCTACTCAATCGTATTACTGGGCTATATGTTGGTTTATAAACTTGGTGAAGGTCACAGCCTTCACATACTGACTGTGTGTGGTTTGGTGTCGCAGCTTAAGGCTTATATATGCTTCTGCGTTTTTCGAAAAACGGACACATGGGAACGCCCTCTTCTCCGAGGAACGCCCTCTACGAGCTCTCCGTGCACCTCCTGAATTTTCTAACTATCCGTCGTGAGCGACGGAGAGTTACGGAGACCCCCTTGGCTGTGATTGGTCAGTATTAAGAATCGCTTGCGTCAGGGGCGGGGTTGCCGGGATAAACAGGACGAACAGAATCCTTTGACCGCCATTGCTGTAAGTTTTCACAATTCATATTTCAGCTAAACAGTACATGTAAATCAGCATCTGAATTAAAATGTGACGAGAAATGGGTAGTGTAGTTGCTGAAAATGTGCGTATTTTATTGATGAAACGGCTAATTTGTAAATTTGCTCCGACTTCTCGATAACCTAGGTAAATAAACACTCCACGACGATTTACAAAAAACCGTTGCGCCACCTACTCTTCTGGCGGTGAATTGTTTTCAGCACCCACAGCCTACGGAGAACCATAAACGCAGTCTATCCGTCCGTATCCGTGCGTATCCGTGCGCCCGCCCATCCGTAAACGGAGACGCAGAAGCATATTGCGGCCTTTAGTGTCTCCAGTTTTGAACATAACACTTTCCCATTTCCTAATATGCCTCATCCAGCCCTTTCACCAGAGGGTGTCATAGTCCAACACTAGGCCCCTAACCCTTCACCAGAGGGTGTCAAGTCCCCTTTTCCACCAAGGCAGTTTGAGTGCTGGTTCGGAGCCAGAGACTATTTTCAAATCAGTTATTTCTCTTTCGACACCCAAAGCACCAGCTCTGAACCAGGGAAAGTGGTACAAGTCATTATATCAGAACTACTACTGTAGTTATATAATGTGCTGTAAACAATAGTGGTGGTGAAATTGACTGTGAAGTCTTACCATCTTTGGATCAGGGTTGGGTGAAGTGTTCCCTATTTGGACGACCATGCCATAGACCCCATGCTGAGATCTCTATCTACATACTTTAGTTTTAATTGGTCTCATTGGCTGTCAATCTAGGTCGCAGAATAATGAAGCCTGAAATAATGGAGCCTGAAACTACAGACTCCACATCCACTTCTCCCAGTGTGAAACATATCTGTGATCATGAGGCCTTTTCTGAATGTTCACATCTTGACCAAACTGTTAAAGTGGAGAACAGACAAGGAGACTCTACCAAGCAACACAACTGAGGAGCAAATCAAAGCAGAGCCTGATGGACAGGACTAGGCAGCACCAGAACCAGGCAGTGACTGTTGTGGAAGAAATTGGGATTTCCTGTGTGCTTACATTATTCACTAATCAATAGAACTAGTCATTGGATACTAGTTAGTACGTTCTCATGTAAGCTTGCTATTAATAAGAGTATATTGTGTCTATGTGTCAGGTTAATAGATGTTCGGGGTCAGGATAAAGTACTGGCTAAACGTCCCTTGTCACGAGGAGAGCTCCAACTATGAACTCTCTAGTCTGAGAGTTGTCATGTGTTGGGAGCAGTGAATCTCTTTCTCTGAGACTGTTGTAACGTCATTACTGCCTGACTGTCACTATCTATGTTTACATTCTTGTGCCCTATAAAAGATGGTCCTCCGGCTTTCCCAACGGAGAGAGACATGATTGAGACCTAAGCCTGGTGTTGTGTTGTCATTTATTGTCAGAGGTCTGGTTTTCTCTCCCAATCTGCAGATTGATAAATACGTATTAAAATCCAGAACTCAACTGAACTTAGTCACTCCGTTTATGAAGAGACGGACAAAACACTTTCTTCATGAATTGGCGTTGTCGAGCAGCAGGATTACAGAACCAGATCCAGGAGAGACCCACAGCGGCACTAGTGTAAAGCAGAACCCGTGACGTGCAAAACTAAGAGGTAAGGGGATCCTTTTCCAAAACCCCATTCACGGACTGCTTTATGCTTGGT
This sequence comes from Osmerus eperlanus, assembly GCF_963692335.1. Taxonomy (NCBI): domain Eukaryota; kingdom Metazoa; phylum Chordata; class Actinopteri; order Osmeriformes; family Osmeridae; genus Osmerus; species Osmerus eperlanus. The sequence goes on along the minus strand of NC_085039.1, from coordinate 568,070 downwards.
GCGCCTGCTGGTAACGTAAACAATTTAAGAACCTTTTATTGTGACGTTCAGTTGGGACCCTGGTCTTAGCAGACCAGAGTCTGTTAGGCCTCAACAGGAGGAAGATAATATTAGAGTTTTGGTTTAGCAAATTTGGATCATTAATTGACTTGCTATTTTTACTTTGTCTAGGTCAGAGTTGGCAAACTTTGATAGCGTACAAGAACTCTGGTCGCGTGAAGTATTGAAACAAATATGTAAAACAATCTGTATTTCTGGATCTGAGGCAAAGGATCTGTTAACAGAGAATACGGCCCATACTCTTGACCTGGGGAAAGGATCTGTTAACAGAGTGTATGGTTTTATATATACAGACAAGGGGTGAACCAAATGTATATGTTACTTTTAAGATGCATGTTTAAAGTTGTTTTTCTCTTTTGAACAGAGATCTTAGTGGGATTTTTTTTTTTTTTTTATTATAACTGTATTAAGTGTTGTTTTGAGTTGTCTTAAGACCAAGCACAGTAGGTGGGCGGTCATAATCAGGGGCGTCTTAATAGCACTTGAGGCCCCTGGGCTATGGACTTTTTTCTTCATTTTTTGAGGCCCCCCACACGCTAATCGCACAATCGCATGAGTTGCTTGTATTGTTATTTACATTCCGTTGCACGGTTTAGGCTGAAATTCAGTTTTTGTGGCAAAAAGTGCCTTGTGTCAACGAAGGGAACTCAGTGCTAGCCTACGTCACAACGTCAGCACACGTTAGCAACGACGCATGGATACAACGTGCATTGCTGTTGCACAGCAAGTATCGTATCGTGCCGTGGTGTACTAGCAGCATTATACATTTAAGCAATTCAAGACTTGCATGTACAGTAAGTAATGTCACAATAAATTATGTATTTAAACTCAAGCTTGTGTTGTGCGTCGCTGTATTCAATGCCACAGCCTAAACTTTATGTCAAAAGAAACGTTTTTAATTTCTGGCGCATTCAAACAATCCCCTAGCTAAGTGAAGTTTGGCTAGCAACAGCAGCTAGGCTAGCTTGCTCGTAGCACAATTCAACTTCTTCACGCAGGGCTCTAGACTGCGACCAAAAAGTCGCGTTTGAGGGCATATTTTCAGTTAGCAGATGGCACAGTACCGTTTGAATCGCGATTCCATCTGAAAAATACTGCCGATAACAACGTTGTTAGAATAGCTTGTCTCAAAGGGGGTTCAGCTTGTTTCATATTAAATGGACCCATCTGCAACCGACGCAAGCAAGCACACCCTACAAATTGTACCCTCTCTAGTTTTTGTTACATTTTGTTTAGATAAGGGGGGGGGGGGGGGGGGGGGCCTCCCCTCCCTCCACATACACCACCAGATGCCACTGTAGAGCAGAGTAATGACACCGCGAATACGGACGTTTATCATCATTGGGTGTGCTCAAGCCTTCGGCGAGAGCACATCCTTTGTTCTCTCACATATATATTATTATTTTTATTTCTTTTTGCCCCCCTAAAACTCAGTCAATATTTGGCCTACATAGACAACGTAGGTGTCAAAAGTTTCTCTTGGTAGCGATTGAGTTGCTTGTATTGGGATTTACGTTCCGTTGCACGTTTAAGTAGAAATTACGTTTTTGTGTCGAAAAGTGAAGCTAACGGTGGCTAACTTGCTAACCACAGTCAATGACGCTACTTACGTCACTAACGTCACGAAAACTCGCGTGACTACCTCTAGCAGAATATTAGTTTAGCAGCTCGTTAACTTCTGGGAGATAGCTAGGCTAACTATAGCTTTACTGCAAGGCAGCTGCAGAAACGCCACAAGCAAAGAGGCCAGGTGATAACTATTTACTAATTTTACTTTGTGATACACAAATTGTGGCCAGGTGATAACTATTTACTAATTTTACTTTGTGACACACAATTGTGATGTGTAATGTACAATATAAGCTGATATTATTAAGGAAGTACATCTACTTTCGGAAACAGTAGTCTACTATTTCACTGAAGTATTAGCATCATGACATTAGCCTGTGTTGCCCGGGCAACACATACTACAGTGGTCTATGATGTAGCGTTATCTGTTTTCAATCGTTAAAATAAACATTCCTCACATATACATTTTCGTTGTAGGGTTTATTCTGACATTAGTAAACGATTTGTTGGTGAAAAAAACATTACCTGTGGTTTCAAACCAGTGTAGCTCACTGCAACGCTGTAGCTTACTTGAGACACACTACAAAAACATCTAGCTTACACAACTGTAGGAAGTCAAACGGCGACAGAACATGTTCGGCACTCCCCTTACTTAAATCAAAAGTCTATCTAACTACTAACCTGAACTTCATTGCCACAGCCTAAACGTTGTCAATCTGTTCATGAAAATAATTAATTTCATCTTAAACCGTACAACGGAACGTTAAATCCAATTCAACCAACGCAATTGCTACCAAGACGAACACAGCAGTAGTCTAGTACTGTACCGTAGTAGTACAATTTACCGGGCAGCTTCTCCACACAGGGCTATATCGCATTTTGCGTTGTTACTGACAATGATCGCTACCAGTGAGCTTTTTATGAATGAGCGATTTTCCACTAAATAAATGTCAAGCTTATTTACGTTTTGGGGGGCATATTTTCAGTTAGCAGATGGTACTGTTTGAATCGCGATTCCATCTTCTACTGCCGGGTAACGTCGTAGAATAATCTTCAAAGGGGGTTCTTTATTAATGAATGAATGCAATGAGTAGGCTAAATGCCTGAAAATATCATGAGAAGGGAAAAACTTAAAATGACGTTTAAGTCATAGAGATTAGGTCAATTTTTACACTGGTCTGCCCAATTTATTCGTTTTGTTTCAACGATGAGGCTGCCTCTTGCAGGGGAAATGAGAAGACATCTATTTCATTCTACACTTCACTCGTATTTTCAGTTGTAAATGAGCAGCAAAAAAAAATGCTTTTAAATCTATGTCATCTTTATAAATAATAAGTATGCATTTTTATATAAAATATACAGAAATATCAGTTGTAAAAATGTCATTCAAAAACGGACCCCTGTGCAACCGACGCAAGCAAGCACACCCTACAATTTCCCCAGAAATTGTACCCTCTCTAGTTATTATTTTGTATTATTATTAAGAGGCCCCTGATTGGTCGAGGCCCCGGGCTTAAGCCCAGGTAAACCCGTGCATTAAGGCGCCACTGGTCATAATGTATTAGGGTCAAAGGCTTTATGCGAGAGACCGACTTTTAAGGGTAAAGTGTTTTTAAACAAGTTAGGGATACTTTGACAATGTAAAGGGACAGTTAGGTTTTTACTGACAAACTTGGCATTTGATGATCATCGAGGGACACAATCAAATACTAAGGGAAAGATAGACTGCCAGTTTATGAACTAACTCGTCTCTTTTAAGCACGAATTGTGGTTATTTTGTTACTTAAGAGGTAACGGAGTTGTGGAAATTATTGTATGCGCGTTCCCAAAGAGTTGAGTCTTTGTATGCGCGTCCCATGATCGAGCGCCCAGAGGGCGAGGATAGTTTGACGTGAAAAGGGCCATATTTGTAGTTCACTACCACACGCTGGTGTACTTCGTTGTGACTGTTCTACAGTGCTATGTGATTTTGTGACTATTCTATAGTGCTGTGTGATCCTTGCTGCAGTAAATCATAACAGTTGGCTGCAAACCGTTATGAGATTCGTTAAAGATACATTGTAATTCAGTATGGGTAATCTAGCTTCCACTACGGGAGCGATAGAGACATTGCTTTCCGCTGGAGGTAACGTTTGACGTAAACAATTATTGGAGAGTTTAAAAAGCGTTTTTTTTTTAAAGCCAAGGGAACAAGTCGGACGTGTAAACAATTTGTCAGCTGGCCAATGTTTATGATATGGTTAACTGAAGCTACGAGACGACGTGGTATTGTCTATCTTGAGAAAATACGGTCAGATCAAGCTAAAACTGATTCTGATAGAGAAGCTAGGAAAGAGCCGGAGCATCTTGAGAGACAGTGACAAGATGATCAGAAACGTATAGCAATTTGAGAGACAGAGGGTCCAGGATTCATTGTTAAAACGTGAGCAGACTGAGAAAGTCATAGAGTGAGGGAACTCTAGACATTGCTTGAACATGCTAACATGATGTTGCTTGAACAGACTAACAGTGCCAAAAACTAATTGTGAGAAGTCAGTAGTTGTGAAAGAGCTGAAGGTAGAGATCATTCTCTAGGGAAACAAGAGAGACTACCTAAGATTTGTAGTCTATTTACAGAAGATGATGTTGTTGCTATAGCTGCGGCTATGCAGAGGAGAGCCAGAGACATGGAAAATTCATTGTTAGGGGAAGCAGTGGGTCAGGTGCAGCCAGCACATAACCTATAAGAGAAAAGATGAGGATCCTACAGATTATCTGGAAAGATTTACTAGGATTTTTGAAAAACATTTCTGGTTTCACAGCAGCTGCATCCCCATTCCAATATGTGGATTGCTGAACTCCAGGTAGAAGTTAAGAAACAGGTTCTACATTGGGAGAACAAAACTGTTGATATAATTATGGATTATGTCAAACATAATTGTACATTGATGCAGGAGAATGCAGGAAAGAAAGTTGAGAAATTAATGACATTGCAAATGAATGTCTTACGGAAAGAAAATTATATATTTAAAGGAAAAAGGAGAGCCAGGAGCAGGCAGCAAGGGGAGTTAGAGATAGACAGGGATATGTGCATACTCTGTAGACCGATACGCCACAGGGCAGGTGATGGTCCAGGCACAATATACAGAAAATAATCTGTACCCTTCAGTCACATACTCCATACTACTGCACTCAACCCCTCCCGTTTTCTTCAGAACGAAGAGCTTGCTGTGGCCTGCTCAAGGACACTCAGACAGTAAACAGCCACAATCAAAATAAGAATAATCAAGAATAAGGGAGGCAGAGAGTTTTTTTTTTTCAAGTAAGTCACAGAGCTACTAGGTCAGCCAGTTCAACTGTAGACAGTACCCGGAATCAATGAGATGGTAGTGGTAGTTTCTGTGGTTCCTGTGGACACAACTGTCAGTTAGCTCTTACGGGTGGATAGATGGATCTTTGAATGATGATGTATTTCTTTCAACTATGGGGTGTCAAATAAATCTGTTGGAAAGGAATTTGTTGTGCAAACTGAACCGAAATGATATGCACTACTGACTTTTTCTTATCTATTCCTTAGGATAAAGAACACTTGGCCTAGCAATCCCATACACATCCCCCAGCAGTGGAATGCAGAGATTTTAGCGACCGCAGATGTGGCCTTGCTAGAAGCTGGGCCTGAGCTCCTGTGGTCCACACACGCTAATCATATTGGGCGCATTAAGAATGCTACCCCCTTGAGAACCGTACCTCAGTATGCTAGTAATAGAGAAGTAGGGAAAGGTATTGTCCCAGTTATTAATGCTTTGTTGAAACAAGGAGTCATAGGTAGACTTACGGTCAATTTGATCCTTTAAGGCTAAATAAAATACTTAGAAGTTTATTATGGGTTTTATAAGCAGGTAATGCCTGTGTTATACATCCTGTTGTGCCTAACCCTGTTACGATACTTAGCAAGTAACCCTGTTACTTTCTTGCTCTGTGAATGACTATTGTTTGCTTTCTTTCTCTGTTCCCATTGCAGAAGAGAGCCAGTATCTGTTTGCATTCACGTTTCGCCAGGTCCTGTATACGTTTTCAGTTCTACCACAGGGGTACACCGAATCACCTACGTTGTTTAGTCAAGCATTACGAGAGGACCTCCAGGATGTCACCTTAGCAGCCAGCTCTACTCTGGTGCAGTATATTGATGACCTTCTTGATATGTTCTAAGAATCTTGCCTCCTGCCAACAGGACACTATTGCTGTGCTACAGGCACTGGCTGAGAAGGGCCACAAGACCTCAAATGCAAAACTACAGTAATGGTCTGAGGAGGTCAAGTATCTGGGCCATACACTTAAAGGTACAGAGCGACTATTGACTCCTGATAGAGTGGAGGCCATCCGATTGATACCAAAGCCTAGAACACCAAAACAACTCAAGTCTTTTCTAGGTTCAGCCGGGTATTGTCATCAGTGGATCCTTGATTATGCTGTGTTAGCTAGACCTCTCCTCGATTTAATGAAGGGCCAGACTGATACTCATTTGTTGTGGAACACTGAAGCTGATAAATCATTTGTATCTCTCAAGCAGGCCTGGGCCCAGGCGCCAGCTCTCGATCTGCCAGAGTACACTAAGCCATTCACACTGTACTGCCACGAGGCCAAAGGGTTTGCCCAGGGTGTACTGACCCAGCAGCATGGTAATCTTAAGAGGCCTATCGCCTATGTGAGTTCTTCCTTAGATACTGTGGCAGCAGGTTTCCCTCCGTGCTTACGAGCGGTCTGTGCTGCGGCAACATGTGTGGAAGCAACTTCAGATATAGTGCTGGGGTTGCCCTTGGCAGTGATGGTTCCTCACGCAGTAAGTGCTCTTCTGTTACGCACCAAAACTCAACACCTGTCAGCCACTAGAGCTACAAAGTATGAACTGATTTTGTTGACTCAAAGTAACATTACGATCTATAGATGCTCCCCATTGAATCCAGCTTCATAGTTGCCCACCCCTGATGATGGTGAACCACATGACTGTGAGATGGTTGTCGATAAAGTGCTAACACCCAGACCTGATTTGTTTGACAAACAGATGGATAATGCTGAACTTGTGTTGTACGTAGATGGATCTGCGTCCCGAGCATGGGATGGCTCCCTAAACTCTGGATATGCGGTCTGCACGGACAGTGAGACATTCGAATCTGGTAAACTGTCTCCACAATGCACTGCACAGCAGGAAGAGTTTTGCTTTGACAAGGGCATGTTGTTTGTCAGAAGGCAAGGTCGTAAATATTCACACTGACTCGAGGTATGGATTTGGAGTTACTCACGATTTTGGTGCCATATGGCGAGAAAGAGGTTTCATTAACTCCTCAGGTGGAGCAATCAAGATTGGAAAGATGATTGATAATTTGTTGTCTGCAATACTACTACCGAGAAAGCTAGCTATTGTTACTAAGTGTGAGGCTCATACTAACAATACAGATGATGTTTCAAGAGGAAATGCTAGAGCTGATTTAGCAGAAAAGGCTGCGGCCAAATCTTCTGATGTGTTCCAGGTCTATTTATTTTATTTTTTTGGTGTCTCAGCAACCAGAAACACGCACTCCCTCTCTTCATGTTGTGGTGGACCTTCAAGTCGCTGCTGATAACACTGAGAGGGATGGTTGGTTTTCTGTTGGCTGTGTGAAAGATTCCACATGCATTGTTCCCTTGGTTGGCTCGCATGGCGCACGGATGTGCCCATACGAGCAAGGGGGGTATGGTTTCCATAGTAAATACAGATTGGTTTGCACCTGGTTTTTCCACAAAGGCTGAGCAACATTGTGCTCAGTGTCATACCTGCCAGCAGCATAATCCCGGAAAGGGACCAAAGAGAAGAGACGCAGCCCACCCGCCACCAAGTGGTCCTTTTATTCATTTACAAATTGATTTTATGCAGATGAACAAGTGTTGTAATTTTGAATATGTACTTGTTGACATGTTCTCGAAATGGGTAAAAGCCTACCCATGTCGGAAAGTTGATGCTACCACGGTATACAAGATTCTCATGAGAGATGTGATCTGTAGATATGGGACCCCCACAAGACTGTCCAGTGATAGAGGTTCACATTTCACGGGTCAAATTGTTTAGGAACTTTGTAAAGCGCTCCAGATCAACCAGCATTTCCACTGTCCCTACCACCCACAGTCTGCGGGGGCAGTGGAGAGGCAAAATGGAACTTTGAAAAACAAGCTAGCCAAGATATGTGAAGAGACTGGCCTAAGATGGCCTGATGCACTCCCACTAGCTCTTATGGCCATGAGGTCCACTCCCCAGAGGAGGAATGGACTTTCCCCACACAAGATAGTTTCAGGGAGACCAATGAAATTGCCTGTCTCTCCCCCACTATCATTGAAACAGATGGATGATACAATGTTAAACTTGTGTTACGCCCTAACTAGAGCAGCAAGGGTTGTGCATTCACAGGTGAAAGCTGCCCTGCCTGAACCCGTTGGGCAGCCATGTCATCCCTATCAACCAGGAGACTGTGTACGTGAAAGTGCAAAAAAGGAGGACCTTGGTTATGTCCAGGAGAGAAATATGCCTGTTTCTAGTATCATTGATAAACTGTCATTATGCTGTTTGCTTATGAAGTGAATAGCTATAAGCTAGTTCTTTTGTGGGGTCTTAGGAAATGCCTGTGTTACTAGGATGAATCAGATGTCACAATATCGCCAAAGTGTATAATGCCATGCAACTTTGAACAAGGAAAATAGAAGGAGCGTTAAGGTCATTTTGGGGAGCCCTATCTTTAGAACTAAGCAAAATGCTACTTTCACTTCATCGACTTTGTACTTTTCACCTGTGATTGGGTACTACCTAATACTTCTTTAAATTCTTTAATCATGTATGCTGTGCTGAGTAGTAACAGATAAAATATTGGTTGATTATTAAGGTTTAAAAATGTTATGAAAACTTGTGAAATGTAAAGCACTACAGCAGACCCCAGATAAACAGTTGATAAATGTTTGTTGTGTTGATGTTAAACATCAAAAGGGGGGACTGTGGAAGAAATTGGGATTTCCTGTGTGCTTACATTATTCACTAATCAATAGAACTAGTCATTGGATACTAGTTAGTACGTTCTCATGTAAGCTTGCTATTAATAAGAGTATATTGTGTCTATGTGTCAGGTTAATAGATGTTCGGGGTCAGGAGAAAGTACTGGCTAAACGTCCCTTGTCATGACTACAAGGAGAGCTCCAACTATGATCTCTCTAGTCTGAGAGTTGTCCTGTGTTGGGAGCAGTGAATCTCTTTCTCTGAGACTGTTGTAACGTCATTACTGCCTGACTAACCCTGCCCTATAAAAGATGGTCCTCCGGCTTTCCCAACGGAGAGAGACATGATTGAGACCTAAACCTGGTGTGAAAATAGACGAAACACAAGCAAATTAAGAAAACATCTTCATTAATTTGCACACACATGCGCAGCATTCAGCAAACGCGCTGCAAATACACACAACACAACCAAATACATAAACGCGTTGCAAAAACTAAAGCACGCAAACCAAAAACGATGCATCCAGTTTTCACAACGGAAGTTCTCCAGGCCTCTAGGGGGAGCGCTAAGTGGAACAGCTTGATTTTCGGCCCCACGGAGCGAGAGAGAGAGAGAATATGAGAAGTTTGGACCAACATCGAAGTAAAGAGGCGACATAAAAAGGTTAGTATTCATTTTTACATGTGGCCCTCCTCTTTTACAGTTTTTCAAAAGAGCAACTTTGATTTTGGTCCCATTTCCAAAACAAACTTCTCATATGTTCTCTCGCTCCGTGAGGCCGAAAATCAAGCTGTTCCACTTGGCGCTCCCCTAGAGGCCTGTTATCAGAAGCAGAAATGGCAATCATTCGCTACTGCCAACAACTGAGATTCAGTGACTCATGCAAAGCAACAGTGAGTCGCCAGTGTTCCATATACAGGCTTGATCCAGTCTTGAATGATGGGCTCTTAAGAGTTGGAGGGAGATTGAGTAAGGGAGCAATGCCTGAGGAGGTTAAACATCCACTCATCCTTTCAAAACATCAGAATGTCTCTTCACTCATTCTCAAGCATATTCATTAAAATCTGGGTCATAGTGGACGCAGTCATACACTATCTGCTGTAAGGAAGAAGTTTTGGATTACTAATGCCAACTCAGCCATACGGAAGGTCATCAGTGAGTGCGGGTTCTGTAGGCGCTCTAATGGAAGAGCTATAGAACAGAAGATGGCTGACCTTCCAAAGATGAGAGTCCTCCCTGATCTACCACCCTTCACCAATACAGGAGTGGATTACTTCGTTCCCGTCAAAGTGAAGAGGGGAAGATCAACCTGTAAGCGCTACGGAGTCTTACCTGTATGGAAAGCAGAGCTGTCCACTTGGAGGTAGCTGTATCTTTGGAAACAGATGCTTGCATGAATGCCATGTGCCGTTTCATCAACAGGAGAGGCTAAGTGGTACAACTGAGGTCTGACAATGGCACCAACTTCATTGGGGCAGAACGAGAACTGAGGGAGGCTGTTGCTGCTTTAAACCACGACCAGATTCAAGGAGCCCTTTCTCAGGTCAGAATCCATTGGAGCTTCAATCCACCAGCAGGCTCGCATCATGGGATGGGAGCGGATGATCCGGCTAGTGAGAAGGGTCCTCAGCTCTGTTCTGCGCCAGAAAACACTAGATGACAATGGGCTGCATACAGTGCTTTGTGAAGTGGAGGCCATTCTCAATGATCGCCCAATTACCCAGCTCTCCAATGATCCGAACGACTTGGAGCCGCTCACTCCTAATCATCTTCTACTTCTAAAGGGAAAAGCAGCTTGCCCCCTGGAGTTTTCAGGCCTCATGACCAATACATGAAAAGACGATGGAGACAGATTCAGTACATCTCAGATCTTTTCTGGAAGCGATGGGTGCGAGAGTACTTGCCCTTACTCCAAGAGAGGCAAAAATGGAACCAGAAGAAATTAAGTTTGAGCAGGGGCGACAGTGGTGATGGACTCTTCAGCCCCTCGAGGTTCCTGGCCATTGGGCAAAATTCTTGAGGTCTTTCCAGATGAAAAGGGCCATGTACGTTCTGTAAGACTACAAACCAAATCTAATGTAATTGAAAGACCAGTAACAAAGCTGTGTTTAGTGCATGACGTTTGAATTATTAAGTCCTATCAATGTTTGGGCTTATTGTAACATGTTTGTTTGTTTTGTTCATTGAATTGTTATGTCTGCCTGCCATTAACAATCAGGGGCTGGTATGTAGCAGCCAAATGGGTTGCTACAGTCAAATGTGTTGTCACTCAATGTGTAATGTCCCTGTTGTACACTGGGTGTTGCTGTTCATTGCACAGGTGTTTTTAGGTATATAGGTAGGAAGCCTACTGTTGTGGTTAGGTGTTGACCCAGGAAGGGCAAATGGTTTTGACCGCTATACCGCGAAGGTTTGAGCGAGTAACATGTCGTTGCTCTGCGTTTTAATGGACAATCGTACAATAAATGGAGAACTGTTTAACGCAATCAAGAGGTAATCATCTGTAAACTGATCTAAGCGCGTCAACCAGGTTATTCCTGGGGAACAACAACCCAGTAGCTCAGTAGTATACTGTGCTCCCACACAGCATATTGTTTGTAAGTTGAAAGAGCACCATGTGATGGTGCTCTGCCACCCTGTGTGACTATACTGAATAAAAACATTTCGCAAAAAAATTAAAATAAATAAATAACCTGTGTTGTCATGTAAATCTACAATTCAAGATGCATGTTTGTCCAGATCTATTTTTCAGCAAGATAGCTAAAGCTAACTGAAGCTGAGTTGAATCACGATAGTTTGTTTGCTAAGCTGTAGTGCTAACGTTACCCACCTAAGTCGATCCCGTTTGCTTCGACAACAGAAGTGGAAACAACTAACGTAATCATTTCAAATGATATCTAGTCAATCTGTTGAAAACAGTGTTGTGTAGACACAATGGATTTATTTGTACGTTTTTATTTCAAGTCTCCACCTTCAATGTTTCAGTGAGTGCTGTTGGCCATGTTGCGTCTTTGCTCCGCAGCTTCACTCGTAAACCAACCAATTAGTGCGCAGCTCATCTATATATTCATGAGCATACCATAAAAGGAGAAAACAGCTTGTTTCATTATAGGCTATTTCACATGGCAGCCCAACCAATGTTACATACCCTATTCGGAGACCTTAAGGAACAGTGTGAAATACTCAAAAAACCCAGACAATCACCCCTTTAAGGGTGCTTTTGCAAACCGATAATATTGTAAGGAAACCTTAACTCTGACTTTAAGGAAAATCTTAACTTAAGGTGTTTTGTGCAACCGGCCCCTGTTACATTGTTCAGAATCAGAATCAGAATGGGATTTATTCGCCATGAAAGTTTGCACAGACAAGGAATTTGCTTTGGCAGGAAGGTGCATACAATAAACATATAGGGACCTAAAATGTAAATATGTGGACTATCTATACTAAGGGTACATAAACTAGCAGTACTAAGTGGGATTAGAATTAAATTAAATATACAATAAAATAAAATATAAGTTGCCGTAATTTACAATATAAAAATACAAAAATACAAATATTACAAAAAATACAAATGTACAAGATACAATTTTGTAATGCAGTGCAAAAAGCAGTGTGTTTTAAGAAGGAAGTCATTAGAGACAGTGTGGTCCCTTGGCCTTGTTGAAGAGGCCAACAGCGGAAGGGAAGAAACTGTTTTTGTGGCGTGAGGTATTGGTCCTGATGGACCGCAGCCTTCTGCCGGAGGAGAGTGACTGAAACAGGGAGTGTCCAGGGTGGGAGGAGTCGGCTACAATCTTCCTCGCTCGCCTCAGGGTCCTCGAGGTGTGCAGGTCCTCGAGGGTAGGCAGATTGCAGCCAATCACCTTCTCAGCAGTGCGGATGATACGCTGCAGCCTGCTCTTGTCCTTGGCAGTGGCAGCAGCGTACCAGACGGTGATGGAGGAGGTGAGGATGGACTCAATGATGGCTGAGTAGAGGTGCACCATCATTGTCTTTGGCAGGTTGAACTTCTTCAGCTGCCGTAGGAAGTGCATCCTCTGTTGTGCTTTCTTGATGAGGGAGCTGATGTTCAATTCCCACTTGAGGTCCTGGGAGAGGATAGTGCCCAGGAAGCGGAAGGACTCCACAGTGTTGACTGGGGAGTCACACAGGGTGATGGGGTGAGTGGGGCTATGTTCTTCCTGAAGTCCACAACCATCTCCACTGTCTTAAGAGCATTGAGCTCTAAGTTGTTCTGGCTGCAGCAGGTCACCAGGTTGGCCGCTTCCCACCTATAATCAGACTCGTCTCCACCAGAGATGAGCCCAATAAGGGTGGTGTCGTCCGCAAACTTCAGGAGTTTGACGGACGGATGACTGGAGGTGCAGCTGTTGGTGTACAGGGAGAAGAGCAGAGGAGAAAGGACGCAGCCCTGAGGTGATCCGGTGCTGATGGACCGGGAGTCAGAGACTTGTGTTCCCAGCTTAACGCACTGCTTCCTGTCAGACAGGAAGTCTGTGATCCACCTGCAGGTGGAATCAGGCACGTTCAGCTGGGAGAGCTTGTCCTGAAGCAGGGCGGGGATGATGGTGTTGAAGGCAGAGCTGAAGTCCACAAACAGGATCCTGGCATAGGATGCTGGGGAGTCCAGGTGCTGTAGGGTGAAGTGGAGGGCCATGTTAACTGCATCGTCCACAGACCTGTTGGCTCTGTAGGCAAACTGCAGGGGGTCCAGTAGAGGGTCTGTGATGGATTTAAGGTGTGCCAGCACCAGGCGCTCGAAAGACTTCATTACCACAGAGGTCAGGGCGACGGGTCTGTAGTCATTATGTCCTGTTGGCCTTGGCTTTTTTGGCACAGGGATGATGGTGGAGGACTTGAGACAGGCTGGCACATGGCATGTCTCAAGTGAGGTGTTAAAGATGTAGGTAAACACCGGAGACAGCTGGTCAGCGCAGTGCTTGAGGGTGGCTGGAGAGACAGAGTCCGAGTTGTTGACATTGATACAGGTTTTCACCTGTGTTTCTTCATGTGTTTATACAGAGAACCACTTTGAGCAAAGAGTTTGCTACATTCCTGACATTTATATGGTTTCTCTCCTTTGTGTGTCCTCATGTGTTCAACCAAATGAGACTTCACGCTAAATCTTTTGCTACATTCTTGACATTGATATGGTTTCTCTCCGGTGTGTATCTTCATGTGTTGTTCCAGAAAACTACTTTGAGAAAAGAGTTTGTTTCATTCCTGACATTGATATGGTTTCTCTCTTGTGTGTGTCCTCATATGAGTAAACAAATTACTTTTCTGACTAAAAGTGTTGTTACATTGTTGGCACTGATGTATTGTTTTTCCTGTGTGACATCTCTGTGGGATATTTTCCCTTGGCTGAGCCTCATTGTTTCGTGGTCTGTTCCGCAAAAAGCAGCACTCCTCCATGTTCCTCCTCCTCCAAATTCTGAGCTGTAGGCTGTAGGACAGTCTGGAGCTACAACAAAGAGGGGCTGACAGTGATAAAGAAAGTGTTTTGTCCGTCTCTTCATAAACGGAGTGACTAAATTCAGTTGAGTTCTGGATTTTAATACGCATTTATCAATCTGCAGATTGGGAGAGAAAACCAGACCTCTGACAATAAATGACAACACAATGTTTTCTTAATTTGCAGCGCGTTTGCACATGTCGGCCACCGTAATCTGGCCTTTAATCTGAGGAACCAAGCAACCGTTGTTTTGAGGTGCCTCCAATCAGAGAAGTAGCCAATCAGGCCAGGAAACCCAGGGGATCATACACTGAGCTGGTAAGTGACAACATACCACATCTAGGGGCTGTGGTTTCATCTCCATTTTAAATTTGAAGGAGTCTGTCTCTACACACCACTGCAACCCTAAAGCTCTTTCCACTGGTAACTGGTCACGGTCCAGGTCCAGCGCTTTTATGTCTTGAGCCCTCTGATCAGCTGCAATGGCCTGCAAAACACTGCAACATTTGCTAACCATTTTTCCAGAAGAAAACCCCCTTTTGCACATAAAGCAGTGAGTTCTTCAATCATATGGATGGCCTTTTGTGCTGTAGCTGAACTTTTTAAGTAATCATCCACATAGAAGTTGTGTTTAACAGCTTATAGCACTTCAGCTGAACACTGGGATTGGTTGTCATCTGCAGTTTTTCTTAGGGCATAAGACGCGCAATTGGGAGAGGAAACGGTGCCAAAGAGGTGCGGTCATTCGATACTCCAGGAGGTCTTTAGTGGTATCTCCATTTGGCCAACAGAGAAAGCGAAGGAAATTCTGATCTTCCTTAGCAACTCTGACCTGGTGAAACAGGGCTTGAATGTCTCCCATGAATGCCACGGGCTCCTCTCTGAAGCGAGTAAGCACTCCTAACAATGAACCCATCTCTTTGTTATGATCAGTGACCTATGCTCTTTTGTAAAGCTCTGTCTTGGAAGTCGCTTTGGATAAAAGCGTCTGCTAAATGCGTAAATGTAAATGTAAATGAACTGGTGAGATTGGGACCCTGCAGGAGCTGACCATTTAGACACACTCCTTGTAAGGGGGCCCCACAGTCGAACACTACCCGCAGGCCACCCTTTCTTGGATGGTGGACCCCATGATGTGGGATGTACCACACCTTCCCACTCTCACCAGACAATTGTTGCCATGGTACTTGTTCAGCATAGTTCTTTCTGAGGAGCTTGTTCATGTATTCGGCATATTCTGTGTGGAAGCCTTTGTTGTTCAGAAACCTTTTCTTTAAGCCCTGAATACTTTGCCTGGCTATCGCAAAGTTATTAGGTAAAAATACCTCTTTCTTCTTAAAAGGCAATTTCAGGCAATAACTCTCGTTCTGGAGAACAGCTGATTGTTATGCTATTTCCAGGAAACTGTGGTCTTCTCTTGACATTTCCTTCTCTTCTCTGAGGTTTTCATTAAAATCATGGTTATACTGATCAGTCAGCAATTTTTCCAACAAAATGAAATCCTGTTCACTGTAGCAGAGGGAAGTTGTCGCTCCAAGGGTTTGTCGTGTTTAGTCAAGGGACCATTGATGGCCCATCCGAGCAGCGTCCTGATTGCATATGGGCCATTTCCACAACTGTTTATGACTTCCCAGGGTTCCAATATCCAAGGAGCATTGGCACCTATCAGCAGGTCAACGTTTACCTTTATCCTATGGTATATGCACAGATGTGGCCATTTATCCAACTCTTCTGCATTTACCATGTCATGTACAGTGACCGGCATGTCTTTCTGGGTAAGAACTTCTGGAACGATGTGAAAATCATTGCTGTTCAGACCAGTAATCATCTAACCCAGTGAGGGAATAAGCTGGAACAACCTTTTCTTGGCCCATAGTCCGCAACAGAAAGTTAGTCCTTCTGCCTGTAATGTTCAACTTTTGCATTAGGTGTTCTGAGCAAAAAGTACCAGCGTCCAAGAAGGAATATGTACTTATGATCCGATTCCCTTTAGCTGATTTCACTTGCACAGGTATAATGGATAGTGCGCATCGATCCTGACCTGCCCCTGTATGGCCACAGAGTTTGAGTGAAGTCAACTGATTCCTGGATTGTTCCCTCGAATGTTCCTGTATTGCAGTACGTCCCTCACCGGCCCCTGTTTGGCCACGCAGTGTCTTTACATACGTTGATGGATTGTTGGATTGTACCCTTGCTTGATGTTGAGTTGTAGTGCGTCCCTCGATATGAAGCACAGTAGGGTGAGTTAGACCACAGACCTTACAAGTCAAGCGCTGCTCACAATTACGACTCATGTGCCCAGGGTGTAAGCACGCGAAACCTCTGTCTTTCAAGAAGCCAATCCTTTCCTTGTGCATTTTTCTCTGAAACTGTCTGCATTTCTCTAAATCATAACTTTGAGCACAACAGAGAAATTCAATGTCGTCAGGCGTGTCTGTCTGCAGTTGCTTCAGGAAGGCCCTCATGCAAATCCATAGATCCGACGACATTTCCTTTTACTCTATGTCTGGGCTGTGACTTAAACTTGGTGAAGTTCTTTCCTACTACAGCATTAGATGATTGATCCTGTAGATCACCAAACACGGGGTCGGAAAGAATTTCTCGTCTTTCAATGAATATGACCAAATCATAGAAGTGGGCTCTCTGGTTAGAAGTCTCCATTATTACATGTGCCTGGGTCCTCCATTGCTCCCTCATTTTAAAGGGTAACTTAGTGAGGCTAGTTCTCATATTCACCGGCATATCCAGTTCCTGGACGTATGGCAACTCTTCCATTACATTACAGCAGCGCCGCAGGAAAAAGCAGTATGTGATTTAGGGATAGAAGGGGATAGAGGGGGATAGAAGGGATTTAGTATCCTCTGATTTTATCATTTCCCCTGCTAGAGCTTTCTCTATATAGGCAGCTGCAATTTTATGCCATAATCAAAAAGAAAACAGAGCGGACATTGCATTTTCATTTTTGTGTTCTGCCCGCAAAGAACTGCCCATAATTCGAAAACGAAAATGCATTCTGAGCGGCGCAGCAGAGTGACGTCGGTAGCCGCTCTTCTTCAGCTCCCTGCTGACCGACGTATCTTGTTCGGTAGGGGGCGGTGTTTACATCTGCATTGCATTACATTGCAAATGTGCCGGGAAATAATTGAAAGTGCACTTGAAAGTATTGCAAAGTATACTTTGAGGTACGTTAGGAAGTATACTTCATGAACTAAAAGTGCACTACACAGGTTACTTAAGAGTATTCCAAGGTATATATATATATATATATGGGGAGTCAGGTGGCTGAGCGGTTAGAGAATCGGGCTAGTAATCAGAAGGTCGCCGGTTCGATTCCCGGCTGTGCTTAATGACGTTGTGTCCTTGGGCAAGGCACTTCACCCTACTTGCCTTGGGGGAATGTCCCTGTACTTACTGTAAGTCACTCTGGATAAGAGCGTCTGCTAAATGTAAATGTATACTTTGAAGTACTTTAGGAAGTATACTTCATGAACTGAAAGTGCACTACACAGGCTACTTTACAGTATTCAAAAGTAAACTTCAAATACACTATAAGTTTACTTTAAAGTATACTAAATTACCTACAAAGTGGGCCAATTCAGTTTACTTAGTACAAAAATAGTATATAAAATATAGCTGCAAGCAGCGATGCGGGTTCCTCCGCAAAATGGCAAAATATTATAAACATGTACACTGTAGAAGATCGAGACTTGGACAACAAGAGAGCAAAACTACTTCATGTTTGGCCAACAATAATAGGCTGAACGGGGATTTGAACTCATGAGCATAAGGTTACTAGTCAGTCTTTCTAGCCTCTCTGCTACACACCAACTGCTGAGATTTTATGATTAGTAAGGGCTGATTATTAACTTTTTATAGGATACTGAAACTCTTCTTGAGTTGATCTCCTTCCAGACTCTTAGTCAATGCACAACAAACAATAGTCATGTGGGCAACTGGGCTAGGGCAGCGCTCATATTCAGCTCCTTGCGAGAATAGCCTGTGACAGTACAGCAGCCGACTCTCTGGTCCCATTAAACTACACAACATGCACAATCAGGGTGACCAACAAGATTATATTAACTAACAAACAATAACATTACAAACATCTAACTGAACGAACACAACAACTGAAATCCCTTGCACGGCTGTTGTAACCAACTATTTTCCACAAGTCTTTGCGTTTTTTGATATGCCGCACTGCATGCTGGGTACCCAAGGGTGCTGACGCTGATTATCTAGCTGTGCTCCGACTGCGTGATATGAGTATTAGTTTTTGGTCAGCTTTGGGACAAAGGTTAAGAAACGGTTGACATTTCAAGGTGAAATTGCGCATGGTATTTCAGAATGATGTCTGCCTGTTTAACTAAACAAGTAATCAAAATTATGACAGGCCAATAGACTGTGCCTGGATATGAACCTGTGACCTTGCACTTTGTAGGACACCGTTTCAACCCATTGAGCTACCCTCAAGGCTGAGTATACGTGGTCAGTTACTGTACAAAAAAAGGAAGCCGTTTCTCCTGAAGCACGGATTGTTCGATTTGGCCAAAGTTTAAACAGCTGTAATTCAATGATCTTTTGACATATCAAGGTGAAATTGCGCATGGTACTTCAGAACGATGTCATCCTGTTTAACTAAACAGATATTTAAATTTAAGACAGGATCAAACACTGTGGCTGGATTCAAACCTACGACCTTATACTTTGCAGGTCACCGTCCCAGCCCATTGAGCTATTCTCAGTGTTAAATATTGTCATGTTCAGTTACTGTATGAAAAAGTAAGCTATTTCTCCTGTGGTAAGCGTTGTTAGATTCAGCCAAGGTTGAAACAGCTCTAATTCAATCATATTTTGACATGTCAAGGTGAAACTTTGCATGGTACTTCAGAGGCATGTCACCTTAAAGCTTATTTGCCATTTTGCGGAGGAACCCGCATCGCTGCTTGCAGCTATATTTATTTTTCTTCTCCTTGCGCCCCAATATCTCAAAAAGTCCCTTGTCATAAATTTTCTAATTTGGCACATTGATACTACATCCAAGTGGGTACCCCCACATGGGGCCACATCAGACCATAGGGGGCGCCACAGGCCACGCCCAAAAGTCCGATTTTCAAAGTGATGGCATTTCCACCCCATTGCTCCAATTCTTCTGAAACTTGGTGTGCATGCCTCATTTTTCATGAGGGACAAAAAAGCCTCAAGGACCCATAAGGTCCGCCATGATGGATTTTCCTGTACTGTGAAAATTTGGGAAAACCTTCAAAATTCCTCTTCTCTTGAACCAAAGGTGAAATTGACTTGAAATTTGGTACAGATATGTATCATTGACGTATTTAAAAACGTTACTTAAGGCAATTGAATCAAGTACAAAATGGCTGAAATGGGTGTATTTATGTAAATGTACACATTGCCTCAATATGTTTGTGTCACTAAATCAAATGTATTTTTGAAGGATGGTTCAAACTTAATAGGCTTTAAGGTGAGATGCCCCTGAAGTACCATGCAAAGTTTCACTTTGATATGTCGAAATATGACTGAATTACAGATGTTTGAACTTCGACCAAATCTGACAATGCTCGCCATTGGAGAAACAGCTTTTTTAATTATCCAGTTTTGTGTAATCCATGTCTGGGAATGGCTCAATTGGCTGGTAAGCAAATGGTTGTAGGTTCAAAACCAGTCAGAAGCATAGTTTTTAATTTTTTATTCTGGCAAAACGGTTTCTAGTCTTCCGATCAATCCTCCGGTTGTAAAAACATAGCAATGCGTGTTTATTTGAGCCCATCACAACACTCTGATCATCTGTTTAGCGAGACTGTGTAAACCACTGCAAAACAAGCCAGGTTCACCACAGTAGCTAGCTACTTGTAGTCTACGCATGGTAGAGATAACTAATGGTTTTCTCTAATGAAGTCAATTGATTGTTCAGGTGGATCCCTTGCCTGTTGCACAAATTCATTTCAGTAACCTAAGCCAGGACACATTCCCACTGATGCTAGGCATGATTTAAAATTCCCTTCCATGACAAGTTATGGCACTCCAAACAACCTGTTAAAAAAACGATGAGAAAGTTATTCTTTACAGCAGCAACCCAGTCATCCCGTTTTTATAGGAAATGTACAAGCAGTTTCAACTTAGGCTGAATCTAACAACACTTACCACAGGAGAAACAGCTTACTTTTTTATACAGTAACTGAACATGACAATATTCAACACTGAGAATAGGGCTGGGATGGTGACCTGTAAAGTATAAGGTTGTAGGTTGGAATCCAGCCATAGTCTTTTGGCCTGTCATAATTTTGATTATCTGTTTAGTTCAACAGGATGACATCATTCTGAAATACGATGCACAATTTCATGCAATTTCACCTTGAAATGTCAACCGTTTCTTAACCTTTGTCCAAAAGCTGACCAAAGCTAATACTCTGCCCTTTCTATTCTTACAATCTCAACAGTTGGTGTGTAGCAGAGAGGATAGAGAGACTGACTTGTAACCTTATGCTCATGAGTTCAAATCCCCATTCAGCCCGGTTGTTGGCCAAACATGAAGTAGTTTTGCTCCCTTGTTGTCCAACTCTCGATCTTCTGCAGTGTACATGTTTATAATATTTTGCCATTTTGCGGAGGAACCCGCATCGCTGCTTGCAGCTATATTTATTATTAGCTTTGGTCAGCTTTGGGACAAAGGTTAAGAAACGGTTGACATTTCAAGGCGAAATTGCATGAAATTGTGCATGGTATTTCAGAATGATGTCATCCTGTTTAGCTAAACAGATAATCAAAATTATGACAGGCCAAAAGATAATGGCTGGATTCCAACCTACTACCTTATACTTTACAGGTCACCATCCCAGCCCATTGAGCTATTCTCAGTGTTGAATATTGTCATGTTCAGTTACTGTATAAAAAGGTAAGCTGTTTCTCCTGTGGTAAGCGTCGTTAGATTCAGCCAACGTTGAAACTGCTCTAATTCAATCATATGTTGATATACCAAGGTGAAATTGTTTATGGTACTTCAGAGTTATGTCATCTTGAACCCTATTAGGTTTGAAAAACCATCATTCAAAATGACATTTGATTTAGTGACACAAACATATTGAGGCAATGTGGACATTTACATAAGTACACCCCTTTCAGCCATTTTGTATTTGATTCAACTGTCTTAAGTAACGTTTTTAGATACATCCATGATACATATCTGTTCAAAATTTCAAGTCAATTGGAGCTTTGGTTCAAGAGAAGAGGAATTTTGAAGATTTTCCCAAATTATCACTGTACAGGAAAATCCATCATGGCGGACCTTATGGGTCCTTGAGGCTTTTTTGTTCCCCATGGGAAATGAGGCATGTACACCAAGTTTCAGAAGAATTGGAGCAGTGGGGTGGAAATGCCATCACTTTGAAAATCGGACTTTTGGGCGTGGCCTGTGGCGCCCCCTATGATCCGATGTGGTCCATATTTGGTGTGGGGGTACCCACTTGGATGTAGTATCAATGTGCCAAATTAGAAAATTTATGACAAGGGACTTTTTGAGATATTGGGGCGCAAGGAGAAAAATAATAATAAGAATAAGAATACCAACAATAACAATAGGTTCCCTCCTACCGGAGGAACCTAATAATAAGAAGAATACCAACAATAACACTAGGTTCCCTCCTACCGGAGGAACCTAATAAGTACACTGCTAGTATACTTTAAGTACCATGATAATAGTATACTTTTTTATACTAAATATACTTACAAAATAAACTTGAAGTATACTTCTTTTTTGTAAAGGTGGAAATCATGATCCTGGCTTACTTCAGTCATAAGATGACCGAGGTGAAGTTAGTTTCATATTCGATATTTGACATTCGTCTCACAATCGGAAGACTCTACTTTGCAGCGTCGCGTTAGGGACCGGGTAAAAACTACCCATACAATTTTGAAAAATTATGACTTATAATATTTTAATGAATATAAAACCTCAAACGGACACCAGAGTATTCTAACAATGTCTGGTGTACTTCCTCAGCCTTTAATTTTTCAATTAAGTTTCAAACAAAATTATAGAAAATCACTAATCTCTGAAAATAGCTTAACAAAATTGTGTCAACAAATCTCAAATATACACCAGATTATTCTAATAATGTAGGGCCTACTTCCACATATAATACAAAAGAAAAAATCATTGGAATTCTACATACATCTGACGTGAGGTGAACATAATATTATTGAACAATGTGAATTTTCTGAAGAACAAAGAAATGACTCTGACACAGGCAATGCGCCCCCAACAGTGCCTGATGCAGTTTCTGCTCTTCAAGGTATGTCCTCTGAACATCAGTAAGATTTAAGTACTAGTGCTGTCAGTTAAACGCGTTATTAACGGCGTTAACGCAAACCCATTTTAATGGCGTTTTTTTGAGTGATAAATAAATAATTACACCCCTAGGCTGCAGAGTGAGACGATAGAGGATCCCTCTGGATCGAAGAGAGCTTGATCGACTGGTTGAGCCTGCCTGGTGTGTAATACTGTTCATTCACCAATCAGAGGCTTTAACCCGCCCCCTGACTTTTGAGTTACAAGTTACACCGTGGATAAATGTAAGTATAAATAAATAAATGTGAACACATGAAAACGTAAATCTCTATATATATACACACAAATACATGTAACATTTATTTATTTAGTGTCTCATTTAATTTGTAATTTATATATTTTGTATGTCAATTAGGCATTCAGTTATATAATTAGTTATTTATTTAAGCTTTGTGTTATATAATTATTTATTTATCCAAGTATTTAACCATTCAATTATTTATTTATTTAGTTTTGGCCCCTATAATCCTCCATATCTAACCCCTCTTTCAACCCAATGATGCAAATATTGCATCGTCGGTTTCTGTCCTCCATATCTGCTAGCTTCACCTCCAGCTCTTGAAAAGCGCGGCCATGGCTATCAAGGATACTTGAGTTGCTTTCCACGGTAGTTTTTAGATTGTCAACATCAGATCTGATAGAGCCAAGGCTTGCAGTTAGAGATGCTAGTTGTGCATGGATAGCAGTTAGCTTCTCGTCGTTGTCGATCCCCACCTGTTGAATCTGAGAAAGACGCGGTTCGAAGTAGCCTTTCTGTTTCTCCAGTAATGCCTCTGCAAGGGCATCAGTATCGTAGCGTTGGGTTCTGTTTTTGTTTGCCATTTTGCTTTAATTGACTTTATTGAGTACAAAGTCGTAGAAAATCGAAGTTGGAACCATATAAAACAACTATTTGGCAAGGTTGGGCCAGGAGCTAAACTTTAAACCGCCATCTCTGTCCAGCCGATCACGTGACTCCACGGGTTATTTATTTGAATGAAACAGTCAGGAACATGAAATAACGTTAGCCCTATTGCCAATAAACTAAATCATCACACGTTCTGCCTATGCTAGATTCAGGCAGGATACGTTAGCATTGCTAATAACTGTTAGCGACAACATCATACTACAGCTTGCGGTTGTGATGTTCAACCGCAAGCTGTAGTATGATGTTGTCGGATAGTAGTCTGGATAAGAGCGTCTGCTAAATGACTAAAACATAAGGTCGGAACAGCACCTCTTTTCAGCAACAGCTTCATAGCAAATCCTGCTTTACATTGTCCCAGGTTTTCAAAACTGTCCTCGGTGAAATGGTTCGATCAAATGTGTAACTGAACAGGGATCTTCTAATAGACAAACGTCACAGCCCGTCGAGTGTTTGGTTCCTTAGGAAGACTTTGAAAAGTGTCAGCATTCCCTGTACTGCATGGAACCCTGCATTTATCACCGTAGTCCATTTTCAATATGCTAGAAAAACTTTCTTCTTTGTAATTCTGTGGAAGGACACAGTGCAGCACGCAGCAAATTTTGGGTGTGAAAAACGTACAGACCAGAGCCCAAAAAGTGTAATTATGGTCACATCTTGTGCCTGGGGCAGTGATATCAATAAGTCATGTAGCTTACGCTTTTACAGCGTCTGCTATTTTCTGCCAGCTTGGCAGCAGCGACTTTGTTGATTTTTGCCTGTATTATATGTCTGTATTCCTGATATGTTTGTATTACAATATTTCACGCAGGACGAGTAGACAACGTTTGTAAGATTATTGTCTGCTCCTCCTGCGTGAAATATGCGGCTATTGCTTTGTCCATGTTTGCGATTGGACATACGGTGCAAACACCGCCCCTTTATGTGAACGTGCACGTCTTTAGATTGGAAAGATCTGGGTTGAGTTAGAGAGTTGATAACCGCCGTTGTGATACCGCTTATCGTGATTGCGATTGTTAGGCTTTGTGTAGCCGGGTAACTGAATGTAATCCAGAGCATGTTGATCTTGATTTGTAGTACAGGCCCCAGGCCCCTGGCCCCAAACAGAAAAAACAGGATAAATGAGGGTAGGAAGAGAGATGGGTGTCTCCCATCTCCCATCAGGGGGAGACAAACATGAGATAGGTTTAACAGATCAGGCTGGGACAGGAATCTATTTACGACATACTACGTTATTATAGTATTATGGTAGAATGGCTTGGGCAGTATGTTTTGTATCTGTCCCTGTAGTCAACACCGCTATGCCTGCATCTAGGGTTGTGAATCAGAAATAGCCATAAAAGTGTGCTGCCTTGTATACTGACAGACCTGCTATTGGATGCAGTATGTATATTGTATATTGTACTACAATGTAACTGTCCAAGCTCTTCTCCTGTGTGGCCCCCCAATGGTGGAATCATCTCCCCATCTCCATCAGAGATACTGACTGTCTCTCCACCTTCAAGAATAGGCTAAGGATACACTTGTTCCAGTAGTACAACGGTACTTAGGAAAGATTTGTTAGATAAGATGTTAGTTTATTTGCTCCAGGAACACAATGACACGTATTGAGGGACTTGTTGCACTTGTTGGTTAGTTGTAACTGATTTAACTACTTGTACTCGCTGTGAATTATTTTATTGTTGCTTGCTTTCCTCCAGGTACACTCTAGCACTTTCGAGGATCACATTGTTTAATTATAATTTGTTTAACTACATGCTCTTCTGGTTCTACCCACTGCCACTTATTTTCTTTTCACAATGTATGCTTCATGTTTTGGCTACCCGCAATGTTTTGGGGCTATCTCGTTGTTCATGATCATTGACTTATGCACTTTTTTGTAAAGCTCTTTCTTGTAAGTTGCTTTGGATAAAAGCGTCTGCCAAATGAATAAATGTAAATGTAACTGGATGTACAATTTTTGACATGCTATATAAGATTCTGTTTGGGATAGAGGGAAGTCAACCAACCAGGACAGACAGTCATCTGACTAATCAAACCGTCTTCGTGTTTAAGAGGAAAATAATCAGACTGATATTCTGTAATAATTTAATAATGATAACCTTATACAGGCTGTCAGGCTGTCACGTCACAAAGGAAGGCTGTGCTTCTCTGAGCTCAGCTCTGAAGTCAACCTCCTTCCTGAGACAACTGGAGCTAAAGATCTACCAAACTGGAGGCACTGAGGTCATTCAGTCACATTTGCATGTTTGATTTAGATAATGTGGTTGCTTATTGGTTACATTGAAACTGCATGTCAGGAATGAGATACAACCATGAGGATTTTATAGAAATATTGTTCCTTTGACAATTGAAAATATGTTTTTCAATTACTTAATATCAATAATTATATTTATTAAGTTGTTTTTCTTTTTATGATTAACATGAATATAACAATGGATAACTAATTGCTACTATCACTGTAATATACTATGCTGCAATTTACACTGAAACAAATGCACTTTTAAATGAACATAAATACATTTTTGACTAATTGCTATGCTCAAATAATTTCATAGTTATAGAATCCTCTTGCATGGGCCAACTGGTAAGGCTTGTGTAGCTCTGCTGTAATCCAGTGATGTAGACCAAGACAAGTTTTGAGTGCTACTGTAATGTCTCAAAAGGTAAAGGTTACAGTACTACCGTCCTATAGTACGTTAGACAAAGGATGCCCTTACAGTGCGTCTAAATATAACACTTGGTTGCATTTCACATGGTTCAAAACTGGACCTCCATACATTGGACCTACCTTGGTCCCTCGTTTTCTTAATTCCTGTTCTCCTGTTGTCTCCTTTCAGATAATCATATTTCTGGGTAGTATATTATTTCTGGGTAGTAGTCGAAAACGAAGAGGAATCGGAAAAGGTTTTGGATGTGTCAGTCCTCTAATAGTTAACTACAAAATCAGGGTTTCTAATTGCTAATGATCATCACCTGTATGACTTGAACTGCTGCCAGAATAAAGTGTTGGTGAGTCACAGTACCAATCAGCGTGGTGAATTTTGTGTGATGCAGTGTTGGTATTTTTGACTAGAGCTCTATCTCTTACAAGCAACTTGCTCTGTCTCTAATTTGATACGATGCATGCATTTGAATATCTGTAAGTAACTTTAAAACTACCTTTATTCTTTCTACAAAGAATATATCTTACATATTTTGTACTTTCTTAGCACAACATGGCTTGTGATGCTAGCTGTTGCAGTTTCTGGTCAGAAAGAGACAGGTTTAAGTCAAACTTCACAAACAAGTAAGGGTCTATTTTAAGGTCTATTTTAAGAAGCTGCACACTTATCACATACACCATGGTGGCTATATCTGTATCTAACCCAACAATCTTCAGACAGTGGTTTGCGGTCCAACTGTCTTGGGAATGTCATGCGGCTGAGTTTGGATAAGTCTCTGGCTGTTGCGAATCTTCTTGAAGTTGATGCTATCAGTAAGTATCTTGCGTTTTATAGTGTGGTTCTGTTTTGAGAGCTTCACCCCTGTATGCTATTCTTTCAGATGGCACTGATGTCATACCGCTTACACCCAGACTGGCTGCACAGTGTGGATACAGCATGGAGTCTGACCCATGGGGAAACATTAAAATCTATTCCTCCTTGTTTGGCTGTTATGCTGGAAGCAAGGTCATTTTAAATCTTCCCTCTAGCCATTTTGCTTTGACTAAATGAGTTTAAAGCTGATCCAGACTTGGGTTTTATAGGAGGCTGGTACATTCATCCTTGGACTGAATCTCAGAATGTCAGGAGATCTTAAGTTGGATGAGGCTACTTATGTTGTGACAAAAACATGCAACTATCGTTCATTGGCCACACGGCACATTCTCTGTGAAAGGAACTATATAGAGGTGGGTCATATCAAGGTTTCAAATCTAATTAGGCTACTTAAAACATCTCCATCAATGGATAAGTGTTACCATTTTCAGTCTCCAGTGTATGTCCCTGTCTTTCAGGTGTCAACCCAGTTGTTCAAGCCTCAGATTGCAAAGAACATACCGAGTCATGATGATGACTTCCCAGATGATGCTGGGCAGGATTCATTCAAATATTATGTACATTATTATTATTATTATTATTATTATTTATTTTTTACACTTATGTGCAGTTAACATTTCTCCCCATACCGCAGGCCAGTGCCTCACCAAATGACATCTGGAAGTTGATGTTCTTTACTCCTGAACCAAAAGTCATGCTGCTCAATGAGGCTAAGGCGGCTGGCTATGGTGTCAAGTCTACAGAGCATCGCTTGGTGCTGCGAAGTCCCTTCAACTCAGCAGAGACTTACATAGAGAATGTTAGTAACTGTCCACAGCAATTGGTTCCTGCAATTGTTATCCATCTAAATATTTATTCCATTAGGTGGCTGGGATTCCCATGGAAGTGTTTAGTGTTAGCACTTACTATGTACCCAGTCATGGCTTGAATATTGTGGAATCTGATGCTGCCTGTCCTACTGGTTAGTGTTCTTCTTAATATACATGTTAAGTACAAAATTCACCTTTTTGTCAATACTGACAGTTTGAGTCTTTCACAGGTGGCTTGATTTTCACTGACAAGACTATCATTTGGCATGTACCCCGCCGCATCACACCTGTAATCAAGGGTGCCATTAAGATATTAAAGATGTACATGGGCATTGATGGACAGAGACTGGACAAATACCAGATGTCTGCCAGAAAATACACCTTGTCATCCACAGAATTTCACATCGTCATTGAGCTCCCAATAGGAACACCTGATGGGTACTACAAGGTTGGTCAGTGTACTCTTTTAATTCAGCCTATTGCAAGGTTTTGCTTGTCATTCACTCATTCGCTTTCACTGCACTGCAGAGTCTTGCCCCAGATGATCAGTATCACATCACCTTTACCATTGAGCCCATGTTGGAACTGGTGTGGCGTGAAGAGAGTACTCAAACTGACACAAAATATAAGGTCCTCTTTCCTATTACAACTCCCCCGATGTCCTGGCGTACTCGGTTCACAGGCAGTGAGTCTGGATAATTGATATCTTAAATTTAGGCTTTCTGTTTATGACGTCAACATGTACATTTGAAATCCTTTTTGATACATTTCAGATGCAGTTCCTGAGGAGAGGTTATTTGAAATCCTGTTGGGTACTTTTCTCCCTGATGTGGAGCTGATCAACATCACCTTCAACACTGGGGTCTTTTCTGTGGCAGAGTGCAACTCGAAAGGGTTCGATGTTAAAGAGCACAGATTTCCGAATGGCTCAAAGTCTTTCTACCTGAAAGTGCCCTTCTTTGAGGATGCAGTCCTTGTGCATGTATGGCCAAGTCATTTGAAGTTGATCTAAAGGGTGGTCTTGTTTGCTCTTCTGAGTGGTCTCTTCCCAATATATGCAGAATCCTGAACCTTTGTTTACAACCTACATCCTGCCTATGACCTTTGGACTGCTCATCCTGCCTGAAGAAACTCCATTCTCCCATGTAGCCAAGGCAGAGGTCTCTTTGCAGGATGTTGGTGAGAAATTCACCAACATCCTTCAGCTTTTATTTATGTTGACAAGGCCAATGTGCTTACTGCATTCATGGTTTTGTTGACTTGTCTCCTTCAGTTCCCCCTGCGATTACTGGTACATGTGACCCGGGGTACTTCTATGTCACTGTTGGGTATGGAAGCCAAGGCCACATCTTTAGAACCATGATTGGCGAGAGGGAGCTCACCAGTAAGCTGGGTGAGACGTATGGGCTAATAAGCAACAGCACTCACTTCAGTTTTGTGGTGCCGTACCATAGTGCCGACTCCATATTTGAGGTACAGTGAACTTTCTGCCTTGATATTAACGCATAATTCCTGCTAGATATTGCTATTACAACACCATCTTGCTTTTACAGATGGTTATGTCTACTTCAGTCAGAGCCAGAATTGATTTGGAGCTGGTGGCCTCCAATAACTTGAAGCTTAATGACTTCTCGTTGTCCTGCAGCTTTCCCTTGACCACAACTGGTATGTTCCAAGTTCATCAAAAACCCTTCAATGATGGATAGTTATTAACTCTTTGTTCTTTTGTAGAGTGTTACTCTAATGGCACAATGACTGCCTTGGCTATGAAGGTGGAGTCCGTTCCCAATATGATCCTCAGTCATCTGACCCTGAGAGATGATTCCTGTACACCGAACTATAGCAACAACCACTTTGCTTACTTTTCCTTCTGTGTGAACAGTTGCGGAACCACAAGAATGGTAAAATGGCTAAGGGGTTATTTATAATGGACTTGTTGACTGCTGGGAATAACTCCTTTATTTTCAGATGCTTGGCAACATGATGGTGTATGAGAACGACATTTCCTTGGATCTCAAGAAATACACCAGCAAGTATCCTGATGTGGCATATTACAAGTAAGGATGCCTCATACTGATTTTGTTTTGGGTGGGTGAGTATCCTATGTTGCAGAAGTCACTGCTGTAAAACGTTCTAGGCAAACAGTTTCCTGCTACTATCTGGTCAATGTCACCGAGACCATGGCGTTCCGTACCCGGCCAAGGGTAAAGGATCCATCAGCTGACATTGGAGTGGGATATTTGATTGTCCAAATGAGATTGGCTCAGGGTAATGGAACATAAGGGTTTCCTTAAGGGTTGCCTTCTGTAGACCCCTGTCTGATTACTTGTCTACTTTTCAGATGAGTCATATAAGCTATTTTATCAAGTGGAGGACTACCCAGTGGCTAAGTATTTGAGACAGCCCCTGTACTTTGAGGTTGCATTAATGCAATTCATGGACCTAAAAATGGAGCTTGTCTTGGAGAACTGCTGGGCAACCCAACACGAAGACAGGAGCTCTCTGCCTAGATGGAACCTCATTGTTGACAGGCAATTCCTAAATTTAAAATTCAGAATTGAGTCCTAATCGTATCTTGGGATTCCTAGTGACTGTCTTTTCCTTTCAGCTGTGTGAACCTTGATGACCCCTACTCGACAGTTTTCCATCCTGTGGAGTCTGACCCAAGGGTTAACATCCCTGCTCATGTGAAGCGCTTTTCTGTCAACATGTTCACCTTCGTTACAGATGAGGTGGTTCTGAAAGAAAACGTAAGAGACCTTATTTGAGGCCTTACTTGCAACTAGATGTTTTGGTAATTTTGTTTTATCCCTGTAGATTTTTGTACATTGCAATGCTGTTCTTTGCGACTCCAACAATCCATATTACGGAGTATGTAATGGCCAGTGCGTGAACCCCACAAAGACTGGTGCCAAAACATCCCGGACAGCTGATGTTAAAGCTGATGTTAAAGGTGATGTGAAGTGGATGGAGGGAAAGGGATGGATGACTGAGAACCACTGAAACATTAACCCCATGTTTCTTGTTCCAGGGTCCAGAAATATTGACTACCAGGTGCAAGGTGAACAACTTTCATCAGGACCTATTCTACTCTTTGAACCTGAATAATAAAATTAAGTTTAATTTTTTTAATTTTTGGCACAAGTATTTTCTGACTTTACATTTCACTTCTGGACAGATGTACTGTGTAATGGCTATGGAAGACTTGGGCTGCATCCCAAAACCCATACTAACTATGTTCCTGTTCAGTAGTATGTGAGTTAGAATGCTGTTCTGACCACAACCCATTGTACAGCCAAGGGGCATCAAACATGGCCAAGCCAGGGGCACAACCCTGTCTTTAGTGCAAGACAATTATGAATAGTATCTACTGAATGCACTGCGGCCAGTTGTTCAAAAGTTTAATCTGGATTAGAATGATCTTGATTTTAAAATCCCAAATTTTGCTATCCAGGATCAGGTAATCATTTGACATTTGTACTGGTTTTTCAAATTAACATTGGATTGGATCACCCTGATCCAGATAAGAATTAAGATTACCCAACTTGGATTCCCAGTGTTGTAAATTGGACTAGAAAAATGTAGGCCAATGTAGTAGGCTAGCCAAGTGAAGAACAGGTTCAATAGCCAGCATGGGGGTCACGAGTGTTTTGATTTGAAGACACAGAAAACATCAAAATAAAACTGATAAAATTAGATTCTGTCAGAAGGCAGGCTGGAAGAATTCACAACACGGGAAAAGGGTTCACTTTGTTTATTAGATGAGCTTGGATCATGTGACCTTCCACTGCAGTGGTCAGCATGAGTAAGGAGCAGGGTTCACAACTGTCCTTATATACAATGAACAGACAAGTTCAAAGAGAATGCACAGTTGTTTCCTTGCATGGTCAACACATGGATAGAGTAAAACGGGTGATGACAACTCATGTAAGCCCTGTTTATACAATTTCCTCCGTATTGTCTCCCAAGAGTCAGGACATAGTGCGTTCTATATGGGTACTGTAAGGGGCCTCGCTATATGACCTCTTCACCTCACCAAGAGACTGCATATCAGTCCTCCCTTTTATATTTTTGTAAATTGAATTATTCAATTTGCAACATGTGAACTCTACAAATGTCTGATAAGCATGCACCTTGTACAATATTTATTTTGAATCAACCTGGATTCCCATCATAATTATCAATGGTGCTTGAGTTATCAGTCACATGTAACTTATACACGCTAGATAAGATAACAGCCAGTGGCGCCTTAATGCACGGGCTTACCTGGGCTTAAGCCCGGGGCCTCGACCAATCAGGGGCCTCTTAATAATAATACAAAATAATAATGATAATAAACGTCCGTATTCGCGGTGTCATTACTCTGCTCTACAGTGGCATCTGGTGGTGTATGTGGAGGGAGGGGAGGCCCCCCCTCCCCCTTATCTAAACAAAATGTAACAAAAACTAGAGAGGGTACAATTTGTAGGGTGTGCTTGCTTGCGTCGGTTGCAGATGGGTCCATTTAATATGAAACAAGCTGAACCCCCTTTGAGACAAGCTATTCTAACAACGTTGTCATCGGCAGTATTTTTCAGATGGAATCGCGATTCAAACAGTCCTGTACCATCTGCTAACTGAAAATATGCCCTCAAACGCGACTTTTTGGTCTCAGTCTAGAGCCCTGCGTGGAGAAGTTGAATTGTGCTACGAGCAAGCTAGCCTAGCTGCTGTTGCTAGCCAAACTTCACTTAGCTAGGGGATTGTTTGAATGCGCCAGAAATTAAAAACGTTTCTTTTGACATAAAGTTTAGGCTGTGGCATTGAATACAGCGACGCACAACACAAGCTTGAGTTTAAATACATAATTTATTGTGACATTACTTACTGTACATGCAAGTCTTGAATTGCTTAAATGTATAATGCTGCTAGTACACCACGACACGATACGATACTTGCTGTGCAACAGCAATGCACGTTGTATCCATGCGTCGTTGCTAACGTGTGCTGACGTTGTGACGTAGGCTAGCACTGAGTTCCCTTTGTTGACACAAGGCACTTTTTGCCACAAAAACTGAATTTCAGCCTAAACCGTGCAACGGAATGTAAATAACAATACAAGCAACTCGTGCGCCTCAAAAAATGAAGAAAAAAGTCCATAGCCCAGGGGCCTCAAGTGCTATTAAGACGCCCCTGATAACAGCGTCTTCTAAATGACTAAATGACGCATCTCACTCCACACTTGACAAAGAATGAGTAAAAGATCATGTGACTAATTTACTCTACACTTCACAATCAGACAATCACTCGGTCAAAACCTTTTTTACGATAAGGATAAAATCCCAAGTGTTATCATTTGCGTAACAATACTAAACTAGAGAGGGTACAATTTCTGGGGAAATTGTAGGGTGTGCTTGCTTGCGTCGGTTGCACAGGGGTCCGTTTTTGAATGACATTTTTACAACTGATTTCTGTATATTTTATATGAAAATGCATACTTATTATTTATAAAGATTAAATAGATTTAAAAGCATTTTTTTTTTTGCTGCTCATTTACAACTGAAAATACGAGTGAAGTGTAGAATGAAATAGATGTCTTCTCATTTCCCCTGCAAGAGGCAGCCTCATCGTTGAATCAAAACGAATAAATTTCGTCAGACCGGTGTAAAAATTGACCTAATCTCTATGACTTAAACGTCATTTTAAGTTTTTCCCTTCTCGTGATATTTTCAGGCATGTAGCCTACTCATTGCATTCATTCATTAATAAAGAACCCCCTTTTAAGATTATTCTACGTTACCCGGCAGTAGAAGATGGAATCGCGATTCAAACAGTACCATCTGCTAACTGAAAATATGCCCCCCAAAACGTAAATAAGCTTGACATTTATTTAGTGGAAAATCGCTCATTCATAAAAAGCTTGCGGGTAGCGATCATTGTCAGTAACAACGCAAAATGCGATATAGCCCTGTGTGGAGAAGCTGCCCCGGTAAATTGTACTACTACGGTACACTACTGCTGTGTTCGTCTTGGTAGCGATTGCGTTGGTTGAATTGGATTTAACGTTCCGTTGTACGGTTTAAGCTGAAATAAATTATTTTCATGAACAGATTGACAACGTTTAGGCTGTGGCAATGAAGTTCAGGTTAGTAGTTAGATAGACTTTTGATTTAAGTAAGGGGAGTGCCGAACATGTTCTGTCGCCGTTTGACTTCCTACAGTTGTGTAAGCTAGATGTTTTTGTAGTGTGTCTCACGTAAGCTACAGCGTTGCAGTGAGCTACACTGGTTTGAAACCACAGGTAATGTTTTTTTCACCAACAAATCGTTTACTAATGTCAGAATAAACCCTACAACGAAAATGTATATGTGAGGAATGTTTATTTTAACGATTGAAAACAGATAACGCTACATCATAGACCACTGTAGTATGTGTTGCCCGGGCAACACAGGCTAATGTCATGATGCTAATACTTCAGTGAAATAGTAGACTACTGTTTCCGAAAGTAGATGTACTTCCTTAATAATATCAGCTTATATTGTACATTACACATCACAATTGTGTGTCATATCACAAAGTAAAATTAGTAAATAGTTATCACCTGGCCTCTTTGCTTGTGGCGTTTCTGCAGCTGCCTTGCAGTAAAGCTATAGTTAGCCTAGCTATCTCCCAGAAGTTAACGAGCTGCTAAACTAATATTCTGCTAGAGGTAGTCACGCGAGTTTTCGTGACGTTAGTGACGTAAGTAGCGTCATTGACTGTGGTTAGCAAGTTAGCCACCGTTAGCTTCACTTTTCGACACAAAAACGTAATTTCTACTTAAACCGTGCAACGGAACGTAAATCGCAATACAAGCAACTCAATCGCTACCAAGACGAAACTTTTGACACCTACGTTGTCTATGTAGGCCAAATATTGAATGAGTTTTAGGGGGGCAAAAATAAATCAAAATAATAATAATAATAACTAGAAACGGCTGTTCCTGCGAAACAGCAGTGAGAATGCTGAAAACCTGAATGGGGATAGCTGACCATGCTAAAAAAGCTGAAAATAGTGAAAATTTAGTAGAAAGTTACAAGCTGAAGCTTCAAAGCAACCGAAAGGTATTTTTGAAAGGGGCTGGAGCAGCATTCCAACAATGATTTGAAAGGATTTACCATTACTTTTAAAGGGAGAATAATTTGCACAAAAACCTTTATATTTTAAAAAGTATAAAAGTGAGAAATGAGAAAATACCCGCAAGCTGAAATGAATTTCAAAAATGTGTGAGTGACACAAAAGAGGCAGTGTGGAAGCTGAACTGCATCATCTGCATCATCTTAACAAAGCTAAGAGCTAAAATAGCCTACAATGCGGGAGAAGCTGAACGCTGAACTGTTAAACAGAAGAAGTAGGCTAGCTAGTCGGAACAAGAATATTATCGTTTTAACAGCTGAAATTATAGTTGGGATAGTAATAGCAGTAGCAGATGTAGCCTACCATTGAGTGCGTTTACTCGGCTTTCTTAGTAGGATTCAATGTGTTGATGGAATGAAACATACAGCAGTAGAGCCGATACAGGAAGACACGGCGACACTTTGTTGCAGAAGGATGATGGTGCAAGTTTTGTCCGTGGAGCATACAACGATTAATAAAAAAGAATCATGTAGACGCGTTTATTGAGTAATCGCATAACTAATTACACATGTAAACGGAGTAATCGTATTATTGGCATAAACCGACAATTGCTAGTAATCGTGTTTCTCATGGTCAAGTAAACGTACCAATCACCTGTGTGAGAGACTGAGTGGTGCGTGTCTGTCGTTACGGTGATGGTGCAGCTATGATTGCTAACGCGCTGAGGGCAGAGAATAAGAGAAATGTAGCTAGAATCCACACCTCAAACAAGATAACCTAGACGCAAAACTGTACGTCCAATCCAAAATATAAGGATATTTTCCGAGACCCAAGACTCTGCCGAAACCAGAGATGTCCTTTATATGTCTGTGCGGTCAGAAATACGACTCTATCGGCAGTTTCAAAATCTTGTTCCTTCTTGCTTTCTCTGACTGATTTTACTCACCTCTCCATTGAAGTTAGTGAGAGAATTTGAAAGGCTGCTCTCGCTTCAAGGCTCATAGCTGAAAATCTGTAAATGTGAGCTCTTTAGTAGTTACATTGGCTGAAAGAGGACAATTTTTCCTACATTTTAAGGTATAACTTGTTTCTGTAAGTTAAACTATATGAACGTTAGAGGAATTTGTTTGACAAATTAGTTGAATATCAGAAAAAGAGCAGCAAGCTCTGCTGGCTGCTCATTCATAAAAATCAAGAAGGAGCAAACATTTTAATGTATTTCAAACTGTCATAATTCAAAATTGGCTGAACATTTGAAAAAGCTGAATCATTTGGGAATAGCTGAATGTCTTGTGAACATTTTAAAGGTTGAATGGTGTCT
The DNA here is from genome assembly GCF_963692335.1 of Osmerus eperlanus. NCBI lineage: Eukaryota > Metazoa > Chordata > Actinopteri > Osmeriformes > Osmeridae > Osmerus > Osmerus eperlanus. Next base: position 531,962 of record NC_085039.1, on the reverse strand, counting down.
CTAGCTGAAAGTAAGCTGAAGTAGTTACGTTTGAAAGAGGAGGAAGCTTTTTAATGATTTGAAAGGATTTACCATTACTTTTAATGGGAGAATAATTTGCACAAAAACCTTAATGTCTTAAAAAGTATAAAAGTGAGAAATACCAAAAGTCATAGCCATCATCTCCTGAAGGAGCTGAACGTTTTGATACAAAAGTTGTAGGAATCGGTTAAAGTATGCAGAACGAGTTAAAGGCCAAAAAACGGCGGAAGAACTGAGAAGTTGAAAAGCAATAGTGAGAATGCTTAACAGCATTCTCACAACTAGAGAGGGTACAATTTCTGGGGAAATTGTAGGGTGTGCTTGCTTGCGTCGGTTGCACAGGGGTCCGTTTTTGAATGACATTTTTACAACTGATATATCTGTATATTTTATATTAAAATGCATACTTATTATTTATAAACATTACATAGATTTAAAAGCATTTTTTTTGTGCTGCTCATTTACAACTGAAAATACGAGTGAAGTGTAGAATTAAATATGATGTCTTCTCATTTCCCCTGCAAGAGGTAGCCTCATAGCTGAATCAAAACTAATAAATTTGGCAGACCGGTGTAAAAATGGACCTAATCTCTATGACTTAAATGTCCTTTTAAGTTTTCCCTTCTCGTGATATTTTCAGGCATTTAGCCTACTCATATTGCATTCATTCATTAATAAAGAACCCCCTTTGAAGATTATTCTACGACGTTACCGGCAGTAGAAGATGGAATCGCGATTCAAACAGTACCATCTGCTAATTGAAAATATGCCCCCAAAAACGTAAATAAGCTTGACATTTATTTAGTGGAAAATCGCTCATTCATAAAAAGCTCACTGGTTGCGATCATTGTCAGTAACAACGCAAAATGCGATATAGCCCTGTGTGGAGAAGCTGCCCCGGTAAATTCTACTACTACAGTACAGTACTAGACTACTGCTGTGTTTGTCTTGGTAGCGATTGTGTTGGTTGAATTGGATTTAACGTTCCGTTGTACGGTTTAGGCTGAAATTAATTATTTTCATGAACAGATTGACAAAGTTTAGGCTGTGGCAATGAAGTTCAGGTTAGTAGTTAGACTTTTGATTTAAGTAAGGGGAGTGCCGAACATGTTGTGTAGATGTTTTTGTAGTGTCTCGCGTAGGCTACAGCGTTGCAGTGAGCTACACTGGTTTGAAACCACAGGTAATGATAATTTCACCCACAAATCGTTTACTTGTAATGTAATGTCATAATAAATCCTACAACGAAAATGTATTTGTGAGGAATGTTTATTTTAAAGATTGAAAACAGATGCATCATAGACCACTGTAGTATGTGTTGCCCAGGCAACAGAGGCTAATGTCATGATGCTAATGCTTCAGTGAAATAGTAGACTACCGTTTCCAAAAGTAGATGTGGGCCCCTTCCTTAATAATATCAGCTAATATTGTACATTACATTTCATAATTGTGTTTCACATCACAAAGTAAAATGAGTAAATAGTTATCACCCTGGCCTCTTTGCTTGTGGCGTTCCTGCAGCTGCCTTGCAGTAAAGCTATAGTTAGCCTAGCTATCCCCCAAGTTAACAGATGTGAAACGAATGTTCTGCTACAGGTAGTCACGTGTGTTTTCGTGACGTTAGTGACGTTAGTGACGTTAGTGACGTAGTGACGTTAGTAACGTCAGTGACTGTGGCTAGCAAATTAGCCACCGTTAGCTTCACTTTTCACCACAAAAACGCAATTTCTACTTAAACCATGCAACGGAACGTAAATAAAAATACAAGCAACGCAATCGCTACCAAGACGAACCTTTTGACACCGCCGTTGTGTATGTAGTCCAAATATTGACTGATCCTTAGGGGGGCGAAAATAAACAATAATAAATAAATAAATAAATAAATATATATGTGAGAGAACAAAGGTTGTGCTCTCGCCGAAGGCTTGAGCACACCCAATAATATATATGTGAGAGAACAAAGGTTGTGCTCTCGCCGAAGGCTTGAGCACACCCAATAATAATAATAATACTAACAATAACAATAGGTGGCTCGCAGCTTCGCTGCTTGGCCCCTAATAATAATACTAACAATAACAATAGGTGCCTCGCAGCTTCGCTGCTTGGCCCCTAAAAAGGTAGAAACCCTTATGGTGGCTTCGCCGCTTCGCGGCTTGGCCACCAATAATTATAAGAAAAGGTAGAAACCCTTATGGTGGCTTCGCCGCTTCGCGGCTTGGCCACCAATAATTGCAATCTTTACCAGAAAGCCACAAAAGTCAATACATACTTGGACATTGGCTTCAGCTTGCAGAACAAACATTTTGAATAATTGCAATCTTTACCAGAAAGCCACAAATTCAATAACCTTAAGACAACGCATTCTACAGAATGGATTAATGAACCAAACTCTTGGGTTAGGGTTAGAACTTTGTTATGGGCGGGGGATGGGGGGTTCGGACAGACCTGGACCCACTGCAAAACATTTTTTATAGGAAACACTGCATAAGTACACATATAAACATAACTATTGCTATAGCCATCCTTTTCTAAACCAAACACTGCAATATAAAGGAAAACCCAGGCCCATTCCAACCTACTGAGTTTACAGGCTTACGATAAACAGCCTGCTGTAAAAGCATTTAGGACACACAATATGCTATAACTTATAACAGTGATATATTCTCGGGCTAAACATATGTTTATACATCTTCACCCCAACTGATGTTCTGGGCGTTGATGGTTGTTTGTTGTGTGGTCAAGGCCAGAGGTAACATCTGACGCACTCTCCCTAGTAGGCTACATATCTGTTGGCTGCTCAAATACCATACCATTAGTACTATAGAATCGAATACATTTTGTAAGTTAAATTTTTTGTACAATGACAATAAAGATATCCTATTCTACTAATGGTATGGTACTATAAGGCATGAAGAAAACCATAAAATACATAAAAACATGTCTTCACTGTGGGAATCTGAAGCCAAGAGAAAGAGAGAGTTGAGTATTGGGGGGTCAGGTGGCTGAGCGGTTAGGGAAGCGGGGGAATGTCCCTGTACTTTCTGTAAGTCACTCTGGATAAGAGTGTCTGCTAAATGTAAATGTATTGCACTACTCAAGTCATTCTTTGATGAAGAAAAGAAAATCTGATGAGACCTGTTGCTAAAGACTAAAAAAAAACAATGTGCCAAGATTTTTGAACAATGTATCTATATATATCTATCTGGTGAAGGGCTGTAGCATGGGCCAACATAATTATGACCATGATTCGTCATTAGGCTCCTTAACATCACTGCAAAAGAGCTGCAGTTCCTGTGCAGACAGGAGAACCTAGCAGAACAACCATCTCTCCAACTCTCCATCGTAGCCAAAGCCCACCTGAGAGGTCACGACAGCTAGCCAGACTCTTTAGATCAGAGAGGTATATTAGCATCGCATCGTTTGAGTATCGTAAAAGTCGAGACTTCAGGACCCCAGGTTCTGGACTGGATGGAGTGCTACAGAGATGGCGTTCTGCTAGGTTCTCCTGTCTGCACAGGAACACTGAAGCTATGTAGGAGTGTCTCTTTTTAGTACAGGTTTACTGTGCAACACTAGTTCACTCCATACATATATATATATACACACATGGAATAGTAAAATTCTAATTGTCTAGAGCTGTACTGCAATTACAACTCTAAAACACTGTACTGGTTGTAACAAAACCAGGATGCAAACCACTCAGTCCTGGAATGTAGAGTCTACAATGTACCATGTTCTCTACTCATACTGGAACAGAAGGGAAAGAAGGGGTGGGGGGGAGAACGATAAGGTCTCTTCACTGGCATAGCTTTGTTTTCCAGCTATGAGCCTTTCTTGACAGTTCACCCGCATCCAGCTCCATGATGATCTTTTGAAATGTCTTTAACGTGTAGCGGAGCTTTGTAGGGTACTGCATGTTCAAGGTAGCCTGACGTTGTCATACTCATAATTATAGTCAGAATATGAGTCTGATACCGCTCTGTTGGGCTGTGAGTATGTGGCGTGTTTCAACCGAACTCTGATTTATTTATTTTTTTCGCTCAATTGGATAGACCTACAACCAATCAGAGCAACGTAGTATGTTGTTTGTTGAAAACAAATTCAACCCAAGCACTCTTTGGTGACGTAGTTGATTACGTTTCTGTTGATCATCTGTCCATCATCGTATAAAACCCGCCCTGACAATTTGATTGGTCCGAACAGCTCTTGTTTGGACATTTGGTTTTTCCCCAACCGAGCGACCCCAGACCCAACTTCCTGACCACATTTTTTTGTGGGCGGGGCTAAGTTCGGCTGGCACCCAGGCTATGTTCAAGGCATAAAAGAGCCCAAACAACATTGCAGAAGCAAGTGCTACACTCTCAAGATCTTGAAGCACCATCACACCCTCGAGGACTATCCTGACGTCAGAGGGTTCACTGCTGGCAGTGTCTTTCACGACATAGATCCCCACTGTCGTTCTCTCTATGGCACTGAGGAAATCGTCTCAGCCATTTCCTGGTGAAAAGAACATACAATGCAATTCTTTAATGATAGGTTCAGCATTTTGTAACTTGGCTTGTAAACAATCCAACAGGGTGATAATTTCTATCTTTAGCAAGGATAAACTTGATCTTATCTGAAAATAGACAAAAAACGTAAATAAATCCACTGTTTATGATCTCCTACCCAGGCAAAACCGCTGCAGGTCAGAAGGTATGTTTTCTCTCCTGTGTGTGTGTTTGAATGTCGGTCTGTATGTGTGTGAACACATACAGACCGAAAACTACAAAACTACCAGACAGATATGTATGAAACTTGGTGAAGGGCTGTACCATGGGCTAACATAATTATGACCATGATTCTTCATTAGGCTCCTTAACATCACTGCAAAAGAGCTGCAGTTCCTGTGCAGACAGGAGAACCTAGCAGAACAACGATCTCTCCAGCTCTCCATCGTAGCCAAAGCCCACCTGAGAGGTCATGACAGCTAGCCAGACTCGTTCAGATCAGAGAGGTATATTAACATCGCATCGTTTGAGTATCGTAACAGTCGAGACTTCAGGACCCCGGGTTCTGGACTGGATGGAGTGCTACAGAGATGGCGTTCTGCTAGGTTCTCCTGTCTGCACAGGAACTGCAGCTCTTTTGCAGTGATTGTCTCCTATGTATGCATAGCATGAAGCTATGCAAGTGTCTCTTTAGTACAGGTTTACTGTGCAACACTAGTTCACTCCAATGTTAATACTTAGGTATAAAAATAGCATTTGCATTCGCCTGACCCACAGCTGAGTTAGCTAATAGTTAATACTAAATTTGGAGCCGGGAAAACCTACACATTTGTATATATAATTTGAACAGTACTTGCTACGAGTCTCTAGCTCAGGCAACATACTCTATGTTCCTATTTTACTGACGCCAACCGCAAATTAGCCACCCTATCTGAAGGTTCTAGACTTAGAGCTAGCTATCAGACTAGACGAAAATGTTTGGTATCATGACGGATTTACTGGATTTGATTATTCAAAATAATATAGTACGGTATTAACTGCACAAGTAAAACATAAATATGCACACGGATTACTAGCAGATAAATTGGATGACTGCAGATATCATACCGTTATAGAGCAAAAGTCACGATCCCGGCAGGCAGAGCTGAAATGGTGGAAAAGAAAAACGGTTGGGAAAGCGCGAAATCTGACGTAATTTCCACCTCAAAACGATTTCACTTCCCGAAAATTGCATGTAAACCAATCTCATACGTTTTAACCACTTGAATCTTGCTTGTTTCACAGTTAACCATATTTAAAACATTTTAGTATGTTTTAATTGATTATGTTTAATATATTTAAGAATTAATAGACTTATGCTAATTCTAAGGAATTTTTATGAATACATTTTGAGACAATGACTATTTAATTAAAATCAAATAGATATAAATACTTAATTATAAAATATGCCATGATTCATTTCAGTGAGTGTACTTATCAACATGACTAGCAATGCTACAGTAAGTTACACAATGAGATGTGAGAGCCATCAAGTTAAGACTCCATCCAGTAACTCCATATTTTACCATATGAGAGGTGGGGGCAGGTTGATAGGCTGCTATGATATATGAAGCTAGCTTCAACCTCAGCCTAAAATCTGTAAACACCTTTAAATAATTTGAAATAATTTGCATGAAACCACCAACTACTTTAAAAAGGAATAATGCTACTACTCCTGCCCCCCCCCCTTCCTCATTTTGTATAGTTACTCTATACCGGCCCCCCGGCCCGTATTCCCTCTTCCTAGAGGAATTTGCAGATTTTAGTGCTGATCTTGTGACATACTGATAACATCTTAATTATGGGTGATTTTAACATTCATGTGGATGACCCAAAAGATCCTTTAAGTAAGGCCTTTACTGCTCTAATGTATTCCACAGGTCTCACTCAGGTGGTTTCCAAACCTACCCATCTTCACTCGCATACATTGGATTTAGTTCTCACGCAGGGAATCAAGATTAGTGACGTCATTGTCCACCCCCACAATCCTATATTATCAGACCATTGCCTGGTTACCTTCAAAATGGACCTCTGTCAGAGCCTTGGAGGCACTCAGAATATTTCTAGTAGCCGCTGCATAACCCCAAACACAGTTCTGGAACTGGCTAGTATTCTACCCGCTGCACTAGAAGCACTTGACATCCCAAATAAATCATTAAATGCTAAAACGAGGGATCTGAATTCAGTTCTTCAGCTATCCCTAGACTCTGTTGCCCCACTCAAACCAAGGAAAAGAAAAGAAACTGGCTCCATGGTATTCAGAGGAAACCTGCATTCTCAAGAAGTCCACTAGAAAACTAGAACATAAGTGGCGTACCACTAAATTGGAGGTTTTCAGCCTGGTCTGGAAGGACAGCCAAATGGAGTACAAGTAAGTCCTCCAGATCAGAATATTTCTTTAAATTTATTAGTAAGAACAAACACAACACTAAGTTCCTATTTGATACTGTTGCAAAACTCACTAAGAAAAGTACACTCTGTGTTAGTTCAGATCTCTCTCCCAATGATTTCTGAGATTTCTTTGACCAAAAAATCTATGCAATAAGGGACAAACTACATACTTGTCCTGGGGGAGTGGCCATCAACACTGAACTTTCCTCTATACCCAGCATGCTACTTGTTGAAGCTCTCACTCACTTTAACCCTATTTCTATGTAAGCCTGGGGTCAAATTGACACCAAACATAATAGGAGGGTTACATAAACATGCCCTTACACGCTAAATGTCTTATTACATGCTATATTAATATAACTTTTAGGGAGAAACACTTTTACTTATGACGTTAAACTATACTTATACCAGAGATCTTATTGGGATTTTTATTTTTGTTTGAATTGTTTATCACTTGTATTATTGTTTTTATTGATTTTATGTAAAGCACCTTGAGCTACAATTCTTGTATGAAATGTGTGCTAAATGTGCTATATAAATAAAGTCTTACTTACTTACTTACTTTGTCACGAAATATAGTTGAAGCAAATAGCAAATGTTCGTCTTTGAAACTACCTACAGATTTGAAAATTCCGTTGGCTAATTACAGGGCCTAACCTAAATAATGAAAATAAATAATAACTGAACTTGTAACAGTTTTGTTGCAAAGCACACTATTATGGTGAAATTTTATCTCGTGTTTGTTGAGTTAAAACCGAAATATTGTTGTTGCATAGCAAGCATCATAGCAAAAAGGCTAACAAACGTAAGAGTTAGTCTATACCCATTTTTTTTCAATTCGCCATTTCACACAATTAAAAAAAACAAAAATGTGCAGGAACTTTAGGCCTATATTTATGATATTATGAATTGTCCGTTCCATTTGGGAGACCCAGTCAGATGAGCTGTCTGTCCCTCTCCCCTTTTTTCACACTGCTTCTGTACACGGCACCTTCTCAGCAAGCAGGGGTGCCTGCAGCTGCCTGAAGGGGGCGCCAATTTGCCAATTCCCCACACAGTGAAATGATAGAAAAGAGAAAACCGCTTCGCGGGCAGAGATTTTTATTTATTTATTTTATGCTCGTGCGCCCCCCACGTGACATGAAAAAATGCCGCCCCGGGCGGCTGCCCGGTCCGTCCGTGCCTAAAACCGCCCCTGTCTGTAGGGAACTTCTCCCTATTATTGGACCACCCATGCTTAGTATTATTAATGAATCTATTGTAACTTGTGGCCAAGTCCCCGACGATTTCAAACAAGCTATTATTAAGCCCCTTCTTAAAAAAACAAACTTGGATCCAGGTTGTCTTCGCTCTGGATAAGAGCGTCTGCTAAATGACTAAATGTCTTAGCAACTACAGGCCAATTTCAAATTTGCCATTTCTCTCTATTTTAGAAATTTTAGAAAAGGCTGTGGCACAACAGCTCACTGAGCACCTCTCCTCAAATCAGCTTTATGAACCTCTCCAGTCTGGATTTCGTCTTCACCACAGCACTGAAACTGCATTAGCCAAGGTAGTCAATGATCTATTATTAGCCTCTGACACGGGCTCTATCTCTGTCCTGGTTCTTCTAGACCTAAGTGCAGCTTTTGACACTGTGGATCATGAGATTCTCCTGGAACCTATGGAGAACTATGTTGGGATTTCTGGTACGTCACTTCAGTGGTTTAGATCGTATCTATCTGATAGATCACAATATGTCCACTATGATGGCTGCTCATCCAGGAGCTCCACTGTAAAATACGGAGTCTGTTATTTTCACTCTGTGTTGCCTTTAGGAAACATAATTAGAAGCTCTGGGGTACATTTTTACTGTTATGCAGATGATACTCAGCTATATATGTTTATACAGTCTGGAGAATTTCCACATGCTATGGAAAAATGTGTTTCCAGGTTGAGAACTTGGATGACTGCAAATTTCCTTCTTCTTAATTCGGATAAAACCGAGGTTCAAATTTTCGGTCCTAAAAAATACAGAAATAATTAATCCAATCTGACCTTAGACCTAGACGGTGTCAAAGTCTCTCAAAGCCAGCTGGTAAAAAATTTAGGAGTCACAATGGACCCAGACCTTTCGTTTGAGTACCATATTAAGCAAATTACCAGAACAGCATGTTTCCATCTACGTAATATTGCCAAAATACGAAAATTCCTCTCAAAGGATGATGCTGAAAAACGAATACATGCATTTGTTACGTCCCGATTGGACTACTGCAATGTGTTGTTCTCTGGCCTCCCAATTACCTACCTAAAAAATTTACAGCGGGTGCAAAATGCTGCTGCTAGACTATTGACTAGAACAAGAAAGTTTGATCACATAACATCTCCTCTTGTCTCTTTACACTGGCTCCCTATCCAAGCCAGAGATGACTTCAAAGTTCTACTACTAACTTACAAATCTCTGCATGGATTGGCACCACTGTACCTCTCCAGTCTCCTTGCACCCTATTGCCCCGCAAGGACACTTAGATCTCAAGATGCCGGCTATCTGGTGGTTCCCAAAATTAAGAAAAAAACAGCTGGAGGTAAGGCGTTCTCATATAGAGCACCTATTCTCTGGAACAAATTGTGTTTAATGGCACTAGTTTATGTGCGGCGCGCATTGATACACGTATGGATACTGATAGTATGGTATATGTGACCTATGTCAGTGGAGGGATTGATGAGTTATGAACAAGTAGCCGGTGCCCTCGATGTGTATTGATGAGTTATCTGAATAAACCAGTCCAAAGAAAGAACTCCCGCTGATTATTCACATTCGGTAATGCTACATGGTGTCAGAAGTGGGATGAGATTGAGAAGAAAAAAAAAAAGTTTTATGGAGTAAAATCCCATATGTGCTATTGAATATGCAGTATGTGATATTGGAATAGAAATGTGTTATGACACATGTTTGAAGCAATATGTTACAGAAAAGTAAGAATACTGACCAGGTTGAATTTAAACTGTTCTCAGAATCATTAATGTTCTGCATGTCTTAACAGACTCAAAGAAAGGGAGATGTGTTATAATGGCACTAGTTTATGTGCGGCGCGCATTGATACATGTATGGATACTGATAGTATGGTATATGTGACCTATGTCAGTGGAGGAATTGATGAGTTATGAACAAGTAGCCGGTGCCCTCGATGTGTATTGATGAGTTATCTGAATAAACCAGTCCAAAGAAAGAATTCCCGCTGATTATTCACATTCGGTAATGCTACACAAATTACCTGTCTCAATTAAGGAGGCTGATACTGTTTCGACATTTCAAATTAGGTTAAAAAAGTTCTTGTTTAGTCAATTGTACGATTGTTAAAGGTAAGTATGTGTGTATTTACATTCTATGTAAATCTGGGGTGTCTGTTTGCCTATGTGTGTATCACATGTAACTTTTAAATTGTAATTATAGCTTATATGTTCACATTGCCCCATCTAGATGTTACATCTAGATGTTACAAATAAAGTAAACCTGTTACTGTATATTGTTACTGTTATAGTTTCCGTTGCTGTATATTGTTACTGTTATTGTTTCTGTTACTAGTTGGAGACAACGGGGGACGGGTTGTTTTCATCCTTATTCGTATAAGTATAATTTATTTTAGAGTTCTTTCCCCAGGAACAGATTTCATGCTCCAACCGAGGGGGGCTGTCGCTGTCTTGGTGTGTGGGGCTGCATCAAATACCCCTTTTTGCTTTGTTAAATTGCTGCACTAGTCCACAGTTGACCGGTGGGGATCTCATTCTATTATGACTGTAACTGTTAGCTGCTCCTGGCATTCTCTAATCCCTGCTCTCCTCTCTCTGTCCCCCCCCCCCACACACATCCCTTGTGGTGTGGGGGGTTTGAGCTGTCAGCACCTGCCTGGTCGTCGGTCGGCCAACGCTGGACCAGGTCGTCAACCGGAAACCAGTCTCCATGACGGCCAACCGCGAGTCTCCCTGTCCTGTCCTACATCTATAAAGTTGAACAATGGATTTTGGTGTTTCAAAACCCATTGACACTGTATGACTATGTTTAGCCTGTGTTCTGCTCCTCTCTCTCACCAACCGTCTCTGGAGGAGGGGAACCCTCTCTGAATTGCTCCTCCCAAGGTTTCTTCAATTTTTTCTCCTGTTGGGAGTTTTTCTGGGAGTTTTTCCTTGTCTTCCTTGAGGGTTTAGGTTGGTTGAGGGGCAGTTCTATGGGCGTATGTGAAGCCCTCTGTGACATGCTTGTGTGTAAAAAAGGTTATACAAATAAATTTGATTTGATAGCCTTACAATATCAGCCTTTATTCTTCTGCCCTAAGTATCTCTTGGTCAAAATAGAAATTCAGCAAATTCACTTTTACTTGGGGAGAGAACTACCAGTAGCTACCATACATAATTCGGTAACCCTTCCTTTTACAGTCCCTTAAGTACTGGGTATTTACATAGAAAGTAAACCCAGCTAACACAGTTACGTTGCCCTTACGTTGCCGCAACGTCACTCGATGACCAAACATACGTTGCCGCAACGTCTTTGGCGACGTTGCGGGACCGTGCATCTGTGGGACGCCAGAACGTAACCGCAACGTAATCTTGTGACGTTGCCAGTCCGTAACCGCGACCTCCTAGCAACGTCATTTTGTGACGTTGCCGGTCCATAACTGCAACGTTAACTAAGTAACCTATATTTCTCAATTCTACTGCTTATATTGGGGCGGTTCATATGCAGACCTAATTTGCCCAAAATGCTACTTGTTCTTGTGTAATAGGCTACATGGTAGCCAACTTTAGGAGGACTATGTTTGTGTGATGTGTAGCCTAACTCCAGCTAATCATAAACAAGGCAGCATTTCCATGTAACATTGTCATTTTATTTCAAACAAAGTGCCAAACAGTGAATTAAAATCTTCTGTCAGTCCCCGCTACAGGTCCTGTCTGTTGGCCCTGACAATGAAGCACAAAATAAGTTAGTGTTCTATCAACATAATTGCACGTGTAAAAAGGGGCTATACAAGTCGTAAAAATCACATCTAAAATAATATACATCATCAAAAAAATATGTGATTCTAGATTTTTGTCACATAGCCATGTGAAAGGTTGGATATGGAAGCTGCAATCATGACTCATTCACCTGGCTGGTTTTGAATGGGCTGCCGGGGTGTGTTTGAATGTCTCCTCTATGAGGAGCTCCACAGCTTTCTCTCCCAGTCCCGTCTTCCGCTTCATCACAGCGTCTGGAATTAGAAGTCATGAACTTATTGTCAGCACCAATGTGAACGTTGAACGCTGCGTGTAAGCCATAGTTCATGGCATCTCCAAGCACTTACCAGTCTCTTTCGCAACTCCAGCACCTTAAGGCGCTCCTCAAGGTCTTGGAGTTCAGCCTGTGTTTGGGCCACCTGTAGGTCCATCACTGGCACCTCTTCAGTGTGTCTGCCCTGTAGTCGCCTGAATAGGAGAGCCTCTCGATGGTTCTCCTCCAATGTCTCCATCTTCCGGAGCATAACCTGTAATGTGTCTGTCATTAAAGACAAGTAAAACAAGTTTACAAGAGTTAGCATGATTGGCATGCACTGTGGTTCTTCTAGATTAGCTGTAACAATGATGTAAATAACAAATGTTACCTTGAATGGTTGTATACAAAGCATTAATATGACAACATTTGTTGTTTTGAAAAATATGTATCCCCCCACCACGATCAGAACAACTTAGGTATGCCTTACAATGAGTTGGCAATGCTATTGAGAAGCTTTGAGTATTTTTTTGAGTGTCTTATATTTGCACTTGCCTGGCTGCCAGCTGTTTTCCTGGGCCCCCAATGGGTTCACCTCCACCAGACCAGAGTTGACATCTTGGGGTATGGCATCTGGTGATGCAAAGGTTTTAAGTCATGCTTTTGCTTCAAAACATAGCCTTTAGGGTTGCCATGGCTCATACAATTATTGTCACTGTTATAAACGGTCATTCATTACTTTACCATCATTTCCCAGGGACACAGTGCTAGGCCGTGTGACGGTGGTAGGATAATCTGTACAGAAATGAAAGTGGAATGTAGTTTATGTACATAGTTTTAGCATATTGATATTAAAGGAGTGGCATTGCACATATGTGATCGTTCGAAAGCAGGGCCCCACAGCGTGACGCTACGCTGAACATTCCAACCGACTATTTTCCGATAGACAAAAACTATATGACAAACGCTATAGTATGGCTTCAAAATTTACAATTAGTAGGCTAACAAGTAACACTAGCAGGTAGTAGCATTGCTACGAGTATTATGCTAGGTTGCTAGGTAACGGAAGCTAATTAAAGCTACCTAGCTGTGTTACGTACGATGTTAAAGGTAACAATGTTTGACTGTCAGTACTGTACCAGCGGAGAGTGTCAACGGTGTAGCCAGGCACAAACCATGCAGCGGGGTCATACGGACTAGGTACATTTATTAATACAGCGAAAAAAAGATATCGGCAAGCCGCAGCAAGCCGTAGTGAACAGACAATGACAAATAACAATGACTAATAGACAAGGGACGTACCAGTACAAAAAGACACGGAGAAGGGACTATGAGCGATTCCCGATGAGACAAACAAAGTGCACTACGCTAAGGACCGAAACCGGCCCTGTTGGAAAACCACTAACTAACCTAGTATTTCCTAAGCTGACTACACTAAACTCTAGGTTACAAAAGGTGCAGGTGGAAACGCTCCTAAACTACTGTGCATAACAACGGTTATCTACGTGTTGAGGAGTATACCCATGGGTCTCTACACTATCTCCCTTCTCCTCTTACACATCTGGACAAATAAACAGCCGCCCAAAGCGACTCGCCCCTCTCTCTCGCCAAACAGAACACATTTTATCTATGACGACAGTGTCTAACTAGGCCCAATTAGACACAGCCGCTTCAGGTCCGGATCTCGACGTCGGGGCGCACACTCCGACGTCATCACCAACACCGTCACAGGAACACCTACAGACAAGACACACAAACAAAACACACACACCCTACAGGCAGGAGTGGGAGGCGTAACAAGCTGCCGTTTTGGAAAAATAACTGGTGGAAGCGTCGGAAATATTTAGAACTCACGCATCTAAAGGTTAAAACGAATAAACGTATCCAAAAACAGATGTCATGTACAAATTGGAAAAATTAGTGACATGAGACTTTTATAGACGCCATTGCTGTGCATGCCATGACCGACTGTGATCAAAACGTGATCAGCCACGCTAGCTCCAGTCTTTGAAAATTCAGGGCTAAATAAACTATTTTGGGACAAGGTTTTTTATAACAGTTCTGAACATTTATTTTCACTGATTCTTTTGTGGGTGATTTGTGAGACGCTAAACTTTCATGTATGCATTTTCAGTATTTCAACATAACTTTCTTGAGGGTTTAACCTATTACCTCAAGGTAGTACCTAGATCTACTGTAGCTAGCGAAATCCTAACGTAAACAATGTGAATCTGATAGCAGATAACCAGGCTAAATAGCCTCAATTTCAAACCTATACGTAATAGCATGCCCCATCCAATTTCTGAAAATACGTTTATATATTTAAAACTATTTCTGTAAAGAAACTCACCTTTGAAGTAGCTAATTTCCAGTTGAAATCCAATGCGTAGTCCTACAAGACGGTTGAACCTCTGCAAAATCTCTTCTGAAACCCCAGTTTCAGCGATGCGTTGAAATGGGCATGCGCAAAGTGGGGCAGACTGAGGGGCAGATTTGCTAAGGAAGAATTGTAATATTCTGTGATGACTTTGGAAATGAAACTCTTAAGAGTCGCTTACCTTTTGGTCACATTTAACAATTTTGTATTACAAAATTATTGGAGCACAAATTTGCATTGTGTGTCATACAGCTTTGGTGTGCTGTACAAAGAATGTTTGCTTAATAATGTTACACATCACACATTGATTGCTTTTGTACATGTTTATAGTAAAGAATGAAAGACTAAATTATATTCCAAATTCAGTCTTTTACTTATTAAAGCTATGTTCCTGCATATGAGAAAATTGATGACCAATGACATGCTGGGGCTGAGCTGCACATGAATTACATACATTGTCTACATTTATACGTGCTGGGTGCAACATTTAATATTGTGTGTGATTGAAATTCATGTAGACTATGGCTACATTACAAAAGTGTCAGAACTGAGAGCAGTCCAGTGTGATCTCCATCTCTGGATAAACCACTCGAGATCAACGGCAACGTTGTCCACGGGACCAAAAATAACAGTATCCAACCGACCAAGGTACGACGTCGCTCTTACCATACCCTTTGTAAGCGAATACCACTTTGTCAACGTTACCCTTAGTATGAACTTGTACTATATGTTCCAAGGCGATACCAGGTAAAACATGGCTATTTACTCAGTAAGTAATCTGAATTCGCTTACAAAGGGTATGGTAAGAGCCTGGTAAAACCATGGAAACAAACACGGCTTCCTTTTACAGTCCAGTTTCAGATTACTTACTGAGTAAATAGTCCAAACATGCGCAAGAACATACCCAGTATCCAAGAAGATTTACCGTGACAGTAGAGGAAAACTCTTCCCGCGGAGGTAGGTATAGGCCTAAAAAAAGTAAAGTACTATCTTATATTACCTTCTCATTAGACGTGGACTGTTACCGACATAAACCTTAGGTAACTGCAGGGTAATAGTAGAGTATTTTGTTCGTAATTCTGCTGGAGCTTCGCCGTCTTTACCTACTTAGTAGCAATGGTATTTACCCAATAACACATTATAATTTACCATATCTCCCGTAGTTACCAACTTACTACCAGCGGTATTTAAATAGTAATATTTATAAGTTTCCAGGTAAATACTCATTTTTGTCTTCTGTCTTTACCTAATTAGGACCTGTGGAAATAACCCAGTAATAACCAGCACGTTAGTATTTAGTTAATGGGTAAATACTTCGAATTATCTAGGTATTTACCACCTTGGTACCAATCAGTACACCCAATAATACAGAAAACATACCCAGTAATGACCAGCACGTAAGTATTTAGTTAATGGGTAAATACTTCAAATTATCTAGGTATTTACCAACTTGGTACCAATCGGTAATACCCAATAAAACACATAACATACCCTTTACTTTCTATGTAAATACCTAGTACTTAAGGGACTGTAAAAGGAAGGGTTACCCAGGATTTTACATTTACATTACATTTAGAATGTAAATGTAATGTAATGTAATCCAGAGCGATTTACAGTAAGTACAGGGACATTCCCCCCGAGGCAAGTAGGGTGAAGTGCCTTGCCCAAGGACACAACGTCATTTTGCACAGCCGGAATCGAACCAGCAACCTTCTGATTACAAGCCCGATTCCATAACCACTCAGCCACCTGACTTCCGATTTTCCGTTTCAAATCCATCACCATATCTCTTACACCTGCCTATGAATCTCACACAAAGTAGACTACAAAAGTTGTACAGTGATAAACAATTACATTCTTACAGAGGTCAGTTAAAGGTAACTGACGTCTGTCATCTGACTTATTCTTCAAAGTCCCATTCTCTCGTTCAACTGTACCCTGTTTACTAAGTAATTACAGTTTTTTACAATCGCTATGACAATTTTTTCAATACTTATAACAAGTTTCCTAAACTCTTAACGCACCAACACACCTACGACACACAATTGGCAAAACAGTTAATTTCATGCTCAAAATCACACGTTGTAAACATGTTAACATTAATTGTCATAACACAAAAATACACTAAACATTACACCATGTCTACCAAAACACTAACACACGTTCTCTTTCAACAGCAACATTTAGTCAACCATAGCCCAATGTCATAAAAAACACTAACATCCAATGGAATTACAGAAACTGCATTCTTTTATGTGTCAGGTCTCACAGTATATGGATCATAGATTGTGTTTGCAATGCAGTTTCTTTTGAAGCCTCCCCGTGCAGTCACCGAGTGGTTTGCAGCCCATCCTAGAATGGTGGCACTTTTCCTCCCACCTTACTCTCCATTCCTCAATCCCATAGAGGAATTATTTTCCTCATGGAGGTGAAAGGTTTATGACCACCATCAACATGATCAAATGTCCCTCCTGGACGCAATGAATCCTGGATGCCTGGACATATGAGCAGAAGATTGCCAGGGATGGATCAGGCATGCCAGAAGATTCTTCAGAATCAGAATGGGTTTTATTCGCCATGAAAGTTTACACAGACAAGGAATTTGATTTGGCAGGAAGGTGCAAAAATTAAACATATAGGAATCTAAAATTTAAATATGAGGACTAACTAAGGGTACATAACTAGCAATACTAAGTGGAATTATAATTAAATTAAATGATACAATAAAATATAAAATATAAGTTTCAGTAATTTACAATATAAAAATACAAAAAATACAAATATTACAAAAAATACAAATGGTACAAGATTGTGTAGTGCAGTGCAAAAAGCAGTGTGTTTTAAGGACATTGAGTCATGAAGTCAGTGTGAACCCTTGGCCTTGTTGAAGAGGCCAACAGCGGAAGGGAAGAAACTGTTTTTGTGGCGTGTGGTATTGGTCCTGATGGACCGCAGCCTTCTGCCGGAGGGGAGTGACTGAAACAGGGAGTTACCAGGGTGGGAGGAGTCGGCCACAATCTTCCTCGCTTGCCTCAGGGTCCTCGAGGTGTGCAGGTCCTCGAGGGCAGGCAGATTGCAGCCAATCACCTTCTCAGCAGTGCGGATGATACGCTGCAGCCTGCTCTTGTCCTTGGCAGTGGCAGCAGCGTACCAGATGGTGATGGAGGAGGTGAGGATGGACTAAATGATGGCTGTGTAGAAGTGCACCATCATTGTCTTTGGCAGGTTGAATTTCTTCAGCTGCCGTAGGAAGTACATCCTCTGTTGTGCTTTCTTGGTGAGGGAGCTGATGTTCAGTTCCCACTTGAGGTCCTGGGAGAGGATAGTGCCCAGGAAGCTGAAGGACTCCACAGTGTTGACTGGGGAGTCACACAGGGTGATTACATTTACATTACATTACATTTAGTCATTTAGCAGACGCTCTTATCCAGAGCGACTTACAGTAAGTACAGGGACATTCCCCCTGAGGCAAGTAGGGTGAAGTGCCTTGCCCAAGGACACGTCATTTGGCACGGCCGGGAATCGAACTGGCAACCTTCAGATTACTAGCCCGCTTCCCTCACCACTCAGCCACCTGACAGCCACCTGATGGGGGGGAGTGGGGCTGTATTCTTCCTGAAGTCCACAACCATCTCCACTGTCTTAAGAGCATTGAGCTCTAGGTTGTTCTGGCTGCACCAGGTCACCAGGTTGGCCGCTTCCCACCTATAATCAGACTCGTCTCCACCAGAGATGAGCCCAATGAGGGTGGTGTCATCCGCAAACTTCAGGAGTTTGACGGACGGATGACTGGAGGTGCAGCTGTTGGTGTACAGGGAGAAGAGCAGAGGAGAAAGGACGCAGCCCTGGGGTGATCCAGTGCTGATGGACCAGGAGTCAGAGACTTGTGTTCCCAGCTTAACACTGACTTCCTGTCAGACAGGAAGTCTGTGATCCACCTGCAGGTGGAATCAGGCACGTTCAGCTGGGAGAGCTTGTCCTGAAGCAGGTCGGGGATGATGGTGGTGAAAGCAGAGCTGAAGTCCACAAACAGGATCCTGGCATAGGATGCTGGAGAGTCCAGGGGTCTCATTTATAAAGCTTGCGTACGCACAAAACGGGACTGAAAATGTGCGTACGCCACTTTCCACGCAAAGGTTGTGATTTATAAAAAACAAACTTGACGGGAGAATGTGCGGTCCTTCACGCAAACTCTGACCCTCCCGTAGGCCTACGCACATTTTGGAAACAGTTGGAATTTGCGACGCAGATGACCGTACTGTAGTCAGACTGCAGAAAGTAAATGTGGGAAGAACAATTACTCGTAATATTTATAGATTTAGTTTTCCTCACACACGTTTTTTTCACTCGAGTTCATCATTATCATGAAGATTAAATCCAGCATTGTTATTTGCGCTGGTACTGAGTGATAATTGTTCCATAAACACCTTGTAAAATACAACTCAAATTTTTTATCAAAATTCTGCGCTGTCTGTCTCACCATCAGATTGTCCACTACGTGAGTGCAGGAGGGGGAGATGCCCGACTGCATGGAATACAGGATAACATCACATATCCTACCTTTAGATAACTGCAGAACACATTGTATAACGACATATATTTCTTTAATACTGTGCATATATCATCATATGTCAAAAACTGGAAATACAGTCGTTAAGCTCCCGTGCAATCGCTACACTCTACGTCCTCGTTATCAGTCCAGACTTCAATAGACTACTGTTCATAACAAAACGCTTTCATTTTCAAATTTTATCTCGACTCGCGGTATCACTGGTACAGTTGACGCCATTCGCACTGTTTTTTTTATTGGTGATCCACCGGCCAATAATGTGGTTTTTGGGCCTCTGCCAATAGGCTAACAGTGTCTGAGAAGTTGTCATGCGCCATGATTCACCGTAAAGAACAATCGCATGGCAGGGCCATTAATATACTGGATTAGCATTCATGAGGTGCTTTGCATTGAGCTTTTATGGTTAAAAATGGGCGTGTTCAGGGCGGGGTAAAATGCAGATTCACGTACGCACACTTGTGGGTAGTCTGTGATTTATAAAGGGAACATTGCTGACAGGTGTGCGTATGCACGGTTTTATAAATCAGATTTTTGGGGGGCATATGCCATTTTAGGCTTTTGGGCGTACGTACACTTTTAGTAAGAATCTTACGCACAAATCTTTATACATTTTATACGTTTTATAAATGAGACCCCAGGTGCTGTAGAGTGAAGTGGAGGGCCATGTTAACTGCATCGTCCACAGACCTGTTGGCTCTGTAGGCAAACTGCAGGGAGTCCAGTAGACTGGACTGGTGAAGGATTTAAGGTGTGCCAGCACCAGGCACTCGAAAGACTTCATTACCACAGAGGTCAGGGCGACGGGTCTGTAGTCATTATGTCCTGTTGGCCTTCGCTTTTTTGGCACAGGGATGATGGTGGAGGACTTGAGACAGGCTGGCACATGGCATATCTCAAGGGAGGTGTTAAAGATGTAGGTAAACACCGGAGACAGCTGGTCAGCGCAGTGCTTGAGGGTGGCTGGAGAGACAGAGTCCGGCCCAGCTGCTTTGCGGGGATTCTGACTCTTGAAAAGTCTGTTAACTTCACCCTCCTGAATGGAGAGAGTCGTCACTGTAGAGGGGGGGAGGGGGGAGGCCTCCTGGGTGGGAAGGGGTAGTTCAGGACTGTCCAATTGTCTTTCAAATCTGCAGTAGAACTCATTCAGGTCGCTGGCCAGGCGGGAGTCGTTAGTGGAGTGGGGGGCTCTGGGCTTGAAGTTGATAATATGCCTGAGCCCTCTCCAGACAGAAGCAGAGTCGTTTGCAGATAATTGGTGTTAGTAGTCTGTAGTCTCTCCGAATACAGTCGTTTAGCCTCCCTCACCGCCTTGCTAAACCTGTTCTTAGACTCCTTGAAACAGTCTCTGTCCCCACTCCTAAACGCGGCCTCTTTCTCTGACCTCAACCTTCTGAGTTTAGCTGTAAACCAGGGTTTGTCGTTGTTGTAGCTCACCCTGGTGCGTGTTGGTATACAGCAGTCCTCACAGAAGCTGATGTATGATGTCACAGCCTCTGTGAGCTCATCCAGACTATTGGAAGCAGTTGTGAACATGTCCCAGTCAGTGCAGTCCAAGCACGCCCGCAGATCCTCCATAGCTTCACTGGTCCACTGTTTCGATGTCCTCACAGCAGGCATACAGCGCTTTAGCTTCTGCCTGTATGCAGGAATCAGGTGGACCATGGCGTGGTCAGAGTGACCCAGTGCTGCTCGGGGGACCGCATGGTATGCTTTGCTGATTGTAGAGTAGCAGTGATCCGAGGTGTTTCCTTCTCTGGTAGGGCATTTGATGAATTGTCTGTATTTGGGGAGTTCTTGAGTGAGATTGCCTTTGTTAAAGTCGCCTAGCACAATAACCAAGGAATCTGGATTTTCATGCTCCACACTCAGTATCTGGCTGGCGAGCACACGTTGAGCCTCGTTGACGCTAGCCTGCGGAGGCATGTAGATGCCAACCAGAATGAATGACGTATGAATGAATAACTCACGTGGTGAGTAAAAAGATCTACAGTTAATAAAAAATGATTCCAGATCAGGAGAACAGTGCTGCAGAATCACTGTCACATCTTCACACCAGCCACTGTTAATGTAAAAACAAATACGTTCTCTGGCAAATTCGTTTTGCCAGAGAGCACAGGGTCACGATCCGCTCTCAGCAGTTTGAAACCTGCTAGCTGTAGCGCAGAGTCTGGGATCAGTTCACTCAGCCATGTCTCCGTAAAGCACAAAACGGAAGATGAATGAAAGTCTCTGTTTTTCCACACCAGTAGCTGAAGTTCATCCAGTTTGTTGCTCAGTGAACGCACGTTGGAGAGAAATATCCCCGGTAACGCTGTGCACCGGCTCGTTTGCCTCTCCTACAACACTTCGCAGCTAGGACAAAGCCGAGGGTGGCTTTGACTATAATTCCCACTAATTCTGCCGCTGGAAGCAGAAAAGTGGGATATAAATCCACAGGAGTTGTAGTCCTGATGTTTAGAAGTACTTCTCTTGTTAAAGAACCCCGGAAATCTTGTCAGAACACTGAATTAACAGACAAAACGAGACAAAAAAGAACACACCTAACGACCGAGGCAGCCTTTATCTGCGCCATCTTGGATCACTTTCCTAGGTGTATTGCCCTAGATTACATAAGATGTGATGTGGATGAGAACCTGTGGCCAAATGCGTAAGGCCGAGTACATCAGCATTCCTATTGTATCAGTGGATTGTGTGTATACAAATTCTTGTATTCTGGAATTACTCAGTGCAAAAAAAAAGTTACATATACCTGTTGTATTTTAGGTCATTGTTTTGTGGGTGAAAAAGTGTGTTTGTAGGCTGTCAAACTTTGCTTGTGTTATGGAAGAATGAGTTGATTTGAGACATGTATGAAGTGATTTGGTAGTTTTAGTGCATTTTGAATGTGAAATTAACTGCTGTGCCGAGCTGAAAGTTGGTTAGGAGAACTGTGTGAAGAGTTTTGAAAAAGTGACCTAAGTATTGAGAAATGTGTCCTAGCGACTGTAAAAAACTGTAAAGGAATCCTACAGTATATATCCAGATTATATAGAGGTTTTATGACGAAAAAAGCTCACTCCACAGAATACGTTAAGGCCAAATGGGAGAATGAAGGTAATATAATTATCTCAACTAAAGAATGGGCCAATTGCTGTTAATTTCAGTGGAAATGTACTAACTCACACACATGGAGAGAGTTTGGGTGGAAATGCCTAATTAGATTCTTCATAACTCCAAAGCAGAAAATGCACTTGCAAAAGAAAACTCTAAATGCTTGAGACTGTGGAAATGAAGAAGCCAATCACTCGAAGGGGTATTTTTACGAGTACAAGTAAATGAGCTTGGTATTGGTGCATCCATAGTTTTAATCATATTTCACATGATACAAAGTAAATATCAGTTGGTGCCTATTTCAACTTGTAGTAGCAGTAACCCCCAACAGAATGCTTTTCTGACTTATGACTGCTGCCGCAGAGATGGATGCAGAGATGCCTAAGTATGGTAGCTACTGGTAGTTCTCTCCCCATGTAGCCTACTTTTATTTACAGGCTTGTGTGGAATTTTCAGTTACACTGAAATTATGAGAATAATGATTAGAAAACGATTTGCACATTCTGATCCTGTTTAACAGAGCATGGATGCTGTACACAGTGAGACGTTCATTTAATGGCAGGTTGTCAGGAATATTAATCTATCAAGCATTGCACAGTCAGTTGGTGAACAAGTTTAAGACAGCTTTATTGCTTACGGCCGGCCCACAAGGAGACAAAAACATCAATCGCCATTGTGCTACAAAGTTTGTCTGGTTCACAAGTCTTCAGGTAAGACCCTTTATTAGTGAGAAGTCTCCTCCCCTGCATATCAGCTGTCAATATGATTGCTCCAAGAGACAGAGTGCGCGTGGAAACTTACAGAGTTCTCCGACCCTAGGCTTGACAATATAATTCACTCAACACAGATAAGGTTTATTGCACCTCTAGTATGATAATGGTCAACCTAGGTCAGTTTGTTTACGTAAGCCTAGTGTTAACCAGAGTTCAGATTTGGGGGTAGGCCTCTCTGCACACAAGGAATACTAAACACAGAATCATTCTTATACAGGATAACAGTTACATCTTTAACCCTTGTGTTATCTTCGGGTCATTCTGACCCATCAGTCATTGTGACCCACCGTCGTATTGCGACAAATTTACCGCATACAAAGACAAAGTGAAGCATTTTCTTTTAACAGCTAGGCTGTCTCAGACCCCCCACATTGCAAAGGTTAAAAGAAAATTATTTTAATTTGTTTTTGTATTGGGTAAAATTGGGTAAACACAACGATGGTTCGTTATGAACCTTTGGGTCATGTGACCCGAAGGCAGCACGAGGGTTAACCAGGGCCGGAGTGGGGCCACTTTTCAGCCCGGGAGTTTCAGGCCCAAGACCGGCCCTTTTTTTTGTATACCAAACAGGGCCGGATGCAGCCTGCTTTGACTGTGGGTGCAGTGAACTTTTCTGGGGGGTATCATGATTACAGAAAGGGATTGTATTATTTGTTATATTGATACAATTTTTGAGACTGCTTAACGATCCGAGTGTTAATCAGGCACGGAGCCAGACGTTGTAAACATTCGGAGCTTTGCCCCAACCTAGGACGTATGGGTCTGATGTGATGCAAGATAGGTACTTCTACACTTAATGCGAGCGCACAAAGCGCGCGAGACACTCATTCTGACCCATCAGTCATTGTGACCCACCGTCGTATTGCAACAACTTTACCGCATACAAAAACAAAGTGAAGCATTTTCTTTTAACCGTTGGGCTGTCTCAGACCCCCCACATCGCAAAGGTTAAAATACAATTATTTTTATTTGTTTTTGTATTGGGTAAAATTGGGTAAACACAACGATGGTTCGTTATAAACCTTTGGGTCATGTGACCCGAAGGCAGCACAAGGGTTAAGGCATTGACAACAGACTGCACAATTAGCTACATGAGTTCAGGCAACTGAGAACGTTGTTCAGCCAAGGGGTTTTAGTGTTTTAGCAATTGAGAAAAACTGTAAATGATTATTTTATTAACCTTAGTTTGACCATTCTTGCTCTGATTCAACCCATAGTCAAATAACTGTAATTCCGTTCCATGGTATTGGCATTATTTGATTAATGTTAACCCTTGTGCTGCCTTCGGGTCACATGACCCAAAGGTTCATAACGAACCATCGTTGTGTTTACCCAATTTTACCCAATACAAAAACAAATAAAAATAATTGTATTTTAACCTTCGCAATGTGGGGGGTCTGACGCATGCTTACAAAAATACAAAATTGCTTTACTTTGTTTTTGTATGCGGTAAAGTTGTCGCAATACGACGGTGGGTCACAACGACTGAGGGTCAGAATGACCCGAAGATAACACAAGGGTTAATAGACTGTTCAGTTTCCCATCTTCCTTCAAACCATAGGGTAATTGGGTGTGCTTTGCCTTCGGCAAGGGCACAACCTTTGTTCTCTCACATATATATTATTATTATTCTTTTTGCCCCCCTAAAACTCAGTCAATATTTGGCCTACATAGACAAAGTAGGTGTCAAAAGTTTCGTCTTGGTAGCGATTGAGTTGCTTCTATTGGAATTTACGTTCCGTTGCATGGTTTAGGCTGAAGTTAAGTTTTTGTGGCGAAAAGTGAAGCTAACGGTGGCTAATTTGCTAGCCACAGTCACTGACGTTACTAACGTCACTACGTCACGAAAACACGCGTGACTACCTGTAGCAGAACATTCGTTTTGCATCTGTTAACGCCACAAGCAAAGAGGCCAGGGTGATAACTATTTACTCATTTTACTTTGTGATATGACACACAATTGTCATGTGTAATGTACAGTATAAGCTGATATTATTAAGGAAGTACATCTACTTTCGGAAACAGTAGTCTACTATTTCACTGAAGTATTAGCATCATGACATTAGCCTGTGTTGCCCGGGCAACACATACTACAGTGGTCTATGATGTAGCGTTATCTGTTTATCAATCGTTAAAATAAACATTCCTCACATATACATTTTCGTTGTAGGGTTTATTCTGACATTAGTAAACGATTTGTTGGTGAAATTACCATTACCTGTGGTTTCAAACCAGTGTAGCTCACTGCAACGCTGTAGCTTACGCGAGACACACTACAAAAACATCTACACTACACAGCTGTTTAGGAAGTCAAACGGCGACAGAACATGTTCGGCACTCCCCTTACTTAACCCTTGTGTTATCTTCGGGTCGTTCTGACCCATCAGCCGTGTGACCCACCGTCGTATTGCGACAACTTTACCGCATACAAAAACAAAGTGAAGCATTTTCTTTTAACCGTTGGGCTGTCTCAGACCCCCCACATTGCGAAGGTTAAAAGAAAATTATTTTTATTTGTTTTTGTATTGGGTAAACACAACGATGGTTCGTTATGAACCTTTGGGTCATGTGACCCGAAGGCAGCACGAGGGTTAAATCAAAAGTCTATCTAACTACTAACCTGAACTTCATTGCCACAGCCTAAACGTTGTCAATCTGTTCATGAAAATAATTAATTTCAGCTTAAACCGTACAACGGAACGTTAAATCCAATTCAACCAACGCAATCTCTACCAAGACGAACACAGCAGTAGTCTAGTACTGTACCGTAGTAGTACAATTTACCGGGGCAGCTTCTCCACACAGGGCTATATCGCATTTTGCGTTGTTACTGACAATGATCGCTACCAGTGAGCTTTTTATGAATGAGCGATTTTCCACTAAATAAATGTCAAGCTTATTTACGTTTTGGGGGGCATATTTTCAGTTAGCAGATGGTACTGTTTGAATCGCGATTCCATCTTCTACTGCAGGGTAACTTTATTAATGAATGAATGCAATGAGTAGGCTAAATGCCTGAAAATATCATGAGAAGGGAAAAACTTAAAATGACGTTTAAATCATAGAGATTAGGTCAATTTTTACACCGGTCTGCCCAATTTATTCGTTTTGTTTCAACGATGAGGCTGCCTCTTGCAGGGGAAAAGAGAAGACATCTATTTCATTCTACACTTCACTCGTATTTTGAGTTGTAAATGAGCAGCAAAAAAAAAATGCTTTTAAATCTATGTCATCTTTATAAATAATAAGTATGCATTTTTATATAAAATATACAGAAATATCAGTTGTAAAAATGTCATTCAAAAACGGACCCCTGTGCAACCGACGCAAGCAAGCACACCCTACAATTTCCCCAGAAATTGTACCCTCTCTAGTTAGTTGATGTTGTTCGGCCAATATTGACCCCCTACAATCTTGAAATTGATTCGCTGGAACACCAGTTACAGGAGGGTACATGGTCACAGGTGAATCATGTAAATTGTAGGAACAATTGCCGATAAAAATACTCATTGTTGGATTTCTATTTGTAGGCAATGAAGAAGACCAAATACAATTTCAACGATTTGTCTTTCTTTCAGTGCCAAAAAGCATTTGGTCAGTTCTGAGTGCACGTCCACGGTGTGTAACATTAGCGATGGAAGGGCGGAGAATGTTGCCAAAATAAACTATGGTGTGACGGGAAACGGTAACGTTAACTTAGGTATGCATCAGGGAATTCAAGCACATCGAATCGCAGTCTTAAAATCCTTTCCCGGCGTATAACAAAGCAAATTTAATTTTGTTTAAGATCGGCCAGCTGACCCAGGAAAGGACACCCCATGTCTGCCAACTGTATCAGGCTCAGAAAGTGGGAGGGGATAGGTAGAAATGCAGAGTTTGTCATGGAAAACCTGCTAGCGAGTAGGTTAGGTTCACAGAGTCAGTTACCATGGACATTGACCCACAGTTTGCATTACCTCTCTTTCTGGAACGGAAAACCCAGAGTTTGCCTCATTTTAGTGTTACCCAACTCAGTTTTCACTAAAACCGCTATCTGGAATACCCCCCAGGTATATTTAACTTGCGCCATAGTATAGGCCTCACAGCAAAAGATCTGTTACATTGTTGACATTGATACAGTTTTTCACCTGTGTGTCTTCATGTGTTTAACCCTTGTGTTATCTTCGGGTCATTCTGACCCATCAGTCATTGTGACCCACCGTCGTATTGCGACAACTTTACCGCATACAAAGACAAAGTGAAGCATTTTCTTTTAACCGTTGGGCTGTCTCAGACCCCCCACATTGCAATGGTTAAAAGAAAATTATTTTAATTTGTTTTTGTATTGGGTAAAATTGGGTAAACACAACGATGGTTTGTTATGAACCTTTGGGTCATGTGACCCGAAGGCAGCACGAGGGTTAAACAGAGAACCACTTTGAAAAAAGAGTTTGCTACATTCCTGACATTGGATATGGTTTCTCTCCTCTGTGTGTCCTTATGTGTTTTTCCAAAGAACTACTATGAGCAAAGAGTTTGCTACATTCTTGACATTGATATGGTTTCTCTCCTGTGTGTGTCCTCATGTGTCGAACCAAATGAGACTTCACGATAAATCTTTTTCTACATTGCTGACATTGATATGGTTTCTCTCCTGTGTGTATCCTCATGTGTTCAACCAGATTACCCTTCTTAGCAAACCGTTTGTTACATCTTTGACATTCATATGGTTTCTCTCCTGTGTGTGTCCTCACATGATTAACCAGAATACTTTTCAGACTGAAAGTGTTGTTACATTGTTGACATTGATATGGTCTCTCTCCTGTGTGTGTCCTCATATGAATAACCAGCTTACTTTTATGACTGAAAGTGTTGTTACATTGTTGACACTGATGTATTGTTTTTCCTGTGTGACGTCTCTGTGGCATATTTTCCCTTGTCAAAGCCTCAATGTTTCTGTTCCGAAACAGAAGCACTCCTCCATGTTCCTCCTCCAAACTCTGAGTTTTAGGACAGTCTGGAACTACAACAGAGAGGGGCTGAGAGTCACTGCCTGGTTCTGATGCTGCATAGTCTTGTCCATCAGTCTCTGCTTTGATTTGCTCCTCAGTTGTGTTGCTGGGTAGAGAGTCTCCTTCTCTGTTCTCCACTTTAACAGTTTGGTCAAGATTTGAACATTCAGAGGAGCCCTCCTGATCCCAGTCCTGTTTCACACTGGTAGAAATGGACATGGAGTCTGTAGTTTCAGACTGCAGTCCTTGGAGCTGCTCTTCCTCCTGACTGGTCCACAGCTCCTGTTCCTCTTTAATCTGTGGGGGCTCCGGGAGAGAGAGCTGCTGCACATCTGGGGGGAAGAAGAGGCAAGACAACAGTTAGATGTGGCCTGCTTCATTATTCTGTAACCTAGATTGAAAACTAAAGAGACCAATTAAAACTAAAGTATGTAGACAGAGATCTCAGCATGGGGTCTCTGGGATGGTCGTCCAAATAGGGAACACTTCACCCAACCCTGAACCAAAGATGTTCTGACTCCACAATCAATTTAACCACCATTATTATTTACAGCACATTGTATAACTGGTAGTTCTGATGTCATATAACATGACTTGTTTAAGGTTAGGGATAACACCTATCTTAACATTTATCTAGCCTTCTGATAAGCTGTCATTATTCATAGATTCAACTAAGTAGGTTCATTACATTTTTTATCCACTTCCCTAGCCAGGACTGATGCCCGATCTCCTATGGTTTCACTCCTGTATTCACAGTGAAACCACTGCTTTCAATTAGTGTGTGCACACTTTACATGCTTTGGATAAATGAATGCATTTTGGTTTCTTAAATGTTTGGTTCATAGACAATTGACTGCAGCCTATGGATGTGTGCATAGGAGGTCTAGTAATTAGAATTTTAATTATAACTTTAAAGACTGATAGATTAACACGTTTTAATATATCACTCATGTAATTATATGGTCACAAATTCACCATTCAATTCTTGCCTAAATCGGTGATTGAACATTGTAGATATTTTCTTTTGAATTTTGCTGTTAGCTCTACTTTACTGGACGTTCGTTCACTTGTCTCAAAGAGGTTATGAGGACTGCTATTCTGGTGGATATCACTCAGATAGATAGCTAGGGACACAGCTAGTGTCGTACTAGTTTATACTAACAGGGAGGACAAACGTTCTGCTCTCAATGTAGCTAATCACAACGGAGAGTTCCAAGCGTCAACAAATGCAAAACTGAACTTTTTGCTCATTTAACATTACGATAAAAAAAACAATAGTGAGATGTAGTGTACAGTAGGCTACGATGTACACTGATATTATTAGTACATTTACTTTCGTAGTAATTCATTTCACGATTGCTAGGGACACAGCTGGTGTTACGAGCTACATGAAATAAGATATAACGAATATAAACACAGCAGATTATAATCAATTGTAGTTATTATATTGAACCTTTTCGGTGAATCTTGATTTCAGGTTGAGTAACATCGTCCAACATCCGTTGCAGTCGCGCACTCTCGTACTTCGAACGAGAAATCTCCTCTTCCAACTCGGCAAACAATTTTTCAGCGGCTGCGAATATCTCCAAAGCTGCTGTTGTTAATCGCTCAGTGAGAAAATCCCTGAACATCTCTTGTTTAGACATGTTGGTGTTAAAAAACTCGGATAGTTTACGAAATTGTAGCTCGAGGAAGTTCGCTTTCTCCCTCAAGCTCTTTCTTTCTAGCCGGATGTAAACAACGCAAGCTGTTCCGGGGGGTATTCCAGAAAGCTGGTTTGCGACATAACCGGGTAAATACCCATAACCGGGTAAATTAACTCTCCAGCTGACACACAATGTTGCAGCAACCTACTGGCAATGTTGCTACTACGCTGGCTGTCATATGAGGAGTTAACATACCCGGATAAGTTAACTTATCCGGGTATGTCGCATAACCTGCATTCTGGAATACCCCCCCGGTGATCAATAGAGCTCCGGACGTCACGTGACTTTACTGTTTACATCGCCATTTTGGCAAGAAAGTAGTGTCAAAAATGAACGGCGTCAGCACGGATTTCAACCTGTCCGAGTTCACTGCGCACTTTAATTCAAAAGACATAGGCAGCTATAAAGCAAAACTTGATCCATTAAACATTAGTGATCCATATAATGCTCCTGGAGTTATTTTTACGACATTTACCAGTGAAACGGAAGGCTTCCCTGACCTTCTGTATCCAGATATTTACAACTCTATCAACTTTCATTCGTCCTACTCTGGAGTCTTTGAAAGCCTACAAGAGCCTGGAGGGATATAATTGGACGCAATCAGCTGGATTATAGGGTTTTTCCTGGGTCAAAATGGGTCTTCGGTGCTCCAAAAAAAAAAAAATAGAATCAGAATGGGTTTTTATTCGCCATGAAAGTTTGCACAGACAAGGAATTTACTTTGGCCGAAAGATACCGACCGAGGTAGCCATTATCGGTGCCCCCTTGAAAAAATTCAACCCCCAGACTATGCTCCTAGAGGAGTACAGTGTGGGAACAGGAAAAAACACCTCAGCACATAGGCACATACATTGTACAACATTACAGAACTCATGACATGCAAAGGGGGTGGGAAGCCAGTGCAAACAAGCAGCATCTGGACCTGCGGCCGTAAAAAGCGCTGGTCACAGACCCGCCTGCCACAGACCCGCCTGCCACAGACCCGCCTGCCACAGACCCGCCTGCCACAGACCCGCCTGCCACAGACCCGCCTGCCACAGACCCGCCTGCCACAGACCCGCCTGCCACACTGGGGGAACGAAGCAGGCAAAGGCGTTGGATGGGGGTGGGGGGGTGATGGCATATCTGTAGTAGGTGAAAGTTAGTGTGTTATGCGTATTGATAAGATTTTAACGATTCCGACTCCTTATCAATTCCTGCTTATCGATTCGATTCCTTATCGATTCTCTTATCGATGTTCCCCTCTACAGCCAACTAGGTCTGTGCGTACTGCACCCCCCCACACACACACTCGTTCTAAACGAATTTCTCAAACTGGCTTTGACTGGATCTGAAATAAGCTAATACCTACCACCTCTAGGCCTCTTCAGGCCTCTGTTTTCAAAACAAAATCTAGTCGGAGATAGAAACTTTCACTTTAGTAGGTGTATCTGTAGTATGGTGAAAGTTAGTGTATGAGTAGGCCTGGGCTGACGCCTTCATCTAGGCCACAATCAGTCAGATTCACAGTTCGCAGATTGTATTGCCATGGAGACATCCTTGGTTGTAACCCAGACAGAGACCGCAATCCACAGGTGTCAGTGGGAGGGGGGAAGGGAAAGACTACAAGAGAGTCTCGCTGCAGCGCTCTCCAGGGGAGTTGTTGCTCCAGCAACGGCCTTGGCCAAGGTCTGTGCTGGTTACGGGGCCGAAAGCAGATAAGATTGGGTTAGTTGTTTGGACGAGTAGGCGCATTCAATTTCCACGTCTACTAGGGATGCGTATTGATAAGATTTTAACGATTCCGACTCCTTTTCAATTCCTGCTTATCGATTCGATTCCTTATCGATTCTCTTATCGATGTTCCCCTCTACAGCCAACTAGGTCTGTGCGTCCTGCACCCCCCAACACACACACTCGTTCTAAACGAATTTCTCAAACTGGCTTTGACTGGCTCTGAAATAAGCTAATACCTACCACCTCTAGGCCTCTTCAGGCCTGTTTTCAAAACAAAATCTAGTCGGAGATAGAAACTTTCACTTTCCTTGTGTTCAAGCTTCTATTACTCAACACCAGTAGGACTTACAGGGGTCCTAACGACAGGGGAAATTCAGTGTCACCTTTCAAAAGAGACCATTTACATGCATGTACTCCAAATGGTTCAACAACAGCTTTCAATGTACTTTGGGTATGTTATTTAGGCGTTTTCAGGTACATTTAACAGGACTATTAAAAGGTTAAACAATTAAAATGCTAAGTTTAATAATGGATTAAAAATCAATATGCTCAGTTTAATAATGCAAAACGCGAACGTTTGCTGATAACACACGCCGCCCCGATAACGTGAAATGATCAATAAGATCAATACTAATGGGAGACGAATGCCGGAGCTAAAATGTATGCTTCAAATGACGGGACAGAAGATAACTAGATCGACTACACAGAATAAAGGCAAATTGCTTCACACAGTAAGAAGTGGTTGTGATCACTTTTGAGCAGTTTAGCTCTACCTTAGATAGTTAGAGATGAAGCGCGAACGTTAGCTGCGCTGCTGCATGCATCGAACACATGACGTTCCAGTAACTTCATTCCATGCTGTGTGTTCAAATGCTTCTTCATATTTGTAGTATTTCCTCCCTTCGACGAAATAGACTTTTTACACGCGTTACAAGTGGCGTTGTTGTCATTTTGTCGTGTGAAATACAACCATACTTTACAACGCTTCTTCCTAGTTGCCATGTTTGCTGCAGTCTGTCTTCGCGCATGTGTGCGCGAACTTTTATAGTTTATTCAGATGGACGTTCGCGTGTCCCATTATTAAACTGAGCATATCGATTTTTAATCCATTATTAAACTTAGCATTTTAATTGTTTAACGGCACAGAGAATCGTTAACAGAATCGTTAAGGAATTTTGCTAACGATTCCAAGGAATCGATTCACTGGGAACCGGTTTTAAACAAGAACCGGTTCTCGATACCCATCCCTAACGTCTACACATTATGGTCTCCAAGTCGGTCCACTTTCCTTTGCAGAGCCGCTAACTTCTCCATGATGTTATCCATATTGCGTTGTAAAGTCACAGTCTGAGCGCCAACAGCTCTGCCCATCGCATCAATCATGTCGGGCAGCCTTAGGGGGCTTTTGACAGCTGTAGCCGTTTCATCAATTTTCCGATATACCAGGGCAGCGCCCAAGCCAATCAGCAGAAAGCCTGTAATCATGGTTCCGAATAGGTAGATGTCTTCCACGTCCTCCACGGAAAGCCCCGCTAGGCACACGACACGCCAATTCTCCCACGCGTCCATCGAGTAGCCAGCTGCGAACGTCCCGTCAGGACAGTTAGGTTCCCCCGAACCCAAGCTTCTCTTCGAGAAGATGGTGTCAATTGCGTTGAAAGACCAGCTAATCAATTCCATGTTTCTTGCTTCGGAGAGTGATGCGGAGAGAGTCTCTCGAGTATACAAGACAAGACAATAAGATAGAAGCCAAGCAGGGAAGGTCAGGGGAGGGGAGGGAGAGAAAAATGCGACAAGAGCCAGAAGAAGAGAGAGTATGTATATATATATCAGTGTTTCCCCTAGGTTTACAGCTTTGGGGGGGGGGGGGGGTAGACTGTCTCTGCCCTCCTACGTACTTCCGCTCAATTTTGAAATTGCTTCTGTACTAGGTCTGGCCATTTGGTACATAAGTCAGATTTTTCAGGTTGATTTTCAACCGGCCAATCAGCGAACAGAGGGAGTGGCTGAGAACGATTACGTTGATGTCATGCGCTAGTTTGTGTTGTAGTTCCGTAATGGCGGCGGAGAAAGATGCGAGCGAAGCCATTCGGTCCGTTGTGGCAACGCTGCCGAATATCCAACAGCTAAAGCCGGAGCAAGAACAAGTTTTGCTGAGTTTTGTTGGTGGCCATGATGTTGTGGCCCTCCTCCCCACGGGGTTCGGGAACAGTTTGATTTTCCAGCTACGGCAGCTAGCTCTGTTACAGTTGTGGTGAAGGAATTGGCTAAGGCGAACGCTAGCGATTGGTTATGAAATATCAGAGTGGCTCTGATATGCTTCGTTTTTGGATCAATAGATAGCTAATTTTGTGCTGGTCGTAGACAGTTGTCTGTTGAATCCAACAGACGTACACATTTGTTCAGAGCCCCACGAAAGCGAGACAAAGTCCAACTCTCGCCCCATAGAGACCAATGCAAATCTGGTGACAAAATCGTCAGAGAAAGCAAAAAGAACAAGATTTTGAAACTGCCGATAGAGTCGTATTTCTGACCGCACAGAAATATAAAGGACATCTCTGGTTTCGGCAGAGTCTTGGGTCTCGGAAAATATCCTTATTTTTTGGATTGGACGTATAGTTTTGCGTCTAGGTCAACTTGTTTGAGGTGTGGATTCTAGCTACATTAGTTATTCTCTCTGCCCAGCTCGTTAGCCATCACAGCTGCGCCATCACCGTGACAACCAAACAAACACGCACCAGGAAAGCAAAAGGAACACGTTTTCGAAACTGCAGGTAGAGTCGTATTTCTGACTGCACAGACATATAAAGAATATCTCTGGTTTAAGCAGAGTCTTGGGTCTCGGAAAATATCCTTAGATTTTGGATTGGACGTACAGTTTTGCGTCTAGGTTATCATGTTTGAGGTGTGGATTCTAGCTACATTTCTCTTATTCTCTGCCCTCAGCGCGTTAGCAATCATAGCTGCACCATCACCATAACGACAGACACGCATCACTCAGTCTCTCAAATAGGTGATTGGTACGTTTACTTGACCATGAGAAACACGATTACTAGCAATTGTCGGTTTATGCCAATAATACGATTACTCCGTTTACATGTGTAATTAGTTATGCGATTACTCAATAAACGCGTCTACATGATTCTTTTTTATTAATCGTTGTATGCTCCACGGACAAAACTTGCACCATCATCCTTCTGCAACAAAGTGTCGCCGTGTCTTCCTGTATCGGCCCTAATGCTGTATGTTTCATTCCATCAACACATTGAATCCTACTAAGAAAGCCGAGTAAACGCACTCAATGCACACATCTGCTACTGCTATTACTATCCCAACTATAATTTCAGCTGATAAGACAATAATATTCTTTTTATGACTAGCTAGCCTAGGCCTACTTCTTCTGTTTAACAGTTCAGCTTTCAGCTTCTCCCGCATTGTATTTCAGCTCTTAGCGTTGTTAGATGATGCAGTTCAGTTTCCACACTGCCTCTTTTGTGTGACTCACACATTTCTTGACATTCATTTCAGCTTGCGGGTATTTTCTCATTTCTGTATTTTCTGCAATTTAAGAAAAATAATTTCATCTTTCAGCATTCCAACGCATTTTCAGCAGGAAATGCCTTTCTAGTTATTATTTATCTTCTATTTCTTCCGTGGCACCTTTCAGCGCCTTCAAATCTTCAGCTATTAAAACCGTTCAGCTATCAAAAAATTCAGCAGTTTCAGGCCATGGGTGCTATGACTTTTCAGCTTTGTACCTCTTATGCTTGAATTAATATAAATCAATATTCATAATATTTTTAACATGGGTTTCCAATGGAGTTTTCTTTCAAATCCTCTCAAACTTCTTTAAACTTCTTCAACTTCCAAATCCTTCTTCTTCCTCAATCTTTCAGCTAGAGCCACCATTTAAACTTTAAAATGTTGACAAAACCCTAAACTATTTTTAGATAATTCAGCTTTTTGATATCTATTCACCTTTTTTCAATATCACTGATTATGTTTCATGACTTTTTCAAGCCGTTTCTGAGATTTACATGGGTGTTTACGTGAAACCCTAGAGTGCAGACTGAAATGCTTAGAGTGGAGGGCAGCTTCGGATGTCGTTGAAAAAATATTTATAGTTTGCCAGCATTGCCACAATTTTTGCTCTTCATGCTTCATTTTTGGATCAATAGATAGCTAATTTTGTGCTGGTCGTAGACAGTTGTCTGTTAAATCCAACAGACGTACACATTTGTTCAGAGCCCCACGAAAGCGAGACAAAGTCCAACTCTCGCCCCATAGAGACCAATGCAAATCTGGTGACAAAATCATCAGAGAAAGCAAAAAGAACAAGATTTTGAAACTGCCGGTAGAGTCGTCTTTCTGACCGCGCAGACATATAAAGGACATCTCTGGTTTCGGCAGAGGCTTGGGTCTCGGAAAATATCCTTATTTTTTGGATTGGACGTATAGTTTTGCTTCTAGGTTAACTTGTTTGAGGTTTGGATTCTAGCTTCATTTCCGTTATTCTCTCAGCACGTTAGCCATCATAGCTGCACCATCACCGTGGCAACCACACAATCACGCGCCACTCAGTCTCTTACACAGGTGATTGGTATTAGCTGATTAGTCAGCTGAGTCACAAGACTGAGCTATTCAGTCAACTCGTCTGCGCATCATTCCGTCCTGACGTCTTCTCTGGTGAGTAACTGTGAGCCTCTAACCGATAATGATTTAAATGATATAAATACAATATAACGTTTTAAAAAGGCGTTGAAGTTAATTTGTAACTCGTACAGAGTTTATGCATGAATGGAAGTGAAATATTTTACCTGTATTGCATACGCTAACGCTTGCTTAACACTAGCATAGCAGCTATTGTCACTTTAGCCAGCTAGCTAGCTAACCGGTTAGCGTGGCTAAAGTCAGTGCTAGCCGCTATGCTAGTGTTAGCTGAGCGTGACGTCATGCTATCATGTTCATAACCAACGTGGCGCGAATTTGTTGCGCTATTGTGAAAACGTAACATACAACATAACGCGTTTATAGGCTCATCCTGTCCTTACTATATGGTAGCTTCGGTGTTCACATAGAGCTCTGAGACCTGTGTACGAACCATAATTGTGTAAATTATAATGACGCCGTATGACTTATTTTAAAGTGTTGGTGGAGCTAACTAATAATTGATCGTGGCAGCTTTAATGTTGTGTCCCATGCTGAGACAGTTGCATTATGTTTAAGTCCTTGACATGCAGTAACACATATTGAAGGTATACAATTGAATGCTGTTGACAACACAGGATTACCTCAAAGTCACACTTAAATGTACATTTTACATGTGATGTTGATAATAAATAAAGAACCTGAAAGTCCTTAAAGTGAGCTATGAGGTTGGTTTTCTGAAGTGAACTGAAAATGTCTCTTTCTCCCTCTTCATCCCTCACCCTCCTTTGTCCTGCAGGCTGACTCTGAAGAGTAAGTTCACATACATTGTTATGGTTTATGCTAGAACTAAACTGATATTACATTGGTTTACAATTTAGAATGTCTTCCCATCATAATAATCCGTCTTGACACAAATTGTCCCTTACCTACTTAACAATAATCACCCAACCTTAAGTTCTAGAGTGAAATGGGATATGATACACTGTTTTTGGAGAAGAATGGAAATGTAATGTACTTCTCTCCTCACTTTTCCTGTTTCCTCTCTGTTTTTAACTACAGACCATCACTGCTGGTGACTCCTAGGTGACTTCACAGTAAGTTCACACATGAGTTAAAACTGAATGCAGTTTGTTAAAACGCATTGTGAAGTTGTTGTGAAACACTCCCAGCTGCGCTGCCTGTGTGAGTCTGTGGCTCTTTTCGAGATTTCTGTCCACGAATCCCCTTATTTCTTAAACGCTTTCTATTCTGAAATATTTGCAGAACATTGAAGGAAAATGCAATGACTTTCACAGCTCCATGAATTCAGAGAATCAGCTTTTAATTGTGGATTGTTAACATCTTATGAATAAACACACACTTCTTAAACTTTGAATCTATTTAAAATACACTTTTTAAAGTATTATATAGTTGGTTCATAATTAAATGAACAGTGTGGTAATCATAAAAGGCAAACCCTGTAGAAGGACAGCTGGCAGCAGCAACTCTGTGAGACATCTGAACCAGTCCCCTTAATGATACATTTAGAACCAGCATTGTTTTTAATATAAATAAGTGAAGTATTACGTGTGGTAGACTGTTTAATATCCTAGTTATTTGAGAAAATTCTGCATTTTAGCTTTAAACGTTCCTTAAATTGATCTTCAAACTGCTGTCTAAAGTGTGTTTTGTATTGTGTCTTCCAGGTGTCCTGCTGTCCAGCATCTCTCCTCTATCACATTGGCTCTCTATCTCTCCTGTACCTTGTATCCACTCTGTCTACACGTTGGCTCTCTGTCTCTCCTGTCACATCTACCGCTCTGTCTTTTGCATTTGGCAACTCACACTTTGTATCCCCCTCTATCCCACTCTGATGTTGGTAATCTTTGGCAAATGAATGGAACAAACTCTGGAGCCCTTTTTCTGAACTGAATTTTGGACTAAACCTTGGTCACAAGGACCTGTCTGTTGGTTTGACTTGGGTTACCGGTACCCGATCTATCTGATTTGAATAATCTGAGAGGCTTTCTTCTCTCACCCTCACCTCTTACCTCTCCTGTCTACAACTCATACACTTAAAACACTTGCTGTTTTTACAACTTAGACTAAGCATTTATGCTATTTCTGAGACTTTTTCCAACACAATTGGTTTGAACAAAACTGAAAAGTTAATTCAGAAACCGTAAAAGACAACACATAACATACACATTTTGTTGTAATTGATTATTGACAAGCTACATTTCCAAATGTATAATTTCTTATGAAAGTTCATCATTAAATTAACATAATTCAAGCTCTTGTTACTTCACATAAAAAGCAATTGTAGTAAAAGTCTATATTATAAAATAAGTTAATTTCCTGATCGTTGTTGCTTTGGAGATCTGCTGTTCGTACCTAAAGTTTGGTTTGGTAGCAGATATCTTCGCTCTACAACTAACGTACATTATTTCAATCATTCACTGTATATGTGTGTTTAGTTGATTTACTTTGTTCATACTGAAATAAAACAAAGCCATCTATAAGGAGGACGTGGATTTGCCACGACATCTCTTCCTGATTTACAATATAAAACACTAGTATTATTAAGTTACTCTCTGCTGGTAAGTGCAAACAGTTGAGGATCAGATCACTGCTGATATTAGATAACTGGTTGTGGATTGATGGAAAATATCTTCTTTAGTGTAATTTATACAAAACAGATTGTGATATAAGTGGCTCGCTGTTATAAACAATTGGAAGCAACATAGTTTGTTCAGTTGTGTGTCAGTGTCAAACTTTAGTTTTTACATTGAGTACATGAAAAAATGTCCAGGTTTCTTTGAGAAATATCTTTTACATATTCAATATAATCTGTTCCTTTATTGAACCCCTTATTCACGTACACTGCCCAGAATAGACCCGATCACAGTATTTATAGAAGTGCTTTGTTAAAATTGTCATATACTGTAATAAGGGTTCTTTTATTTGTGTATAAAAGCCTTAATATAATACGTCTAAGGAATATATACTGTCACTGAATTTGACATTCCAAGCATTTGATTAACAAGAACTAAAATATATAAATACCATAGAGCACACACTTCACATTTATATCCACAGACCAAGCCTTCTAGAGCAACGCTTGCATACTGAGAAGTCTCTTTGGGTATAGTTTCAAAGCGTTAAACCCTGAACTTTTCTGTGAGTTAATTTATCATTCTTGGTCAATAAAACCAGACACTGGTTTCATCTATTTTCACATCCTGCTTTGTTTATAGTTCATTTTACCATTATGTATACCATTGTGTTTAATATCTTGGTTGTGTAGAATACAAGTAAAACAATACCATTTGTGGTTTTGAAACACAACAACAATGCCAAGGAAGAGTAAGAGATCAAAATCTCAGAGCCTGCGCTGGCAGCTGTCCAATGAGAATCCCTGTGCAACAAGGATTGAAAGAGCAGAATGTGTTGGTCCTCAGAGCAGTGGCGAGGAAAAGATGTCTGCAGAGTCTCATGGTGGAAGTGTGACACAGGGAGGTCAAAGTGATGAGTCACGTGTACCACAGGTATCATATGCAGACGTAGTAAAGAGAGGACGTCACAGTGATGATTTATGTACAGCAGGACCTTCTAATGTCAAGCAGGTAAACCTTAGACGTCAAAGTGAAGAGTCATGTGAACCAGAGGTATCTAATGAAAATACTATAAAGAGAGGACAACCCATTAAAGAACCATGTGCAGCAGGACCTTCTAATGCAGACTGTGTAGATACTGGAGATCAGCCTTCTGAACAACATGTCCGCGCATCCCACAGCCAGGCTTCTATCAGATACGGAAGATCCAGAAATCGGCAGTGCACCTGTAACTCACTGACTTTTCTTGCATTCCTTCATGAGAATGAAAAAATCACAAGAGCAGACCTGGACCATGTTTTGGATAAAGGTAACACAATGTATAAAGAGACCAGGAAACAAGTCACTAATCACATCTATCTGACCACCGATGAGCTCACTGATGAAGTTCCTGCACGCATCGCTACACACTATGCCAACATGACTCAGCTTTCAAGGTACGGCACATTAGGAGAACCTTTACCTGGAGCTGTGGATAGCTTTCTGGACCTAGAGTCAGGACTCTCGCTGCTTGTTATCTGATGTGAAGTATGCTCTGCTGTTGATTATACTCTTGTGCATCGCAGTGTTCAGAACCAAGTCAGGCAGATATGGTTTCTTTGACCCACATTCCAGAACAGCCAGAGGTTTGCCCCTACCAGCCGGTTCACACACACCAGGTACTGCTGTCATGGTGACATTCTCACGTCTCAGTGACATGATTGACAGGCTCAAGAAGTCCCACAGAATGATGGACACAGAGTCCTCCTGTACCTATGAGTTGAAGCCTGTGGAATTCTACAATGTGAACACAGTCAACCTGAACGATGGTCTCCCAAACACAGACTGCAGACCTACAGCTGTCCCTGTGGATGAATCAAACTCACCTACTCTAAAGAGAAACACAACCACTGATCAGACCAGTTCACCTGAAATGACTCCTCACATTCCAGCTGTAAAACAACCAGAGGTCTTCATCACAACATCATCACATGATGCTCTTCACAATGAATCAGAATCAACTGCTCAAGTGATAAACCCTTTTCTCAGTGATCCCTCTGACAACATATTGACAGCAGAGTCCAGTGACATCATCTTTACACCATCGGTGAGACAACAAGAGGTCATATTCCCTGATACCCCCAATGAACCAGAACTGTCAAGTCAATCCACTTTACTTCAATCACATGATGCTTCTATCAATGAACCAAATATTTATTCTTCAGTAGAAAATACTGATGCCAGTGATCTATCTGATGTTCTATTACAGGGAATCTCATGTAAACTAACAAAGTGTAGTAAAAACAAAAGGATAAAAATGAAGAGAAGACTGATGATGTCAGAG
Source organism: Osmerus eperlanus (assembly GCF_963692335.1). Lineage (NCBI taxonomy): Eukaryota > Metazoa > Chordata > Actinopteri > Osmeriformes > Osmeridae > Osmerus > Osmerus eperlanus. Next base: position 491,007 of record NC_085039.1, on the reverse strand, counting down.
AAAACTCAACAAAGTAAAGAGATTCAGAAAAGGAAAGAAAGGGAAAAGTATGCTTCAAATAAAGCATTTAAAGCAGGCAAAATATCTAATGCAAAAAGGCAATATCAGAACAACCCTGAATATAGACAAAAGAAAATAAATAATACAAGAGACAACGTTGACTTCAAGCGAAAACGGAAAGAGTACATTTCCTCCCAGTACAGAGAAAATGCTGATTTTAGACAGAAAAAAAAATAATCTTTGTCTCTCGTTACAGAAATAATCCTGAATTTAGAGAAAACAAAAGAAAAATCTTGGTCTCTCGTTACAGAGATAATCCTGATTTTAGAGAGAAACAAAAACAGATCTTGGTCTCACGTTACAGAAATAATCCTGATTTTAGAGAGAAACAAAAACAAATCTTGGTCTCTCGTTACAGAAATAATCCTCAATTTAGAGAGAAACAAAAACAAATCTTGGTCTCTCGTTACAGAAATAATCCAGAATTTAGAAAGAAACAAAAACAGCACGGACCGCTACCGAGACAATGCTGAGTTTAGAAAAGAAAAAAAACTGTACTTCACTGCTTTTTATAGAGATAGCATTGATTTTAGACAAAAGAAGAGATCTCATATTGTTCAGCGTTACAGCCATGACCAGGCATTCAGACTGAGACACAAACAACTAATGAAACAACGAATGAAAGACAAATATAAAAACAATCCTACATATCGGAGTATGCAGAACATGAGATGTGCCATGAAAATTAAAAGGAAATACAGACAGATAAATAAACCAACAGAAGAAAGTGACAACAGTTTGATCAAAGAGGCTATGTTTGTTTTCAGGTCACAAATAAAGTCCGGTCCCACTTATGTGTGCACCGTCTGTCACAAAGCATCATTTCCAAACCAAGTGAGACCCTGTAAAAGATTAAACTATGTACAAAACCCAGACATGGTTGCAGCATGCCTGACAGGAAAGTACGTCCATGTGTGTGATGATGAGTGCAGAGATGAATAGCAGTGCAATGTGCCTGATGAGAGAAAGGAAGAGTGGATCTGTCACACCTGCCATAATCATCTTAAAGATGGAGTCATGCCAACACTCGCTGTAGCCAACAACTTGGAGCTCGCTGACATTCCACCTGAACTGTGTGACCTCAACATATTGGAGAGACATCTCATAGCCAAGTGCATAGCGTTTGCAAAGATCATTCCTCTTCCCAAAGGACGACAGAGAGCGATACATGGCAATGTGGTTTGTGTCCCGTCTGAGGTGCAGGAAACAGTGGAAGCGTTACCCAGACTGAGAAGTGAGTCTCAAGTGATGAGAGTAAAACTGAAGAGACGATTGTGTTACAGAGGTCATCAGCTGTTCCAGACTGTCACCTGGTCTAAACTAGTGCAGGCGCTGCATAAACTCAAACACATTCATCCACAATATCAGGACATCACTATCAGAGATGAGGCTGAGCTATGTGACCCAACACTTCCTGATGAAGATGAGGATGATGAGGATGCCATTATGGATGAGAACGACTATGATGATGCTGATTTAAAGGAAATTGATATGTGTGAGAAAAGTGCACTGTGTGAGACAGAAACTGAGCTTGATGGAGAGCAGGATGTTGACATGATGTCTTGTGATGGTGAACAACCAGAGGAGCAAAGAGATGATGAAGAACAGGAAGGTGACATGCCTAACGGTGGTTTTGCTCTAGAATCATGTCTTCAGCCATGTGATGTTTCAGAGGAGATTTTATGTTTCAGTGAAGGAATCTACTCTGTTGCCCCTGCAGAAAGTAACAGTCCAGTTGGTTTCTTCAAAACTCCTAAACTTGAGGCGATGGCTTTCCCTGTGCAGTTCCCTACAGGCCAAAACACACTGGATGAAGGGAGACGTATGAAAGTAACACCCAGCAATTATTTCAAAGCGAGGCTTTTCTGCATTGATGATCGTTTTGCCAGAGACACAAACTATTTGTTCTTTGCACAGTTTGTGACTGAAATACACTTGGCCACATCCAGCATGACAATACAGTTGAGGAAAGGAAAGCCAATGACTCGAGATGGACGAAAAATAACTTCTGGTATGCTGCAAAATAAACGAGAGGTAGAGAAACTGGTGAGGAACAAAGATGCAGTCAGATTCATGCAGCCGCTGAGAGGAACACCAGCCTACTGGGAGAAAACCACACAAGATCTTTTTGCCATGATTAGACAGTTGGGAACTCCCACATTCTTTTGTACGTTTTCTGCAGCTGAGATGCGTTGGCCTGAAGTGATTGAAGCAATAAAAAGACAGCAAGGTGAAGAGGTACATTTTGAAGGGCTTGACTGGTCAGCAAAGTGTGACATTCTGAGAAGCAATCCTGTGACAACAATGCACATGTTTGATAAGCGTGTTGAGGCCTTATTCAGAGATCTGCTCTTATCTCCTGCACAGCCTCTTGGCAAAATTGTTGACTACTTTTACCGAGTTGAGTTTCAGCACAGAGGAAGCCCACACATTCACTGTCTCATATGGGTAGAAGGTGCACCTGTGTTTGAGGAGGATGATGATCAGACTGTGTCAGATTTTGTGTCCAAATACATCACAGCTCAGCTGCCTGACCCACGCACACAACCTGAACTACACAACAAGGTCACAGAAGTGCAAATACACAGCAAAAAACACTCAAGGACATGTTTCAGAAGTCCCAGCTCTGGTTGCAGATTTGGATTTCCTAAACCACCTTCCACAAAGACAATTATATCAAGACCTGGTGAGGGCGTTGATCCACTGCAAGTGCAAATAGCAAAGTCAAAACTCCAACCACTGAACTTGTTGCTGAATGAACCTGAAACCGCCTCACTCAGTGTGCAGCAGCTCCTATCTCAATGCAACTTAACACTCCAAGAGTATGAAGGATGCCTCAATGTTATCAACAAATCCAGTGCGGTGATCCTGAAACGTGAGCCAAAGGACTGCAGGGTAAATGGATACAATGCACATCTTCTTGAAGCCTGGGATGCCAATATTGATGTTAGTTTTATTCTCAATGCATACTCATGCATCATGTATCTCACCAGCTTCATAACCAAAAAGGAAGCTGGACTTTCTGAGTACCTCAAAACAGTCATTGAGAACTCCACCAGAGACCACGTCAATGAATGTGATGAAATGAGGGAAATCATGCAGGCTTACTCTAAAAAGAGAGAGGTCAGTGCTCAGGAGTGTGTGACTCGTGCATGTGGAATAAACATGAAGAAGTGTTCACGTGGTGTCATATTCGTACCAACAGATGACAACGCACTGAAAATGAGTCGCCCCATGTCTTACCTGGAGAACACAACATCAGAAAGTGTAAATGTGTGGATGACGTCTTTGACTGACAAATACAAAGCCAGACCAGAAACACCAGAGTTTGAGCAGATGTGTTTGGCTGATTTTGCAGCTACTTGCAGAATTGTCTATGGCCGGCAGAAAAAAGGTAGAGATGTGTTGCCCCTCCTCAATGAGATGGGATTTGTGCAAAAGCGTAAAAACGATAAACCTGCTATCATCCGCTGCTCACAGGAAAAATATCCTGAGAAGTTCTATGGCACATTACTGAAACTGTACATTCCTCACATTTCTGATCACCGATCAGAAATTTTAAATGCTGAAATCCTCATCATTGATGAAGTGTCCATGGTGTCAAAGCCCCTGTTTGCTTATGTGGATGCGAGACTGAAACAGATCAAAGGTAGCCCCAGACCCTTTGGAGGAATGTCAGTAATAGCTGTTGGAGACTTTTATCAGCTACCACCAGTTCGACAGTCCAAGACCCTCTGTGTGTACGAGCCGTGTGAGATTGATCTATGGCAGGAGCACTTTCAGACAATCACCCTGACTGAGATTATGCGGCAGAAGGATGATGTTGCCTTTGCAGAGATGTTGAACCGGATCCGTGTGAAAGGAAAGTCAGATGAGTTGTCTCAAGCAGACAGAGCCTTGTTGTCACAGACTATCACTGAACCATCACTTTGTCCACCTGATGTCCTGCACATCTTTGCAACTAATAAACAGGTTGATTCACACAACTCAGTAACATTAGCTCTGCTCCATTCTAATATCACCAAGATCGATGCAGATGACTACAAGAAGGACCCACGAACTGGAAGAATGGCTCGACAAGCCCAACCATACAAAGGAAACAGAAATGAGTTACCCGATACACTAAACCTAGCAGAAGGTGCTCGAGTCATGCTCACCAGAAACATAGACGTGTCTCAAGGATTGGTGAATGGATCGTTTGCTACACTTGTCAGGGTGATAACCTCAGAACAGAGTGGTGTTGCACATGTCACTATGCTCAGGCTAAAGATGGATGATCAAACTGCTGGAAGGAATTACCGTAATAGAGCACCAGGCGGCCCTGATGACGTGGTGTACATAGAGAGAGCGGAGGATAATCTGAAACAGAAAGGAGTGGTACGCAGACAGTTTCCTGTTAGACTTGCATTTGCCTGTACGATACACAAGGTTCAGGGTATGACAAGGACATCAGCTGTAGTGTCACTGAAACACATTTTTGAACCTGGCATGGCTTGTTAGCTATCAGTAGAGTGACCTCTCTCAGTGGACTGCACATGCTGGATCTGGATGAGAGTAAAATCTATGCCAACCCAGAAATCACTGGAGCCCTCGAGACCATGAGACAAGTCAACTTGGACGACATGATGCCTCTTCTTCATATTACACAGACATCGAGCAGACGTGACACTCTGACCATTGTTCACCATAACACGGAAGGTTTGCCTTCTCACATCAATGACATCAGGAGCCATCATGAACTGTGTCTTGCAGATGTTTTGTGTCTCACAGAAACTCACCTTCAAGGTTCCTTTGTTGCAGAGTCTCAATTTAGAGGGCTACAACATGTTCAAACGCAACAGACACCTTTCCTACACAAATGTTCAACAAATAGCCAACAGAGGTGGTGGTGGAGTTGCCGTTTATGTGAAAAGCCACATTCAAGTGCGTGAGAAACAGTACATACATAATGTAACTGATCTTGAGTTTGTGGCTTTGAAGGTAGAAGCCCCAGTGAGTGCCCTGATCGCAGCTGTGTATAGACCTCCAGACTACAGTGTGAGATCATTCCTGTTTAACCTGGGGAGCCTGCTGGACTCATTGGAGATCATGGACTGTCAGCCCATCATTGTCTGTGGTGATTTCAACGAGAATCTCTTCTCCAACACTGCTAAGCCAATCCTTGAGCTCTTCCAGTACAGAGGATATGCACAAATCATTACTAATGCAACCACTGATAAGAACACACTGCTGGACCTCATTTTCATCTCTCAACCACAACACTGTCTCCACTCTGGTGTGATGAGAACTTATTACAGTTATCACAACCCTGTCTATTGTGTCATGTCCTCTAACGGTCCATGAAGGTATCAGCTGAGTTTTAAAGAAAAAAGTAATGTACCTGTGACTTAATTTAAACTAATATTGTATATACATTGATTTAATACTGTTGTCCACAATTATTCAGAAGAGGGGTATCCTCAGCCATTTTTATCTTCTCAGCCACAGCAGGGCCTTTATTCTTGTACAGTAAAAAAAACTTTTCACTTGCCACAATCACGTTGTCTGTCCACATTCCTACAACAGGTCTTAACCCTTGTGTTATCTTCGGGTCATTCTGACCCATCAGTCATTGTGACCCACCGTCGTATTGCGACAAATTTACCTCATACAAAAACAAAGTGAAGCATTTTCTTTTAACTGTCGGGCTGTCTCAGACCCCCCACATTGGAATGGTTAAAAGAAAATTATTTTTATTTGTTTTTGTATTGGGTAAAATTGGGTAAACACAACGATGGTTCGTTATGAACCTTTGGGTCATGTGACCCGAAGGCAGCACGAGGGTTAAAATGTTCAGGTAAGACCAAAATCCACTGAGAATCGTGGATTTTCTAACAACACCACATTGTTGTCTGGGATTATGTAATTGTCGATGTAAAGAAAACTTAATCATCTGGTCAAAACATGTTGTTGCACTTTAATTAGTTAGTAGAATGGGGTAATTTTAAGTGTTCATAGTATTGGACAACATTATGGGTCATACAGTTTTCCAGGTAACCATGTTGTTTTTAGCCATATTTCTAACACATTTTGGCCTGTGCATTTATCAGGGTGGGTTTGGGTCAGGGTCTATAAATGCACAGGCCAAAACTCTTTCAGCAGTGTACAATGCTGTGTACAGAATTGTACACAGCTGCTGACATTTAGTGTAGCAGATGCACATCAGAAAGTATGTGTTCTAGATGTAACACATACTTTCTGATGTACCTACCAGCTGAAACCCCACACTTCCATCCCCATTAATTTAATTTAAATTATCCTGTGTTCTCTGTAGTGTTAAGTTTCCTTTGTACCTCACAGGAGACACAGTCTTCCTGTGTCCTCCGTAACGTTAAGTTTCCTTTCTGATGGACAGGAGACACAGTCCTCATGTGTCCTCTGTAGTGTTAAGTTTCCTTTGTACTGGACAGGAGACACAGTTATTGTGTGTCATTTGTAGTGTTAAGTTTCCTTTCTGATGGACAGGAGACACAGTCCTCATGTGTCCTCTGTAGTGTTAAGTTTCCTTTGTACTGGACAGGAGACACAGTTATTGTGTGTCCTTTGTAGTGTTAAGTTTCCTTTCTGATGGACAGGAGACACAGTTCTATGTGTCCTCTGTAAAGACACCTTCCAGTTTTGGCCTCACCTCCTTCCACACTGTGATGATCAGCTCACAGCATCTACGACTGCAGCACCAACTGAACTGTCAATCAACTGAGGACCCATCACAGTTAGACCTCATAGGCACACATTTGACTTCCTGCTTGTCCCCGTCATTCTTCAAAGAAAAGGACGAGAAAACACCTGCCTGTCCTTGCCTCACTTTCTGTCTGGCTCTGAGATTCTGGATCAGCTCATACCGACCAAGACATCATGCCACCACAGAGCAGATGTTGAAGCACCATCTCAACTGTTCATCATCAGTGGACACCACTGAGACACATGTGTTCTCCCTGCCAGTGTTGAGGTTTTTTTTCACAACAGATAATAAGGTATTGTCTTCTTATTTCATATGTGATTTCTAATGTTTTGTTCTAATTCTGTTATCATTCATGTATTCATTTTGTATAAATGCAATATTCTTAATAACAGTAGTTGTACATCCAATATAACATTGTAATTTATATCCATTTCTTCCTTCAGGTCTTCCTTCTTTGTGATTCCTCCACATCACAGTGAAGACACTCAGGGCAGAGAGGGCAAAGCACATGAAAAAAGATGAACATCATGAAGCGTATTCAGGTGCACTGGACGTACATGTTGATCTGCCCTGCAGCAGAATTCAAGGTATTTCATTACTGTGAATTATAAACCTTTTTAGAAAGTTTAGTTTGTCTTTAGTTTATAACAATAACTTCCTGTTTTCTTTTGTCAGGATCAGGTGTGCGACTGCAAGGAAGCAAACTGCTGCAGAAGAGTCATCAGTCAGTCACCACTGTCCCAGTGATCACTGATCAAAGGTCCTAATGTTACAGGTCTTTAAAGCATTCACTACTAACTCATGAACAGTATGAATATCTCTAAAAACTGCAGGTCTATTTTGTTTGTTTCATCTCTACCGTATTTGATCTAACAATGTATGTTTTCTTTATGATTCATCACATTTCTTTTTTTTAGTTGACTGTATTTATTTATTTATTCATGTCATTCGTCCCCTTTTCAGTCAGTTTTCTAACAGATATATGAGAAAATTAAGGATGGAAATGTTTGTTTGATTGCCTCGTGCATACAAACAAATTAACCTTGAAGAAATTGCATATTTGTATCACAATGAGTCATTAGTATGGGGTTTCAGGTGGTAGGTATATTCAACGTTTTTCACACGTGTACACCGATCCTTAGGGTAACCTAAAGTCTACTGAGAAGATGAATATTTAAGGCAAGTGTTAAATTGTATAGCTGTGAAATCCATCTAAGTGTGTCATCTTCAGATTGGCCAAAGCATGACTTGTCAAAAGATTTAACAGGAAAACAAATCCTACAAAGCTTGTGTCCTAACCTTGAGTCAACAAGTGACTCTAACTCAATGTTCAATCAAAGTAAGGAGAACTCAGTGTTTCAGTGAGCCTCAGTAAACTAAGCTTAACATTGGGATAGTCTAAATGACAATGTTGACAAGACTTATCCGTCCGGGGCTACTGGACCTTGAAGTCCTGAACTTCTGTGAGTATTAACCTAGGCCTGGAAATGATGTGAAAAGCCTTTGATTGTAGGAAATGAACCATATTGTTAACTAATCGAGTGCGGCTACTCGTCAAAACAACTACCCCAATCTTATCCACTTTCGGCCCCGTAACCAGCACAGGCCTTGGCCAAGGCCGTCGCTGGAAAACAACTCCCCTGGAGAGCGCTGAAGCGAGACTATCTTGCTCCTAACCCTTCCCCCCCCCCCCCCACCGACATCTGTGGTTTGGTCTCTGCCTGGGTCATGACCAAGGATGTCTCCTGGCCAACACAATCTGCATAGGGAGAATCGGACTGATTGTGGCCTAGGTCGAGTGCGCCAACCCAGACCTACTCACACATTAACTTTCACCTACTACAGATATCACCACCCCCCCACCCCCATCCAACGCCTTCGCCTGTTTTTGTAAATGTTGTTGTACTTATGTGCTGAGGTTTTTGTCTGTTCCCACACTGTACTCCTCTAGGAGCATTGTCTGGGTGTTGCCTTTTTTCCTCCTCTTTCCTCATGTTTACCTCGTCTTGTCTTGTGTATTAGAAACTGCAAGTGGCAGCTCGGATCTAAGATGGATTCGAGAGACCGCAGGCTAGTTTAGATCAACACTTGTATTATTGTTTTGTTGATTTTATGTAAAGCACTTTGAGCTGCAATTCTTGTATGAAAAGTGCTATATAAATAAAGTCTTACTTACTTACTTACTTACTATTGAAACTATTGAAAGTATATTTATTCATGAATATCAAAGGGACCAATGTTTGTCTGTGTTGATAAATTTGTCAAGTTTTTATTTTGCACGAAATTGTGCACTGTACTTATCTATATTATTTTATTATATTTAAATAGAAGAAAATGGGTCAAAAAAGGATGTAAAGACAGGATGTAAATGCATCTTTTGAAATATAGCACACACCTCACACTACTGAAAAATAACAACACAAAATAATAATGAATGAATAATGTTCTGCCTGGTCTGTGGTATACGTCTATTTAAAAACTTTTGCTTTTTAGGCACTATGGGTACATCTTGTGGGATCTTTCTGGAAAACCCAAAGGCTTCTGCAGAAAGCGTTTATTTTTTCTTTATTTCCAATTCTATGTTTTAATTCACTTGAGAGCACGTAAATTATGATGAGTTAATTTAACTGTAACTTATTTCAGATTAATGCAGTTTGATAAACAAGGCATCCTTACTTGGACAATTAAATATACAAAGAGAAAAACATTTTTACTTTGCCAGTTTTCATTTGCACGTGTACAGAGAATTTTTATTTAAATTTGTTATAATTGCTATTGTTTTTCCTCAATAAAATCTAGTGATTTATATTTTTGCATGAGCAATATATTAGGCTTTTCTGTATGTTAGTTTTGACATGCTAATACTAATTATGTTTTTAATTATTTTGAAATCGATGGTTCGCAAAATTGTATTCTAAATGTTAACAAAGAAATGTTTGCAATGTGGTCATTGTCTGCTTTATACTCGATACAACATTGAGAATAATACTGATTTTTACGACTACACCTGCTGCTACTGTTGATATACAAATGCTGCTACTACGACTGCTACTACTGCAGCTCTTGATACTAATACTGCTAATATTACTCCTGCATCTGTGAATACTACTACCAATACTTTTGCTATGACTGTTATTTCTGCAGATTCTGATGCTAGATTTCAGATGGTGCTACTATTGGTTGTATTCTACTACACCACTGATACTACTGTATATGCTACTGCTATTACTATCCCAGCTATAATTTCAGCTACTAAAACTAATATTATATGATGTGTTATAATATGTTTACTGCTTCTTCAAGTGCTTCTACAGTTTAACAGTGCAGATTTTGGCTTCTTTTGCATTGTATTTTAGCTCTTAGCTTTGTTAAATGCTGCAGTTCATCTTCCACACTGCCACTTTCTGTGCAAACTTTCATGGCGAATAAATCCCATTCTGATTCTGGTTCTGACTTTTATGTTTTCCTGCTGTGCTGGTCTTGACTTTTTGGCATTAAAACTTTTTCAGCAAAGCCATTGGAATATTCAATATTTTCCGCAATTTAACTTAATTTCATTTTTGCGCTTGGTGGTACTTTGTCATTTCTGTATTATGAGCATTTTTTTAATTAATTTCAGTTATTCGGCTTGCTGGTACATTTTCGGATTTCTGTATTTTCAGCAATTTTTGAAATAATTTTCTGCTTTTCTCATTTCTGTATTTTTAGCATAAAAAATATGTATATTTTCAGCTTATTATCTCTGTATTTTCAGCAATTTCCTGAAATTAATTTCAGATTTCAGCATTCCAACGCATTTTCAGCAGGAAATGCCTTTCTGGTTGGGTGTGCTCAAGCCTTCGGCGAGAGCACAACCTTTGTTCTCTCACATATATATTATTGTGTGTGCTCAAGCCTTCGGCGAGAGCACAACCTTTGTTCTCTCACATATATATTATTATTATTATTATTATTTTTATTTCTTTTTGCCCCCCTAAAACTCAGTCAATATTTGGCCTACATAGACAACGTAGGTGTCAAAAGTTTCGTCTTGGTAGCGATTGAGTTGCTTCTATTGGAATTTACGTTCCGTTGCATGGTTTAGGCTGAAGTTAAGTTTTTGTGGCGAAAAGTGAAGCTAACGGTGGCTAATTTGCTAGCCACAGTCACTGACGTTACTAACGTCACTACGTCACGAAAACACGCGTGACTACCTTTGGCAGAACATTCGTTTCGCATCTGTTGACTTGGGGGATAGCTAGGCTAACTATAGCTTTACTGCAAGGCAGCTGCAGAAACGCCACAAGCAAAGAGGCCAGGGTGATAACTATTTACTCATTTTACTTTGTGATATGACACACAATTGTGATGTGTAATGTACAGTATAAGCTGATATTATTAAGGAAGTACATCTACTTTCGGAAACAGTAGTCTACTATTTCACTGAAGTATTAGCATCATGACATTAGCCTGTGTTGCCCGGGCAACACATACTACAGTGGTCTATGATGTAGCGTTATCTGTTTTCAATCGTTAAAATAAACATTCCTCACATATACATTTTCGTTGTAGGATTTATTCTGACATTAGTAAACGATTTGTTGGTGAAATTACCATTACCTGTGGTTTCAAACCAGTGTAGCTCACTGCAACGCTGTAGCTTACGCGAGACACACGACAAAAACATCTAACTTACACAGCTGTTTAGGAAGTCAAACGGCGACAGAACATGTTCGGCACTCCCCTTACTTAAATCAAAAGTCTATCTAACTACTAACCTGAACTTCATTGCCACAGCCTAAACGTTGTCAATCTGTTCATGAAAATAATTAATTTCATCTTAAACCGTACAACGGAACGTTAAATCCAATTCAACCAACGCAATCGCTACAGTACCAAGACGAACACAGCAGTAGTCTAGTACTGTACCGTAGTAGTACAATTTACCGGGGCAGCTTCTCCACACAGGGCTATATCGCATTTTGCATTGTTACTGACAATGATCGCTACCAGTGAGCTTTTTATAAATGAGCGATTTTCCACTAAATAAATGTCAAGCTTATTTGCGTTTTGGGAGCATATTTTCAGTTAGCAGATGGTACTGTTTGAATCGCGATTCCATCTTTATTAATGAATGAATGCAATGAGTAGGCTAAATGCCTGAAAATATCACGAGAAGGGAAAACTTAAAAGGACATTTAAGTCATAGAGATTAGGTCAATTTTTACACCGGTCTGCCAAATTTATTAGTTTTGATTCAACGATGAGGCTGCCTCTTGCAGGGGAAATGAGAAGACATCTTTTTTATTCTACACTTCCCTCGTATTTTCAGTTGTAAATGAGCAGCAAAAAAAATATGCTTTTAAATCTATGTAATCTTTATAAATAATAAGTATGCATTTTTATATAACATATACAGAAATATCAGTTGTAAAAATGTCATTCAAAAACGGATCCCTGTGCAACCGACGCAAGCAAGCACACCCTACAATTTCCCCAGAAATTGTTTTTCAACTTCTTAGTTCTTCCGCCGTTTTTTGGCCTTTAACTCGTTCTGCATACTTTAACCGATTCCTACAACTTTTGTATCAAAACGTTAAGCTCCTTCAGGAGATGATGGCTATGACTTTTGGTATTTCTCACTTTTATACTTTTTAAGACATTAAGGTTTTTGTGCAAATTATTCTCCCATTAAAAGTAATGGTAAATCCTTTCAAATCATTAAAAAGCTTCCTCCTCTTTCAAACGTAACTACTTCAGCTTACTTAGAGACACCATTCAACCTTTAAAATGTTCACAAGACATTCAGCTATTCCCAAATGATTCCGCTTTTTCAAATGTTCAGCCAATTTTGAATTATGACAGTTTGAAATACATTAAAATGTTCGCTCCTTCTTGATTTTTATGAATGAGCAGCAAGCAGACACTCTGCTTGCTGCTCTTTTTCTGATATTCAACTAATTTGTCAAACAAATTCCTCTAACGTTCATATAGTTTAACTTACAGAAACAAGTTATACCTTAAAATACAGGAAAAATTGTCCTCTTTCAGCCAATGTAACTACTAAAGAGCTCACATTTACAGATTTTCAGCTATGAGCCTTGAAGCGAGAGCAGCCTTTCAAATTCTCTCACTAACTTCAATGGAGAGGTGAGTAAAATCAGTCAGAGAAAGCAAGAAGGAACAAGATTTTGAAACTGCCGATAGAGTCGTATTTCTGACCGCACAGACATATAAAGGACATCTCTGGTTTCGGCAGAGTCTTGGGTCTCGGAAAATATCCTTATATTTTGGATTGGACGTATAGTTTTGCGTCTAGGTCAACTTGTTTGAGGTGTGGATGCTAGGTAAATGTTCGTTTTTCTCTCTGCCTAGCTCGTTAGCTATCACAGCTGCGCCATCACCGTGGCAACCAAACAAACAAGCACCAGGAAAGCAAAAGGAACACGTTTTTGAAACTGCAGGTAGAGTCGTATAAGCAAAGAGGCCAGGGTGATAACTATTTACTAATTTTACTTTGTGATATGACACACAATTGTGACGTGTAATGTACAATATAAGCTGATTTTATTAAGGAAATACATCTACTTTCGGAAACAGTAGTCTACTATGTCACTGAAGTATTAGCATCATGACATTAGCCTCTGTTGGCCGGGCAACACATACTACATTGGTCTATGATGCATCTGTTTTCAATCGTTAAAATAAACATTCCTCACAAACATTTTCGTTGTAGGATTTATTATGACATTACATTACAAGTAAACGATTTGTGGGTGAAATTATCATTACCTGTGGTTTCAAACCAGTGTTGCTCACTGCAACGCTGTAGCCTACGCGAGACACTACAAAAACATCTACACAGCTGTAGGAAGTCAAACGGCGACAGAACACTTACTTACTTAAATCAAAAGTCTATCTAACTACTAACCTTAACTTCATTGCCACAGCCTAAACTTTGTCAATCTGTTCATGAAAATAATTAATTTCAGCCTAAACCGTACAACGGAACGTTAAATCAAATTCAACCAACGCAATCGCTACCAAGACGAACACAGCAGTAGTGTACTGTACTGTACAATTTACCGGGGCAGCTTCTCCACACAGGGCTATATCGCACTTGGCGTTGTTACTGACAATGATCGCTACCAGTGAGCTTTTTATGAAAGCGATTTTCCACTAAATAAATGTCAAGCTTATTTACGTTTTTGGGGGCATATTTTCAGTTAGCAGATGGTACTGTTTGAATCGCGATTCCATCTTCTACTGCTGGTAACGTCGTAGAATAATCTTCAAAGGGGGTTCTTTATTCATGAATGAATGCAATATGAGTAGGCTAAATGCCTTAAAATATCACGAGAAGGGAAAAACTTAAAACGACGTTTAAGTCATAGAGATTAGGTCAATTTTTACACCGGTCTGCCAAATTTATTCGTTTTGATTCAACGATGAGGCTGCCGCTTGCAGGGGATATGAGAAGACATCTATTTCATTCTACACTTCACTCGTATTTTCAGTTGTAAATGAGCAGCAAAAATCTTTTAAATCTATGTAATCTTTATGAATAATAAGTATGCATTTTGCATTTCATACAGAAATATCAGTTGTAAAAATGTCATTCAAAAACGGACCCCTGTGCAACCGACGCAAGCAAGCACACCCTACAATTTCCCCAGAAATTGTACCCTCTCTAGTTTTTTTTTTTTTTTCTCCCACTTTTTTCCGTCGCCTACTCCTTTCACACCGTTTAAGCTAGAAACACCGTTAAAACTTAATTTGATAAAGTCTGAACTGCTCTAGTGTGCTATTACTTTTCTCATTGATAACTTTTAAAGTTTTTAAGGTATTAAAGTTTAAAGTGCTAAAAAAAATGAATGGGTTTCAATGGTTCAGAATGTTCAAGTCAAATTCAATTGTGACGTCATGCACTGACAGAACTGTTTCTCACCGCGTCAATTTTTGACATTGTTTAACACTTTCCTGCCTGAATATGCAGACTTTTTCAAATAATATACCTGAACTGTTTATACCATTTTGAAGACAAGATTTAGGGCTTTCTAATGATGTAAATATTTATATGATCATGTTAGGCAAATCATCCTTTATCAAGACGATTTCACGGAGCCATTCTGACAAGTCTTCTCCGCATTACTTTTTTAGAAAACCTAATTTTTAACCACTTTCACTACAAGATAGAGGATAAGTTAGAGCGTATGAAATGTGCGTACTTTTGTCGTGAATTCAGAACAGCAGACAGATTTAAAATAGACTATTTTGTTTAGTTAAGTTATGACCACTGAAGTGATGAGTGGGATAACGCAATTCCAAGCTAGCGCGATGGCTCTCCATAACTAAAAACGGTTCTACTTTTTTCCACAATCGACCTAATTGGCCAAACAAGGTATGTACATTGAAAGTTTCACAGAAATCTGCAAAAATCGAGGCTCAACACTGTCATATCCGACTCAGCCAGTCACGAACAGCCAAACCGGGGTCACGAAAGGTTTACTGCAGCTGGCGTTACTACGAACAAAAGCTTCATAACTGAAAAGTTTATACTTTTAGTTGACAATATTGAACACAGACGTTAAGAAACTTGTCTTTACTCTAAATATATTCTCCGTTTTCAATTTGAAGCAGTAAATCTAACACGGTAGGAATTCTCCCACGACATCCGCTCGCTCCGCTTTGACAAATATGTTTTCTCAGTCCACCATACATTAGACAAGCTAATTTTCGAGCACTTTCAATACAAGATACAGGCCATGTTAGAGTTGATATATATATATACATAATTGTGTGGGCAATGTAGAACAGCAGACATATTTGAAATATGATCTTTTGTTTTAAAGTTATGGCCATTCTAGTGACGAGTGCTTACAACGCTAGCTACGACTGTCATCATACAGTACTGTAGCTGCCATAGAACGGCGAAACTGGCTACGTCTATCGTTCGTTACCTACAAACAAATGCTTCGTAACAGTATTTACTTTTTATCGGCGATATTGACAACAGAGGTTAAGGAACTTGTCTTTAATCAAAAGATCGTCTCCGTTTTCAATTTGAAGCAGTATCTAGCTTACTGTAGGAAATCTCCCATTGCATCCTCTCTCTAGCTTCTTCGGCTAAAGATGGACGACAATGACGATGCATGCATTATTCACGCCTACGGTGTTAATACAGTCTGTAAAAATACCACTTTGACACACTTGCAAGAAATGATCCGCTGGCTAGATGTAGCATGATCTTATTTACCACCCACAATAGTTCTGCTTTTTTTGCAGCAGCATTCTGAGTTAGAGTAGCTAGCTTTTCCAGTTGCACAACAAAGTCACATAATGTGACGAGATTGAATTTAAAAAACTCACCAGGGACAACGACAACATCGGCAACCCTGCACTATGGATTATTATTTTGATGTCATCTTTAAATTAAGTGTCTGAACAGAACTGGTTGTGCAGGCACACATGATAAGTTTCTCCTTCATCTTGAACCTAAAACCTAGTTTCTAGGTTAGAAATGTTGACAATGACCAACAGTTGCTACGTTACAAGAAACAAGGAACCAATCCGATTGGCCAACGCTCTTCACTGTTCCACTGTTCAAACTTTTTTCTGTTTCTACATCTTTCAATTATTAATACTTTTCAGAATGGGTTTTATTCGCCAAGAAACATCACACAGACAAGGAATTTACTGTGGCAGGAAGGTGCACACATTAAACATATAAGAATCTTAAATAAGAAGTGTACAAGTCTAACTTATACTAGGGGTTTAAAAATGTAAAAGGTTTAGAATGAAATAAAATATAAAATGGCTCTAACATAACGCTTTAACATTTATGAAATTAAATAAGATACCCTTTTCATCACTCTTTTTTCTCCTTTTTCAACCGTGAGAAAATATTGCAATGCATAACAATGACAGATATACTTTTAACACTGTCTCACCATTTTGGTTTCAAAGCAACACTTTTTTTCACATTCATACTGCTGACATACTTTTGTCTGCTATGATATTGATAACTGTTATGCAATATACTCTTCATCACTATATTTGCTCATTTTTCTAACTTCAAACTTTTTTCTGTTTCTCAATCTTTCATTCTTTAATACTTTTAACGCTTAAAAATGTATGAAAGTCAATAAGATACTCTTTTCATCACTGTTTTTTCTCAATTTTCAACAGTAAGAAAATATCGCAATGCATAACAATGACAGTCACTATTCAAGCCATCAAAACAATCGTTTCAACTGCTTTCAGCAAACACACACATTTTCTTCAGGAAATGTACCTTTCTAGTATATTATGAAATAGAAAACAGGTACAGTAGGGTCTAATACTGTGTGGCGCTCCCTTTGACTCAAGTGGTGGCACTCCTGCTTTGTCAGGACAGGGTTCAAATCCCTGTGGTGTCTTTTGCCTTTATTAGTAGACTTAGCATGATCAATATATATGATCATCAATATACTGTATTGTAGCCTAACTGTGGCGCACCAGCAAAAACAATATCTAGAAGAACTCGAGCTTCATCTATTATGCCACAAAGGATAACGCTTAGTTATCATTCTCAGATTGCTCTCCTGTCTGTGTCCCTTGTCAGGACATGTGAAGCACTAGGTCTGGTCCCCTGGTGTTCTCCACCACCATCCACACGTGTTCACAATGTGTGATAGGCCTGAATAAAGGATTGTCGTTTTCTTTGTCTATTTCTACAGCTATGACATCAAAAGAGCCCAAGAGGAGGAAGACCTACACCCCTCAGGAGATGGAGGTAAGGGTGGCAGAGGTGAGGGGGGGGAGGAGTGTGAGGGAAGTGGCCAAGGAAAGTGGCATGCCTGCCACAACCCTCCAGGATTGGGTGACTGGTAAGTACACCCATGGGCCCCACACCAACCTGGCCATCACTCCGGATGAGGAAGAGGAGCTCATCAGGTACTCCCTGTGGATGGCAGACCATGGGTGGCCTTTGAGCCGGGCCACCATAAAGGTGTACGCGCTGGAGATGGTGAAAGCCTCAGGGAGGGCATCTCTGGTCAATCTGGAGCGGGGCCTGAGTGACAACTGGTAGTCACGGTTCCGGGCTCGCCACCCGGAGCTGTCTACCAGGATCCCCAGCCACATCGACAGGGCCAACACGGCTTCCACATGAAACCGCACTTGGTTTTTAATGCCGATGAGACGGGGTTTGGGGACAAACCCAAGTCCAGGGAGCGGGTGCTGACGCCTAAGGGCAAGAGGCACATCTACCGGCAGCAGGTGACCACCCGGGAGCACATCACTGTGCACAGCTGCATCAGTGCTGCAGGGGCAGACATCCCCCCCTTTGTCATCTTCACTGGCTGCCTCCCAAGTGCTCCATATGCCCTGGAAGGTCCCCCTGGTGCCATCTATGGCAGGTCAGAGAAGGGGTATATGGACAGTGGCCTGTGGCTGAAGTGGTTAGGCCACTTTATCAAACATGCCCCCCCAGAGAGGCCTCTGCTCCTTGTGGTCGACCAGGCGGAGCCACATAAGAACAGGGAAGCCATCCGGTTCTGCAGGGAGAACATGGTGGTGGTTGTGTGCCTCCCTGCGCACACCACCCACGTGATGCAGCCACTGGATGTGGGGGTGTTTGGTCCTCTGAAGAGGATTTTTGACTGGGATGCTGCCCGTCTTGGCCTGGTGAGGGGGGATGTTTTTTTGGGGAAAAAAAACTTTTCCCCCCTCCTTAACCCTCGTGCTGCCTTCGGGTCACATGACCCAAAGGTTCATAATGAACCATCGTTGTGTTTACCCAATTTTACCCAATACAAAAACAAATTAATTTTTTTTTCTTTTAACCTTTGCAATGTGGGGGGTCTGAGACAGCCTAGCTGTTAAAAGAAAATGCTTCACTTTGTCTTTGTATGCAGTAAATCTGTCGCAATACGACGGTGGGTCACAATGACTGATGGGTCAGAATGACCCGAAGATAACACAAGGGTTAAGGAAGCTTGGCCTAAGGCTGCCAAGCCTGAGAACATCAGAGCAGCCTTCAAGAGGACAGGCCTCTTCCCCTGCAACAGGGGAGGCTATGACAAGACACAGCTGACCAAAGTCAGACTTGCACCCTCCACGGCGGCCACCACCGGCCCAGCCCCCTCCACGGCGACCACCACCGGCCCAGCCCCGTCCACGGCGACCACCACCGGCCCAGCCCCCGGCCCAGCCCCCACCACGGCGACCACCACCGGCCCAGCCCCCGGCCCAGCCCCCTCCACGGCGACCACCACCGGCCCAGCCCCCGGCCCAGCCCCCTCCACCGGCCCTGCCCCCCCTGCAGCAACCCCTTGCTGCCGAACCTGCACCTGCCATGGACCTGCCCAATCCAATCCTTTGGTGCGAGCAGGTCTGGTCTCAGCCAAGTGGGGAGACATTTTAATGCCCCCAGTGATGGCCAACCGTCAAGACCAGCGGCTACCAGTGGTGAGGAGGAGGCCACCACTTGGTGCTCGGGTCGTCACCAGTGACGAGTACAATGAGCTGCTGGTCCGACAGGAGGAAGAGGAGAAGGAGGAAGCTCGGCTTGGGAGACAGGCAGAAGTGCTGAGGAAGAGGGAGATGGCGCAGAGGAAGAAGGAGGAGGCCCAGAGGAAGAGGGAGGAAAAGGAGAGGAAGAGGGCAGAGAAGGAGAGGCAGATGGCAGTAGTGGAGGAGCTTGGCAGACACTGCGCTGTCTGCCGTAGCCTATCCCCTCCCTCAGGTGAGGAGGATGCCATGTACGAGTGGGTCCAGTGTGAACTTTGTGAGCTCTGGTTCCACCTCACTTGTTTGGGGATTGTAAGTGTGCCAGCAGGGGACTGGTACTGCCCCAAGTGCTTCCTCAGTGAGATCTAGCACTTTGTATATATGTTTGCTATCTTTGGCTATTTTACCCAGTTCTGTTTAATATTTTTGTTAAATATGTTCTGCATTTCAACAGTTTAATCTTTAATCAGTTTAATCTTTTAAAATCAACTTTAATGTTAATAGTTTTTTTGGGGGGCATATGGATCAGCGTTCTCGTCGTGCCTCCTGTCAGTACCTGTTCTTATGCAGGGAAGCTAATGATCTAATATATTTCTAAACACAACATCTCACAGTTCTCTGTTGAAGGCAGGGCTCCAATTGATTTACAATTCTATATGTATGTGTAGAATATGTAGTTATGCTAGTTTGAGACCACAATAGCTATGGAAATAAAGAATGAATGCAATTATGGATTGAAGTTGGCTTTGTCCATATACAATTTGTCCATTTCACAACACCTTGTATTTCTAACGCTGAGAAGTAGCCTAGCCTAAGGAATAACTTGTCCCTGTGAGAACCCTGTGACGGACGCCAACTTTCCACCAGCTTTCATTTTGACATGCATATTCAAGGTAAGGGGTAACCTCTAGAATCACAGGAGCTTCCACTGTGTTCCCATAAAGTATCCCTGAAAACCTGTGTGCTAGCGAATAACTGCCTACAACCACACAAATACAAGCTCCTATTCCAACTTTCTTGCAATGAAAGAAAGTGTAATGTGTTGCCTTTCACAAGCAAAAGCAAATCTAAGTGACTTATTTGGTTATTAAAATAATGGGCAATTAGAATAGTCCGTAATATACATACTTAGGGTAATTTATATGGATAGTATATACTAATAATGTATATTAGGTTATTATACATATTATTATCATCCATATAATAGTATCCATATTATACATGTGCATATTATGTATATTATGAGTATAAACACATAAGTTTCTTATATGTGTCTAACAAGTGTCTTTAAATGTTTTATCGTTGTGGTTGTCAGTTAAACATGTTTCCATCTGATGGACCCCTGGTGGAAAGAAGCAAACGTTACACCATGAGTTAAATAATATCGGAAAACGGAACACCGTGAGTTAAATAATATCGGAAAACGGAACACCGTGAGCTACTCATGATGTTCCGAACAACGCCGGATGTCGCCGTTTTTTTATATTTTAACGTGTATTATTGGTTCAACATCATGTCAATCATAGCTCAGAAAGTTGCCAAGCGTTTTCCGGCAACTACGATGCTATCAGATTAGCTGTAGCCTTATTTTTGACCGTTGCAGCCTCATTTGAAGTCGCTATACGTCCGAGTTTGTACGGAACACCGTGAGTCTACAGTATAGTCGAGCTAGCGCGATGGTTCTCCATAACTAAAAACGGTTCGACTTCTTTTCCACAATCGACCAAATTGGCCAAACAAGGTATGTACATTGAGCTTAAAGTGTACATAATCTAGCTTGATCGTTTTTATTTTAGCAAGTTTCACAGAAATCTCAACAAATCGAGGCTCAAGACTGTCATAGCTGACCGTCACGAACAGCCAAACCGGGGCTGGGGTAAGTGTTTGCTGCAGCTGGCGTTAATCCTACGAACAAACGCTTCGTAACTGGAAAGTTTTTACTTTTAATTGACGATATTGAACACAGATGTTAAGTAACTTGTCTTTACTCAAATATCTTCTCCGTTTTCAATTTGAAGCAGTATCTAGCTTACTATAGGAAATCTCTCAATGCATCCTCTCTCTAGCTTCGCTTCGGCTAAAGTCAGATGGACGACGATGACGATGCATGCATTGTTCACGCCTACGGTGTTAATACAGTCTGTACAAATACCACTTTGACACACTTGCAATAAATGATCCGCTGGTTAGATGTAGCATGATCTTATTTAATACCCACAATACTGTAGTTCAGCTTTTTTTGCAGCAGCATTTTAATCTGAGTTCAAGTAGCTTTTGCAGTTGCACAACCAACAAAGTCACGTAATGTGACGTGATTAGATTTAAAAGTTTTTATTTTTATGTCATCTTAAATTGTCTGAACAGGGCTGGGTGTGCAGGCACACATGATTAGTTTCTCCTCCACCTTGAACCTGAAACCTAGATTCTAGGTTAGAAATGTTGCCAGTCTGTTGCCAATGACCAACGTTTTTCCAGCAAGTTCAAGTCATTCCAGTGTTGTCCTTTTACCTTCAAATTCGTTCAACCCAGACTTAAGCAACTGGTTTTCTGCTAAATTTTCACATTTTCCTGCAGCTCATCTTTCTGAATTTTTGCCCTTATTGTTTTGCATTTTTTCTCTTCTTTTCTTCTGTTTTCTGCCTTCTTCTTGCTCCAGGTCCTTTCAAAAATACCTTTCACAGCAGTACCTTCCAACTGCCAGTACTTTTGCATTCAGGCCTTTTGAAACTCCAGCAAATTATTTTCTGCTAAATTTTCAAATTCTTCAGAATTATTTCTCTTTTTGCATTTTTCTTCTCTTTTCTGTAGTTTTATACATCCGTCCAGCTCCAGCCCCTTTCAAAATTACCTTTCAGGCGCTTCAGCTTATAACTTTCTAAAACATTTTCACAATTTTCCGCCTTTTTAGCATGGTCAGCTATCCCCATTCAGGTTTTCAGCATTCTCACTGCTGTTTCGCAGGAACAGCCGTTTCTAGTTATTATTCTTTTTGCCCCCCTAAAACTCAGTCAATATTTGGCCTACATAGACAACCTAGGTGTCAAAAGTTTCGTCTGGGTAGCGATTGAGTTGCTTCTATTGGGATTTTCGTTCCGTTGCATGGTTTAGGCTCAAGTTACGTTTTTGTGGCGAAAAGTGAAGCTAACGGTGGCTAATTTGCTAGCAACAGTCACTGACGTTACTAACGTCACTACGTCACTAACGTCACGAAAACACGCGTGACTGCCTGTAGCAGAACATTCGTTTCGCATCTGTTAACTTGGGGGATAGCTAGGCTAACTATAGCTTTACTGCAAGCCAGCTGCAGAAACGCCACAAGCAAAGTGTCCACCCAGCTAACACATGACGTTGCGGCAACGTTGCCAGTAAGTGCTCAGTTGGTAACCCGAGACGTTACCTTCTGGCAACGTTGTGGCAACGTCGTAGCAACTTTATAAAGGGACTGTTGCCAGTTGGTTCCATGGACAACGTTGCCACGACGTCGTACCTTGGTCGGCTGGTAACGTTATTTTTAGACCCGTGGACAACGTTGCCGCGACGTCGTACCTTGGTCGGCTGGTTACGTTATTTTTTGGTCCCCTGGACAACGTTGCTGCGACGTTGTACCTTGGTCGGCTGGTTACGTTATTTTTAGACCCGTGGGCAACGTTGCCGCGACGTCGTACCTTGGTCGGCTGGTTACGTTATTTTTTGGTCCCGTGGACAACGTTGCCGCAACGTCGTACCTTGGTCGGCTGGTTACGTTATTTTTTGGTCCCGTGGACAACGTTGCCGTGACGTTGTACCTTGGTCGGCTGGATACATTAATTTTGGTACCATGGGTTAAGTTGCGGTTAAGTCGCTCTTTGGTCGCAGGACAACGGATCTCGAGTGCAATATAGTGGTTTATCCAGAGATGGAGAGATCACACTGGACTGCTCTCAGTTCTGACACCTTTGCAATGTATAGTCTACATGAATTTCAATCACACACAATATTAAATGTTGCACCCAGCATGTATAAATGTAGACAATGCATGTAAGTCATGTGCAGCTCAGCCCCAGCATGTCATTGGTCATCAATTTTCTCATATGCAGAAACATAGCTTTAATAAATAAAAGACTGAATTTTGAATATAATTTAGTCTTTCATTCTTTACTATAAACATGTTACTTAGTTAACGTTGCAGTTACGGACTGGCAACGTCACAAAATTACGTTGCTAGGAGGTCGCGGTTACGGACTGGCAACGTCGGAAAATGACGTTGCTAGGAGGTCACGGTTACAGACTGGCAACGTCGGAAAATAACGTTGCCACGACGTCGCGGTTACGGACTGGCAACGTGATTTTGTGACGTCGCCAAAGACGTTGCGGCAACGTATGTTTGGTCATCGAATGACGTTGCGGCAGCGTAAGGGCAACGTAACTGTTAGCTGGGTAATACTTCAGTGAAATAGTAGACTACTGTTTCCGAAAGTAGATGTGCTTCCTTAATAATATCAGCTTATATTGTACATTACACATCACAATTGTGTGTCATATCACAAAGTAAAATTAGTAAATAGTTATCACCCTGGCCTCTTTGCTTGTGGCGTTTCTGCAGCTGCCTTGCAGTAAAGCAATTAGCCTAGCTATCTCCCAGAAGTTAACGAGCTGCTAAACTAATGTTCTGCTAGAGGTAGTCACGCGAGTTTTCGTGACGTTAGTGACGTAAGTAGCGTCATTGACTGTGGCTAGCAAGTTAGCCACCGTTAGCTTCACTTTTCGCCACAAAAACCCAATTTCTACTTAAACCGTGCAACGTAACGTAAATAAAAATACAAGCAACTCAATCGCTACCAAGACGAAACTTTTGACACCTAGGTTGTCTATGTAGGCCAAATATTGACTGAGTTTTAGGGGTGCGAAAAGAAACAAGAAACAATAAATATATATGTGAGAGAACAAAGGTTGTGCCCTTGCCGAAGGCAAAGCACACCCAATTAAAACAGAGTGTACAATGTTCAAAGTAGATATTTTAAAATCCTCACACATTCAGTTGGTCCGCGATTTTCTGCCAGGCGTTTTCTCTCTGTTTTATAACAGCTGCCGTATTTCCCTTTTTGCATATTATATGCTTCACCTCTTCATATATTTACACTAATAATTGCTGCTCAGCGGGTGAGAAATATGCCGCACGCGTCTTCTCCATTTCTGCATCCGTAAATTTGTGATCAATACCGTGGTCTATTTAAGAAATCCGTGAAGCTGCACTTATCCCAACTATGTACACCTGGATTGACATAGCTCCACCTTCTCATCCTGGCTCGGCAAACGTGCAACCGATTAAGCCGCGATGAGCGGATCACACTAAGTCAAGCGGCGCCTTTTCAGTTATCCTGGATATCTTTATTCTACTTTTGTGCAATAGCCCCCTGGTATATCATAGGACCTTCCTCTCCTGTGTGTCCTCATGTGTTCAACCTCATGTGTTACTACTTCGAGAAGATCCTG
This sequence comes from Osmerus eperlanus, assembly GCF_963692335.1. Taxonomy (NCBI): domain Eukaryota; kingdom Metazoa; phylum Chordata; class Actinopteri; order Osmeriformes; family Osmeridae; genus Osmerus; species Osmerus eperlanus. The sequence continues at coordinate 466,283 of NC_085039.1, read as the reverse complement.
TGCAAGCAAACAAGATCGACTTAGGTGGGTAACGTTAGCACTAGCTACAGCTTACCAAACAAACTATCGTGATTCAACTCAGCTTCAGTTAGCTCTAGCTATGTTGCTGAAAAATAGATCTGGACAAACATGCATCTTGAATTGTAGATTTACATGACAACACGGGTTATTTATTTGAATGAAACACAGTCAGGAACAAGAAATAACGTTAGCCCCATTGCCAATAAACTAAATCATCACACATTCTACCGATGCTAGATACAGGCAGGATACGTTAGCATTGCTAGTAACTGTTAGCGACAACATCATACAGCTTGCGGTTGTGATCAACCTAAGGTCGGAACAGCACCTCTTTTCAGCAACAGCTTCATAGCAAATCCTGCTTTACATTGTCCCAGGTTTTCGAAAGTGTCCTCGGTGACATGGTCCGAGCAAATTAATACTTTAGCGTCGTACTTAACCCTTGTGTTATCTTCGGGTCATTCTGACCCATCAGTCATTGTGACCCACCGTCGTATTGCGACAACTTTACCGCATACAAAAACAAAGTGAAGCATTTTCTTTTAACCGTTGGGCTGTCTCAGACCCCCCACATGCGAAGGTTAAAAGAAAATTATTTTTATTTGTTTTTGTATTGGGTAAAATTGGGTAAACACAACGATGGTTCGTTATGAACCTTTGGGTCATGTGACCCGAAGGCAGCACGAGGGTTAATAGGGATATTCTCATAGATAAACATCAGCCATGCCTGTCTAGTGTTTTGTTCTTTGGGAAGATAGTGAAAAGTGTCAGGATTCCCGGTACAGCCTGGAACAGCCTGCTCCATTTCAATATCTTGAAAACTTATGAACTTTTTTGTAATTCCTGTGGAAGTACCGAGCAGCGCGCAGTTAGCTAAAAAAGGGTCGGAGATCAACGCGACCTCCGTTTGTTCCTGGACAAGAAAACCAGAGGGCGGGTAAATGTAAATTTTGGCGCGTGACAAAGTTGATGCTGGGAAAAGCTAGCGTTTGCGACGTCACAACTTGCAGTTTCAAAAGCTAGCGTTTGCAAGTTGCAGTTTCAAAAAGTGAAATTTTGATAGGAAAGAGGTTTCAATTGACTTTGAGGTTCACTGTATGTCTATTTTACACACCAAACTGTCATTTTTCAACTATGACAAGGTAAAATCGGTTTTGCAATCAATCGCCCCTTTAAAGGGGTGATTGAACATACTTTACTTAGCAAATGACTCTACCTAGACTAGCTGTAGTCGGCATTAGAAGGGAAGCTTCCGAAAAAATAGCCAGAAAACAAATAGCATTTGTCACCCGTCACCTACGGTCTTCTTCAGACAACCGCCTGGTGGTCCCACCGCTCAAGACCGCCCGGTCCCAACACAAGCTCTTCTCCTGTCTGGCCCCCCAGTGGTGGAATCAACTCCCCACCTCCATCAGAGACACTGACTGTCTCTCCACCTTCAAGAAAAGGCTCAAGACGCACTTGTTCCGGGAGTACAACGGTACTTAGGAATGGTTCGCTTGACCCGATGTTAGTTTCCTCAAGGATCACAATGACTCTTGCTCAGAGACTTGTTGCTCTTGTGGTTAGTGGTAACTGATTTAAAAATGTTGTACTCGCTGTGATATATTGTTTTTTATTATTGTTGCTTGTCTTTTTTTTTACACTTGCACTTATAGCAGTTCATATTGTTTAATTGTAACTTGTTTAACTACATGCTCTTATGGTTCTTCCCTTTGGGCACTTACTTTGGTTGTTCACAATGTGTGCTTCATGTTTTGGCTACTCGCAATGTTTTGTGGCTATCTCGTTGTTATGATCAGTGACCTATGCACTTTGTAAAGCTCTCTCTTGGAAGTCGCTTTGGATAAAAGCGTCTGCTAAATGAATAAATGTAAATGTAATAAACTGTTAGCCTAACCTCAAATTATTATGTAAAAATTGAAGAAAAATGTATAAAATACTGATATTTTTTGCAACAATTTGCTAAATTGTCAGTTAAACAATTGCATTTGTTAATTTATCAATACATAGTTAATACAGAGAAAGAGCTAGCTTGTTATCTTGTGATTGTGCTGCCTGACTATGTTGTTTTATTCCATTTTCACCAAAATAGCTAATTGTTTTCTGTCATTCCAATGTTAGGATCATACCCACAATTATAACTTAAATGTACAAACTTTCTTTCCATGCTGACAAGTAGCTTGGAAACAAACTCTTCCCAATGTAGGTGAATCGTCAGAAATCCCAACTAAGACAGAGAGAGTGGGTCACAACTTTATTTTTATTTCCCTTTAGAATCATTCTTACAAAAGGGCTTTGTATTTATCTAATTCAACAAAGCCAACAGACTGAAACCAGGTGATCATGAAGACAACAGTATCAACCTGGATCAATTCTGTATATAGAAAGTACAGCATGAAAGTTCATAGTTCTAAGTCTAACAGTATGTAGGTGATCCAAGTCAATATAGACAGATTGAACATATTCAGAAGTCAGTGTCATCTGAAATATATTCAGTACAGTCTGAAAACCAAAGCAAGCGATCACTTGGTGAGAGACACAGTAACACTCTGCATCAGAACCACCAAGTCTGGTGTCCCTGGAAATGCTAATACATGTTCAAGGTGTGTTTAGAACAACATATATGTCCTTCAAGAGCTCCTATACTTACATTACCAGCCACTTTTAACCAAACAAATCCATGTAGTTTAAAAATGTGAAAGTGTCAGTCATTGTTTTACTAACAGTATACGCAGTATGACACAGCTTCCCTTCATCACTACAGGGGTATAGTATCTTTCCTGTGAGCTGTCATGTTGGACTGTAGAGCTGGTGTTACTGCATGTGCTGTCCCAGTAGGTGGACCAGTAGTTCTTCCAGCCATGGGTCATACAGAGGTTCTCGCACGTGGTGACTGTTGGGACAACTTGGCCCCAGACATCACTGCTTTGAAGTTTCTCTATTGTGGATACGCAGGTGAATGTTTAATTGGCTATTTGTTTCACATAGTCACAGTGTGGGCAGCTGTAGGGTTTCCCTCCTGTGTGGGTCCTGCAGTGAGCTCTGAAATTGCCAGCCGGCTAAAAGGTTCGATCACAGAGGTCACAGCTGTAGGGCTTCTCTCCAGTGTGGGTCGTCATGTTAACTTTTAGACAGCTTTCCTTCCTGCTTTTCACAACAGCAATGGTGTTGCTAATAGCCGTGATTATATTGTAACATTGTTATGTTATATTTGTTTAATGTTATATTTCCCTGTTTTTAAGCTTAGTGAAATCAGCTAAATACAATATATACCAGGTATATTGAACTTACTTCCTAGTATAGGACTCAGCCTCACAGCAAAATATCTATTACATTGTTGACAGTGATACGGTTTTTCACCTGTGAGTCTTCATGTGATTATACAGATAACCACTTTGAGAAAAGAGTTTGCTACATTCCTGACATTGATATGGTTTTTCTCCTGTGTGTGTCCTCATGTGTCCAACCAAATTAGACTTGATGCTAAATCTTTTGCTACATTCCTGACATTGAAAAGGTTTCTCTCCTGTGTGTGTTCTTATGTGTTTTTCCAGAGAACCACTTTGATCAAAGAGTTTACTACATTCCTGACATTTATATGGTTTCTCTCCTGTGTGTCTCCGCATGTGTCCAACCAAATTAGACTTCACGCTAAATCTTTTGCTACATTCCTGACATTGAAAAGGTTTCTCTCCTGTGTGTGTCCTTATGTGTTTGTCCAGAGAACCACTTTGAGCAAAGAGTTTGCTACATTCCTGACATTGAAAAGGTTTCTCTCCTGTGTGTGTCCTTATGTGTTTTTCCAGAGAAGAACTATGAGAAAAGAGTTTGCTACATTCCTGACATTTATATGGTTTCTCTCCTGTGTGTGTCCTCATATGAGTAACCAGATGACCTCTCTGAGAAAAACGTTTGTTACATTCCTGACATTGATACGGTTTCTCTCCTGTGTGTATCCTCATATGAATAACCAGCTTACTTTTTTTACTAAAGGTTTTGTTACATTGTTGACACTGATGTATTCTTTTTCCTGTGTGACGTCTCTGTGGGATATTTTCCCTTGGCTGAGCCTCAATGTTTTGTGTTCTGTTCCGAAACAGCAGCACTCCTCCATGTTCCTCCTCCTCCAAACTCTGAGCTGTAGGACAGTCTGGAGCTACAACAGAGAGGGGCTGAGAGTCACTGCCTGGGTCGGATGCTGCATAGTCTTTTCCATCAGTCTCTGCTTTGATTTGCTCCTCAGTTGTGTTGCTGGGTAGAGAGTCTCCTTCTCTGTTCTCCACAGTCTGGTCAAGATGTGAACATTCAGAAAAGCCTTCTTGATCCCAGTCCTGTTTCACACTGGTAGAAGTGAACATGGAGTCTGTAGTTTCAGACTGCAGTCCTTGGAGCTGCTCTTCCTCCTGACTGGTCCACGGCTCCTGTTCCTCTTTAATCTGTGGGGGCTCCGGGAGAGAGAGCTGCTGCACATCTGGGGGGAAGAAGAGGCAAGACAACAGTTAGATGTGGCCTGCTTCATTATTCTGCAACCTAGATTGACAGCTAAAGAGACCAATTAAAACTAAAGTATGTAGATAGAGATCTCAGCATGGGGTCTATAGGATGGTCGTCCAAATTAGGGGTGTCACGAATACAAAAATTCAGTAGTCTGTGCCAATACCAGTAAAATAACACGATTCTCGATGCCGATTTCGATACCACGATAAAAAATGTAGTTTTTTCTAAGATTCCATGTACTTGAACGTGAACGTCTCTTTTAAAATACTTGAAAAATATCAAAATGTCATAACAAGACATAAAACGTGCAATATAGCATAGAACAACATGATAAAGTGCAATTACATTTCATTTCTGTCACTCGCAAATTGTCTTTTAAATCGAGTTACAACTCAAGTATTGGCATCGTAAAAAAAAGTTTTGGGGGGTAATCGTGTTTTGACAAAACAATTGCATATTCATTTGTAACTAGATTAAACTAGGATACTCAGTGAATTTTGCTAGTTGTTGAAATGCTGCTTCAGAAAAACGATTGTTCTTCGAATCTTTATTCATATTCTTATTCTTCTATTTCTTCTGTGACACCTTTCAGCTCCTTCAAATATTCAGCTATTAAACCGTTCAGCTATCAAAAAATTCAGCAGTTTCAGGCTGAGTGCTATGACTTTTCAGCTTTCTACCTCTTATGCTTTAATTAATATAAATCAATATTCATAATATTTTTAACATGGTTTTCCAATGGAGTTTTTTTTTTCAAATCCTCGAACAGTTTTTTTCAAATGCTTACGCAATTTGTTTTACAAAGTCTGAGCACAACAGACAGCATTATTAGCAGTATTGAAAACAAAGTTGCATCAATCCTCGGAGTTGCTGGCCCAGAGTTTGTATTTTCCACGGCAGGTGTTGTTGCGAGCAACTCAGGATGGAAACGGCTAACGTGATTCCTAAAGTTGGTAGCGTTACCAACATATTTAATTTTGGTGTGACAGGCTTTGCATATCGCATGCGATGTATCCAGTTGTATCCAGTGCTTCCCAGCCTGTTGGTAAAATCCGAAATGAAGTTCCATATCTCAGCTTATAAAACGCTTGGAGCGTTTTTAAGGATGATCTCACAACTGTAATATCTATTGTGACTGTTTGTCACACGGTGCCTACCGTAGTCCAAGGCGTATATTCTACGTCTCGTCTGTAGCTAGCATTAGCTTTCCGGTTAATTTTGTGCACTGTTTTGTGTGCTTTGCTACTCTGGCCCATAGACTTCAACTGCTGCTGGGCTAATTCGTACGAAGAGCTATGTCTATGGCTCTCTCCAGTGTCAGGTCAGCTCCCTGGCATAAAAGTTTTTCCCTTACCCGGGGCGAGTTGGTGGCGAACACGATGCGGTCCCTGACCATTTCGTCACTAGTGTCATTAGGGTATCCACAGTCTTTCACCAGTAACTTCAGCTTCGTTATATATTGTTCAAAAGACCCACTCTCCTTGCATCTTTCCGTGGAAACGGTACCTCGCATAGATGGGGTTGGCTTTCGGTGTGATGTATTCCTTGTATCTATCGTAGTACGTGTCCAGCTTTATATACTTTTGCTCTATATGAGCCGACTAACCATGATTGCTCTCTGAATGAAATGGTAGAGAACCTCAATGATGCACTATTATCTGTGTTAGACTCTGTTGCACCACTGAAAACCAAAAAGAAGTGCACAAGCAGAACCTCCCCATGGCTGAGAAATAAAAATGTTAGTGAAACGAAAAGAAAATGCCGTGCCGCAGAGAGAAAATGGAGGAAAACAAAGATCACTATCCACTACAATATCTACAAAGATACACTAACCACCTATAACATTTACATTAAATTTACATTTAGTCATTTAGCAGACGCTCTTATCCAGAGCGACTTACAGTAAGTACAGGGATATTCCCCCGAGGCAAGTAGGGTGAAGTGCCTTGCCCAAGGACACAACGTCATTTGACACGGCCAGGAATCGAACCAGCAACCTTCTGATTACTATCCCGCTTCTCTAACCGCTTAGCCACCTGACTCCCTAACAAAACCATCCGTCTAGCAAGGAGAGAATATTTCTCCAACATTATTACAGAAAATGCCAGAAATTCCAGAGTTCTTTTCTCCACCATTGACCAGCTGCTAAACACTGTCCCTGCTCCACCTCCATCCTCAGCAGTTAAATGTGAAGAGCTTGCTTTGTATGGAGGACCAAACCTGCCAAAATTAAAAATAAAAAAATAAATGTATAAATAAATTTATTTATACATAAAAAAATGTAAATATATAAAAATAAATGTATGAAAACATTTTAATTACGTATTTATTTATTTACATGGCCATTTATTTCTGTATTTATTTATTTTTGTATTTATTTATTTCTGTGTACATTTATTTCTGTATTTCCTTGTCCTTAAGCTAATGAGGTAAGCTGTCAATCAATGTATGTCACGGTGTCACCTTAACCCCATTGGTTGATCGGTATCAGAGTGCGAAGATGGACTTTCCATGCCTGGGGTTGTTATGACTACCTTAGTAAACAAAAGACTGCACACACGCAATACATAGCGAGATATGAGAGTTTTGGCTAGCTAACCTTGCTAAAAAAAGTGCTAGTCAAGATGTTTAACTTTTTCGCGTTGAGGCTCTGGATACCAATTTGTACCATTTAGCTGCCTGCAGAGTCATAAAGAGAAAGAGTTGCGTCAATTGCCTTTACGTTCATGGTACTGTACTGTAGGCTAGTTAGAACTAGAGCGAGCTAGCGTCAGTTTCAAACACAGCAGCATCGTCGTTGAGGAACAGTTGTACTGTACTGTATGATGGAGTTGTGCCAAGGTAAGAATGTGGAAGTTCTTGGCCCATTTTCTGGCATCTAGTACATTTAACATTTCAGTATCTTAAAGTGCCGAGATTTTTTGATGCTAGCTAGACATGTAGAAGCCAGAACGTAGCAAAAACAATGTGCTACGAAGTGAGTGATGACCTGTTTATGTAATGTTAAGTGTAGCTAGCTAATTTAGTGCACTATTTATATTTATTGAGAAACTAATGCCTACAAACAAGTTTGTGTGAGAGGAAAGCTGTATTTAATTATTAATCCGTAACTGTGGTCGCTTATTTGCACCAAAGTCTGGGAGTTGGTACAGTAAGAAATTGGATGATATTATACAGTGTCAAGGAACCATCAAAGAACATAGTACAACATGGTTAATCTATTCATAAAGTGAATGTTTACTAAGCAAACTATGAGTTAGAGACCATTGTAACATTCAGTCCATCATGTGATTATCATTACAGCTTACTGTCTGTTTATGTGTGTGTGTCTATGGCCCTTGCAGTCTGGCATTGCTACTGATGTTGATGTGAGCTGAAAAGGAGGCCCAGTGCCTTGGAGGTGGATGTCAGACCACTGGACGAAGGAGCGCTGGATGGGAGACCACTGGATGAGAGATTTCTGGATGAGGGAAAATGTGATGGAGTGGGCTGTCTTATATTTAAACCACAGTATTTTTGTCATTACTATGCTTTTAATTGTGGTCGTTATTGAGTTATATTGAGTTTGCTCCTGTTGACTTTAGCAAACCAACTCTTTCTCCTCTCACTATCAGCTGGGAAGCCGTAGCCTACATCACGACTCCCTATAGACCAATTATTTGTTTGTAAACATTCGGGATGCGCGCGCAATGTGGCTGCAGAAAACCGGGAAAGGATAGCCTTTATAATGGTTAGAGAAGTACACAGATTATACAAATAGTACGATTTAAAAAGACCAAAAAGGTCGAGAAGGACAGCCTTTAAGAGAAAAGTCGATTCCCCATTGATCTGTCACATCAGAATTTTGATTTGGGTTACGAAAGTCTTGAAATTTGAGTGAGAATGTCGCCCGGTAGACCGCATCTCATGCGGCAGCTATGTCTTCACATCACAAAGTTCATAATTTTACAGTTTTACAGTCAATTATACACCTTAACCCTTGTGTTATCTTCGGGTCATTCTGACCCATCAGTCATTGTGACCCACCGTCGTATTGCGACAACTTTACCGCATACAAAAACAAAGTGAAGCATTTTCTTTTAACCGTCGGGTTGTCTCAGACCCCCCACATTGCAAAGGTTAAAAGAAAATTATTTTTATTTGTTTTTGTATTGGGTAAAATTGGGTAAACACAACGATGGTTCGTTATGAACCTTTGGGTCATGTGACCCGAAGGCAGCACAAGGGTTAAAAGTCAAGCAGGGCAGCTTTAAAGAGATATGGGAATTCTGCTTTTAGCCAGCTGGTCCGATTATTTTTGTGATTTGTGTAAAACTGGCAATCTGAGTGAGACTGCGTCCCCGTTACACTGTTTTGACGTTGTTAGCCTCAGTCAGACTCGGGTCGCTCACTGGCAGTGTGCACAATGTTGTATTTCACTCCATTCTCCAACGTCAGGGAGGACTGCCTTTTGTAGATACAAGTCTGCTGAAGATAGCCAGCATCTCGGATTTCTTTAATCAAGCCTGTTTCATTCATCATTTGCCTGAGAAAGCGACCTTCGTTAGCCAGGCTAGTTTTGCCCGAGCCAGCCTAGTTTTGCCCGTTCACAACATTCTACAGTAAAAACATCAGGGAGGACTACCTTTTGTAGATACGAGCCTGCTGAAGATAGCCAACATCTCGGATTTCTTTAACCGAGCCTGTTATATTCGTCATTTGCCTGAGAAAGTGACCTCCGTTAGCCAGGCTAGTTTTGCCCTATCACTCGGTCAGGATATTTAATGTATCGGGGGTCAAGTGACTTTTGTGCATGGACAAATGAAACGTAAATGTACTTGACCAAAGGACAAGTGCCTCAAAAAGTTAATGTCAAGCCCTGAAATCCAGTGGCCAGAGATATATGATGACCTGATCGAAACTCCAAGTGTATTATACCCGGGAGAAGTTTGTCTTTTGCATCCGACATGCGCAGTTGAGCATGCTTGACAGTCGTGTGACGTAGGGTGCAAATTGGTCTATTTGGAGCATGCAATACATCCCCATGCATCACACCCAACCATTATGAAATCCAAGATGCTAGGTGCAAGACCAAGACAGCGCGGTGTAGATAAAAGCGTTACCTTTATTGTGTCACCCTTTACACTCTTTTCATAGCAGAGACTAAAATAACATGTGTACATATTTGAATAGTCATGTTGACTATCATGTAGTTGTACTGTAGCCTTTCACAACCAAGTCCTTGAGGTTTAATCATTGTGCACTACACATGCATAAAATGATACTATATAGTAGGGAAAGATTAAATAAAGATGCAGAACAAACTACTTGTTTCCAAGTTACATTTAATGACAACACATGAAGGGTATGAAGAGATTCTTATAGAGATTCTTGAAGACATTCTTAAATTGGAATACAGCTCCTATTGCATCGGTTGATTTTCCAAATCCTGTTGATAATGACATGTGCAGCACGCTCCCTTACAAATGCACTGCTTGAACTATGAGTATCGGTGTACCTCAGTAAATTAGAATATTGTGGAAAAGTTTGTTTATTTTGATTAGTAAATTCAAAAGTTGAAACTCATATATTATACAGATGCATTACACACACAGTGAAATACTTCAAGCGTTCATTTTAATTTTGATGATTCTGACTTTCATCTAATGAAATCCCCAAATTCAGTATGTCAGAAAATTCGAATATTACACAAGACCAATAAACCTAAGGATTTTTAATACAGAAATGTCAGCCGACTGGAAAGTATGTTCATATAGGCATTCAATACTTGGTCTGGGTTCCTTTAGCATTAATAATTGCATCAATATGGCATGGAGGCGATCAGCCTGTGGCACTGCTGATGTGTTATGGAAGCCCAGGTTGCTTTGATAGCGGCCTTCAGCTCGTCTGCACTGTTGGGTCTGGTGTCTCTCATCTTCCTCTTGACAATACTCATAGATTCTCTATGGGTTCAGGTCAGGCGAATTTGCTGACCAATCAAGCACTGTGATACCATGGTCATTAAACCAGGTTCTGGTACGTCCTGCTGGAAAATGAAATCAGCATCTCCATAAAGCTTGTCAATGGAAGGAAGCATAAAGTGGTCTAAAATGTCCTGGTAGACGGCTGCATTGACTTTGGACTTGATAAAACTGTGGACCTACACCAGCAAATTACATGGCTCCGCAAATCATCACTTGGAAACTTCAAACTGGACTTCAAGCATTGAAGGATTCTGTGCCTCTCCACTTTTCCTCCAGACTCTGGGACTTTTATTTCCAAGTGAAATGCAACATTTACTTTAATCTGAAAAGAGGATCTTGGACCACTGAGCAAGTCCTTTTCTCCTTCGCCTGGGTAAGACGCTTCTGACGTTATCTCTGGTTCAGGAGTGGCTTGACACGAGGAATGCGACAGTTGCAGCCCATGTCCTGGATACATCTGTGCGTGGTGGCTTTTGATGCACTGACTCCAGCCTCAGTCCACTCCTTGTGAATTTCCCCCAAATTCTTGAATGACCGTTGCTTCACAATCCTCTCAAGGCTGCTGTTATTCCTGTTGCTTGTGCACCTTTTTCTACCACAATTTTCCCTTCCACTCAACTTTCTATTAATATGCTTGGATACAGCACTTTGGGAACAGCCAGCGTCTTTAGCAATGACTTTTAGTGGCTTACCCTCCTTGTGGAGGGTGTCAATGATTGTCTTCAGGACAGCAGTCTTCCCCATGACTGTGTAGCCTACTGAACCAGACTTAGAGACCATTTAAAGGCTTAGGAAACCGTTACAGGAGATAATCAGCTGATTAGAGTAGGACATCATGAGTCTACAATATTTAACTTTTTCAGTCAAATGTTCTAGGATACTGAAATTTGGGTTTTCATTAGCTGTAAGCCATAATCATCCAAATTAAAAGAAATAAACACTTCAAATGTTTCACTCTGTGTGTAATGCCTCTGTATAATATATGAGTTTCACCTTTTGAATTTACTTATCGAAATAAACCAACTTTTCCATGATATTCTAATTTACTGAGATTCACCTGTGTCGGTCTAACTGCAGAGTATTACAGTAGTATAACCATGCTTCTAAACTAGACCGCACCATTTCAATGATATGCAATCTACATAATGTATTTGTGACCTAGTGCTAGGGAAGTTACCCGGCTACTTATGTAATGTTACAACACTGGATTAAAATTAAAATGATTAGAGCTACGTCTACATTCATTTACACAAGTTCCTTAGTTTGACCCGTCTGACACACTCGTCGCTGCTAGCTAGAGCTTGCTAAATTGATCAGAATTTGTGGTTGCCGTGTAGGCTACACTTCAAAATATCCTCATATCATCTGACCAGATATCAATAGTCTGATCAACTGAGTTTTTATTAGGCTATAAGTGCATTGATGACGTTGTACAGCAAATGAATGTCAGAACTTTTCCAAACCAGAAGCCATGGGTGAATGGAGAAGTGTCTTCAGCACTCAAAGCCCGTACAGCAGCCTATCATTCTGGAGACCTATGTGAGTACAAAATAGCCCGATATGAACTCAGAAAAACCATCAAGCTGGCAAAGAGACAGTACAGAGAGAAAGTGAAGTCTTATTACACAGGATCCAACACCAGAGACATGTGGAGTGGGTTGAAGACTATCACAGATTATAAAGGAAAGAGCCATCAAGCAGAGGTCTCTGTTTCTCTTGCAGAAGAGCTGAACACCTTTCATGCTTGATTTGAGTCTCACACCAGGTCAGAGGTACTGCTGGAGAAAGACAGCTGCCCTCTCCAGGTATCTGTGACTGATGTGTGTGTAACAGACTTGGTCTTGCAAGCTCCGTCAGAGGTATACGGGCCACTGTCCGCTCCGACCAGGAGTCAAACCGACCACCTCTGACTTCCCAAGCGCCACCACTACCAACTACGCCAACGAAAAGCTAGCAATTCTTTGACGTGGGTGGCCTGTTACATAATTGAGGAGTGAGTTTCACCACACACATGTGCAAGTCATTCAGGAGAGTGAATGTGTATAAAGCTCCAGGACCTGACAACATCCCTGGCCGTGTTCTCAAGGCCTGTGCTCCTGAACTGGCAGAGGTGTTCACTGACATCTTTAACCTCTCCCTGTCCCAGTCTGTCATCCCCAATAGCTTCAAGAGGGCCACCATCATCCCAGTCCCTAAGAAACCATCTGTGAGCTGTCTCAATGATTACCACCCTGTCGCACTCACCTCTGTTGTGATGAAATGTTTTGAGAGGTTAATCAAAGACCACATTACATCCTGCCTGTCACCTGCATTAGACCCACTCCAGTTTGCATATAGGCCGAACAGGTCTACAGATGATGCTGTAGCTTTGGCCTTGAACACTGCTCTCTCTCACCTGGATCCGAACAACACGTACGTGCGGATGCTCTTCATCGACTTAAGCTCTGCCTTTAACACCATAGTACCATCCAGGCTCATCATGAAACTACAAAACCTGAACATCAGTCCCTCCATGTGCAGCTGGATATTGAACTTCCTGACAGACAGGCCACAGGCAGTACGTACGGTGGCCCTGAAGTGCAAATCACAACCACTAACATGAGTGCATCCCCCAAATGAAAACACTCCCCCCAAATACGAGTCAACTCCACCCAAATAATATACTACTCCGTGAAAACGGAGTAGTATATTTTGGCTTTAACAGGGAGGACAAACGTTCTGCTCGCAATGTAATCACAACGGAGAGTTCCAAGCGTCAACAAATGCAAAACTGAACGTTTTGCTCATTTAACATTATGATAATAAACACAATAGTGAGATGTAATGTACAGTAGGCCTACGATGTACGCTGATATTATTATAAAATTTTATTTTTCGGAAACAGTAATTCATTTCACGATAGATAGAGCTAATGTAGACTCACGGTGTTCCGTACACAACTTTTACTCACGGTGTTCCGTACACGTCACATAAAACACGCCAGCCAATAAAAAATACTTCCTGGCAAAATGTGTAATCGATACTGTTACAAAGTTAATTTTCTCCCGCTTCCAGCAAAGTCAAATTGACATCAGTTGGACTTCTCCTGTCAACAAGAGCACAGTACGTAGCCAAGCTCCGCCTACCGTTGAATCATTGGCTTTAAAAATGGTGCCGGGAGAGGAATTTGCATAGCAATTAGCTAGGTGGAGCCATATCTCCGTAAGGGAAACTGCTCTCTAAGCCTTGTTTTATCAACTTACAAATGTCTACATTAAACAAAAACATATTAAAGTATGTTTTGACATATCAATTCATACAATTTTGTTGTTTTAAAATGACTTTTTACAGTCTTGATTACGCGATGGTTTAATGCTAGAATCACGGCATGAAAATTGACTGTCATGACGCGTCTTTTTTGAGCGAAACCAATATAAACGTATTACTATTTATTGAATTACGTCAAACTGATCTTAATTTATTTAATGCCAATGTATTCCTTTACAATCATTATCAAAACTACCCAATAAGACAATTTATTTAAAAAAAATTACCTCAGGAAACCTTAACTGTCATGTTGCGTCTTATGCAGCCGCAACCTAAAATCATTTGACTGAACACTACTGTTAGGACGTGATATTTCTCTTACTTCAAATAAAATTACTGAACAGTTATTACTTATGCGATAGTCAACCTTATTTAATATATTATGAAATAGAAAACAGGTACAGTAGGGTCTAATACTGTGTGGCGCTCCCTTTGACTCCAGTGGTGGCACTCCTGCTTTGTCAGGACGGGGTTCAAATCCCTGTGGTGTCTTTTGCCTTTATTAGTAGACTTAACATGATCAATATATATGATCCTCAATATACTGTATTATAGCCTAACCGTGGTGCACCAGCAAAAACAATATCTAGAAGAACTCGAGCTTCATCTATTATTCCACAAATGATAATGCAAGTTTAATAGGCAGCTGCACTGCTCGTCGGAATCACACACATATCTAATGCAACTGTAAGTAGTTGCGCCTGTGAATTGTTGGTCTCAGTTTAATCTCTCCGCTCAATCTCTCTGAGCAGAGAGATTGAGGCGAGAACTCCGATTTATTATACCAACATTCTCAGATTGCTCTCCTGTCTGTGTCCCTTGTCAGGACATGTGAAGCACTAGGTCTGGTCCCCTGGTGTTCTCCACCACCATCCACACGTGTGTTCACAATGTGTGAGATAGGCCTAAAAATAAAGGATTGTCGTTTTCTTTGTCTATTTCTACAGCTATGACATCAAAAGAGTCCAAGAGGAGGAGGACCTACATCCCTCAGGAGATGGAGGTAAGGGTGGCAGAGGTGAGGGGGGGGGAGGAGTGTGAGGGAAGTGGCCAAGGAAAGTGGCATGCCTGCCACAACCCTCCAGGATTGGGTGACTGGTAAGTACACCCATGGGCCCCACACCAACCTGGCCATCACTCCGGATGAGGAAGAGGAGCTAATCAGGTACTCCCTGTGGATGGCAGACCATGGGTGGCCTTTGAGCCGGGCCACCATAAAGGTGTACGCGCTGGAGATGGTCAGAGCCTCAGGGAGGGCATCTCTCCTTAATCTGGAGCGGGGCCTGAGCGATAACTGGTGGTCATGGTTCCGGGCTCGCCACCCGGAGCTGTCTACCAGGATCCCCAGCCATATCAACAGGGCCAGGGTATTTGCGGCCACGGAAGAAGCCATCGATGGCTTTTTTGATCTATACGAGCCAATCTTCCAACAGCACGGCTTCCACATGAAACCGCACTTGGTTTACAATGCCGATGAGACGGGGTTTGGGGACAAACCCAAGTCCAGGGAGCGGGTGCTTGCGCCGAAAGGCAAAAAGCACATATACAGGCAGCAAGTCACCACCCGGGAGCACATCACTGTGCACTGCTGCATCAGTGCTGCAGGGGCAGACATACCCCCCTTTGTCATCTTCACTGGCTGCCTCCCAAGTGCTCCATATGCCCTGGAAGGTCCCCCTGGTGCCATCTATGGCAGGTCCGAAAAGGGCTATATGGACAGTGGCCTGTGGCTGAAGTGACTAGGCCACTTTATCAAACATGCCCCCCCAGAGAGGCCTCTGCTCCTTGTGGCGGACCACAAGGAGCAGCGGACCCCACAAGAACAGGGAAGCCATCCGGTTCTGCAGGGAGAACATGGTGGTGGTTGTGTGCCTCCCTGCGCACACCACTCACGTGATGCAGCCGCTGGATGTGGGGGTGATTGGTCCTCTGAAGAGGATTTTTGACCGGGATGCTGCCCGCCTTGGCCTGGTGAGGGGGGATGTTTTTTTGGGGGGGGAAAAAAGTTTCCCCCCTCCTTAAGGAGGCTTGGCCTAAGGCTGCCAAGCCTGAGAACATCAGGGCAGCCTTCAGGAGGACAGGCCTCTTCCCCTGCAACAGGGGAGGGTATGATAAGACCCAGCTGACCAAAGTCAGACCTGCACCCACCACGGCGACCACCACCGGCCCAGCCCCCTCCACGGCGACCACCACCAGCCCAGCCCCCTCCACGGCGACCACCACCGGCCCAGCCCCGTCCACGGCGACCACCACCGGCCCAGCCCCCACCACGGCGACCACCACCGGCCCAGCCCCCTCCACCGGCCCAGCCCCGGCCCAGCCCCTTGCTGCCCAACCTGCACCTGCCATCGACCTGCTCAATCCAATCCTTTGGTGAGAGCAGGTCTGGTCTCAGCCAAGTGGGGAGACATTTTAATGCCCGCAGTGATGGCCAACCGCCAAGACCAGCGGCTACCAGTTGAAGGCAGGGCTCCAATTGATTTACAATTCTATATGTATGTGTAGGATATGTAGTTATGCTAGTTTGAGACCACAATAACTATGGAAATAAAGAGTGAATGCAATTATGGAGGGCGGCTTTGTCCACATATAATTTGTCCATTTCACAACACCTTGTATTTCTAATGCTGAGAAGTAGCCTAGCCTAAGGAATAACTTGTCCCGCTACAATAGTTGATGGATAGCCAATGGTAATCTCACGCCAAACTTTTGAGAAATATTGAGAACCCTGTGACGGACGCCAACTTTCCACCAGCTTTCATTTTGACACTCATATTCAAGGTAAGGGGTAACCTCTAGAATCACAGGAGCTTCCACTGTGTGCCCATAAAGTATCCCTGAAAACCTGTGTGCTAGCGAATAACTGATACAACCACACAAATACTATCTCCTATTACAACTTTCTTGCGATGAAAGAAAGTGTAATGTGTTGCCTTTCAGAAGCAAAAGCAAATCTAAGTGACTTATTTGGTTATTACAATAATGGGCAATTAGAATGGTCCGTAATATACATACTTAATGTAATTTATATGGATAGTATAATATATATTAGGTTATTATACATATTATTATCATCCATATAATAGTATCCATATTATACATATGCATATTGTGTATATTATATTATGAGTATAAACACATATAAGTTTCTTATGTGTCTAACAAGTGTCTTTAAATGTTTTATCGTTGTGGTTGTCAGTTAAAAATGTTTCTATCTGTTGGACCCCTGGTGGAAAGAAGCAAACGTTACACCATGAGTTAAATAATATCGGAAAACGGAACACCGTGAGCTAGTCATGATCAGAGCCATAGAAAAAGAGAGTTGCGACACGCTTTGATCTCGCCGACACGTGATCACGTGGTTCATGTAGCTCGCTGTAGTTCCAAAAAACCCCACTGCTGTCAACCGGTTTGAATGGTTTTCAATGAAGCTGGCCAACGGAAGTCACTTTCTCAGGAAAATGATTAATGAAACAGGCTCGGTTAAATAAATCAGATATTCTGGCTATCTTCAGCAGACTCGTAAATACAAAAGGCAGTCCTCCCTGACGTGTTTGGTGTAGAATGGAGTGAAATACAACATTGTGAACACTCACTGCCAGTCAAACACAGGAAAAAAGCTAGAGCTTTTTTGTCACGTGGTTCCGGTAGCTTGCTGTAGTTAAACAAAACTCCCACTGCTGTCAACCTGTTCGAATGGTTTTCGGCGGGACAGACAGCAGGTTCCATGTACCTTGTGGCCATTGGTTTTTCTAATTTGCAACCCGTGTTGACAAACGCAAAATAGGGCCGTAATATCGTTTTGTCACTTTAGTAAATCGAACACACATTTAATGAAATGGCTTGTTTCTGGTTGTTTCGTTTTTTTTTAAATAATGAAATAACCATATAACACAAATGGTATAACGAGCCATTAATAGTTGTTTTGATTATTCCATATCCTTTATGCTGATATCTGCAAAAGATGAAAAATAGGCTCGTAATATCGATTTGTCCATTTCGGAAGTCAGAACCAGTTGATGGGGAAATGCGTGGTATGCATTTAGCAGACGCTCTTATCCAGAGCGACTTACAGTAAGTACAGGGACATTCTGTATCCGTTGTTTTGTTGGGTGTGCTCAAGCCTTCGGCGAGAGCACAACCTTTGTTCTCTCACATATATATTATTATTATTTTTATTTCTTTTTGCCCCCCTAAAACTCAGTCAATATTTGGCCTACATAGACAACGTAGGTGTCAAAAGTTTCGTCTTGGTAGCGATTGAGTTGCTTCTATTGGAATTTACGTTCCGTTGCATGGTTTAGGCTGAAGTTAAGTTTTTGTGGCGAAAAGTGAAGCTAACGGTGGCTAATTTGCTAGCCACAGTCACTGACGTTACTAACGTCACTACGTCACTAACGTCACGAAAACACGCGTGACTACCTTTGGCAGAACATTCGTTTCGCATCTGATAACTTGGGGGATAGCTAGGCTAACTATAGCTTTACTGCAAGGCAGCTGCAGAAACGCCACAAGCAAAGAGGCCAGGGTGATAACTATTTACTCATTTTACTTTGTGATATGACACACAATTGTGATGTGTAATGTGCAGTATAAGCTGATATTATTAAGGAAGTACATCTACTTTCGGAAACAGTAGTCTACTATTTCACTGAAGTATTAGCATCATGACATTAGCCTGTGTTGCCCGGGCAACACATACTACAGTGGTCTATGATGTAGCGTTATCTGTTTTCAATCGTTAAAATAAACATTCCTCACATATACATTTTCGTTGTAGGATTTATTCTGACATTAGTAAACGTTTTGTTGGTGAAATTTCCATTACCTGTGGTTTCAAACCAGTGTAGCTCACTGCAACGCTGTAGCTTACGCGAGACACACGACAAAAACATCTAACTTACACAGCTGTTTAGGAAGTCAAACGGCGACAGAACATGTTCGGCACTCCCCTTACTTAAATCAAAAGTCTATCTAACTACTAACCTGAACTTCATTGCCACAGCCTAAACGTTGTCCATCTGTTCATGAAAATAATTAATTTCAGCCTAAACCGTACAACGGAACGTTAAATCCAATTCAACCAACGCAATCGCTACCAAGACGAACACAGCAGTAGTCTAGTACTGTACTGTAGTAGTACAATTTACCGGGGCAGCTTCTCCACACAGGGCTATATCGCACTTGGCGTTGTTACTGACAATGGTCGCTACCAGTGAGCTTTTTATGAATGAGCGATTTTCCACTAAATAAATGTCAAGCTTATTTACGTTTTGGGGGGCATATTTTCAGTTAGCAGATGGTACTGTTTGAATCGCGATTCCATCTTCTACTGCCGGGTAACGTCGTAGAATAATCTTCAAAGGGGGTTTCTTATTAATGAATGAATGCAATGAGTAGGCTACATGCCTGAAAATATCACGAGAAGGGAAACACTTAAAATGACGTTTAAGTCATAGAGATTAGGTCAATTTTTACACCGGTCTGCCAAATTTATTCGTTTTGATTCAACGATGAGGCTGCCTCTTGCAGGGGAAATGAGAAGACATCTATTTCATTCTACACTTCACTCGTATTTTCAGTTGTAAATGAGCAGCAAAAAAAAATGCTTTTAAATCTATGTAATCTTTATAAATAATAAGTATGCATTTTTATATAAAATATACAGAAATATCAGTTGTAAAAATGTCATTCAAAAACGGACCCCTGTGCAACCGACGCAAGCAAGCACACCCTACAATTTCCCCAGAAATTGTACCCTCTCTAGTTATTATTATTTTTATTGGGTGTGCTCAAGCCTTCGGCGAGAGCACAACCTTTGTTCTCTCACATATATATTATTATTATTATTATTATTATTATATTATTATTATTATTTTTATTTCTTTTTGCCCCCCTAAAACTCAGTCAATATTTGGCCTACATAGACAACGTAGGTGTCAAAAGTTTCGTCTTGGTAGCGATTGAGTTGCTTCTATTGGAATTTACGTTCCGTTGTATGGTTTAAGTGGAAATTAAGTTTTTGTGGCGAAAAGTGAAGCTAACGGTGGCTAATTTGCTAGCCACAGTCACTGACGTTACTAACGTCACTAACTCACTAACGTCACGAAAACTCGCGTGACAACCTCTAGCAGAACATTAGTTTAGCAGCTCGTTAACTTCTGGGAGATAGCTAAGCTAACTACTTTACTGCAAGGCAGCTGCAGAAACGCCACAAGCAAAGAGGCCAGGGTGATAACTATTTACTAATTTTACTTTGTGATATGACACACAATTGTGATGTGTAATGTACAATATAAGCTGATATTATTAAGGAAGTACATCTACTTTCGGAAACAGTAGTTTACTATTTCACTGAAGTATTAGCATCATGACATTAGCCTCTGTTGCCCGGGCAACACATAACAGTGGTCTATGATGCATCTGTTTTCAATCGTTAAAATAAACATTCCTCACATATACATTTTCGTTGTAGGATTTATTCTGACATTAGTAAACGATTTGTTGGTGAAATTACCATTACCTGTGGTTTCAAACCAGTGTAGCTCACTGCAACGCTGTAGCCTACGCGAGACACTACAAAAACATCTACACAGCTGTTTAGAAAGTCAAACGGCAACAGAACATGTTCGGCACTCCCCTTACTTAAATCAAAAGTCTATCTAACTACTAACCTGAACTTAATTGCCACAGCCTAAACGTTGTCCATCTGTTCATGAAAATAATTAATTTCAGCCTAAACCGTACAACGGAACGTTAAATCCAATTCAACCAACGCAATCGCTACCAAGACGAACACAGCAGTAGTCTAGTACTGTACTGTAGTAGTACAATTTACCGGGGCAGCTTCTCCACACAGGGCTATATCGCACTTGGCGTTGTTACTGACAATGGTCGCTACCAGTGAGCTTTTTATGAATGAGCGATTTTCCACTAAATAAATGTCAAGCTTATTTACGTTTTGGGGGGCATATTTTCAGTTAGCAGATGGTACTGTTTGAATCGCGATTCCATCTTCTACTGCCGGGTAACGTCGTAGAATAATCTTCAAAGGGGGTTCTTTATTAATGAATGAATGCAATGAGTAGGCTACATGCCTGAAAATATCACGAGAAGGGAAACACTTAAAATGACGTTTAAGTCAGAGATTAGGTCAATTTTTACACCGGTCTGCCAAATTTATTCGTTTTGATTCAACGATGAGGCTGCCTCTTGCAGGGGAAATGAGAAGACATCTATTTCATTCTACACTTCACTCGTATTTTCAGTTGTAAATGAGCAGCATTTTTGTCTGTTTTTTTTAAAATCTATTTAATCTTTATAAATAATAAGTATGCATTTTCATATAAAATATACAGAAATCAGTTGTAAAAATGTCATTCAAAAACGGACCCCTGTGCAACCGACGCAAGCAAGCACACCCTACAATTTCCCCAGAAATTGTACCCTCTCTAGTTTCATTTTGGAATAACGGAATAACCATATAACACAAATGGTATTACGAGCCATTTACTCGTTTGTTTGATTATTCCTTATCCTTTATGCTGGTATCTGCAAAAAATGAAAAATAGCCTCGTAATATCGTTTTGTCGATTTTGGATGTCAGAACCAGATTATGGGGAAAGGCTTGGTTTCCGTTGTTTTGTTTTATTTTGGAATTACGGAATATCCATATAACACAAACGGTATAACGAGCCATTTACTCATTTGTTTGATCGGCCGTATTATGCATACTGGCACAAGTGAAAAAGAGAGAGAGGGGGAGAAATGTGAAACTATTGGGGGTGTTATTACTTGCGAACACCAGAGGGCAGCAACGACTAGCTTTAAAAAAAAAAATCCTGTGATCTGAAGGCCTACAATCTTGACGACATGGCAGCAGGTTCTTTAGTAGAAGACACACACACCAAACTGAAGGCACATGTTGACCGCGTTTGCTAGTTGCTACTTAGTTAATAAATCTTCGATGAACACAAGTTTCTTTAATATATATTAGAAACATTACAAGACGGGGCTCCAGTGTGTGTTCAAACAAGGCCAAAAGTGCCAGACGGTATCAATCACACCCGTGCAAGTAACACTCCACGCCCCAACCCTCCCTCCCCCCACCTAAATTACGCTTTCAGTTCTGTTGTACGTCTTAATGAAGTGCATTGAGGCAATCATAGTAAGAAAGTTGAGGTCATGTGGGCTACCTTTGCAGTTTACATAGACACACAACTGACAGAGGCACTGTTGTGGATACTTTTTTCAAAGTTCTGATCATATTCCAAATTCAACTTCTTACAAATTACACCCCTGAACTTTTAAAACAGATCTATTGGCCTACTACAATTGTAAATATCCTATGACTTCCAATTGGGCCTTGATGCAATGCCATCGAATAGTTTCTGCTGTTTCTGCCACGTTTTTGGGGACTAACCAGGGACCAAACCAGTAACTTGTGCCCAGTTCCTCTATTCTGCCCTACTACATGTGTTTTCCAACGCCAGTTGCAATCAACCCTGGGTTATAGCCCTTCACCATTGCATGGTGCCATTCATTCTTCACAGGTCACACCCATCAAGTCAAAGTGAATAGTAACTGGTCCAACTCCATGTCCAAGCCCATGGTATCTGTGGAGGAATACAGTCATCACACTTGTCAAACCCTCCCCACACAAGTCCAATGACTTAATAACTTTCGTGTAAGCCCATACTATAGCAGTTTGCAGACATACAACACAGATGAGACTCAGGAGAGTGAATTAGAGATAATGGTAATGGGAGGGTGTTGCACTTTTCTGCTATATTGTTTATAGTACTTCATACAAGTGTAGTGCTTCACATAATAAAGACAATATGATGGCATTACATGAGTGTTGTGTGTTTGTTTGACAAATGTATGTATCATAGAAACCTCACAAAGGTTCCTGGACGCTGGTCACAAATAAATTCAACACCTTCAGTACTGTGTTGCGGGTAGAATATTACTACATATACAGGCTACTACAAATACGTGATGAGTAGCCTACATTCGGGTAGTGTCTACGGTAAGTTGATTCAGAAGAACCAAAACAACATGTTGCCTGAAGGCCAACGTAGTTAATAAATTTGTGACTGAATTCCTTCCATACCCATGTGCTTCAGTAGCTCGCGATGTAATGCAAAGGATTGCAACGATGGATGTGTTTTTGCTCGTGGGATCGAATCCCACTCGAATCTTTTATTTTCTTAGCTTCCATTTATTATGGCGTGAATGGCTGTAATGTAGTAATCATTACATTTGTTCAGAATATAAAATTATGAAATGAATTGATTTCAAAAGATATAGCGAAGAAACACTCAGCCATAGGCTACACGAAATCGTATACGAAACGAATGTTTCCATGTTGTGTTACGCGTATTTTGATCGTATTGTCTGGGATAGCAGCGACGTTAGTATGAATTTTTAATATGTGGTGTCAGAAGGAGCTTTGATGTCGGGGTAAATACGGCTATTGCCTCGGAACAAACCCCAAATACGTGATTAGTAGCCTACATTCGGGTAGTGTCTATGGTAACCAGTTGTTCCAGAAGAAGCCAACTCAAGATGTTACCTGAAGGCCAAGGTGGTTACTAAGTACGTAACTGATTTGAGTAATTTCCATGAGCTAGAATAGCTCGTGGTGTAAAGCAATGGCCTTTGGTATATTTAAGCAATAAGGTACTCGAGGCAGTACTTTATCGCCAATAAAGTACGTGTTCAAGGGTGTTGTTAGCAAACCCTGGAACACGTACTTTATTGGCGATAAAGTACTGCCTCGAGTACCTTATTGCTTTTATAATACGGTTGCCAGCAAAATTATAAATAGTAAATAAATAGTAAGCTGCCTTTCAGCACAAAATAGTTATAGACAACAAACATTGTGTATCGCATTTCAGTAGCCGAGAGAAAATAGTCCCTGTAAACAGTGGCTGTTGCTATGCAACGGACAAACAGCATTGTGAACTTCACGTTTGTTAGCCTAGCTAGCTAGCTAGATCTCGCAATTGACTTTGCTCATTTCATAAAAGCTGCCTTTAAAATAACAACAATGACAATGGGACACTTTCAATAAAATAATATTTATTTTAAACATTAGGTCTAAACATGTTACGGTTTGCTTATATTGATTTGGATATTTCCACTAATTGTGCATCCATGGAAAACGTTTCTCATGTCCCCTTCGTCTCTGATGACATCGCTTTCGACCACTCTTGCTCACTCTTGCTCTCTCATCTTCGGCTAACCACTCATCAAAAGTTCTTCCCCCCAAAAGATCGAAGTTAACATGAAACATGTTTGCTTACTGTTAATCTTGAAATGACAACAAAATGACAACCAAGTGACAACGAAAATTACCAATGACAACCAAAAATGTAACCGTTATTTTGAGTACGCACTAATATGGAACGCTCCATTTTAAGGCAAATGTAAACAGGCGTACTGTAAACACCTGTACACCTACAGTACTTTATGCTCAATAAAGCACACCCCGTGACTCACTCTCAACCAATCTGAATGCTTGATTTCAACCACCCGTATTATAATACGTGTTTTGCTCTAGTGCGATCGAATCCCACTTCATGCGAGCCTGCAAATGTTTTATTTTGTCTCCATTTATTTTGTCGTGAATGGTAATGTAGTGCGTACGTAGCTTATACTTTCATATTCGCCGCAGCAAATATGAGAACCGACTTGAAAATAGCCAGTAATATGTTTGTGAATTTGTGACGAATCTGGTGATAGAGGCAGACTGATAGGTGCACGCACCGCTGGGAAACCAGTTAGTTCGGAAACCAGTAGGGACACAACACCGGCAACTACGATGCTATCAGATCAGCTGTAGCCTTATTTTTGACCGTTGCAGGCTCATTTAAAGTCGCTATACGTCCGAGTTTGTACGGAACACCGTGAGTCTACGGACAACTGTTACTAGTAGCTCTACATAACATCCATTCACAAAATAAATGGGACTCACTACATTCAGATTGTAACTGTATCTGTTTACGACCCCAATTTTGACAAGGCATCTGGGTCTGACTGTGCAACATCAAAAAATATTATAATCAACTGTAGTTATTATATCGAACCTGCTCGGTGAATCTTGATTTCAGGTTGAATGACAATGTCCAACAACCGTTGCAGTCGCGCGCTCTCCTCCTTCGAACGAGAAATCTCCTCTTCAAACTCGGCAAACGCATTTTCAGCTGCCCTAAATATCTCAAAAACTGCCGTTGTTAATCGCTCAGTGATAAAATCCCTGAACACCTCTAGTTTGGACATTTTGATGGTGAAGAACTCGAATAGTTTACGAAATTGTAGCTCGAGCAAGTTAGCTTTTTTCTTCAAGCTCTTTCTAGCCGGATGTAAACAACTCAAGCTGTTCCGGTGATCAGTTCACCGACTTCTTCGAACCTTCGCGCCATCTGCTGTGGTGGAGTTTGATCATTCGAGCCTGTTTAACCCTTGTGTTATCTTCGGGTCATTCTGACCCATCAGTCATTGTGACCCACTGTCGTATTGCGACAAATTTACCTCATACAAAAACAAAGTGAAGCATTTTCTTTTAACTGTCGGGCTGTCTCAGACCCCCCACATTGCAATGGTTAAAAGAAAATTATTTTTATTTGTTTTTGTATTGGGTGAAATTGGGTAAACACAACGATGGTTCGTTGTGAACCTTTGGGTCATGTGACCCGAAGGCAGCACGAGGGTTAAGGCAATAGTATGAACCTGCAGAGCCGGAGACCCGGAGAGCTGCAGTTTCAGGACCGTAGTTTCAGGACCGCAGTTCTAGGACCCTCGTTTTATCTGACAGCGCCACCTAGCGAATTGGATGACGAAATATACTATTGAGTACGTGTCACTAGATCACAAGGTAGGCTATTGGAATGGTTTGAGAGAGACAAGAAACAAGGAAAACTGGAGAATTTGATTATTCAGATATGGATATATTTAAAATATATATACAATAATAAACAATAACAATCGCAGTATCACATCCATCCACCCCTCCACTAAATACACCTGCATCGCTCCATCCAACTCTTCATAATTCCCTCCACCCCATCAACCAGCAACATTTTGAAGGATTTCTAGATTTTCGCGACCACCAAAATACCAAAAAGAGTGCGACCAAAGCAGTATTCCCCACAAACAGTAATTTCTGTCTTCAACTTGGTTGTTAACAGTTTTATGTTTGGCAATCAGTGTAGCTCATAGGTAAAAGTAGCTAATGTGAATCAGGTGTGGTTATGTATAAAACCACTCCGGTGTCTTGAAATGATTTCGACAGCAAAGTTGAAGTTAGCTAGCTAACGTTAACTTTATTGTCCAATTCAAGACACCAGAATTGTTTTATACATAACCACACATGATTCAAATTAGCTACTTACACTCTGATTCTCGTCCATCTTGTCATGAAACAAGCTAACGTTACATCACTTCCTCTTCTTCTTGTTATAATTTAATGTCGAGCCGTAACCTGCATTCACTACTGCAAGAAAATACTGATTATCTTGTTCCGGTCCATGGTTATTCAATTCGCTAGGTGGCGCTGTCAGATAAAACGAGGGTCCTAGAACTGCGGTCCTGAAACTGCGGTCCTGAAACTGCAGCTCTCCGGCTCTGCAGGTACATGCTACTCGTTTAAGGAGAGCCTGGCCACTCCCTATTAAGCCCCATTGTACCGAATTTTGTTGCAGTTCCACCAGTTACACTGGGAGTGATCGCGGTCGAGTGCAGAATGAAAGGGAGTCTATGGAGCTAAACGGCTAAATTTGTCTCTTTCACCTGATTGTCGTTGAAAAATCTCAGATTTTATTATAGTTTTTATATGTTCAACATGGATTATAGGTCGAAAATTGAATGAACGAGCACTTATGTCCTTTCTATTTCTTACAGGGTGAGTCGTTGGTGCCCATAACACGCTTGCATTCTGCTAATGAATGCTGATTGGTTAGTGAAGGACTGACTACGACCAGAGATCCCGCTTGATGGCATCCGAAACAGAATGTCAGAGCATTAGCAACATTAGCAACAACATTAGCAACCCAAAACTCTTTCTAGCATGTTTATTGACAAGGAAAGCCTAACCTGTCAACTGTGTTGTCGATAGCTTGAGAGAAAAAAGGAAGTGACCAGAGCTTGCTGTAAAACAATATCTCTGGTCGTACGATGTGTATGACGTTTTTGTACTCGCTGTGATATATTGTTTTTATTATTGTTGCTTGTTTTTTCCACAGGTACACTTGCACATATAGCGGTTC
The DNA here is from genome assembly GCF_963692335.1 of Osmerus eperlanus. Lineage (NCBI taxonomy): Eukaryota > Metazoa > Chordata > Actinopteri > Osmeriformes > Osmeridae > Osmerus > Osmerus eperlanus. The sequence continues at coordinate 439,222 of NC_085039.1, read as the reverse complement.
ATGTTGTTTAATTGTAACTTGTTTAACTACATGCTCTTATGGTTCTTCCCTTTGGCACTTACTTTGGTTGTTCACAATGTGTGCTTCATGTTTTGGCTACTCGCAATGTTTTGTGGCTATCTTGTTGTTATGATCAGTGACCTATGCACTTTGTAAAGCTCTCTCTTGGAAGTCGCTTTGGATAAAAGCGTCTGCTAAATGAATAAATGTAAATGTAAATGACGTCAATGACATTTTAAAAGGCTTTTTAGAACAGAAAGGCAACTTAAAAAAAATCTAACACCCAGCAGTGTGTATTTGTTTTGCCTCCCCTTTCGAATTCAAAATTCTAATTACTAGAAAAAAAATTATATCCTGAGAAAAGTGGATTTTGAGGGGTATAGCTCCATAGACCTCCATTCATTCTGCACTCGACCGTTAGCGCCCTCATATGGAACTAGAGTGGAACTGCAACCAGTTCAGAACCCGGAAGTTTCCCGAGAGTGGCAGTTCTCTCTATATTAGACATTAGGTGCGTTCAACATGGACTGACTTCATGCAGCGCTGCAGCCGGCTGCAGGCGGCTGACTTGAAACAGTGAATTCTGGTTAGACTTTTTGTCCAACTTGAGACGGCGCCGAGGCTAGGTCACTGTGACGTAGCCATCAAAGTACCGTGAGATTGGTTCGAGAACTGCCGGCTGTGTAGCCGAGCGCATTTTCTCAAGAGCAACTGCAAGGGTTCTAATGACAACACAACTATTTCATGATTGGCCAGACTCACACACGACAACTTTGACGTGTGTTTTGTAATTATTCTGACACCTTCAGTTTCGCCAACGCTCAAATCCGGACCAAACAGTTTCATTGAATAAAAAATTTGTTGAAGAAAGGGTTTTAGTCCGCCTCTTCACTAACGGAAAGACTATGTTTAATTATACATAAAGTAAAGTAAGCAAACAGCGCTTGATCGGCCATGACTGACGTCAAACCATGAGAAGCTGGAATGTCCGACTTTACAGAGCCGTTTTCAACTCCTCCCCGACTGCAAGCGGCTACTCTCGCCGGTCGTTTCATGCAGCCGCAGTCCTTGTTGAACGCACCTATTCTCTGATATAGGCTACTGTGGACCAGACTGTATTGATCTTATTCCGCCCCGCCCACTGTTTTCATCTTGTTGCACTTCCGTTGTATTGGCACTTCCTGTTTACCGGGGATATCATTCAATTCAATGGAGAACTGCCGAGAAGTCCCGCTGCTAAAATATTAAATAATTAGGTCGATTTGTGCCAGATGTGCTGTGTTCGTGTGCTACAACAAGTCAGCAATACACCCTTTCACAGGATGGCTTGAAAACGACTTTTAAGTGTTTAAATAATTTGTTTGCCCGTTCAGATCGCTGCGATAAGTTACATTAGCCACAAACATAAGATGTTCTAAAGATTTCACTGCAGGGCATGTGCATTTGCTATACTTTGTTTGAAAGCTTAGGTCCTCTAGAATTCAGTCGTTAGATTAATTTTACAGTCAGTACATGTATTTGAGATTCCCCCGCAAAACCGACCAGCTAACATTGTTAGCAGTAGAACGTTAGCTTCTTGTTTATCTACTTGAGGCTCTAGTTTTTACATCAGGTCTCTGCTATTAGCCATAAACTGCAAATGTATGATTGACAAATTACACAAATTATGCTGTAATAGTAAATAGTAACAACTTTTTCATCAAGGGTCTTTGGTACAAGCTTTATGCAAGGTGTTAAAACTTACACGATATAGGGTGTGCACTAGTAATCTTCCCTCCTATCTAATGGCAATTAGAAATACTATTAAATAATTTTAATGCTGCGTTGTTTCAAAAGCTTTACATTACATTTAGATGCACTGCAGCAGTTGTTTTGCTCACAGCCATGCCCATACATTTGGTTATAATCTTGTATCTACTAATATCATACATCGAGAATACTAAAACATACTAAAATATAACATAGCTAGTTTATCTCTTATTACACACTTGATGTTGCAAGTGATACGAGCAGACAAAAGGAAACTTCGGTGGGTCTTTTAAATTCAGCGCCTTAAGCTGAGATCCCCGGATCAGTCGGGAGGAACGACAGGTACAGCTGCGTGTCGTCAGCGTAGCAGTGGTAGGAGAAACCATGGGAGGTGATGATTGGTCCAAGTGAGGTGGTGTACAGGGAGAAGAGGAGGGGTCCAAGGACAGAGCACTATGGGACACCAGTGGAGAGCTGGCGGAGTCCTGACACTTTGCCTCCCCAGGAGACCTGGTAGGATCTTCCCGACAGGTAGGATGAGATCCACTAGTAGGCTACTGTACTGTAGTAGTACAATTTACCGGGGCAGCTTCTCCACACAGGGCTATATCGCATTTTGCGTTGTTACTGACAATGATCGCTACCAGTGAGCTTTTTTTGAATGAGCGATTTTCCACTAAATAAATGTCAAGCTTATTTACGTTTTTGGGGGCATATTTTCAGTTAGCAGATGGTACTGTTTGAATCGCGTTTCCATCTTCTACTGCCGGTAACGTCGTAGAAAAATCTTCAAAGGGGGTTATTTATTAATGAATGAATGCAATATGAGTAGGCTAAATGCCTGAAAATATCACGAGAAGGGAAAAACTTAAAAGGACGTTTAAGTCATAGAGATTAGGTAAATTTTTACACCGGTCTGCCAAATGTATTCGTTTTGATTCAACTATGAGGCTGCCTCTTGCAAATGAGAAGACATCTATTTCATTCTACACTTCACTCGTATTTTGAGTTGTAAATGAGCAGCAAAAAAAAAAATGCTTTTAAATCTATGTCATCTTTATAAAATATACAGAAATATCAGTGGTAAAAATGTCATTAAAAACGGACCCCTCTGCAACCGATGCAAGCACACCCTACAATTTCCCCAGAAATTGTACCCTCTCTAGTTCTAGATATAATGTATACCACCTTATGACATTGCAGCATTATCACTTCAATGTTGTTTTTGTTTCCAATTTGGGATTAAATAATAATAATACCCATAGAACTAGGGCTGCACGATTATGGCCAAAATGATAATCACGATTATTTTGATCAATATTGAGATCACGATTAATTATCACGATTATTTGTTGATTTTAAGCTAAACAAATGTTATTGTCTCAATGCATTGTACCTGCATAATGGATGTGAATAAAACTCAAAATATACAATCAATAAAAAACAAATATTCCCATAACAGAATGTAACCAAATGAGAATGTTTCAGAACTATGCAGAAAATACTAGTTTACAGGTTTTTAGAAAGATTCACTCTTTATTTCCCCTCTGCGTTTTACATCGCAGGTTGGAAAAATAATTGCGCGAGGGGATCACGTATCGTTTATCAAGAATTTGAAACCTTCGTTTGTCACCGTGTTTATTGGGCACATGTCTTTGGCCAAATGTAATGCGACTGCATTCGTTATTTCACTGTGTCTTTGGGAGGTGGATGGGTATGGTGATGCGCTAAAGAGGCTCGTTCGATGGATGCCTGAGTTGATATTGTGTTTAGATTAGTCATTGCAACGCATTTCTTGGCCCTCATACATTCATCTACAACGTTAGGGTGTTTGTTTGAGTGGCAACTTTACGTCACTTTGCATATGACCTGTTCTTGTTTTGTGTCACTTGCCTTGAACCCAAAATGCTTCCACACAACGGATGAAGATCCGATTCTCGTTAGACATTCTTTTGTTTTCTTTGTTATGATAGTTTATAGCCTTTTGACCAACTACTATCTGTTGTGGAATTTTTCTCACGTTACTCTGTTGTGACCGTCTGACCGACTGGCTCATGGAGGCACGTGATCTGACAGTAGGTGTATTCGACTCAATGCAGCGCCGCAGCCGTCTGCCTGCAGGTTGTAGAAAGAGTTTAACAAAGCCCAATACATCACAACATTTTCGACTTTACAGAGCCGTTTATAACTCCTCCCCAACTGCAAGCAGCAACTCTAGCTCGTCGTTTCATGCAGCCACAGCCACAGTCAATGTCAAACGCACCTATTGGTTTAAGGAGCGCTAAATTGGCTTTGCAAAAAGAATTAACAACAACTTTGGTACGGAGCGTTCTATGAACAGAATGACGCATTTTAAATATCGCTCGATCACGCGAATTTGATTGTGGGAAGCCGAAATCGTGATCGTGATTAAAATTTGATTAATCATGCAGCCCTACATAGAACACTTACTCATCAGCCACTTAGCAAGATTATTCTGATGCATCTTTCCCAGAATCTCCACAGTGATCTTCAGAGCTCCTTCAAGTCTGTATGTCTCCACCATCCTATCCACTGTGTCTGTTCTGGCAGCTCCCTCCAGCCTGCTCTTTGGGATGGGATGAAACCCATCCAGAACTTCCTTCTGCAGGAACCACTGAAACGTCTTCAGATTGTCTTCCCCGAGCTTCTCCTGAGTTCCCAACAGGTGTTCTTCATTACCTGTGGCCATTGTAGATCACTGGAGAGAGTGGCTCATGTACACACCACAACATAATCGGACTGATTTGGGGCCGATTTCCCCCTTCCGACAATCCTAGGTAATGTCCCGACAATCCTAGGTAATGTCCAGATTATCTACAGATTATTTGATCAGATTTCCCCTAGGTGTGAGGTGTGTTAAGAGTGACCGAACTTGCTCGTCGGAAGAAGAACGTCGGAGCCGTGCCAATAGCAAATCGTAAATATTAAACATGTTGAATATTTACGATCAGAAATCCTTATGTGGACAAACACCACAGGAGCAAAACGGTTAAATCTAGGATTTTTTTTGTCCTCATGTTTGTGGTCTCTCACATTTTAGAAAATCTTAAAGGATTAAAAAAATATTTTTGTGTGTACTAAAGAATGTATAATACATTACAGCACAATTCTAGAACTGTAATCACCAGCTGCATATCGGGCACGGCACTATCTATAATCCCAGTTATTAATATGTGTGGCATTTTAATCACTGAATGCATCATGGGCACTGTGCACGAGTGGATATAACAACAGGAACAATGTTCGTACGACTTTATGAAGGATGCATGTCTTAAAGTTATGTATTGTGCTTATTAAAGTTATGTCTTATGAAACTTATAAGTGTGCTCAGGCTTAAACATAAGGGTCTCACACTGAGTGTGGGAAGCAGGCTGTTCTTTGTGTCTCTATCTCTTCATTTTCAGAAACAACCTTGAAACTGGGTGGAGATGGCACCCGAGCAGGTGGGACGCGCGTAGGCAAGAACAACTCCCTGACGCACGAGAGAACAAGCTGAACCCTTTTTGATACTTGTGTTTCAATTGCATTGTATATAATATGCTGGGGCAGGGAAAGATAGCCAGTTGGACTTTGTGAACCAGCCCAAACTCTGTTGCGGGTAGGGAAACTTAGACAACCCCAGAGCTCTGTACTTGTTGATTTCCAACTGCTGCATTAAAGCTGATATTATCGGACCTCTGCGACTCCAGACCACTCTTTCTAGAACACAGATTTGTGTCATTGAATACCATCATTACCATCACGCTGCTGAGCACACCGGCGACCCACAAGGCAGGCAAACAGCTAGACCTCATCCTGACACGTAACTGTATCACTGACTTAACCTCTGTAACCCCACTGCATATTTCTGATCACTACTTTATCCAATTCTCTATCTCTCTCCCTCCAACTCCTTCTACCTCCCCTCCCCTTGTAACTTTCCGGCGCAACCTCCGCTCCCTATCCCCCTCCCATTTCTCCTCTATTGTAACATCCTCCCTCCCCCCATTGACGAGTTCTCGTCCCACCCCACTAACACTGCCACCGACACCTTGTTAACCACTTTAACTGCATCACTTGACTCTCTCTGTCCCCTGTCAACCAGGCCTGCACGATCTTCTCCCTCATGCCCGTGGCTTACAGATGTTATTCGTGAAGAACGGTCCACCCTTCGGGCAGCTGAGAGGAGATGGAGTAGAGTTACCCCTCTACTCAAAAAACCCTCCCTTAACCCTGCCGTCCTCCAGAACTACAGACCGGTATCACTGTTACCCTTCCTTTCAAAAACAATTGAACGTGCTGTATCTAACCAACTGTCTAACTTTCTCTCTCAGAACAACCTGCTTGACCCCAACCAATCGGGCTTCAAGACTGGCCACTCCACAGAGACTGCCCTCCTTTCAGTCACCACTGCCCTCCAGTCTGCCAGAGCGGCTTCCAGGTCATCCGTCATCATTCTGCTGGACCTTTCTGCAGCGTTTGATACGGTTAACCACCAGTTAACCGTATCAGTTAAGTTTTGTCTTTGTCAAGAGGGAGGTTAGAGTCCTCTCCAAGGGTTAGAGTCCCTGAACACATCAAGAGAGAGGTTAGAGTCCTCTCCAAGGGTTAGAGTCCCTGAACACGTTGTCTTTGTCAAGAGGGAGGTTAGAGTCCTCTCCAAGGGTTAGAGTCCCTGAACACGTCAAGAGGGAGGTTAGAGTCCTCTCCAAGGGTTTGAGTCCCTGAACACGGTCTTTGTCAAGAGGGAGGTTAGAGTCCTCTCCAAAGTCCCTGAACACTGTCTATTTGTGTGGAGTCAGATTGAATTTAATCAAAATAGAGAGGAGTGTGGTGTGTCTTTTCTTTGTCCTCTCCGGTACAAGAGGGTTACAGTCCCTGAAAAAGTAATATTTGTGTGGAGTCGGGTTGAAAAAAAAAATAATAATAAAAATAAAACGATCCACTAGGTGTCCTCGAAGGACCATAATTGCCTTCAGTGCAAAGTCTAACAAGTTTTCAAATTGTGAAATCACCCCCTTTTTCAATCTCGTGCTTTTTTCTTTGACCAAGGGTATACAGAAATGAGAGGAAATGTCAGATACACGTCAAACCCTTTGTTTCCAATATGACATAGCGGTCTCTCAAATAATAAGTGGCACAGCGAAGGTAAAACGTAAACAAGTACGTGCCGAGTATGACGAGTTCTGGAAACGACATTTGACACTAAATAACTGGGATGAAGGGGGCCGTATGTGCTTAAAACGGATAATGATTGAAAGTGAGTCAGCGGCCATAAAAGCAAAGAAAGCACTCGGAAAATGCCCGAGTGGTATTTTCAAAAAAGGAAAATGGAAAAAAGGCTGTGATGAATGGGAGAATGGCAGGCGACTGTGTCACAATTTGGGTGTAGCCATATCTTCCGTAATTTATAATTACGAGGGAAAAAAACGTCGCGAAGATGAGGTTAAAACAGTCCCCATAGAATTACGACCGGCTCCGTACGCCCCTAGACTGTACCCTTCACTTCCAAAAAAAGCCACCGCCCCACCTCCGTACTCGCATCAAATGCCGGTGTATAGAGTCCACAGCGGTCAGTTAGATATGGAGGAAGTGGCAGATGCGGGAACCGAAAGTTTGGGGGCAGCAAGTGTACGTTCCAACTCACCACTCACTGGCTGTAGGACAGGGTCACCGGACCGTGCCGGCCCCTCGCATCACAGCCCTGCGGAGGATGCCTTCTGTAAACGCGCTCGCAGAAACCACGACATCGGCGGCTCGTTTTCAAATTCAGCTGAATTAGGTGAGACCAGTGCCCATAGACGTAGGGAGGAAATACAAATTAGGGAGGACCTGATGGCAATGGAAAAAACTTATTCAGAGGGAAAGGCACAAGACAGGTTTTTCGAGAGGGCAGGGATGGAAGGAGAAAACCAGGCGAGGGAGGGGGATGTGAGCACAAAACCGACTACTTACGGCGCTACAATGTCAGGCTCGATTATCTTGGCTGACCTAAAACCCATACCCGCCGAACACACCCCCGGCGACATGACGAGGCATACGAGATCGGGGGCACAATATACTGGGAGGCAATTTCCCTTAATGGCAGCACCTGGCGGAGGCATGCGCTACAAACCATGGGCGTTTCAGGACACATCAAACATAGCTGAGGCAATGCCTCCAACAGAGGAAGGGGGACGGAAGTGGATGCGCAAACTAGCCCAATTAACTCAGGGGATGAAGCTCGTGGTGGGAGATTGGAGACAGCTCATGGGCAGACAGACTACGGGGTGGGATTTGGAACAGATTGAACGAGCCGCTGATATAACTAACACCGCAGACCAAACCCCATTCAATCAGATGTCAGCCTGTGTGGGGGATGCTATGGATCTCAAATGGCCCCAACCAGTCACCGCACTGCACACCATCTCATTGAAATTCGACCCAGATATCAGTCAGTTTAAATTCCTGTCCGAGTGCAAGGAAGAGTGGACCCAAGCCACTGGCGTACATCCAGATAGGGACCCCTCACACACACAGGTCTATCGAGCGGCGGTTTTGACAGGTTGCCCAGACAAGGTTAAAGCGGGACATGGCAGGAGCCCGCCCGGCCATATGGGAAAACCACCTGGTACATCACCTAAGACATTCTAAAACTATAGCGGACAAAGGTAAGGGGACGGGTAAGGACATAGAGGTCCAGCTCCTCAAACTCCAACTAGAGGAGGCACGTAAAGCGACGGGCCAGGCGTCGAAAAACAAACGCTCAGATGGTAATCAGATGGTGCAGCAGCATCCGGCGGTAGTGACGGGCCCTCCCATGCTCCCGGCAGATAATTTATATCCTTTAGATCATCCACAGACATATTCAGCAGCGGTTGGTGCTATGTCTCAGCCCCACCCAAGTTACCAGCAGGGGCCCTTGGGGCCCCCTGGTGGACAGTGGCAGGACAGGGGTCGGGGAAGAGCAAGGGGAAGGGGTGGACCGGGGAGGTCCGTGGGATGCCATATCTGCGGACAGATGGACCACTGGATGCGTGACTGTCCAAACGGTGGTCAGGGACAGTCTCAAATGGGGGGTCAGGCTCCTCCCGGATATGGGCGAGGGCAGCGAGGTCTTCATCAAGCACCTTTTGCCGGAGCCGCTCCACAGGGAGGGTTCAGAGGCGGTAGAGGGGGTCCACCACGGGGGCAGTACCCGGTCAGGTGTCCAGATGACCACTGGATCCCGGGTGAGGACTATCCTGATGCATGAGGGGGCCCGAAGAGCCCTAACGAGCAGGGGCTGGCAGACCCCCTGCTGTCCGTAACTGTGGGTGGAGACTATCTGTCATTTTTAGTGGACACTAGCGCACAATATTCTACATTGTCCAAGCCAGTGCCCAGGAACTTGGTCTCAACCGCGACAGTGGAACTTATGGGTTTTTCTGGGACTCCTCAACGCCTGCCTCTCACTAAGCCGCTACCTATCAAGGTGGCTAATCAATCATTGTTGCACTCTTTTGTCCAGTCACCGGCATGTCCAGTCAATCTCCTGGGTTGAGATATTCTGACTTTGGTGGGGGCTTCGATACTCTGTTCTACGGATGGGGTCAGAGTGACATTTCCGAATGGACACACAGTCAATTGCTCCGTTGATGGGTTGATGTCGGCCTCTCAGATGTTACTTACCTCCCACTGTGAGGAAACGCCCCCTGACATCTATTGGGGTACTCTGTCCGCGGAGACGGTTAACCATGGTGGCCTACTATCCACTTACTGGGAGTGGTGCCCTTGGATTGATTTGATTGATGCTTATCATACATTAAATGACCCCTGGCATGTCACTCTGTTCTATGATAGGTTCGGGGATGAGACATACAAACAAGCATTTTTCGACTCCTTAATAGACACCACTGCAGCAGTCACATTCCAACATATCTATGTAGGCAACAAAGGAGTGGCAGCGGACGTCACTCCACCACCGGAAACGGCCGCGTGGTACAAAATGTCTGACGAATCGGTTCCACATCTCTCTTGGCATTGCAAGCTAACCATCAGGCTAAAGAATTAGGACCAATGGCAATACGGCGTGTCTCTTCCGGATTGGCAGGACACCCAAATTCCGGCAGTACAGTGGTCTATAACCGGTAGTATGTATAGAATCGCCATTGCAGCCTCAGATGATATTATCATGCAACACCGCCAGCTGTCTCGCTCACACGGTAGGGAAAAAACAGATCACCAGGACACCGCCGCCATGTTAGCTACCTTGCCAACGGCCCTGTGGTCCACAGGGGCAACAGACGTTGGTCACTGTCACTCAGTAACACCTATTACATTCACATTTGACTGCCCCTTTCCATACTACATTGACCATCACCAATACCGACACAAACCAGAGGCAGAGGCAGGCGTGGCTGACACAATAGCCGGTCTGTTAAAAGTAGGGGTTTTGGTTCCATCTGCCTCTCGGTGGAATACACCCATTCTCCCCGTCCCCAAACCAGGCACCGACAAATACAGGATGGCTCATGACCTACGATGCATCAATCGAATTGTTACCACCCCAACAGTCTCTGTTCCAAACCCCTACACCTGTATGGCGGCGGTAGGCCCTCAATATCAGTGGTTTTCATGTATTGATTTGGCCAATGCGTTATTCTGTCTCCCCCTGGCGGAGCATCTTCGCCACATTTTCGCATTTACATTTCAAGGCTGTAAATACGAGTACACTGTTCTCCCCCAGGGTTTCGTTTTATCGCCGGGCGTGTTCAATCAGGAGCTACGCAAACTTTTGCAGGATGTGCCATTACCGGACAGGTGGTTTTACTTCAGTATGTGGACGATTTATTATTGGCGGCCACCACGCCCCTCAGCTGCCTGAACGCAACTCAGACTGTTCTGCGTCATTTGTTCAATTGCGGGTTCAAAGTCTCGAAGTCCAAACTCCAGTGTTGCCGTCGCTCCGTCACTTTCTTGGGACGTGTTATATTGGGGAAGGATCAGGAGTGTCCGCTGCGCATCGTTCGGCGATTCTTCAGCATGACAAGCCTTGCACGGTCAAGGACATGCTGTCATTTTTGGGGTTGACAGGTTTTAGTCGACAGTATGTCCCCGGGTACGTGGACAGCACAGCCCCCTTATGCACCATCATTAACGCACAAGGCATGCGCAACCTAAACAATGTCCTGACATGGGACATTCCGGCCGAGGAAGCTTTTATCAAATTGAAACAGGATCTCGCCCGCGCGGCTGAACTGGCGCTTCCGGACTACACATTGCCTTTTTATTTGAATGATTCTGAAACCACCCTATCGGCGAATGGGGTGTTGTTTCAGAAAAAAAGAGTACTGCTATACCTCAGCGTAATGTTCGACAACACAGAGAAACGACAGCCATTATGCACAAAACATGCGGCAGGAGTAGCAAAACTACTTCAAAAATCGTCTCACATAGTCATGGGCCACCCAATCACGGTACTGACGTCGCACGGAGTTATGGCCTACATCAATTCAAACATGTTCACATTAACAACAAACAGGCGCATCAGGATCGACAATGTATTAGGGGCACCAAATGTAACATACACACATGAAGGGATCAATATGGCAGAGGGAATGACAGGGGGAGAAGGTGACAGTCATGTATGTGAACACAGGGTGCAAAAAGAGGTCAAGGTCCGACCGGATCTAAGTGCAACACCATTGGCAGAAGCAGAAGAGGTACTGTTCACAGATGGGTGTTGTTACAGACATCCGGAGGAAGGGTTAAAAGCTGCATGGGCAGTAGTCAGACAGACAGGAGAAGGGTTTGAAGAAGTTGAATCAGGACGAATGGTAGGTAAGGAGTCAGCACAGCTGGCTGAACTAACAGCCATGATTAAGGCTCTCGAAGGAGCCGAGGGCAAAACTGTAAATATCTTCTCCGACTCAGCATATGTAGTGGGCGCACTCCATGTGGAACTGAGTCAGTGGCTGCGGGCGGGGTTCTTGACAACCACGGGTACACCCATTAGACATAAAAAACAAATGAGACAATTGGCCAAAGCCGTCCTAAAACCAGCTCAAGTCGCAGTAATGAAATGTAAAGGACATGACGGGTCTAAAACTAAGGTGGCCCTGGGGAATGAAGCAGCAGACGAAGCGGCCAAGAAAGCTGCTGGTTATCTCCCCATGTATATAATGGTTTCACAAGACATGAAACCGGATTTGATGACACAGGTAATCGAGGCTCAAGAGGCCGCCTCCCCACAGGAAAAAGAGGTGTGGAGACAAAGAGGAGCACAAAAATCCCCCTGTCCGGTGACAGGGGCGGTGGAAGGTCAGACCCTTCTATGGAGGGGCCCAGACGGGCGCCCAGCTCTGCGGGCAGGTATGCGACAGGGCATATTTAAACAGAGTCATGGGTTAGAACACGCAGGATATAAAGAGATGATGGTGCGTCTTACACATTGGTGGCACCCTCATCTACCAGCCATGGTGGCTAACTATGTGGCTGAATGTCGGGTGTGTCAGGAGTATAATGTAAGACCAACTCTGAAACCACATCAAGGAATGTTTCCACTACCAAAAACCCCAGGTCAGGAAATAGTCATTGATTACACCGACATGATAAACTCAGTACGTGGTCATCGCTACCTTCTCGTAGCGGTGGATGGGTACACAGGATGGCCTGAGGCTGTCCCCACAAAACATGAAGATGCAAAATCTGTATGTACATTTTTGACTAACACTTATATTCCGTTCCATGGGTTCCCTAAACGAATCAGGTCAGACAATGGGTCACACTTCAAAAACAAACATCTCCAATTGGTAGAACAAAGTCGGGGTTGGTGCACGCGTTTGGGGCAGTGTATCACCCCCAGTCACAGGGAAAGGTTGAACGCATGAATCGAAATCTGAAATGCAAGTTGGCCAAAATCTGTGCAACAACTAACATGAATTGGGTAGATGCTCTCCCTATTGCCCTAGCAGCCATCAGGAGTTCAGTGAACACCTCTACAGGATTCACCCCATATGAACTTCTGACGGGGCGACAGTTTCCGGGACCGGGAGCTGGGCTGGACCTACTGGAGGCGGAGGGTGAGTTGGCGCATCAACCATACTATGATCAGCTGTCTGCTCTGGTATCATCCTTCTCGAAACAGGTACAGGAGAAACGGGGGACAGCACAGGATCCAGTCAAGGCCTTCACTGCTGACTGGGTGTGGGTGAAAGCCATTAAGAGAAAGTGGACAGAACCTCGGTGGACAGGACCATTCAAGGTCATCGAGAGAACCTCGCACGCCCTAAGGGTGCTGGGGAAAGGGAGTACGTGGTACCACTGGAGCATGTGTTCTGCTGCTCCAGAACCCAGTCGTACGTTGCAGGAGTTGGTGGAGAAGGGCCAAGGGGGCCAGTGAACTGTTTGCTATTGCTACGAATGTGAGAGTCCGGAAAAGAGGGTTACGACGAGGTCAAGAGTAATACTGCTTGATCAGACTAGAATTGTACTGGACTAAGACAGTTTTCGCAATTTTGCTTAAGAGTGTGTTTTATCAATATCAACATGAAGTTTGTTACAGGGTTAGCCTGGCTGGGATTGCTTAGCTTAGTCATAGGCTTGCAAGTGTATTATTTTTTGTATTTACCACAACAGTTGGGAGAGACGGGCAAGACAGAACAATCCACCGGAGGTATGCATAACCGCCTATCAGGGCATCGAATTGAACTACACCAGGGGGAGTGCCACCACGTTCACCTTTGACCTCTGCCGCGTCATCAAGTGTAACGGTCAGAACAGTTTATGGAGGGGGTATGACCTTTACCTATGCTCACAACCATATGTCCATACCCGTTGCGCCCAGGGGCGACTCATCCATGAACAGTGGTGCCCGGCGTGGGCTTTTGTGGTTAAATATACGGGTCCCCACTGGACCCCGGATGTGGACAAATATTGGGAAAACGTCACATTCAGTCGTTTGGGGGGAGGGGGCACGACGGAGTCCAACCCAGTGCAGTTAACTCTTAAACATCTCCCTAAAGGCCCATACGGCTTAGGGGGCACGAGTGAGGGGAAGGACACTGTGTACTTGATCTTAGGGGTAGAACAACCTGGGGGGGACACCATGGGCATGATTAAAATTAATATACTTGATCCCGTTACTCGACCGGACAAGTCCACTACTAAACCAATTTTAATACATCAAATGACTGGTATCCACTCTGTCGACTACTCCCAACTTAGTACCTCGGACGTTATCATGTTGGCTACCGGAGGAGTGGGGCAGAACCTGTGGCTGGGGTGGTAAACCAGGGTTTAGATGCATGATAGAACAACTGTCTGGGATAGAATCTCGCAATTGTAGTCAGCTCAGTAAGATCTTCCCACCCATATCTAATTACACCCATCCTCCACCATTTAGGCCGGGGCCTCACCTACTGATTTGCTTCTCCCGTAACAGTTCCTCTAGTGCCACTCGGGCGGTAGGGACAATCCCTAGAGACAGGTGTAACAAAACTTATACCATGAACATCAGTAAATACACCCTGTCCTGGGCACGCGCGGATTTATATTGGTCCTGTGGGGGAGGTTCTCTGTTGCCCAGGCTACCAATAGGATGGTGGGGTCAATGTGCACTCATTCGCCTGGCAACACCGGTTTTCTTCATAGGTCATAAACAAGGTAATACAGTATCCACTAGGCAGCGCAGGAGCACCAATTTCGATCTAACCCAGGATGGCCTTACCTACATAGACTCTATTGGAATTCCCCGGGGGGTTCCAGACGAATTCAAATTGGCTGACCAAATCGCCGCAGGTTTCGAAAACATACCTTTGTTGAGTGCTCTGTTTCCCATCACCCCAAACAAAAATGTAGACCGTATTAATTATGTCAACTACAATGTCTTGCGACTGGCGAATCTGACTAGGGATGCGGTAGAAGGACTGGCAGAGCAACTCTCTGCCACCTCACTTATGGCTGTTCAAAACCGTTTGGCGCTAGACATGCTATTAGCTGAGAAAGGGGGGGTCTGCGCGATGTTTGGTGAAGCCTGTTGTACATTTATCCCCAATAATACTGCCCCAGATGGATCGGTGACTAGGGCCTTAGAAGGCTTGCGTACATTATCTAAAGAAATGCACAACAATTCGGGAATTCAGAATCCCCTCAACGATTGGCTAAATAACACTTTTGGTCGTTGGAAGACTATGATTGTCTCTGTCTTTCTCTCCATTTTTGGTATGTTGTGCATGTTTGCTCTGTGTGGGTGTTGCTGTATCCCATGTATCAGGTCGCTGTGTAACAGGATCATTGTCTCGGCTGTGGAGAACCCGACGAAGGGGTTCCAAATGCCGTTGCTGGGGCTGGCTGACCAGGACGCCGAGGCGGTGGTTGGTCCGGGCTATGTTGATTGATCTCTGGTGTTTTCAGAGATCAAAAGAGGGATTAAAGAATGTATAATACATTACAGCACAATTCTAGAACTGTAATCACCAGCTGCATATCGGGCACGGCACTATCCATAATCCCAGTTATTAATATGTGTGGCATTTTAATCACTGAATGCATCACGGGCACTGTGCACGAGTGGATATAACAACAGGAACAATGTTCGTACGACTTTATGAAGGATGCATGTCTTAAAGTTATGTATTGTGCTTATTAAAGTTATGTCTTATGAAACTTAGAAGTGTGCTCAGGCTTAAACACAGGGTCTCACACTGAGTGTGGGAAGCAGGCTGTTCTTTGTGTCTCTATCTCTTCATTTTCAGAAACAACCTTGAAACTGGGTGGAGACGGCACCCGAGCAGGTGCGACGCGCGTAGGCAAGAATAACTCCCTGACGCACGAGAGAACAAGCTGAACCCTTTTTGATACTTGTGTTTCAATTGCATTGTATATAATATGCTGGGGCAGGGAAAGATAGCCAGTTGGACTTCGTGAACCAGCCCAAACTCTGTTGCGGGTAGGGAAACTTAGACAACCCCAGAGCTCTGTACTTGTTGATTTCCAACTGCTGCATTAAAGCTGATATTATCGGAACTCTGCGACTCCAGACCGCTCTTTCTAGAACACAGATTTGTGTCATTGAATACCATCATTACATATTGGAATAGACACAAAGATTTTCAATCCTTCAGTACCCAGCATAAGTACTCATCCCTCCTCCAGATCAGGACTGTTACGCCTGGGACACACTGGCTGCGAAGCGCCTGGACGCGCCGCGCAGCGCCACGATCGGCTACGATCGGCCACGACTGAGCAAAAGCTGTTCACACCAGACGCGCATTTCTCCGCTCCGGTCACCAAGCCTTTCAGCTACTCTGAGCTTTCCTTTACGCTGACATGGTACATAAACATGGCATTGGCAATATCCCAGCATTGATCCTTATCTACGTTGTCCTTGTAAAATTGTTGCTGACATACAACAACTCCCGGTGCTTTTCAACTTTGAGAATTCATTTGATGCTGATTTTAGAAATCGACTTGGGGGTTCTATCTCGGTAGGCTATGTCTGCGTGTGTGTTGTGTGCAACGCGTGACAACTCGTTTCTCTCAAACAAACAAAACAACTACGGGCATGCTAGCTCAACGGATCAATCAGTTTATTTTCATTCGTTTTCATAAGGGTAACCACATGTAAAGGACGTTCGTTACCAACATTGTGTAATTATAAAGTCTACAACTTTACAAATGTTCACCGTAGTCTACAATTAATGGAGTAAAATCTTAATAACATGTTTTTTTATTCAAATATATCAACTAATATGGTGTATTTCATCATCCTGCAGCCGATTTCGCAAGCGTCTCGCGAAAAAATTCGACCATCTGCCGAAACGATCGCTGCAGATCGCAGGCGATCGCAGGCAATCGCAGCGCTTCGCAGCCAGTGTGGTCGGTCCCATTTGATAACATGGGCGCTGAAAGAAAAAAGGAGGCGCTTCCAGGCGCGTCGCAGCAGATCGCAGCCGATCGCAGGCAGTGTGTCCCAGGCGTTAGACAGAGGAACGGCAGCACACACACACTCATGTGTACCTGTAGAACAATTATAGATATACGATATTAGATAAATGTCAGTGGGAGTCCTTGGTCTTGTTGAAGAGGCCAGTAGCAGATGGAAAGAAAATGTTGTTGTGGCGTGAGGTTTTGCGTGCGGTCCTGATGAACCGCAGCCTCCTGCCGGAGGGGAGTAGCTGGAACAGAGAGTGACCAGGGTGGGAGGAGTCGGCCACAATCTTCCTCACTCACCTCAGGGACCTCGAGGTGTGCAGGTCCTCGAGGGCAGGCAGATTGCAGCCGATCACCTTCTAAGCAGTGCGGATGATCCGCTGCAGTCTGCTCTTGTCCTTGGCAGTGGCAGCAGCGTACCAGATGGTGATGGAAGAGGTGAGGATGGACTCAATGATGGCTGTGTAGAAGTGCACCATTATTGTCTTTGGAAGGTTTTTCTTCAGCTGCCGTAGGAAGTACATCCTCTGTTGTGCTTTCTTGGTGAGGGAGCTGATTCCCACTTGAGGTCCTGGGAGAGGATAGTGCCCAGGAAGCGGAAGTACTCCACAGTGTTGACTGGGGAGTCGCACAGGGCTATGGGGGTGAGTGGGGCTGTATTCTTCCTGGAGTCCACAACCATCTCCACTGTCTTAAGAGCATTGAGCTCTAAGTTGTTCTGGCTGCACCCGGTCACCAAGTTGTCAGCTTCCCACCTATAGTCAGACTCATCCCCACCAGAGATGAGCCCAATGAGGGTGGTGTCGTCTGCAAACTTCAAGAGTTTGATGGACGGATGACTGGAGGTGCAGCTGTTGGTGTACAGGGAGAAGAGCAGAGGGGAAAGGACGCAGCCCCTAGGAGATCCGGAGCTGATGGACCGGGAGTCAGAGACTTGTGTTCCCAGCTTAACGCACTGCTTCCTGTCAGACAGGAAGTCTGTGATCCATCTGCAGGTGGAGTTGGGCACGTTCAGCTGGGAGTGCTTGTCCTGAAGCAGGGCTGGGATGATGATGTTGAAGGCAGAGCTGAAATCCACAAACAGGATCCTGGCGTAGGATGCTGGGGAGTCCAGGTGCTGAAGGGTGAAGTGGAGGGCCATGTTAACTGCATCGTCCACAGACCTGTTGGCTCTGTAGGCAAACTGCAGGGGGTCCAGGAGAGGGTCTGTGATGACTTTGAGGTGTGCCAGCACCAGACGCTCAAAAGACTTAATTACCACAGAGACTTCCAAGAGAGAGCATTACAAAAGTGCATAGGTCACTGATCATAACAACGAGATAGCCCCAAAAACATTGCGGGTAGCCAAAACATGAAGCATACATTGTGGAAAGCAAATAAGTGCCAATGGTAAGAAACATAAGAGCATGCAGTCAAGTTACAATTAAACAACATGAACCTCAAAAGTGCAAGAGTGTACCTGTAGGAAAGCAAGCAACAATAATATAATTCAGAGCAAGTACAAGAAGTTAAATCAGTTACAACTAACCAACAAGAGCAAGTCCCTCAATAAGATTCATTGTGTTCCTGGAGGGAATAAACTAAACTAACATCAGATCCAGCAAATCATTCCGTTGTACTCCCAGAACAAGTGTGTCTTTGGCCTTTTCTTGAAGGTAGGGAGACTGTCAGTGTCTCTGACGTCACAGCCTCTGTGAGTTCATCCAGATCATTGGTAGCAGTCGTTGATATGCAGAGTTTTCCTACATCAGAGACTGTCTCTTGGTGAGGTCAAGAGGTAATACAGTGAGGCCCCTTACAGAACGAATATAGACGTGGAATGAACATGTGTCCAGACTCTTGGGAGACAGGAAGGAGGAAACATGTATAAACAGAGTTTACATGAGTTACGATGCCATCACCTGTTTGCCTGTTCTACCGTATCAATGTACTGACCATGCTAGACCATGTAAGGAAACGATTCTGTACAGTCTATGTTTGAACATGCCCAGCTAATGTATATAGAACGTCTGGGAGACCTGTTGCCCCACTCATGCTGACCACTCTGCCGTGGATGGTCACATGATCCGAGCTCGTCTATTAAAACAAAGTGAACCCTTTTTCATTGTCGTGCCTCCTTCTGGCCTGCCTTCTGACAGAAAGATTCATCCTATCAGGAAGTAACTCTCTCACACGCACGCATACACACACTCTTGTACTAAGTCAACGTATAGTTAAGGTTTCCCTTGCTCATTCACCCCTACCACTCTCTCTCTCTCTCTCTCTCTCCATCTCCGACCAGCTGTAGCAGAGCCAGCTCTAATGGTTTTGTTTGTGGTTTTGTTTATTCAAGAAAGATATCAATTTTTGTTTATCAAATGGTCAGAAATAGAACATGCATAGATTTCTTCCATAATGGAACTGTCAAAGGATCTTTAAGGATCCTTCGTTTGAATGCACCTTAGAGAAATAATGAATACAAATGCTTACTAGATAAAATGTGTATTTGCATAGGATGTATTAGAAATTGCTTCCATATGTGTATTTAGACAGGATGGATTAGCAATAGCTTGCAATATGTTTTAGAACTCTTTTCCATTCTGTTATGGATCCGCAACTGCTTGCTGATGTGCATTTTAGATAGGATGTGTTAAAACGTCTTGTGTAAAGTTTCAGACAGGAGGCCTCTGTATGACAGCTAGAAATTGTTTGTGTAGGATTTATTAGAAACTGCCTGCATAGGATGTGGTTAGAAAACGTCTTGCATAGAGAGAACACAGGGAGCTATAGGTTTCTTAGAACACAGGATATGTTAGAGACTGACCACATAGAAGTA
Source organism: Osmerus eperlanus (assembly GCF_963692335.1). Classification (NCBI taxonomy): domain Eukaryota; kingdom Metazoa; phylum Chordata; class Actinopteri; order Osmeriformes; family Osmeridae; genus Osmerus; species Osmerus eperlanus. The sequence goes on along the minus strand of NC_085039.1, from coordinate 419,766 downwards.
TACGTGACAGTTGGCTACATGCGTCATGTCCATTGTCCAAATTTGGAGAAGTAGTCTCTAGGTTTCCTGTGCATAGGAACAGGTGCCCTGCATGACCTAGATAAGGAAAGCATATAAATATGATGTGTTTGTCAAAGTGAGCACTTCAAGTGCTGCCCCATCTGGGGCAGCAGGCTCAGAGAATCTTACCGAGTCTGCTACAGTCTTAGTCTGACACAGTCAGTCAGTCTCTGATGTTCTAGAGTCTCACAGTCTGATTTTGCTTTTACTTTGTTGAATTGCAGCGCTAGGCTCCCGTTTGATTCCCGTTTTTCAAGTCGCCTCTGCAGAGGAGGATAGGGTTTATATCTTTTGTATCGTTTTCTTACATTTTATAATAAAAACGTTGAAAAGACAGTTGTTGTCCGTCCTCACTGGGTGGGCCCCCTTCCGGATCTTGAGACGCACACAGCGCCCCACGCCGATAACCAAGTGAGTCCCCGGGAGGAACTACTAATATTCGTCCGAGTGGGAAAACAAAGGAATAAGGGATCGATAAATTATAATGTCATAAAAGGCCAAAAACATTAATGCTGCTATAAAAGATCCCTTAATGTTATATTAAAAGCCCAGTGACGTTGCGACACCAGTTGGTTGGGTGTAGTTGGATTCTCGCAAGGGAGTCTCTAGCCAACCCGAAACTAAACATGTGATCTCCGCGCACGCAACCTATGGAAACCGTGAAACCCAGAGCGTGACTTGGGTCATAGGCGAGACAGTTGAGGGGCTGGCCCGAAAGCCGGTCAGCGCCGCTGACCGGCTTTCGCCGACAACACATACTCGTTGTCAGCCCACAAGAACGTTTAACAGAACCGGTGAGCGATCATGCTTCATATCACTCCTCAAAGGTTCATTCTGAGCGAGGAGAAACCCTGGTTAGGCTTAGTGAAGCCAGGTAACTACTAGATATCACAGGTATAGCACAGGAGCTTCCTCTCCTGTGTGTCCTCATGTTACATGGTTGACACTTATACAGTTTCTTTACTGTGTGTCCTCATGTGTTCAACCAGATTACTACTTTGAGCAAATAGTTTGTTACATTTCTGACACTGATAAGGTTTCTCTCCTGTGTGCCTCCTTATGTGTCCAACCAGATTACCCTTGTGAGCAAACTGTTTGTCAATGACTGCTCCTTTCAGCCCATACGCCATACGTGATGTTCCTGCGCTTCCTGTGTGGTATAGCCCAGAGGATAACCAGCAACAGTGTTGGACTATGGCACCCTCTGGTGAGGGGTTAGGGGCCTAGTGTTGGACCATGACACCCTCTGGTGAGGGGTTAGGGGCCTAGTGTTGGACCATGACACCCTCTGGTGAGGGGTTAGGGGCCTCGTGTTGGACTATAACACCCTCTGGTGATAGGACTGGATGAGGCATATTGGGAAATGGGAAAGTGTTATGTTCAAACCTGGAGACACTAGGCTGCGAAACCAAACCACACACAGTCAGTATGTGAAGGCTGTGACACATTGTGGACCTTCACCAAGTTTATAAACCAACATATAGCCTAGTAATATGATTGAGTAGATAATGATCAACCCTTTTAATCGATTGAAGAATGTGAAAGGTTTACTTGAGAGGTGAGGTTAACACTGTTGCCTCACGGCAAGAAGGTCTGCGTGTGTGTGTGTGTTATGCATGAGAAGAGGGAAGCTTCGTCATCATGTGCCTCGTGTGCACAACAAAAATGGCAAATTAAAGATTCCACCAGGAATCCTTCTTCTTTCAATTGCATCATAGCCTAGATATTTATGTAATTTATGCATGTCAATTTGTATTCAATCTATTTGACTGGCACTACACAGGTATTGCATATATTTAACTCATAGGAGGTATTTCTAAATAAAATGTTAGCCTAACCTAAAAGCATTATGAAAACGTTGAGGTTAGAAACTGTCTCATAACCCTTTCAACCATAAAAGAAAAATTAATAAATATAATATTTTAGCAACAACTAGAGATGGTACAATTTCTGGGGAAATTGTAGGGTGTGCTTGCTTGCGTCGGTTGCACAGGGGTCCGTTTTTGAATGACATTTTTACAACTGATTTCTGTATATTTTATATGAAAATGCATAGTTATTATTTATAAAGATTAAATAGATTTAAAATAAAAAAAATTTGCTGCTCATTTACAACTGAAAATACGAGTGAAGTGTAGAATGAAATAGATGTCTTCTCATTTCCCCTGCAAGAGGCAGCCTCATCGTTGAATCAAAACGAATACATTTGGCAGACCGGTGTAAAAATTGACCTAATCTCTATGACTTAAACGTCATTTTAAGTTTTTCCCTTCTCGTGATATTTTAAGGCATTTAGCCTACTCATATTGCATTCATTCATGAATAAAGAACCCCCTTTGAAGATTATTCTACGACGTTACCCGGAGTTACGTCCCAACTGGTTCCCAATTTAACTGGTTCCCCAGCTGTGCGTGCACCTATCAGTCTGCCTCTATCACCAGATTCGTTACAAATTCACAAACATATTACTGGTGATTTTCAAGTCGGATCTCATATTTGCTGCGGCAAATATGAAAGTAGGCCTATAGGCTACGTGCGCACTACATTAGGCTACCATTCGCGACAAAATAAATGGAGACAAAATAAGACATTTGCAGGCTCGCACGAAGTGGGATTCGATCGCACTAGAGCAACAATACATGCGTTGCATACTCCGCTGATTTACACCTCGAGCTAAACCAGCTCACAAAATTCAGCGAAATCCTTACGTATTTGTTAACTACGTTGGCCTTCAGGTAACATTTTGATTTGGCTTCTTCTGAATCAACTGGTTCCCATAGACACTAACCGAATGTAGGCTACTATACACGTATTTGGGGTTGTTTCGAGGCAATAGTCGTATTTTCCACGACATCACAGCTCCTTCTGACACCACATATTAAAAAGTCATACTAAGAACGTCGCTGCTAACCCAGACAATACGATCAAAATACGCGCAACACAACATGGAAACATTCGTTTCCTATGCGATTTCGTGTAGCCTATGGCTGAGTGTTTCTTCGCTATAGAAATCAATTCATTTCATAATTGTATATTCTGAACAAATGTAGTGAGCACTACATTACAGCCATTCCCGCCATAATAAATGGAACTCCGAATACGTGATGAGTATAGCCTACATTCGGGTAGTGTCTACGGTAACTAGTTGATTCAAAAGAACCAAAACAACATGTTGCCTGAAGGCCAACGTAGTTAACAAATTTATGACTGAATTCCTGAAAACTTATGTGCATCAGTAGCTCGCGGTGTAATGCAACGGATTATACCAAGGCATGTGTTTTTGCTCGTGGGATCGAATCCCACTCGAATCTTTTATTTTCTTAGCTTCCATTTATTATGGCGTGAATGTCTGTAATGTAGTGCTCATTACATTTGTTCAGAATATGCAATTATGAAATGAATTGATTTCAAAAGATATAGCGAAGAAACACTCAGTCATAGGCTACACGAAATCGCATAGGAATTGAATGTTTCCATGTTGTGTTACGCGTATTTTGATCGTATTGTCTGGCTTAGCAGCGACGTTCTTAGTATGAATTTTTAATATGTGGTGTCAGAAGGAGCTGTGATGTCGTGGAAAATACGGCTATTGCCTCGAAAACAACCACAAATACGTGCATAGTAGCTTACATTCGGGTAGTTTCTATGGGAACCAGTTGATTCAGAAGAAGCCAAATCAAAGTGTTACCTGAAGGCCAACTTAGTTAACAAATACGTAACGATTAAGCCAAAATGTTTGAGCTTGTGTAGCTCGCTGTGTAAATCCATGGACTATAGTGCGCATGTGTTTTTGCTCTACTGCGATCGAATCCCACTTCATGCAAGCCTGCAAATGTTTTATTTTGTCTCCATTTATTTTGTCGCGAATGGTAGCCTAATGTAGTGCGCACGTAGCCTATAGGCCTACTTTCATATTTGCCGCAGCAAATATGAGATCCGACTTGAAAATCGGCAGTAATATGTTTGTGAATTTGTGACGAATCTGGTGATAGAGGCAGACTGATAGGTGCACGCACAGCTGGGGAACCAGTTAAATTGGGAACCAGTTGGGACGTAACACCGGCAGTAGAAGATGGAATCACGATTCAAACAGTACCATCTGCTAACTGAAAATATGCCCCCCAAAACGTAAATAAGCTTGACATTTATTTAGTGGAAAATCGCTCATTCATAAAAAGCTCACTGGTAGCGATCATTGTAAGGTAACAACGCAAAATGCGATATAGCCCTGTGTGGAGAAGCTGCCCCGGTAAATTCTACTACTACGGTACAGTATTAGACTACTGCTGTGTTCGTCTCGGTAGCGACTGCGTTGGTTGAATTTGATTAAACGTTCCGTTGTACGGTTTAGGCTGAAATTAATTATTTTCATGAACAGATTTACAAAGTTTAGGCTGTGGCAATGAAGTTCAGGTTAGTAGTTAGATAGACTTTTGATTTAAGTAAGGGGAGTGCCGAACATGTTCTGTCGCCGTTTGACTTCCTAAACAGCTGTGTATGTTAGATGTTTTGTCGTGTGTCTCGCGTAGGCTACAGCGTTGCAGTGATACACTGGATTGAAACCACAGGTAATGATAATTTCACCCAAAAATCGTTTACTTTTAATCTAATGTCATAATAAATCCTACAACGAAAATGTATATGTGAGGAATGTTTATTTTAACGATTGAAAACAGATACATCATAGACCACTGTAGTATGTGTTGCCCGGGCAACAGAGGCTAATGTCATGATGCTAATATTTCAGTGAAATAGTAGACTACCGTTTCCGAAAGTAGATGTGGGCTTACTTCCTTAATAATATCAGCTAATATTGTACATTACACATCACAATTGTGTGTCATATCACAAAGTAAAATGAGTAAATAGTTATCACCCTGGCCTCTCTGCTTGTGGCGTTCCTGCAGCTGCCTTGCAGTAAAGCTATAGTTAGCCTAGCTATCCCCCAAGTTAACAGATGCGAAACGAATGTTCTGCTACAGGTAGTCACGCGTGTTTTCGTGACGTTAGTGACGTAGTGACGTTAGTAACGTCAGTGACTGTGGCTAGCAAATTAGCCACCTTTAACTTCACTTTTCGCCACAAAAACTTAACTTAAGCCCAAACCATGCAACGGAACGTAAATTCCAATAGAAGCAACGCAATCGCTACTAAGACAAACCTTTTGACACCGCCGTTGTGTATGTAGGCCAAATATTGACTGAGTTTTAGGGGGGCGAAAATAAATAATAACTAGAAAAGGCTGTTCCTGCGAAACAGCAGTGAGAATGCTGAAAACCTGAATGGGGATAGCTGACCATGCTAAAAAAGCTGAAAATAGTGAAAATTTAGTAGAAAGTTATAAGCTGAAGCTTCAAAGCAACCGAAAGGTATTTTTGAAAGGGGCTGGAGCAGCATTCCAACAATGATTTGAAAGGATTTACCATTACTTTTAAAGGGAGAATAATTTGCACAAAAACCTTTATATTTTAAAAAGTATAAAAGTGAGAAATGAGAAAATACCCGCAAGCTGAAATGAATTTCAAAAATGTGTGAGTGACACAAAAGAGGCAGTGTGGAAGCTGAACTGCATCATCTGCATCATCTTAACAAAGCTAAGAGCTAAAATAGCCTACAATGCGGGAGAAGCTGAAAGCTGAACTGTTAAACAGAAGAAGTAGGCTAGCTAGTCGGAACAAGAATATTATCGTTTTAACAGCTGAAATTATAGTTGGGATAGTAATAGCAGTAGCAGATGTAGCCTACCATTGAGTGCGTTTACTCGGCTTTCTTAGTAGGATTCAATGTGTTGATGGAATGAAACATACAGCAGTAGAGCCGATACAGGAAGACACGGCGACACTTTGTTGCAGAAGGATGATGGTGCAAGTTTTGTCCGTGGAGCATACAACGATTAATAAAAAAGAATCATGTAGACGCGTTTATTGAGTAATCGCATAACTAATTACACATGTAAACGGAGTAATCGTATTATTGGCATAAACCGACAATTGCTAGTAATCGTGTTTCTCATGGTCAAGTAAACGTACCAATCACCTGTGTGAGAGACTGAGTGGTGCGTGTCTGTCGTTACGGTGATGGTGCAGCTATGATTGCTAACGCGCTGAGGGCTGAGAATAAGAGAAATGTAGCTAGAATCCACACCTCAAACAAGATAACCTAGACGCAAAACTGTACGTCCAATCCAAAATATAAGGATATTTTCCGAGACCCAAGACTCTGCCGAAACCAGAGATATTCTTTATATGTCTGTGCAGTCAGAAATAGGACTCTACCTGCAGTTTCAAAAACGTGTTCCTTTTGCTTTCCTGGTGCTTGTTTGTTTGGTTGCCACGGTGATGGCGCAGCTGTGATAGCTAACGAGCTAGGCAGAGAGAAAAACGAACATTTACCTAGCATCCACACCTCAAACAAGTTGACCTAGACGCAAAACTATACGTCCAATCCAAAATATAAGGATATTTTCCGAGACCCAAGACTCTGCCGAAACCAGAGATGTCCTTTATATGTCTGTGCGGTCAGAAATACGACTCTATCGGCAGTTTCAAAATCTTGTTCCTTCTTGCTTTCTCTGACTGATTTTACTCACCTCTCCATTGAAGTTAGTGAGAGAATTTGAAAGGCTGCTCTCGCTTCAAGGCTCATAGCTGAAAATCTGTAAATGTGAGCTCTTTAGTAGCTACATTGGCTGAAAGAGGACACTTTTTCCTACATTTTAAGGTATAACTTGTTTCTGTAAGTTAAACTATATGAACGTTAGAGGAATTTGTTTGACAAATTAGTTGAATATCAGAAAAAGAGCAGCAAGCAGAGTGTGCCACTCTGCTTGCTGCTCATTCATAAAAATCAAGAAGGAGCAAACATTTTAATGTATTTCAAACTGTCATAATTCAAAATTGGCTGAACATTTGAAAAAGCTGAATCATTTGGGAATAGCTGAATGTCTTGTGAACATTTTAAAGGTTGAATGGTGTCTCTAGCTGAAAGTAAGCTGAAGTAGTTACGTTTGAAAGAGGAGGAAGCTTTTTAATGATTTAAAAGGATTTACCATTACTTTTAATGGGAGAATAATTTGCACAAAAACCTTAATGTCTTAAAAAGTATAAAAGTGAGAAATACCAAAAGTCATAGCCATCATCTCCTGAAGGAGCTGAACGTTTTGATACAAAAGTTGTAGGAATCGGTTAAAGTATGCAGAACGAGTTAAAGGCCAAAAAACGGCGGAAGAACTGAGAAGTTGAAAAGCAATAGTGAGAATGCTTAACAGCATTCTCACAATAAATATATATGTGAGAGAACAAAGGTTGTGCTCTCGCTGAAGGCTTGAGCACACCCAATGAGTAAATAGTTATCAACCTGGCCTCTGTGCTTGTGGCGTTTCTGCAGCTGCCTTGCAGTAAAGCTATAGTTAGCCTAGCTATCCCCCAAGTTAACAGATGCGAAACGAATGTTCTGCCAAAGGTAGTCACGCGTGTTTTCGTGACGTAGTGACGTTAGTAACGTCAGTGACTGTGGCTAGCAAATTAGCCACCGTTAGCTTCACTTTTCGCCACAAAAACTTAACTTGAGCCTAAACCATGCAACGGAACGTAAATTCCAATAGAAGCAACTCAATTGCTACCAAGACGAAACTTTGACACCTACGTTGTCTATGTAGGCCAAATATTGACTGAGTTTTAGGGGGGCAAAAAGAAAAAAAATATCTAATAATAATATATATGTGAGAGAACAAAGGTTGTGCCCTTGCCGAAGGCAAAGCACACCCAATAATAATATATATGTGAGAGAACAAAGGTTGTGCTCTCGCCGAAGGCTTGAGCACACCCAATTAGCTAAATTGGCAGTTGAACACAATTGTATTTGTTAATTTATGAATAAGTAGTTAAATACATCAATACAGAGAAAGAACTAGCTTGTTAACTTGTGAATATGCTGCCTGACTAGGGGTGCACGATATATCGACTCAATATCGTTTTTGGAATATCACGTTGTGCAATATCAAAATCGAAAATTTCCCGAAAAGTATACGATATTATGTTTATTTTGTGGAGATGCGCTGGGGGCTGTGTGTTGTGATCAATTTAGAGCCCGCATATTTCATTGGCCAGTTGCCCTGTCACACATGCACACTTCGACAGCAGAAGAGGGAGATAGAGACAGGAAAAAGGAAAGAAGAGACAGAAAAGTACGAATATGAGTGTGGCTCAGGGAGACGACTAAATTATGGAGATTGAAGAGGAAACGTTAGTAGCCAAAAATAATGCCTCCTCGCCAGCGTGGAAGTACTACTATGTAAATGTGCCGTATGGTGGTACAGCGAGTAAGAGGCAATGCAACCAACCTTTTTTCTCACATCAAAAACCACCAAAAGACACTGTACGATGAGTGCACAGTAATATCCCATAAAAAATCTGACACAGTTAATACGCCAGAGCTAGCAAAGAAAACATTGCTAGTGAGTGCTTTTGCTAGTAGTACTAAGTAGGCTACGACAAGAGCTCCAAGAGACATAACGAAATCACCAATGCTGTAACATACTATTTGGCCAAAGACATGATAAGAAGGCTTCAAGAAGCTTCTGAATGAACTGGATAAAAGATACCAATCCCATCCCGCACTTATTTCTCACAGGTAGCTATCCCGCAGTTATACGAACAGTGCAGAAAGGCGGTGTTTTGTAGACATGGTCTTTATTTATTCAGGTTGTACTGTCAGTTTAAATAAACCCTTGTGTTGTATGTACGAAAACTTGTTTTGATATTCTATTAATCTATTTTGATGTGTTTTCCCGTATCTTTTGTGTTTTTATACATGTTTAAGAATATCGAAATGAATATCGATGTCACAATATTCATGCTGATTATCGCAATATCACATTTTGTCAATATCGTGCAAACCTATGCCTGACTATATGTTGTTTTATTGAATTTTCACCAAAATAGCTATTTGTTTTCAATTCCAATGTCAGGATCATACCCACAATTGTAACTTAAATGTACAAACTTCCTTTCCATGCTGACAAGTATCTTGGAAAAATTCTTCCCAATGTAGGTGAATCATCACAAATCATTGTTCAACTAAGACAGAGAGAGTAGGTCACAAATGTATTTGTATATCACCTTTACAAACATTCTTACAAAAGGGCTTTGCATTTATCTAATTCAACAAAGCCAACAGACTGAAACCGAGTGATTATGAAGACAACACTATCAACGTGAATCAATTCTGTATATAGAAAGTACAGCATGAATAGTATACAACAGTATGTAGGTGATCCAAGTCAATATAGACAGATTGAACATATTCAGGAGTCAGTGTCATCTGAAATATAATCAGTACAGTCTGAAAACCAAAAGCAAGTGATCCCTTTGTGAGACACAGTAACCCTCTGCATCAGAACCACCAAGTCTGGTGTCCCTGGAAATGCTAATACATTTTCAGGGTGTGTTTAGAACAACACACATGTCCCTCAAGAGTTCCTATACATTACCAGCCACTTTTAACAACACAAATCCATGTAGTTTAAAATGTGAAAGTGTCAGTCATAGTTTTACCAACATTCTATGCAGTATAACACAGCTTTCCTACATCACTACAGGCGTAAAGTATCTTTCCTGTGTCCTGTCATGTTGGACTGTAGAGCTGGTGTTACTGCATGTGCTGTCCCAGTAGGTGTAGGCCAGTAGTTCTTCCAGCTGTGGGTCATACATAAGTTCTTTCAGGTGGTGACTGCTGGGACAGCTTGGCCCAAGACATCCCTGCTTTGAAGTTTCTCTATTGTGGATACGCAGGTGAATGTTTCATTGGCTATTTGTTTCACATAAATAGTTACAGAGTGGAAAGCTGTAGGGTTTCTCTCCTGTGTGGGTCCTCATGTTAACTTTTATACAGCTTTCTTTCCTGCTTTTGGCAACAGCAATGGTGTTGCTAATAGCCTTAATATATGTTTAATGTTATAGTTTGCTGTAGTTAAGCTTGGCAAAGCCAGCTAAATACAATATATACCAGGTATATTGAACTTGCTTCATGGTATAGGCCTCAGCCTCACAGGAAAAGATTTGTTACATTGTTGACATTGATACGGGTTTTCACCTGTGTATCTTCATATGTTTATACAGAGAACAATTATGAAAAAAGTGTTTGCTACATTCCTGACATTGATATGGTTTCTCTCCAGTGTGGGTCCTCATGTGTTGTTCCAGAGAATCACTTCGAGCAAATAGTTTGCTACATTCCTGACATTGATAAGGTTTCTCTCCTGTGTGTGTCCTCATGTGTTTTTCCAGAGTACCACTTCGAGCAAATAGTTTGCTACATTCCCGACATTGAAAAGGTTTCTCTCCTGTGCGTGTCCTCATGTGTCTAACCATATCTGTCTTCACGCTAAATCTTTTGCTACATTCCTGACATTGATATGGCTTCTCTCCCGTGTGTGTCCTCATGTGTCCAACCAGATTAACCTTCTGAGAATACCGTTTGTTACATCTTTGACATTGATAGGGTTTCTCTCCTGTGTGTGTCCTCATATGAGAAACCAAATTAATTTTCTGAATGAAAGTGTTGTTACATTGTTGACACTGATGTATTGTGTTACGTCTCTGTGGGATATTTTCCCTTGGCTGAGCCTCAATGTTTTGTGTTCTGTTCTGAAAAAGCAGCACTCCTCCATGTTCCTCCTCCAAACTCTGAGCTGTAGGACAGTCTGGAGCTACAACAGAGAGGGGCTGAGAGTCACTGCCTGGTTCTGGTGCTGCATAGTCTTGTCCATCAGGCTCTGCTTTGACTTGCTCCTCAGTTGTGTTGGTGGGTAGAGAATCTCCTTTTCTGTTCTCCACTTTAACAGTTTGGTGAACATTCAGAAACACCCTCCTGATCAGAGTCATGTTTCACAATGGTAGAAATGGACATGGAGTCTGTAGTTTCAGACTGCAGTCCTTGGAGCTGCTTTTCCTCCTGACTGGTCCACAGCTCCTGTCCCTCTTTAATCTGTGGGGTCTCCGGGAGAGAGAGCTGCTGCACATCTGGGGGGAAGAAGAGGCAAGACAACAGTTAGATGTGGCCTGCTTTATTATTCTGCAACCTAGATTGACAGCTAAAGAGACCAATTAAAACTAAAGTATGTAGATGGAGATCTCAGCATGGGGTCTCTGGGATGGTCGTTCAAATAGGGAACACTTCACCCCAGTGTCGTAGTACTCGAGACCGGTCTCAAGATCATATTTTGAAGGTCTCGGAAACGACCGCATTTTTACTCGGTCTTGTCTCGGACAAAGAGGGCTCGGGATTTTATTTCAACACCTGTCAAGACCACAACTGCGGGACAATCACTAAATTGCCTGTGCAATGTTTAATTTATTTGTTAATATCATTACTGTTATTGGATGTAAAACGCCATGCTTCAAATGCAACCAATAACTACAACCTCCTCGCACCCCAAAAGGGAATGGGGAAGATAGGTGAAACAGTGGCTGTCTGAAGATGTTGGCCAAATTAGCTGTAATTATATTTGGTAACCTGAACCACAAAGAGTTTACAATAACGTCCAAAAGAAAACACACTGCTTGCGTAAAGAGACACTCACTGAGACGACTGGGACTAGGCCTACATCCAACTTTTACTGTCATTTAGAAAGAAAACATTAAAAAAGGTAGGCGTAAGGCTAGCAAAGCTAGCTACCTAAATGTTTGCAATCTGCCTCTGTACCAAAACTTCAGAAATCTCTTCCCCCATTACACAGAGATTTAGCGAGTATTAGCTATACTGTATGTAACATACTGTATGTTTCAGGGCGTTAGTTTCAGTTGCTTGCCAGATTTTGTTTGTGATAACAAGCTAGGCCACATAAAGCTATGTAGCTAATGAATAAAAAATCAGTGTTTCCTCTAGGATTCTTTTTAGCAGTGGGGGCAGGTCTGTCAAACAACGAAAATCACCAGTTACCTTAATTAAAATTTGCAAGAACTATAGACTAATACAATAATAGGCTTAAATGAACTGACAACATAAGTTATACGACTTACAGTTCTCAAGGACGCAATCTCAACTGCGGTGTGAAGCGCGTGTCGGTGCTATTCTCCAACATGCACTCTAATAATCACTGCTGATAGACGGCCTAAAATTTTGTACAGACCTATTTCTGATACCGTGGCGGCAGAAATTTAACGGCCGCCACGGCAAAATCAACATAGAGGAAACACTGAAAGTTATGTTACATCAATGTTAACTCATGTTAGCTGCATACCTCTCCCGACTTAATAATGTTAAGTCAAACTGCGCTCCTTCACTTGGGTGAGAGAGAGATGTGAAAGCAGAGACCGAGTTCTAGGCTAATGCGCTATTTTTAATAGGATGTTTGGACTGGCCATAAGCACACGGCACTACTTTAAGAGTGCACATTTTTTGTTCAAATACACAGACAGATCCAATCTAACTTTTTACCTAGCCAAACCCTACTGCTTGTGTAGTTTGAGTGGTCTGGTCTTGACCCGGTCTCGCCCTGCCTTGGTCTTGACTAGAGATGGGGATCGTAAATTGTTATTGATACCATTTTCGAGACTGCTTAACGATCCAAGTCTTTATCGATACCACTATCGATAATTTTCTATTATTTATATAACAATTACTTAAGTAAAACAGATGTAAAATAGAACAAGGGGAACGTGTTGCTCTCAGGAGGAGGCTGGCTAAAAGGAGCACATATTGCCACAATGGATCCTGACTCTGGCTAAATCTACATATGTCCACTGCAGATGTAGGCTACTATCCACAACCTGGATGAGTAACTAGTATGACTGTGATTGGTCGGTTGACAAAAAGTGACATTGACGACACGTTTTCAACACGTTTCAACAAAAGGCACCTGATATAGCTAAATGACCAGCTAACCAAACCCAAACCTTCCTTATCTTATCTCTATTTTCTTCTGTCTCTGTTTGTGTTTAATTAGCTGATTAAGCAGCCCACAGAGCCATGCTCCCGGTGACTATGTTTTGAATGATCAGCAGCGAGCCGGGGAGGCTAGTCTTTACTCACACACTGCTCGCAAATAATGTTCGCGCACGTATCTCATTTTAAGGGCATATGCGAGTGAAATGGTTGCACTGTAGAGCCATGAATTGTCTTACTATTGTCAACGATGGAGACTTGCTACGAAGTTGGGGTGTGCTCACCATGCATACCTTGGGTGGAGGAGGATTGTCCTGACGGCAGCTGAAAGTGGCACCGTTGCGACTCGAAGACAGTCGAAGGTAGCCTACTGTATTTTCCCTTTAACTGATGCACAATGTTAAGGTGCTTAATCATTGCTGTAGTGTTCCCCCCCCTTGCAAGAAATTACCTTCGTACATTACATGTCGCTTCCTCCTTATCTTTGTCTTTTTTAAATGTAGCCAAGCCTTTGACTGCTTAGTACGTTCAGCCATCCTAGCAAGCAACAAAATGAGCTATGAAGCGAAGCAGGGCGTGAATTAAATTCTTCTTTATTTAGTTTAACCCTCGTGCTGCCTTCGGGTCACATGACCCAAAGGTTCATAACGAACCATCGTTGTGTTTACCCAATTTTACCCAATACAAAAACAAATTAAAATAATTTTCTTTTAACCTTTGCAATGTGGGGGGTCTGAGACAGCCCAACGGTTAAAAGAAAATGCTTCACTTTGTCTTTGTATGCGGTAAATCTGTCGCAATACGACGGTGGGTCACAATGACTGATGGGTCAGAATGACCCGAAGATAACACAAGGGTTAAAGGCGGCAAGGTAGGTAGGCAATTCAATTGAATTTAGTAATTTTAACAGCCAATCGATGTATGTTTGTGCACCAGTGATTTGATTTAAATGACATGACTCTTATCTCTCGATACATAAGTTAACATTACATAATATTAGCCACTAGTCTCGATAGCAGTATCGATAAGCTTGAACCTTATTGATATTCGGGTTTTGAGAAATTTGGAACCAAGTCCTTATAGAACCTTGTATTGATCCCCATCCCTAGTCTTGACTCGGTCTCGTCCCCTCAAAGTCTTGGTCTTGTCTTGGTCTTTAGACACTCTGGTCTTGGTCATGACTTGGTCTCGGTTTAGGTGGTCTTGACGACAACGCTGCTTCACCCAACCCTGATCCAAAGATGTTAAGACTTCACAGTCAATTTCACCACCACTATTGTTTACAGCAAATTGTAGAACTGGTAATTCTGGGGGGTGTTCCATCAACGTCGCTAACGCAAGTCTCGCTAACACGAATAAGTCTCACTTGGGTAAACGTCAAGTTAGACTTAAGCCTCAAGCCGTTCCACTAATTTTCTGTTCCACTAACAGGCAACGCTAATTCAAGCTAGACCTCAATAAGCTTAGACTGTGCAGCCCAGATCAGGCGATCGTCGAAAAGAGGAGTTATGTCGCTAAAAGCAAAGCGTAAACCAGCAAAGTGGTGTTATTTTCAGCAGTGTAAATTGATTTTTTTAGTTTTTTTTTGAGTTGTCCCCAAAAAGGGCAATGTTTCCGCAATTAACACGGCAAGGGAGATTTTTGTCAAACCATTACGGCCGTTAAAATGCGTAAATTGTAGGCCTTCTAAATCTACTTAACATAACTATATAGTTAGGCCTACTGATAATTAGTGTAATTTGATGAGCTGTCTGAAACCGTTCTGACAGTAGCTATTAGGGATGCTCCGATCTGATCGGCGCCGATCCATATCGGCCGATATTCCCATTATCGGTTTTGATAGGCGTTCTCAAAACGGCCGATCAAACATGGCCGATCAGATGACATAAAATCTGCAAGAACTACTATCAGAGACGTTTCAATAAAACGTTAGACATTTCAGGCCGCCAATGGTAAGAAATGATTCTTTAACCTTTAGATGCGTGAGTTCTAAATATTTCCGACGCTTCCACCAGAGTTTGTTTTCCAAAACGGAAGCTAGCTAGCTTTAGTTAGCTTCCGTTACCTAGCAACCTAGCATAATACTCATAGCAATGCTACTACCTGCTAGTGTTACTTGTTAGCCTCTAATTGTACATTTTGAAGCCATACTATAGCGTTTGTCATAGTTTTTGCCTATCGGAAAATAGTCGGTTGGAATTTTGTGCTACGTTACTCTGTGAGACCCGCATTCGAACAAAAACAGTCACGGACAGCCACTGCTTTTTGGAAGGCCAATAAAGACCTCTTTCCTGCTCTCGCACAAGCAGCACGAGTCTTCCTCTCCGCACCTTGTACAAGTGTAGATAGCGAGCGACTTTTCAGCACAGCAGGACATATTTTAGATGAGAAGAGGAACAGGTTGACTCCTAAAAATGCTGATATGCTTATATTTATCAAGGCAAATCTTCCAGTGATGCTGCTTAATCAGAAGTAAGGTTTGAATACTCTAGTATGCCTCCTCACCGAGTGAGTGAGTGCGTGCGTGAAGTGAGTGAAGTGAGAGAGTGAGTAAAGGATGTGAGAGTGAGTGACACTATACAGATAGATATACATGTTTTGTTTTTTTGTTTAATTGCTAACTTCCTGTGGACCTTTTATCTTTATTCTGTCTGTTATCTCCTGCTAAATGCAGACAAATTGCCTTGAAACTGACTGACTTGAAACATATTGGATATTTGGCTATAGCCTGTTTATGTTCCAGTTAAGTTTGTATTATTTTTCCACAGGAAAGCTACTGTATAAGCTCCAAGTTCTATTGAGAGCCTCTAGAGAGTGGAATGTTGCACGTGATTCTTTTGTTGTGATTTTTATTTAAAGATTTATATTTTTATTATTATTTTAATACTTATTATTATTTACACATTTTATAGTAAGCGAGAGAGCTTCTACACTGGAATGTTGCACGTTCCCTGCAATAGAACGGATGGTCAATTCATGATACTCTCTCGTCTCGTAATTTAAATACTTAAAATACAATACCAATGTTGTTAAGAACAATTAATTTCATAAATAATGCTACACAATAAATAGAATGCTTCGATCGGTGATCGGTATTATCGGATGGCAGATACAGATTTCAGTGATCGGTGATCGGCACCAAAAAACCTGATCGGAGCATCTCTAGTAGCTATGGCTCAATATTCTCAACAGGAGATTGAGAATAGGCCCAAAAAGAACGTGGCAGTAATTGAAAATTGTAGGATAACATTTAAAACACGAGAAGGCCATGGTTAATTGCACTTGATGTGGGCTAATAATGTTTTTGTCTTCACATCTTGAACAAAATGTATAAATTACTTCAAAATAACTTTGCCACCAGGGATGGAAATTAGCACCCGCCACCAGCCAAATGCAAGTGATTTTCTGTTGTGGGGTAAACTCGCTTCACCTACCGGCCACCGTGGTGGGTAAATAAAATTATTACACGGCTGTTCTTAATGCTGTAGAATGCCCCAACGTTCTGCAGTCAATTATTTTTCGATAACAGACCGTTGCTATGTATAACTGACCGCTGTCAAGAGAAGTGGCCTTTTTGCCTCGGATTCACGTCTTTCGTAGCACTCCGCAAGTAGTCCGGTAACTTTTCAACTCCAGCGTACTCCGTTGCTTCGCGACGTCAGCTGATTTGAAGCCAAAAGAATGTTCAACGTCTATGAAGTTCAACGTCTTTGGCGAACTATTTCTCTGCTGATCAACACTACGAATGGCAACATATAAATTGCAATAAGACACACTGTGTTAAGTTTTTTTTTTGGCAAGTAGCCGTGTAATAAGCGGGATAATGTATAGAACGCCGTTGTCATTATCGGGAAAATAAGCCCCTTCAGAGCGAAGCTACACCCCTCCGCTTTGCGTCGGGGTGCTGTTCGCCCTGTCGTGGAAGAAGAACGCTCAGGAAAGCACCTCTGAAACTTCAGAATCTGATTCTGATGAGCAGGAGTAAACTGTACTGGGATTGGGGAGGAATGTTAGTTTGTTGTTTAATCTGCCCTACTCATTTAATGAAATGTATATCAGTTCGTGGTTTGTGTATGTATAAAAGAGAAAGTGTCAGTGTTTCATTGAGACTGAGATTAAATAAACTGCTTAAGTATTGTAGATCTTGTAGTATTAATTTTCACATGCAGTTACACATTGTCGGTTAAAAACAAGAAAGTGGCTGGTAAAAACATTGAGTGGCTGGTAGATTTTGAAATCCACCAGCCACAGTGGCCGGTGGACAATTTTTTTTATTTCCATCCCTGTTTGCCACACACATTTATTAACTGATAGGCTAAATGCTGAGCTTTAAGATAAAAGGGAAAGATAACCATGACAAAAATGGGGATTCACTGAAATAAGTATTATTGCACAGATCCAGCACAAACTTTCAGATCAGAAGGTGACCCAAACTGTAGCACACTTTGCTAGGCAGAACAGTCATTTAACCCTCGTGCTGCCTTCGGGTCACATGACCCAAAGGTTCATAACGAACCATCGTTGTGTTTACCCAATTTTACCCAATACAAAAACAAATAAAAATAATTTTCTTTTAACCTTCGCAACGTGGGGGGTCTGAGACAGCCCAACGGTTAAAAGAAAATGCTTCAATTTGTTTTTGTATGCGGTAAAGTTGTCGCAATACGACGGTGGGTCACAATGACTGATGGGTCAGAACGACCCGAAGATAACACAAGGGTTAAAATTGCTCAGCATGACTAAGAATATATCATTATTATATTACGCGTGCATATTATATCCAAATACAATTATTACTATTCCGGCTGACAGTGTATGGACAGCTGCCCCAGATTTCAAGATTGGGACACTGTCATGTAGGCGCAGCATAAAGGGCACTTCATAACAGCACCCTTTTCCACTGGAAGTAAGGGCACGGGAACAGTCAAATTTAGACCATTGTAAGGGCACCTTATAGGGTACTGCATTACATTTTCTCTACCATAAAGGAACTCATGAAGACATGTTTTGAAATTTATAGAGGGAACATTATAATTTATTGTGTTAAGAGGCACCCTGGGCACTCAAGCATATTTCACAATGTGAATGGCAGACAGTAGGGCACTTGGTCTCATTTTTGCCACTCTAGAGACAGGGCTCCAGACTGCGACCAAATGGTCGCATTGTGCGACCAGTTTTTGAGACAGTGTAAGCATTTTTTACAAGTAAAAAATTGAATGTTTAGGCTATTTTTCGCTAGGTTCCTACGAACATGTCTTTATCTGCCAGACAAGTGGGTTCCCTTTCGTTCTTTTGGTGAGCTGTCTCACAAGCCCTTCTTACCCGGCGTCATGGAGCCGAGCAGCTAAATACTTATTTAGCACTAGCGTTGTTAGCTACGTTATCCCTGCATGTGTTAGCGCTGTTGCTCAGCAAGTGTGGTGTAGGACAGGGGCGATTCTAGGATCAGACCAGGATCACCCAGCTACTGAACACACTCAACAGATATCAAGATGTATTCATCAGTGGACCGATTGCATGCTTTCGCAGAGGAAAAGAAGCCTTCAGTCGACTACTATCTTTCAACACATGGTTGGCATCTGTCTGTCTGACACACAAACTGAGATTTATCGATAACTTCAATGTGTTCTGGAACTGTGCAGACCGTTTTCAAGCTGACGGACTCCACCCAAACCGTAGAGGATCTCGACTACTAACAGCAAACATCAATCACGTGCTCCTGACCACAAATCAAGCTTCTCTCCCTATCCCTCTTGTGTCTAAGCTGACTGACGCATCCCAAACAACCTCCCATGGAACAGAACAGAACATTCAAACAGCCTCCTGCAAGGACATGGGCCCTGCACAGATCTGCACCCCCCGGATGAATTCCCTTGTGATGGAACAGCTCAGTGACAGAGACTTTTCCAAAGAAAAGCTACGCTAGGACAGCCACCATGCTATTTCATTGGACATACCGGTCATCATCACAAACAGAAAATGGCATGGTAAAATGCATGGTTACAAACCTGAAACTAGTGTTAGAAGTCACATAACTATCCATATTCTTCCAACAGATTTATCAGCCCCTGTTTTATCTGTTAATACCCCACAGATGAAACTGGCCCTTCTAAATGTTAGATCACTAAATAATAAAAATTTCTAGTTAATGATCTGGTCAAAGAAAACAACTTAGACTGCATCTGTCTAACAGAAACCTGGCTAAACAATGACACGGCAACAGCAACTTTGATAGAAGCGTGTCCGCCCGATTACAGCTTTCACCAAGTTTCTAGGACATCAAAAAAAGGTGGAGTCGCAGCTATTTTCTCCTCTAAACTGTTGTTCAAAATCACTGAGCTAGGTGAATTCACATCATATGAATATCTTGCTATAGAGCTCAAAACCGAATCAATACTTTTTGTTATTATATATCGGCCACCCAAGCACTCGCCAATATTCATACAAGAATTCTCTGAACTATTATCACTGTGTCACTAGATATGACAAAGTAGTTTTAAACGGAGACTTAAATATCCAAGTAAATAAAAAAGCAGACCCAAGAACTATTGAGCTCTTAAATCTCCTTGACAGTTTCAATCTAACTCAACACATAACAGACCCAACACACCGGCACGGAAACACACTAGATCTAGTGATAACAACTGGACTAAATATCAATAATATTTCAATAACTGATCTACCCCTCTCAGACCATCATTATATACTTTTTAATGTGGAAATTATCCTAACAAAAAACAAAAAAGAATTCTTAGTCCATAGAAGATATTTAGACGATACAGCTATGATGACATTTTCTGAACAATTTGCTCTATATGAGCCGACTAACCATGATTGCTCTCTGAATGAAATGGTATAGAACCTCAATGATGCACTATTATCTGTGTTAGACTCTGTTGCACCACTGAAAACCAAAAAGAAGTGCACAAGCAGAACCTCCCCATGGCTGAGAAATAAAAATGTTAGTGAAACGAAAAGAAAATGCCGTGCAGCAGAGAGAAAATGGAGGAAAACAAAGATCACTATCCACTACAATATCTACAAAGATACACTAACCACCTATAACATTTACATTTACATTACATTTACATTTAGTCATTTAGCAGACGCTCTTATCCAGAGCGACTTACAGTAAGTACAGGGACATTCCCCCGAGGCAAGTAGGGTGAAGTGCCTTGCCCAAGGACACAACGTCATTTGACACGGCCGGAAATCGAACCAGCAACCTTCTGATTACTATCCCGCTTCTCTAACCGCTTAGCCACCTGACTCCCTAACAAAACCATCCGTCTAGCAAGGAGAGAATATTTCTCCAACATTATTACAGAAAATGCCAGAAATTCCAGAGTTCTTTTCTCCACCATTGACCAGCTGCTAAACACTGTCCAAATTAAAAATAAATAAATGTATAAATAAATGTATTTATACATAAAGAAATGTAAATATATAAAAATAAATGTATGAAAACATCTTAATTACGTATTTATTTATTTACATGGCCATTTATTTCTGTATTTATTTATTTTTGTATTTATTTATTTCTGTGTACATTTATTTCTGTATTTCCTTGTCCTTAAGCTAATGAGGTAAGCTGTCAATCAATGTATGTCACGGTGTCACCTTAACCCCATTGGTTGATCGGTATCAGAGTGCGAAGATGGACTTTCCATGCCTGGGGTTGCTATGACTACCTTAGTAAACAAAAGACTGCACACACGCAGTAGATAGCGAGATATGAGAGTTTTGGCTAGCTAACCTTGCTAAAAAAAGTGCTAGTCAAGATGTTTAACTTTTTCTCGTTGAGGCTCTGGATACCAATTTGTACCATTTAGCTGCCTGCAGAGTCATAAAGAGAAAGAGTTGCGTCAATTGCCTTTACGTTCATGGTACTGTACTGTACTGTACTGTAGGCTAGTTAGAACTAGAGCGAGCTAGCATCAGTTTCAAACACAGCAGCATCGTCGTTGAGGAACAGTTGTACTGTACTGTATGATGAAGTTGTGCCAAGGTAAGAATGTGGAAGTTCTTGGCCCATTTTCTGGCATCTAGTACATTTAACATTTCAGTATCTTAAAGTGCCGAGATTTTTTGATGCTAGCTAGACATGTAGAAGCCAGAACGTAGCAAAAACAATGTGCTACGAAGTGAGTGATGACCTGTTTATGTAATGTTAAGTGTAGCTAGCTAATTTAGTGCACTATTTATATTTATTGAGAAACTAATGCCTACAAACAAGTTTGTGTGAGAGGAAAGCTGTATTTAATTATTAATCCGTAACTGTGGTCGCTTATTTGCACCAAAGTCTGGGAGTTGGTACAGTAAGAAATTGGATGATATTATACAGTGTCAAGGAACCATCAAAGAACATAGTACAACATGGTTAATCTATTCATAAAGTGAATGTTTACTAAGCAAACTATGAGTTAGAGACCATTGTAACATTCAGTCCATCATGTGATTATCATTACAGCTTACTGTCTGTTTATGTGTGTGTGTCTATGGCCCTTGCAGTCTGGCATTGCTACTGATGTTGATGTGAGCTGAAAAGGAGGCCCAGTGCCTTGGAGGTGGATGTCAGACCACTGGACGAAGGAGCGCTGGATGGGAGACCACTAGTTGAAGGAGCGTTGGATGGGAGACCACTGGATGAGAGATTTCTGGATGAGGGAAAATGTGATGGAGTGGGCTGTCTTATATTTAAACCACAGTATTTTTGTCATTACTATGCTTTTAATTGTGGTCGTTATTGAGTTATATTGAGTTTGCTCCTGTTGACTTTAGCAAACCACCTCTTTCTCCTCTCACTATCAGCGGGGAAGCTGTAGCCTACATCACGACTCCCTATTTGGAGCATGCAATACATCCCCATGCATCACACCCAACCATTATGAAATCCAAGATGCTAGGTGCAAGACCAAGACAGCGCGGTGTAGACAAAAGCGTTACCTTTATTGTGTCACCCTTTACACTCTTTTCATAGCAGAGACTAAAATAACGTGTACATATTTGAATAGTCATGTTGACTATCATGTAGTTGTACTGTAGCCTTTCACAACCAAGTCCTTGAGGTTTAATCATTGTGCACTACACATGCATAAAATGATACTATATAGTAGGGAAAGATTAAATAAAGATGCAGAACAAACTACTTGTTTCCAAGTTACATTTAATGACAACACATGAAGGGTATGAAGAGATTCTTGAAGACATTCTTAAATTGGAATACAGCTCCTATTGCATCGGTTGATTTTCCAAATCCTGTTGATAATGACATGTGCAGCACGCTCCCTTACAAATGCACTGCTTGAACTATGAGTATCGGTGTACCTCAGTAAATTAGAATATTGTGGAAAAGTTTGTTTATTTTGATTAGTAAATTCAAAAGTTGAAACTCATACTGTATATTATACAGATGCATTACACACACAGTGAAATACTTCAAGCGTTCATTTTAATTTTGATGATTCTGACTTTCATCTAATGAAATCCCAAAATTCAGTATCTCAGAAAATTCGAATATTACACAAGACCAATAAACCTAAGGATTTTTAATACAGAAATGTCAGCCGACTGGAAAGTATGTTCATATAGGCATTCAATACTTGGTCTGGGTTCCTTTTGCATGAATAATTGCATCAATATGGCATGGAGGCGATCAGCCTGTGGCACTGCTGATGTGTTATGGAAGCCCAGGTTGCTTTGATAGCGGCCTTCAGCTCGTCTGCACTGTTGGGTCTGGTGTCTCTCATCTTCCTCTTGACAATACTCATAGAGTCTATGGGTTCAGGTCAGGCAAGTTTGCTGACCAATCAAGTGATACCATGGTCATTAAACCAGGTTCTGTTACTTCTGGCAGTGTGGGCAGGTGCCAAGTCGGGCTGGAAAATGAAATCAGCATCTCCATAAAGCTTGTCAATGGAAGGAAGCATGAAGTGCTCTAAAATGTCCTGGTAGACGGCTGCATTGACTTTGGACCTGATAAAACTGTGGACCTACCAGCAGATTACATGGCTCTGCAAATCATCACTTGGAAACTTCAAACTGGACTTCAAGCAACTTGGATTCTGTGCCTCTCCACTTTTCCTCCAGACTCTGGGACTTTTATTTCCAAGTGAAATGCAACATTTACTTTAATCTGAAAAGAGGATCTTGGACCACTGAGCAAGTCCTTTCCCTTTTCTCCTTCGCCTGGGTAAGACGCTTCTGACGTTGTCTCTGGTTCAGGAGTGGCTTGACACGAGGAATGCGACAGTTGTAGCCCATGTCCTGGATACATCTGTGCGTGGTGGCTTTTGATGCACTGACTCCAGCCTCAGTCCACTCCTTGTGAATTTCCCCCAAATTCTTGAATGACCGTTGCTTCACAATCCTCTCAAGGCTGCAGTTATCCCTGTTGCTTGTGCACCTTTTTCTACCACAATTTTCCCTTCCACTCAACTTTCTATTAATATGCTTGGATACAGCACTTTGGGAACAGCCAGCGTCTTTAGCAATGACTTTTAGTGGCTTACCCTCCTTGTGGAGGGTGTCAATGATTGTCTTCAGGACAGCAGTCTTCCCCATGACTGTGTAGCCTACTGAACCAGACTTAGAGACCATTTAAAGGCTTAGGAAACCGTTACAGGAGATAATCAGCTGATTAGAGTAGGACATCATGAGTCTACAATATTTAACTTTTTCAGTCAAATGTTCTAGGATACTGAAATTTGGGTTTTCATTAGCTGTAAGCCATAATCATCCAAATTAAAAGAAATAAACACTTCAAATGTTTCACTCTGTGTGTAATGCCTCTGTATAATATATGAATTTCACCTTTTTCCATGATATTCTAATTTACTGAGATTCACCTGTGTCAGTCTAACTGCAGAGTATAGTAGTATAACCATGCATATAAACTAGACCGCACCATTTCAATGATATGCAATCTACATAATGTATTTGTGACCTGCTAGGGAAGTTACCCGGCTACTTATGTAATGT
This sequence comes from Osmerus eperlanus, assembly GCF_963692335.1. Lineage (NCBI taxonomy): Eukaryota > Metazoa > Chordata > Actinopteri > Osmeriformes > Osmeridae > Osmerus > Osmerus eperlanus. Next base: position 395,841 of record NC_085039.1, on the reverse strand, counting down.
TACAACACTGGATTAAAATCAAAATGATTAGAGCTACGTCTAAATTCATTTACACAAGTTTCTTAGTTTGACCCGTCTGACACACTCGTCGACACGAGTGTGGATTGCTATGGCATAATGCTTGTCTGAACGTCCTGCCCCGATCCCGCCCTGATCCCGCCCCAATCCCGCCCCCTAATTAGCTTAAGGATGAATAAATACAGAAATAAATGTATAGATTAGATTTCATTGTAATATATGAGTTTCAACTTTTGAATTTACTAATCAAAATAAACAAACTTTTCCACAATATTCTAATTTACTGAGGTACACCGATACTCATAGTTCAAGCAGTGCATTTGTAAGGGAGCGTGCTGCACATGTCATTATCAACAGGATTTGGAAAATCAACCGATGCAATAGGAGCTGTATTCCAATTTAAGAATGTCTTCAAGAATCTCTTTAAGAATCTCTTCATACCCTTCATGTGTTGTCATTAAATGTAACTTGGAAACAAGTAGTTTGTTCTGCATCTTTATTTAATCTTTCCCTACTATATAGTATCATTTTATGCATGTGTAGTGCACAATGATTAAACCTCAAGGACTTGGTTGTGAAAGGATACAGTACAACTACATGATAGTCAACATGACTATTCAAATATGTACACGTTATTTTAGTCTCTGCTATGAAAAGAGTGTAAAGGGTGACACAATAAAGGTAACGCTTTTGTCTACACCGCGCTGTCTTGGTCTTGCACCTAGCATCTTGGATTTCATAATGGTTGGGTGTGATGCATGGGGATGTATTGCATGCTCCAAATAGGGAGTCGTGATGTAGGCTACGGCTTCCCAGCTGATAGTAAGAGGAGAAAGAGGTGGTTTGCTAAAGTCAACAGGAGCAAACTCAATATAACTCAATAACGACCACAATTAAAAGCATAGTAATGACAAAAAAACTGGTTTAAATATAAGACAGCCCACTCCATCACATTTTCCCTCATCCAGAAATCTCTCATCCAGTGGTCTCCCATCCAGCGCTCCTTCAACTAGTGGTCTCCCATCCAGCGCTCCTTCGTCCAGTGGTCTGACATCCACCTCCAAGGCACTGGGCCTCCTTTTCAGCTCACATCAACATCAGTAGCAATGCCAGACTGCAAGGGCCATAGACACACACACATAAACAGACAGTAAGCTGTAATGATAATCACATGATGGACTGAATGTTACAATGGTCTCTAACTCATAGTTTGATGGTTCCTTGACACTGTATAATATCATCCAATTTCTTACTGTACCAACTCCCAGACTTTGGTGCAAATAAGCGACCACAGTTACGGATTAATAATTAAATACAGCTTTCCTCTCACACAAACTTGTTTGTAGGCATTAGTTTCTCAATAAATATAAATAGTGCACTAAATTAGCTAGCTACACTTAACATTACATAAACAGGTCATCACTCACTTCGTAGCACATTGTTTTTGCTACGTTCTGGCTTCTACATGTCTAGCTAGCATCAAAAAATCTCGGCACTTTAAGATACTGAAATGTTAAATGTACTAGATGCCAGAAAATGGGCCAAGAACTTCCACATTCTTACCTTGGCACAACTTCATCATACAGTACAGTACAACTGTTCCTCAACGACGATGCTGCTGTGTTTGAAACTGATGCTAGCTCGCTCTAGTTCTAACTAGCCTACAGTACAGTACAGAACCATGAACGTAAAGGCAATTGACGCAACTCTTTCTCTTTATGACTCTGCAGGCAGCTAAATGGTACAAATTGGTATCCAGAGCCTCAACGCGAAAAAGTTAAACATCTTGACTAGCATTTTTTTTAGCAAGGTTAGCTAGCCAAAACTCTCATATCTCGCTATGTATTGCGTGTGTGCAGTCTTTTGTTTACTAAGGTAGTCATAGCAACCCCAGGCATGGAAAGTCCATCTTCGCACTCTGATACCGATCAACCAATGGGGTTAAGGTGACACCGTGACATACATTGATTGACAGCTTACCTCATTAGCTTAAGGACAAGGAAATACAGAAATAAATGTACACAGAAATAAATAAATACAAAAATAAATAAATACAGAAATAAATGGCCATGTAAATAAATAAATACGTAATTATAATGTTTTCATACATTTATTTTTATATATATTTTTTTTTTTATGTATAAATACATTTATTTATACATTTATTTATTTTTTATTTTGGCAGGTTTGGTCCTCCATAGCTTTGTTCTTCAAGAACAAAATAACTTTTATCAGAGCTAGTATTATTAATAGTGGGGTCGAAACTGACATCAGTAGATTCTGCAACATAACCATGAGCACATTTACCTGTATCACACTTAGTGAACTTTCCAAAATTGTCAGCGAATCTAACTCCACAACCTCAGATATTGATCCTATACCCACAACATTCTTTAAGCGAGTGTTTGATAGTGTCTCAGGTCCGGTGCTAGAGATTATAAACACATCCCTTAGAACTGGCGTCTTCCCAGATGCCTTCAAAACAGCTGTTGTAAAGCCCGTATTAAAGAAACCCAAATTGGATAACAGTCTACTTGCAAATTACAGACCAATATCAAACCTTCCATTTATTAGTAAAGTACTGGAAAAGATAGTTTTAGTCCAATTAAATTCTTTTCTTGAAGAAAATAACATCCTGGAAGTCTCGCAGTCAGGTTTCACTAAATATCACAGTACTGAAACTGCTCTCACCAAAATAATTAGCGACCTCAGACTAAACTCTGATGCAAATAAAGTCTCTATCCTTATCCTGTTAGATCTCAGTGCAGCATTTGATACAATTGATCACGACATCCTAATCAATAGACTGGAAAAGCTTATTGGGTTCACGGATAGTGTATTGAACTGGATGAAATCATATATCACAGGAAGGAAGTTTTATGTTAGTTTAGGTGACCATGGGTCCAAGAAACATGAGAACTGCTACGGGGTTGCTCAAGGAAGCTGCTTAGGTCCATTACTTTTTTCTCTTTATATGTTACCACTCGGCGACATAATCAGAGAACATAACATAGATTTCCATAGCTATGCGGATGACACACAACTATATATATCCACTGAACCCAACGATGCAACGGCCATCAATTCCATTACCAACTGCCTGTTGGCAATAAACAAATGGATGAATGATAACTTTCTTAAATTAAATGAAGACAAAACCGAAGTCCTACTATGTGGCCCCAAATCCAAAAGAGAGATGCTTATTAAGAATCTTGGAGGCTTAACCCCCTGTCTTAAACCAGAGGTGACGAGTCTCGGTGTAATCCTGGACTCAGATTTGAATTTCAACTCTCACATTAATAAAGTGACCAAAACAGCTTTCTTTCACCTGAGGAATATAGCAAAGGTACGACCATTCATAAACCAAAATGATGCAGAGAAGTTAATTCATGCTTTTATATCCAGCCGGCTGGACTACTGTAACGCACTTTTCACTGGTCTTCCCAAGAAAACCACTGAAAGACTACAGCTCATTCAAAATTCTGCAGCTAGATTATTAACCAAAACTAAAAGGAGAGAACACATTAGTCCTGTCCTAGCTACTTTACACTGGCTCCCTGTTACCTTCAGAATTGACTTTAAGGTCCTTTTCCTCACATACAAAGCTCTACACGGACAAGGACCTAGCTACATTGCTAACTCCTTTATAAACTACACACCAGCTAGAACACTGCGATCATCAAATGCAGGCCTATTAGAGGTCACCAGAAGCAGTCATAAGAAGATTGGTGATTCGGCCTTTGTCAATTACGCCCCAAAACTATGGAACAAACTACCCATAAATATTAGGGAAGCAAACACTCTAGACATTTTTAAAAGACAGCTTAAAACCTACCTTTTTACCGAAGCATTTAAGTAATTTTATCTCAAAAGGGTTTTCCTACTTAGTTATATTACTGTAGAATCTTGGTTTAGTAAATTTGGGTCATTATTTGACTTGCTATTTTTACTTTGTCTAGGTCAGAGTTGGCAAACTCTGATAGCGTACAATAACTCTGGTCGCGGGAAGTATTTAAACAAATATGTAAAACAATCTGTATTCTTGATCTGAGGCAAAGGATCCGTTAACAGAGAATACGGCCCATACTCTTGACCTGGGGAAAGGATCTGTTAACAGAGTGTATGGTTTTATATATACAGACCAGGGGTGAACCAAATGTATATGTTACTTTTAAGATGCATGTTTAAAGTTGTTTTATCTCTTGAACAGAGATCTTATTGGGATTTTTATTTTTGTTTGAATTGTTTATCACTTGTATTATTGTTTTTATTGATTTTATGTAAAGCACCTTGAGCTACAATTCTTGTATGAAATGTGCTATATAAATAAAGTCTTACAGACCTTCAGGGGTGCTCAGCCCCCAATGAGAATGTGACATGAATACAGTGCCTTGCAAAAGTGCTAAACCCCCTTGCTAATAAATCCCTAATTTCACTGGATAACAATTAATTCATTTATGTATTATTATGCAAAATATTGCAGGAATGAAAAAACTAAGGACTACCAGCATCAAATGATAATAAACAATAATAATTGTTATTTTTTATTATTATTATTATTTTTAGGAGTGCTGAGATTAAATTTAGGGGTGCTTGAGCACCCCTAAAAAGGGTCTAAAATCGCCCCTTCTAGGAGGACTGATTGATAAGTGCATCATACATTTAAGGCATAGCTAAGACTTGCATACAGTACGTAATGGCACATTAGATAATATTTAAACTCAAGCTTGTGTGGTGCGTCGCTGTATATCAGTTGTAAAAATGACCCATCTGCAACCAACGTAAGCACACCCCACAATTTCCCCAGAAATTGTACCCTCTCTAGTTAAATTAATAATCGCATTGCAGGTCGATTTTAAAGGTTTGCCCCTAAATTTTCTGCTTGCGCTCCTAAAATTTTCAGTCAGGGGCTACGGTGCTCCTAGTAAAAAAAAGTTAGTCTGGAGCCCTGAGAGAGCATTTTAGAAACGCTTTTTCAACCCTGGGGGCACCAGGCAGTCACCCCCTGAGTCTTTCAGTGGGCCTGGATACACCCATGGGGACAGTATATTGCACTTATAATATTGGGGAAGCCAGAAGGAGAGGATGAAGTAATATAGAGGCTTGTCAACATATAGGCTACTTTTATCAATGAACATGCTTTATACAATTGAATAAAAAGTCTCCTTGATTCTTTGTGTTTCAAGATTACCTGGAAAAATGATAATATTCAGGTACTGCTTTGGAGCAAGGTATACCCTTCATACTTCCTGGCATAGTTACCTTTGCTAAACCTTTTTAAGTCACCAACCATGTTCAAGAATGTCCCACATGCAAAGACACACAGAGATGCAGACAGACTGAACAGTGGTCAAGGCTTGGCTACAGTGAGTTTGCTTCCTTGTGAGTGATTCCAGCAGACTACATAGTCTAGGCCAGGGGTCACTAATTGGCGGACCGCGGTCCGGGTCCGGACCTAGGCGGTTCCCTATCCGGACCCGGACCTATAACCAATATATTATTATGGAATTGATTCATTTTGACGGAACGTTTCCATTTTAACCGGCACATCTTTTTGTTCCAACTAAATGTGGTTTCTATCTTACTTGTCCAATACAAAGGTCCAATCAGGAGCTTTAATAACTGTAATCACCATGACAACTCACTCACTGAAAGTTGGTTGCAACCTCTGTGGGTCAGGTTGTGTGTGTCATTCGCAACAACGCAGGCTAATCGATTTGCTAACAGTACCTGTTTCTTCCTTAGCGAAAAACATGGCGTGCTCTAAACCCGGCGAAAATCCAAATCCAAAAATACCTAATTTCAGACAAGTATGCATTTGTGCTGCCGGTGGGGCGCACAAAACCGATGTGTTTAATGAGACGGTTGCCCTTGTCAATAGTGGTAGCTAATGTGAAACGTCACTATCATGGCCGTGGGAACTAGGAGTGCTGTAGCACCCCCTGACAGCACGAGAATTTCCAATGATATGACTTGAAAATTCACCACCGCGGCACAGCCCAGCCCCGCAGTAGCGGACTGGCCATCGGGAGCACCGGGAGAAGAATAACAATGGAAAACCAGGCTAAGAAACGTAAGGGTGGGGCTGAAACATTAAGAGACAAAAAGACATCACCTTCACTAGACAAGGTTTTACCAATTGAAAAACGGCTATGTTCATTTTACATAAAGCTCAAAAAACTATTTTGTGCTCAAATTAAGTATCCTAGCGTTCTCACAAACTAGCCACACATCAAAAAGAATATGCATGACCTATTTTTACTCCCAGTCCATCCCTACCGCCCCGCAACATTAAGAACCCCCCCAGCAGCACCCCCCTGATAAAATATCCTATGTTCCCGTGGCTATGGTCACAATGACACAAAGCATGGACACTTTGAACAAAATTACCCCCAGAACTCTGAGCAGGGCTCTATCCGACCAAAATGTGTACGGGTGCGGCTAAATTTTTTCCTAGGTCGCACCGGTACACCTAACCTCCTCGCATCCGCTGTCTCTCCACAAACGAAGCGTTTGTTATCCTAACACGGAACTGACACTCATGGTTGGATCACAGGGCTCTAGAGTGCGACCAATTTGGTGCGACTAAAAAAATTCTTAGGTCGCACCGGTGCACCTGTCCTCGCATCCGCTGTCTCTCCACGAAAGAAGCGTTTGTTCTACTTTGACGGAACTCACTCATGGTGGGATCATATTGTGGTCTAAACCAATCAGAGACAGAGATGGGGCGGGTCTTTGCCTCTGATTGGTTGTGGTCCAGATATCCCTTTAGGCCTACAATGCTCCGAGCTGTGATTGAAATTGCTACCTGAAGACTAGCGAACCAGTAAACGCAGAGCTGAGACGAGGAACAATGAAAAGAAATCGACCTATTGATAGTTTCTTTTTAAAGAAAAGTGGGCCTGTTCCCCCCAACACTCTCCCCGGTCAATGCTCCGACAAAAGCCCAGACATGGAGCCACCACGCCCTGGTCCTTCGTCGGAGATGGCATCCGACTCAGAGACGGAGGTAGAGCCTAACGAGCCTGAGCTAGGGACTCAAAATAAAAAGGAAAAAATATATTCCTTTCGGAAAGAGTGGTTAGACCGGTTTCCCTGGTTAAGGTTTGACAAGGAAGAGAAGGCAATGCACTGCATTTACTGTAAAACATGTGGCCAGAGCATGGCAGGGAACAGTGCATTTGTAAAAGGATCAACAACGTTTCGAATTGAAACGCTGAAAAAGCACAACATTTAAAAAATATAGCTGCAAGCAGCAATGAGGTGGCCAAGCAATCGAATGACCCATAAAACATGTTGTACATCCTCAGAAGAGGGTTACGAGTACACGCAACAAGTTTGGTGCGAATCCATCAAAGATTTGCTGAGATACGACCCAACTTCCTGTTTGCTGGCTTAACGGCACATTTTGATTGGCCGTACCGGGCAAACGGTTTTGAAAATCCAAAAAACATATGATGGCTTTTGTGAGGCTTGGTCTGAAGATGATCTCTGCCAAATTTGGTGAAGATTGGAAAACATTTGTAGGAGGAGTACAGAAAAAACGTTTTTTCAGTAATTCAAAATGGCGGCCGCATCAGATCGGCTGTTATCACAAGTTATCATGTGTCACACACGGGATGTCCCAAGATATCATGAGACAAAGGAATCTCTTAATAAAGGCAAACGAATCAACAGTTATTGGCCAAAACACATTTTTGCATCCTGCGGCCACGCCCAGTGATCACATGACACCAAATTGTTTGGACATCCTCAGATGAGGGTTCCGAGTCATCATACCAAGTTTGGTGTTGATTTCTCAAGGATTGGCTGAGATATGACCCAACTTCCTGTTTGGTGTCTTTGCTGCCGATTTTGATTGGCTGTACCGGACAAACGGTTTTGAAAATCAAAAATCTTTGGATAAATTCTGTGAGGGTTGCTCTGACGATGATGTGTGCCAATTCTGGGGAAGATTAAAGAAAAATTGTAGGAGGAGTAGGCTTTCAAAGGTTTTCGATAAAACCGGAAATGGCGGAAAATCTATATAACCGGAAATTGACGCCATAGGGTGTGTTGAACTCGTCTTGACCAAGGGAATCCAATGGTACCTCATTTTTGAAAATTGGTCATACGGTTCAAAAGTTACGTGTGTAAACACAAGTCCAACTTTGACCCGTTGGTGGCGCTAGAGTGCTCCAATGGGAGACATGAAACTTGGTGAATATAAAGAGGGGACTGTGCTTAATGAGTGTGCCAAATTTCAAAACTTTTTACCATACGGTTCTAGGGGCTGCCATAGACTCCAATGGCAGAAGAAGTGTAATAATAAATATAGCTGCAGGCAGCAATGGCGGGTTCCTCCTCAGCATTGCAAACCATTACAAAATTGACATGACACATACATGTATTTCATACATGTACACAACATTTCAATACAATTGGATCAATGGCTGATTTGAAGTCATTTTTTGAAATTCTTCACAAATTGTCACTGTAGAGAAATATCCATGCTGCCGACATTATGGGTTCTTGAGACTTCTTTGTTCCCCATTGGCAATAAGGCATGCGTACCAACTTTTAGACATTTTGGACTGACAGGGTTAAAATGCCACCCTTTTGAAAGTGACAACTTTGAAGCGTGTTCTGTCAGGCCACCTGTGCTCTGGTCAGGCCCATCATGCAGAGATCCATTCTTTAAAAGCTTTGATTACAACAATAACTTTATGAAAGTCAGAATACACTTTAGTAAAGGACGTGTGTAGTTTATGTACTACTACTGCTTGCTCTGCCCACACACTTTCCCCATCCATGCTGTTTCCCTCTTTGCCAGTGCGGGTGGTGCGGTGGCCGCATGAGGTTTAGGTGTAGTCCAAAAGTTGCCTCCCACAATCAAAACATATTAACCGCAACATTGTTTTCAAACTTTCTCAAAGATGGCTTGAAAACCACAGATATTGACTCTCTTCTTGAGTAGATCTCTTTCCAGAATCTCAGTCAATCCAGAATCAAGATTAGCCTCATAGGCAATTGGTCTGGTCTAGGGCACAGCCCACGTTCAGCTCCTTGCAAGTATAGCCTGTGATAGTAAAATGGCCGACTCTCTGTTCCCATTAAACTACACAGCATGCACACTCAAGGTGACCAACAAGATTATATTAACTAACAAACAATGGCCGGGTTTCCCAGATTCGTTAAGAAGCTCTTAACGCTAAGAGCTTCTTAAGAGCGTTCTAAGAACGCTCTAGAACGCTCTTAGAACGCTCCTAAGAAGCTCTTAGCGTTAAGAGCTTCTTAACGAATCTGGGAAACCCGGCCAATAACATTACAAACATCTAACTGAACGAACACAACAACTGAAATCCCTTGCGTAGCTGTTGTTTTTTTAACATGCCGCACTGCATGCTGGGTACCCAAGAGCGCTGACGCTGATTATCTAGCTGTGCTCCGACTGCGTGATATGACGAGATGCTAGTGGTGCGCTGAGGTCTCAGAGTCTCCTGCCCGAGTTCAAGTTCTGCCCGATTAGCAAGCTATTTTTACTAATGTTTTGTTAGCAATTGAATGGTAATGCAAGCTAGCTAAAAACAATGTTAGTTAGCTTGGCTAAACTGGTTTTCATAGCAACAGAAATCAACAAATCAGATCAGTCGAACTTTATTCAGAAATGGGGGGATGGCGGGAACATTAAAGGTGTAGGTACAGTAAAAGTGAAATGGAACGCGTCTTTCTGCCTTGAAGCTGCGTGCGCATCAACAAGACCCCATCTATATGTAAAGATAACATCCAAGCTAACAATTTCGCCAAATCTGACTGCAGCTTTGTATACCATATGTACCGTGTTATGGTTGTTTGAGTTAAACAACTTGCTAAATGAATTAAATGTCAAATCCAACTATAAATGTATAAATCAATCAAATCTGAATTTGTTTTAAACCTAGAGGTTTAAAAGGTTACCTTTGCCTAAACTGACATGCACCAACTCAGAGAACTGAGTTTCAACAGCCATTTACACATTTAGTCTCTATTTGTTACTCTATTCTTAAGGCATGTTTAACTTAATGTCTGCACCTCTCTGTCACCAACTGTCTCTGCAGTGGGGGCTTCACAGGGTGTCTACAGGTATAAACAAGTTAAATGTAAGACCTTTTAATACCACTTCCAAATGAACTTAAAGACCAAACTTACGATGGAAATACAAATCAAAAGTGGAAATATACAGTCATCTTTCCAAGTAAACACTGATGTCTGTTCAATATGAACAGTATGGTAAAATGACAATAATCGGTTGAGTTTAAGAACATTGACTAAATGTGTGTAATGCGGAAGGATAACACAAAAATGTAATTGCTGTCCTAAATTATACTTATTATTACACTAGGGTGGAAATGGTGGAGCAGAAACTAACAATTCCATGAATCCCATGGAAACAAAGGCAAATGTGTGAGATGTACTGATGTGGAGCACAAATGCTCCAAGAAGCAGTACTTCTCTTGAGTGGTTTTTATTCAGATGAATAATCATTGGATTCAGGTCAAAAGTCTATCACTTGAACTAGTTTCATCACTTAAGACACAAAGTCAGCAGCTTGGCATACTGGCACATGGAAAGGATTAAACATTTAGACTTTCATCAAAGTAATGCTGGCTTGTCCTTTTTCATCAATGTCCTCAAAAAAGCAGGCTGCAGAGCTACTGTGTCTGTGGGGTGACTGTCTCTGGAGGGCTGGCAGGCAGGGGCAAGCAGGGCCTGCAGGCAGGCAGGCAGGCAGGCAGGCCAGCTGGATCAAGCTGTTCTGGGGTCAGGGCTGAAGAGAAGCTGTCCAGCTAGAGAGGGGTAGTCCAGCAAGGGGTCTGTGTGGATCTCACCATCCTCGAGTCTGTTGCATCCTCTGTTGAACTCTGTTGAGCAGGCCTCTGCATGACCCTCCAGACCTGTCAAAGTGAAGAAAGGGTCCATGTCAGTTGTGAAAAATGAAGCTTTTCCCATCTACACTTGATACAGACTTCAGTTTTGACTGTGAAATGCAGTGTCATTACTTGAACTTGAATCCAAATGTGTTGACCTCATGGAGACCCATGCAGTCACTCAAAACACAGGTTCGATTCCAGGCTCTGGCAAGAGTATTTACCTCTAAACTGGTCAATATATACACATCTGACAAAAGACCAGCTCGACCTTTGCTTGTAAACAGTGATTCTGACTGTAAGAGACCTTTAAATAGCCTGACTTACAGAAATTGGCAAAACTAGCCTGGCTAACGTAGGTCGCTTTCTCAGGGCATATGACGAATGAAACAGGCTCGCCTTGAAAAAGTCTCCCTGCCGCATAGGCTTATTACAAAGACTTTCACGCCAAAAATCACCATTATGAGCCGACAGGTCTGTGGGGACTTGCTTTTTCTCCTAAAGGCTGCTCTCCTCGACCTTTTTGATGAACAATTCGCCGAGATGCAAAATGACTCACTAATTAAAAACACAGAGGAAAAAAGCTAGAGCTACAGTAGCTACTTTTCGAGTTTGGTTTTCCGTCACTTCAGAATCACGATCTAAAAGGTCTAAAAGTGCTAAACCTTCACCATAATTCAAGAGTAGTGTACTTTCACAAACCCAATCATTAATTCTAGCTTAAAATGTGTAAAACCAGGACTTACCGAAAGTGGCTGCCTCCAACACGGCTTTCACGGGAGACGACTTTCACGGGACACGGGAAACAACAATGGCCGCCGAAAAATAATTTATATTCGTAACAGCGAGCTGCGATTGGAAGCGAAATGAAACAGGGGCTAAAAAACGAGGGTGGGGGCTTGGTTAGCACACATTTTCAAGAAAGCATGCGTGTGTCAAGGGGCTCTGGCCCCTTGTGTGTGTGAGAATGTGGAGCACGCGCGCACAGGAGCAAAGGGAGAGAGGATTTGGGGAAACAGCCCTAGAAATTAGCCAAGCATGCATGTTTCAAATATTCACTAAAAATCGAGTTTTCATGTTACAGTCAACTTTTTCTCAGATTTGTGTACTCAACATTCTCAAGAGTCTTCATATGAACTAGTGATTGAATCAGAGTATCAGTTTTTGTCCGGCGGATGTGTAAAGCATTATTTTAGCATTAGCAATAAATTTAATTTGCTTTATATCAATCATTTTTAGAGGTATGAAGTTGCCTTTGCACATGGTAACATGTTGTAGTGTCTTCCACGTGACATACCAAGTTTGGTGTTGATATCTCAAAGATTTGCTGAGATTTGACCAAACGTCCTGTTTGGTTGCTTTGTTGCAGATTTTGATTGGCTCTACCGGACAAACGGTTTTGAAAATCAGAAATCCCTACGATAACTTTTGTGAGGCTCAGTCTGGATATCATCTATGGCAATTTTGAAGAAAATTCGACCAAAAATGTAGGAGGAGTAGGGAAAAAACGCGTTTCCTTAATCTTTATTGTACAGAAAAATCCAATATGGCGGCCGTTATAGCTTCTTGAGGCTTTTTTATTCCTCATGAGAAATAAGGCATATGTAATGAATTTCAGAATTTTGGGACTTATGGCCTGCAAATGGCATCAATTTGAAAATTGACATATTGGGGCGTGGCCTGTAGCGCCACCTATTGTCTCACATGGCCCATGTTTGGTATGGTAGTTACTAATGGTCTGCAGTTTCAACATGCCAAATTTCACAACTTTTTACGGTACTGGTCTGGGGGCTGCCATTGACTCCCATGGGTAAAAAATAATAATAATACCACCAATAACAATAGGGTTCTCCTACCGGAGGAACCCTAATAAGAAAAGGTAGAAACACTTAAGTGGCTTCGCCGCTTCGCGGCTTGGCCACCAAATATAGCTGCAAGCAGCAATGGAGGGGCCAAGCAGTCCAGAGCAGGACATGGCCTCCATAGCACTTGTGCAACAATTAAGTCACAACAACCTGTTGCACTCATGCAACACACCAAGTTTGGTTAAAATATATGTTTGCGTTCAAGAGTACTGATAGTTCAAAGTTATTTTTCTGGTATAACACTGCAGGCCTCCTCTGCTCCTCATGGGAACAATGGAACCCAAGTTTGGTGACAATCGCGCAAATGGTTGCTGAGATATGCTCTTGCGCCTCGTTTGGCGGCTTCGCCACCGCTTTTGATCGTCTCTACCGAACAAACGTTTTTGAAAATTGAAAATTCTTCTGATTGCTTTTGTGAAACTGGGTCTTAAGATCATCTTTGCCAAATTTGGTAAACATTGGACAAAAATTGGGGCGTGCAAAAGGTTTTTATACTTTTCCATGAAATCCAAAATGGCGGCCACGTCCGTTCGAATTTTATGAAAAGTTATTAATAGTCAGGCTTGATATCTCACAAGACATCAACAGACAAAGAAATTACTTTATTAAGGTAAACACTTCAACAGTTATTAGCCAAAACACGTTTATGCTTCCGGCCACGCCCCCTTTTAGTCCCATGACACAATCTTTGGAGGACATCCTCAGAATAAGTTTCCGAGGCGGCCTACCAAATTTAGTTTCACTGCCTCAAACAACTGCTGAGATATGACTTCACTTCCTGTTTGGTGGCTTTTCTGCTGATTTTGATTGGCTGTCACGGACAAACGGTTGTGGGTATCAAAATGCTCTACCATAACTTTTGTGCGGCTTGGTCTGAAGAGCATATCTGGTAATTTTGAAGAAGATTTGACAAAGATTGTAGGAGGAGTAGGCTTTCAAAAGTTTTCGATAAAACCGGAAATGGCGGAAAATCTATATAACCGGAAATTGACGTCATAGGGTGTGTTGAACTCGTCTTGACCCAGGGAATCCAATGGTACCTCATTTTTGAAAATCGGTCATACGGTTCAAAAGTTACGTGTGTAAACACAAGTCCAACTTTGACCCGTTGGTGGCGCTAGAGGACTCCAATGGGAGACATTAAACTTGTTGAATATAAAGAGGGGACTGTGCTTAATGAGTGTGCCAAAAATCACAACTTTTTACCATACGGTTCTAGGGGCTGCCATAGACTCCAATGGCAGAAGAAGTGTAATAATAAATATAGCTGCAAGCAGCAATGGAGGGGCCAAGCAGTCCAGAGCAGGACATGGTCCTGCTCTGGACTGCGCCTCTGATTGGCGCCGCCGTGAGTCAGAGGTAGCACAGTGCAGCTAGCTTGCAGCACTAAGGACGAGTATGGCGATTGGTGGCGACCCACGAGAGATAGCGGACCCGCCGGCCGTTTTAAGATTGCAAGTTTGGGAAAACTTTGGTTTCCCATTCAGTTACAGTAGTACAGGCGAGAGAGTGGTGGATAAGACAAGCACTATGTGTCGGCGTGGTTTAGCAGTTGTGGGCAGGGACGTGCAGTCTGGGTAGGCAAGGTAGGCACTGCCTACTGTTGGAAAAATTGATGATGTAACACATTTATCCTGTATAAGAATGATTCTGTGTTCAGTATTCCTTGGGTGCAGAGAGGCCTATCCCCAAATCTGAACTCTGGGTAAACATACAAGACCCTTATCTTGGGGCTGAGGACTTAGAAGAAGGGGGTTGGTGTGGTTGTTTTAAGGAGATACTTTGTGACAAGGACTATAGGTGGAGACGCAAGGTCTGGTGACCATTTGTTGACACCTATGTGAAGGAGTTTACGACCCCAGGACCGGAGATCCTGTTGTTGTGTTTCAATCAGGGTTGATGTCGTAAACACGCACACACGTAAACACGCACGCACACATGTGGCGCGCCAGGTCTATGCAAGGGAGCCATGAAGAAGAGCCTTGGGACATTTGCATGCCTTTGTCTTAACCAATGACTGTATGCAGACATAACATGCTAGCAGACAAACTTTGTAGCACAATGGCGTGTGATGTTTTTGGCTCCTTGTGGGCCGGCCGCAAGCAATAAAGCTTTCTTAAACTTGTTCCCCGACTTGACTGTGCAATGCTTGATAGATTAATATTCCTGACACCTACTCTGCCAAAATTCAAACGTAAACATTTTCATTAAATCATTTTATTTAATAAACTATTTTTACTGTTTATTCTTGTGATTTATATATGCAATGTGCGTGTTATTCCAATTGTTTAGACATTACGATGACGAATGTAGCAGTTACGCATAATCAAATACAAAAAATTGTAGAATAAGCAGTGCTTTTACTGTCCGTTCACTGCGGACGACAAGCGAAAAACTCACTTGTGCACTTCGATCCTGTATTCTTCAACATGTACAGTACCAGTCAAAGGTTTGGACACATTTTCCCATTTAAGTGCCTAGCCTCTTACTGACATCCCCGCACGTCACTGGTTGTGGGGTATATGACTAGAAATACATCTAACATGCTAACGCATATAACGCATCTGGCGTGTGCTAAATGACTAAAAATATCCGACGCCATTAACCAGGTGTGCCAATCACTGGAACGAGACAAAAAATGTTTTTCAACTTCTCCCTACAGTGCTTAACCAGCCATTAGATACACATACAAATAGGGCCAAATAAATTACTGACGCAATCGGAATTTACATGTCATCTTCAATGCGCCGTATTCACTCATAGAGGAACCTGGTTTGTTTTGCTTTTCCCTCCATTGTACCGAACTCGTACCGAACCGTGATGTCGGAACCGCGGTATGAACCGAACCGTGACTTCAGTGTACCGTTCCACAACTAGTGTGTAGCGTATCAAAGCATTGTTCATCATTGTTTAATGCATTAGGCTAAATGTTGTAGCCTATGTAGGCTATTTAAGTTGATTTTCTATCAATGTAGCCTACATATTAAACTGTTGAGAATAAGAAAATGAGAATGTCCGTGGTAAATCATTGTTTTCCCGTTGGGTCAGTGTTACAGGAACGTCTGGTTAAGCAAGAACACGGTCTAGCCTGCCCCGGACCAGGCTAGTTTCGAAGCATACGTTACCATAGTAACCGAGTTCGAACTACGTTGAGCTAGCTTTATGGAACCGAATGAACTAAATGAGTCAGACTAACTGACATAAGTCTGGCTTATTCGGTAAACTCTCTTTATGGAACAGGCCTCAGGAGAGTTCCAAGCGTCAACAAATGTAAAACTGAACTTATTGCTGATTTAACATTATGATAAAAACACAATAGTGAGATGTAATGTACAGTAGGCTACGATGTACGCTGATATTATTATTAGTAGATGTACTTAGGGAAACAGTAATTAATTTCACTATAGCTAGTCTAGCTAGCTAGGGAGTAGGGACACAGCTAGTAGTTACATAATAAACTACTCCATCGCCACAGAAATGTATAATCAACTGTAGTTATTATATCGAACCTGCTCGGTGAATCTTGATTTCAGGTTGAGTAACAACGTCCAACAACCGTTGCAGTCGCGCACTCACCTCCTTCGAACGAGAAATCTCCTCTTCGAACTCTGCAAACGATTTTTCAGCGGCAGCAAATATCTCCAAAGCTGCTGTTGTTAATCGCTCAGTGATAAAATCCTTGAACACCTCTAGTTTGGACATTTTGGTGGTGAAAAACTCGAATAGTTTACTAAATTATAGCTCGAGAAAGTTAGCTTTTTCCTTCAAGCGCTTTCTTTCTAGCCGGATGTACACAACTCAAGCTGTTCCGGTGATCAGTGCACTGGCTTCTTCTACATTTACATTTTACATTTTAGTCATTTAGCAGACAGTCTCATCCAGAGCGACTTGCAGTAAGTACAGGGACATTCCCCTGTACCTTGACCAATGAAGGATTCAAAATCTTTGTGTCTATTCCAATATGTAATGATGGTAATTCAATGACACAAATCTGTGTTCTAGAAAGAGTGGTCTGGAGTCGCAGAGGTCCGATAATATCAGCTTTAATCCAGCAGTTGGAAATCAACAAGTACAGAGCTCTGGGGTTGTCTACGTTTCCCTACCCGCAACAGAGTTTGGGCTGGTTCACGAAGTCCAACTGGCTATCTGTCCCTCCCCAGCATATATTTATACAGTGCAATTGAAAAACAAGTATCAAAAAAGGGTTGAGCTTGTTCTCTCGTGCATCAGGGAGTTGTTCTTGCCTACGCGTCCCACCTGCTCGGGTGCCGTCTCCACCCGGTTTCAAGGTTGTTTCTGAAAATGAAGAGATAGAGACACAAAGAACAGCCTGCTTCCCACACCCAGTGTGAGACCCAATGTTTGAGCCTGAGCACACTTCTAAGTTCATAACTTTAATAAGCACAATGCATAACTTTAATAAGCACAATATATTCTTTAATCCCTCTTTTGATCTCTGAAAACACCAGAGATCAATCAACATAGCCCGGACCAACCACCGCCTCCTCGTCCTGGTCAGCCAGCCCCAGCAACGGCATTTGGAACCCCTTCGTCGGGTTCTCCTCAGCCGAGACAATGATCCTGTTACACAGGGACCTGATACATGGGATACAGCAACAATCATGTTGATATTGATATAGCACACTCTTAAGTAAAATAGCGGAAACCTTCTTAGTCCAGTACAATTCTAGTGTGGTCAAGCAGTATCACTCTTGGCCTAGTCGTAACCCTCTTTTCTGGACTCTTAAATTCGTAGCAATAGCAAACGGTTCACTGGCCCTTCTCCACCAACTCCTGCAATGTACGACTGGATTCTGGAGCAGCACAACACATGCTGCAGTGGTACCACGTACTTCATTTCCCCAGCACCCTTAGGGCGTGCAAGGTTCTCTCGATGACCTTGAATGGTCCTGTCCATAAATGTACAACAGGCTTCCCCGAACACCTGATGACGTATTGGGGCAGGTGGGTCAGGTGGGGCAGGGTCTTCAAGGGGAAGGGGGGGGGGGCAGACCACTCCTAGGTCTGATGGGGCATAGGGGCAGATGGGGCAGGGTCTCCAAGGGGAAGGGGTAGATCATCCAGTGAGAAGGGGGGGGGGACAGGGTCTCCAGGGGAATGGGGCCTTAGAACAGGGGTTAGGTAGTCAGACCCGCCGGTCTGACTCGTCCTGAAGCAGAAAAGAGTTACAGTCCCAGCATCACCTTATCTCCCATGATCAAGCAGTAACTGAGTCAAATGAGATGCGAACAGTCGAACACCAATGATTAAACACAGATATTGAAATCAAGAACCCATTTCAGGATTTAAAGTGGATATTTTTAAAGTTCAAATAAATCCCTCCTTTCACACCCTTATAGGGTGTGACAACAAACCCAAATTCAAAAAATATCCCATTACCGATTACACAATGTTGACATACAATAATGATGAGACTATGGAGCGTTATAGCCAAGTGGTGTGGACACACTGGACACAGTGGGAAAACCCTAATGATGTTATAGGGGAAAACCCACCGTCACTCCAGAGTGGACATTCGACATCCATGTATCCATGGCAGACCTGGACATGCTCACAGGCCCCCTTCACCACATACATACAACTTTAGCCAAGCTTTTAGAATTGCAATAAAATAAACTAAATTCGAAACAAATAGAAAAACCAGAAATTAGACAGGATATTTTAAAGTTCTCATAAGATCCCTCCTTTCATTGATAACTTTAATCAATACCCAATCTCCTCGTTTGACTCCTCCACTCTTTGGTTTACTGCTTCACCTGGAACAGAATTTAGCAGAAGACATCTCTTTTCTAGTTAGCATTTTTTTATAAAATTGGTTAACCATTTGATTCGCCTCTTCATCATGCTATGTGAAAGGTTTAAGTTGTGGTATTACATATGATCTCCAATAAATCAATTCAAATGGTGTTATGCACCTGGTATAGGACTGGGAAAGACTTCAGTTCACATAGTAAACATACTGTATCTATAATTACCAGGCAGTATTTTCCCTTCAGTTTTCTTATTGTTGAGCAAACACATGTAACAGCATCTAAAAAACGAGCCCCCATATTCAACTCCTATTAGTCATGCCTAGAAATGACAATCTGTTTCTTTGTTCCCTTCTTTAGAAAATCAACTGTTAGTCTAATTTATTTCACTCCAAAAAACCTTTTCTGTCTTTTAAAACAGTTAAGTTTAAGACCAATATTGTTTTAGATTCTCTATTTTACCAAATCACACCTCTTTTTATCAAAGATATGATAAAAGCAATTTTCATTATGCCAAACCAGAATCCGTATGCTTCTTAAATGAAATATAGACCAAATAATGTTCTTAATGTAGCTATTAACCAAACATTTTTCCCAAATATATTTTCTATAAAGGTCAGATAGGTAGAACTTCATAACTCGTTTTGCTGCAGTTCAAAACGAGCCAATTAGCTCAAACCATCATAACCACAATTAATCAGACTTGATGAGTGTTCCCAAATTATTTCAGAACTGAATGTTATAATAATCCTCTTCATGCACTAATACCATTTATTAATACAACATTATCACAGCCTAACTGTTTATCCCAAACAGTATGCCAGGCTCTGATAAAACTCTCAAATAAAACTTGAAACCAAATTACAATTAAACTCCAAATAAAAGTACATTTAGTTATGTTCTCTTTCTCATTTTTAACCAAATTACATCTAATACCTTTATCAAAACTCTTAAAAACCCTAGATTTTACTATTTTGACTTAAAATGTTATCCCATATACCTTTCCAATTGCTTCCTCATAATTTTTCACATACATTTCCTCAAACCATTCTTTGACCAACACAGCTGGTTTGCTCTAGTATAACTCTTCCAATTGTATTAGAACCAATTTATAAACCAGGGGTTCAATTTCTGCATTTTTACTGAATACCCTCACACATCACAGATTTTCCGCCTATAAATCCAAGTTCTGGTCGGAAAGGCTTCAAAAAATAAAACCCTCCCTGTTTGGCTAGGAATTATAACAAATGTTGATCACGCATTTGTTAACCACCAAACTTGGGATTCATCTAAACGAACACATCTATCAGCATTAATACTCACATAATTATGCAGAACTATACCCTCTGGGATCACCTTTGTAAGATCTCAAGTAACAGGACTCTTTTAGCCCCCACCTTTCTCCAACTCTCCTCGGGATTTCTGTAACTTCTTGGTCAAAGAAAAAAGCACGAGATTGATAAAAGTGAGTGATTTCACAATTTAAAAACTTGTTAGACTTTGCACCGAAGGCAATTATGTTCCTCGGAGGACACCTAGTGGATCTTTTTATTTTTTATTTTATTTTTTAAAGAACGACAGATCTGTTTAAAATACCGTTCTGCTCAACCCGACTCCACACAAATATTACTTTTTCACAGATATGTTTAAAATACCGTTCAACTCAACCCGACTCCACACAAATATTACTTTTTCACATCAATTCAATTCTGTAACCCTCTTGTACCGGAGAGGACAAAGAAAAGACACACCACACTCCTCTCTATTTTTATTAAACTCAATCTGACTCCACACAAATAGACAGTGAAAAAGACAAAGACAACGAGTTTAGGGACTCTAACCCCTGGAAAGGACTCGAACCTCCCCTTAGACAAGGACAACGAGTTTAGGGACTCTAACCCCTGGAAAGGACTCGAACCTCCCCTTAGACAAGGACAACGAGTTTAGGGACTCTAACCCCTGGAAAGGACTCGAACCTCCCCTTAGACAAGGACAACGAGTTTAGGGACTCTAACCCCTAGAAAGGACTCGAACCTCCCCTTAGACAAGGACAACGAGTTTAGGGACTCTAACCCCTGGAAAGGACTCGAACCTCCCCTTAGACAAGGACAACGAGTTTAGGGACTCTAACCCCTGGAAAGGACTCGAACCTCCCCTTAGACAAGGACAACGAGTTTAGGGACTCTAACCCCTGGAAAGGACTCGAACCTCCCCTTAGACAAGGACAACGAGTTTAGGGACTCTAACCCCTGGAAAGGACTCGAACCTCCCCTTAGACAAGGACAACGAGTTTAGGGACTCTAACCCCTGGAAAGGACTCGAACCTCCCCTCAGACAAGGACAAAACACCAAAACGGTTGATTTCCCACCACTGTTGGTTTGACTAGGTACGATGAAACATAGTAATCGTCTAAATTTGGTTCTCAGTTCCGAATAGCAGTACTTTGAATTAACAGGTGTCTGCTTACCTTTTTTTATGTTGAGGCCTCTGACGATTACGTCTGTCTCCTCGCACCGGTGTATGGGTCTCTCCCCCGATCCGTCGGTCTGGCCGGAATCCTCTGGACTCCCTCTTTTCAGCGTCGGGGTCACCAGTTGAAGGATTCAAAATCTTTGTGTCTATTCCAATATGTAATGATGGTAATTCAATGACACAAATCTGTGTTCTAGAAAGAGTGGTCTGGAGTCGCAGAGGTCCGATAATATCAGCTTTAATGCAGCAGTTGGAAATCAACAAGTACAGAGCTCTGGGGTTGTCTACGTTTCCCTACCCGCAACAGAGTTTGGGCTGGTTCACGAAGTCCAACTGGCTATCTGTCCCTCCCCAGAATATATTTATACAGTGCAATTGAAAAACAAGTATCAAAAAAGGGTTGAGCTTGTTCTCTCGTGCATCAGGGAGTTGTTCTTGCCTACGCGTCCCACCTGCTCGGGTGCCGTCTCCACCCGGTTTCAAGGTTGTTTCTGAAAATGAAGAGATAGAGACACAAAGAACAGCCTGCTTCCCACACCCAGTGTGAGACCCAATGTTTGAGCCTGAGCACACTTCTAAGTTCATAACTTTAATAAGCACAATGCATAACTTTAATAAGCACAATATATTCTTTACCAAGGACACAACGTTGGCACGGCCGGGAATCAAACCGAGCAATTTTATCGTTCATCTGCTCTGCTATGCTTCTTTTTTTTTTTTTTTTTCATCTGCTCTGCTTTGCTAGCCTGGCTCTGCCCTCCTACGTACTTCCGCTCAACTTTCATTTTGCTTCTGTACTAGGTCTGGCCATTCGGTACGTAAGTCAGATGTCTCAGGTTAATTTTCTATAGGCCAATCAGCGAACAGAGGGAGTGGCTGAGAACGATGACGTTGATGTCGTGCGCTAGTTTGTGTTGTAGTTCTGTAATGGCGGCGGAGAAAGATGCGAGCGAAGCCATTCGGTCCGTTGTGGCAACGCTGCCGAATATCCATAATCTAAAGCCGGAGCAAGAACAAGTTTTGCTGAGTTTTGATGGTGGCCATGATGTTGAGGCCCTCCTTCCCACGGGGTTCGGGAACAGTTTGATTTTCCAGCTACGGCCGCTAGCTCTCTTACAGTAGTGGTGAAGGAATTGGCTAAGGCGAACGCTAGCGATTGGTTATGGCAGATGAGAGTGGCTCTAGGCAGATCCAATAATCTTAAACTTCAACAGAGTACCCGCCCACAAGGAAGTCAACGCTTGTCAATTGAGCGAGCTGTACAAATGAAATGTACGAGAGTCTGGTTAGGACCAGGCTACTGCTATGCGCCCTCTGCTGACATCCTGAATGTGACTGTCAAGCTTGTGGGAGCAAATCTATGCAAAATTGAGAAAGAAGATTTCCACACACTATTTTACTTCCCGATTCCCATGTTTAAGCACATCAAAGAAAATCAGATAACGGGTCGTTTTTTCGTTTTCCGTTTTCTATTATCAAAACAGAAAACGGAAAATGGGTCGTTTTCCGTTTTTGGTTTGACTGTTTCTAAATGGTAGTCGGGAAACAGCTTGTTTCCTGATTTTGGTTTTCTTATTTCAAAACGAAAATCCACTGGCCGCAAAGTACACGGACCCATCTGCTGTGGTGGAGTTTGATCATTCGTGGCTTGACCCTTGTGTTATCTTCGGGTCATTCTGACCCATCAGTCATTGTGACCCACCGTCGTATTGCGACAACTTTACCGCATACAAAAACAAAATGAGGAATTTTATTTTAACCGTCGGGCTGTCTTAGACCCCCCACATTGCGAAGGTTAAAAGAAAATGCTATTTATTGTTTTTGTATTGGGTAAAATTGGGTAAACACAACGATGGTTCGTTGTGAACCTTTGGGTCATGTGACCCGAAGGCAGCACAAGGGTTAAGAGCTTTGGTCCCATTGGTTTCAATGGAAATAGTTCAGTGGTAAAGCATGTAATTAATTTGATAGCGTACAATATCTGGGGAAATTGTGGGGTGTGCTTGCGTCGGTTGCAGATGGGTGTTTTTGAAACTTATATTGTACAAGTCCTATTTGGGTATGCATACTTATTATTTATGAAGATTACATAGACAAAAATGTTTACATTTGTTGCTGTTCATTTACACTTCTAAAATAATAAGAGTATATGACACAGTGTTCTCTCTATATATTTTTTTTTCTATATCAGCCTCCTTCAATCCTGGTCATTGATCCTGGTTCGATATAGGCCGACGTTTCATCTATATGGAAACAGATTATGAGGTTGAACGGATTGAATGGGCGAAAACGGGACACAATTTCCCCTCATCTGTTGTTAAAGTGTGTCAATCTAGGTGGAGAAGGATACAAGTTTAAATGCCAGACCAAGGGGGTGTTCCATCAACGTTGCTAACGCAAGTCTCGCTAACACGAGTAAGTTTCACTTGGGTAAACGTCAAGTTCGACTTAAGCCTCAAGCCGTTCCAGTAACGTTCCGTTCCACACTAACAGTCAACGGTAATTCCTGGGCTGCCAACTTTTCTTTTTTCTTTTGTGAAAAGTTACTGTTTACAACGTTAGCTTGGCTACTTGTTTGGCATTGCCTTTTCAGCGTGAGATATAAGGTGTGGCGTGAGAGCGTGAGAAATGGTTGAAATGTGTGTCACATGGCGAAACCGTGAGAGTTGGCAGCTCTTTAATTCAAGATAGACCTCAATAAGCTGTTGCCGCAATTAACACTGCAAGGGAGATTTTTGTCAAACCACTACGACTGTTAAAATGCGTAAATTGTAGGCCTACAAAATCTACTTAACATAACTATATAGTTAGGCCTCCTGATAATTAGTGTAATTTGATGAGCTGTCTGAAACCGTTCTGACAGTATGGCTCAATATTCTCAACAGGAGATTGAGAATAATAGTTCCAAAAAGAACGTGGCAGCAATTGAAAATTGTAGGATAACATTCAAAACACTGAAGAAGGCCATGGTTAATTGTAATTTAAAAATAGTTTAGGGTTTTGTCAACATTTTAAAGTTTAAATGGTGGCTCTGAAAGATTGAGGAAGAAGAAGGATTTGGAAGTTTTAAGAAGTTTAAAGAAGTTTGAGAGGATTTGAAAGAAAACTCCATTGGAAACCCATGTTAAAAATATTATGAATATTGATTTATATTAATTCAAGCATAAGAGGTACAAAAGAGGTATAAAAGGTGAAAAGTCACAGCACCCATGGCCTGAAACCGCTGAATTTTTTGATAGCTGAACGGTTTTAATAGCTGAAGATTTGAAGGCGCTGAAAGGTGCCACGGAAGAAATAGAAGAAAAATTAAAGATTCAAAGAACAATACTTGGAATGCTGCTTCGAATCTTTAATCAACTTATTATTTTTCTTCTATTTCTTCCAAATCCTTCTTCTTCCTCAATCTTTCAGAGCCACCATTTAAACTTTAAAATGTTGACAAAACCCTAAACTATTTTTAAATAATTCAGCTTTTTGATATCTATTCAACTTTTTTCAATATCACTGATTATGAAATTATGATGATTATTATCGATCCAAATTACAGCACAAAGGAGTTCGCTAAAATATTGGTGGGGACAATTTTGTCATCTTAAAATATTGGTGGGGACTAGTACCTAGCGTCCTCCCCTAAATCTACGCCCATGGGCACCGGTGTGAGTGGTAATTTACCCCGAAAAGTGATCCCCATTTCGGTAGCTCTGTTTAAAGTTTTGTATCGCTTCCTGTTTCTCGGTGATGCGCGTGCGCGTGTTAAACTGATATGCACGTGTTCCCCTGGTCAGTACCTATCCAAAAAGTCTTCCCTGATGTTTCTACGAGGTTCCTAACTGGAGATGCATGTAAATGAAGACCATTTCCCAGCTTTGAATGCACGTTTCCAGCTTCAGAGAAAAGGGGCCTTAAAATTCACAGTTTTGCACCCAAACATGGGATTTTGCTGGGGATGGTTTCTAAATTCAAGTTGGGCACCGGTGTGAGTGGTAATTTTCCCCGAAAAAGTGATACCCAATTCGTTAGCTCTGTTTAAAGTTTTATTTCGTTCGCAGCGTCAAGTTAATGCGCGTGCATGTGTCAAACTTGACATGCACGTGTTCCCCTAGTCCATACCTATCTAACGAGTCTTCCCTGATGATTCTACGAGGTTCCTAACTCGAGATGCATGTAAATGAAGACCATTTCCCAGCTTTGAATGCACGTTTCCAGCTTCAGAGAAAAATTGCCTTAAAATTCACAATTTTGCGCCTGAACGTGGGATTTTGCTGGGGACGGATTCTAAATTCAAGATAGAATAAGGGGCACCGGTGTGAGTTGTTATTTTCCCAGAATAAATGATCCCCAGTTCGGTAGCTCTGTTTAAAGTTTTGTATCACTTCCCGTTTCGCGGTGATGCGCGTGCACGTTTCAAACTTCATATGCACGTATTCCCCTTGTCCATACCCATCCAACAAGTCTTCCCTGATGATTCTACGAGGTTCCTAACTGGAGATGCCTGTACATGAACCCAATTTCCCAGCTTTGAATGCACTCTCCCAGCTTCAGAGAAGAAGTGCCTTAAAATTCACAGTTATTCGCCCGAACCTCGGATTTTGCTGGGGACGGTTTCTAAATTCAAGTTAGAATAAGGGGCACCGGTGTGAGTTGTTATTTTCCCAGAATAAATGATCCCCAGTTCGGTAGCTCTGTTTAAAGTCTTGTTTCGCTTCCCGTTTTCGTTGCGTAGCACCGATTTCGCTGAGGATAGTTTTGTACACCGAGTTAGAGTGGGGCGCATTTCGGGTCCCGGTTTTCCGTGAGCCCCCCGTTAATACCTTTCGAATGAGCCTATTTTGATCAAAGTCCGTTGGGCGGAAAAGGAAAATGAGCTCGAAAACCCCTTTTCCCAGCTTCCCAATGCATTTCCCAGTTTCTGATTTACAAGCGTATAATTGTCGCGGCCCCCAGTCCACCAGACAGCTAGCATTGAGTATTTAAGTCATCCTGGAAAAAGACATGCAAGTGAATGAAAGATGACTTATGGTTCCTGGGGGCTTATCCAGGAGACCTAATGATGCCGTTTTTGAAACAGGCTTGAAGGGACATTTTTATGTGCATTTTCCCATTGCACGGGCGAAATTGTACCCACCATGAGAGGCACTCGGGCTGGATACCTGAGGAGGCATGAGACCCCCCCGCCCCTGGAGGTAATTTTTTTCTTTTTCTCCAAGCGCCTCCTTCACTCTCGGGCGCCCCAGAGTGATGCCCCCCGACACCCACACTTCCCGGGGGGCCCCCCGTATACCGGAAACGGCCGGTGGGGCCGCTTAAAAAACAAACGTTTTTCACCGTTTTGAAGCCCCGGCAAGGGCTAGACCCGTACCCCGACCCCAGGCACCTGCGAGCGTGCCTCGCACTCAGGGAAAGGAACAAGGATCAACAAGATTACAATACTATACCCGCCCCGCAATACATGAGACCTCAATTGAGGAGACATGCCAGCCCGGAGTAAGTAGAGAAACATTATCGAGTATGCCCAAGTGCAGGGATCGGTCTTGCCTGACTGAACTTGCGCTAAGCTTGATTTGTTTTCAGTCATTCCAATGTCAGGATCATACTCACAATTGTAACTTAAATGTACAAACTTCCTTTCCATGCTGACAAGTAGCTTGGAAACAAACTGTTCCCAATGCAGATGAATCGTCACAAATCATTTTTCAACTAAGACAGAGACAGTCGTTCACAAATTTATTTGTATTTCCCTTTAGAAACATTCTTACAAAAGGTCTTTGCATGTATCTAATTCAACAAAGCCAACAGACTGAAACCAAGTGATTATGAAGACCACAGTGTCAACGGGAATCAATTCTGTATATAGAAAGTACAGTATGAATAGTATAAAACAGTATCAGGGTTTCCCGCAGCACTTTGCTGTTAACCCTCGTGCTGCCTTCGGGTCACATGACCCAAAGGTTCATAACGAACCATCATTGTGTTTACCCAATTTTACCCAATACAAAACCAAATAAAAATACTTTTCTTTTAACCTTCGCAATGTGGGGGGTCTGAGACAGCCCGACGGTTAAAAGAAAATGCTTCACTTTGTTTTTGTATGCGGTAAAGTTGTCGCAATACGACGGTGGGTCACAATGACTGATGGGTCAGAACGACCCGAGGAGAACACAAGGGTTAAGGCGGCCGCCTTAGCAACACACGCCTGCTGCCTTAACTACGTTGTTTTTAATTAGCGATATTCGCTGTGTCTTCGCCAGTTTTCTCCCTTTCATTCCAACGGCAGTCTCCCTTCACTAGAGAACTTTGTTTTTGGAGGAGAACTAACCACCCCCCTCCATCAGCAAATCTCACCCTACCACCTTGACTAACACATTTTTTGCGGGAAAACCTGAGTATGTAGGTGATCCAAGTCAATATAGACAGATTGAACATATTCAGGAGTCAGTGTCATCTGAAATATAATCAGTACAGTCTGAAAACCAAAAGCAAGTGATCACTTGGTGAGAGACACAGTAACCCTCTGCATCAGAACCACCAAGTCTGGTGTCCCTGGAAATGCTAATACATATTCAGGGTGTGATAAGAACAAACACGTCCCTCAAGAGCTCCTATACATTGGGGCGCCACATACATTGGGGCGGCTGTGGCTCAGGGGGGAGAGAGGGTTGTCTGTTAATCGCAAGGCTGGCAGTTCGATCCTCGACTCCTCCTAGGTCACGTGCCGAAGTATCCTTGAGCAAGACTCTGAACCCCAAGTTTCTCCCGATGGGCAGGCCAGCGCCTTGCATGGTAGCGTGCTGCCGTAGGTATGTGTGAGTGTGAGTATGAATGGGTGAATGAGAGGCAAACATTGTAAAGCACTTTGAGAGCCGCTAAGGTAGAAAAGTGCTCTATAAATGCAGTCCATTTACATTACCAGACACTTCTAACAAAACAAATGTAGTTTAAAATGTGAGTGAGTCATAGTTCTACCAACATTCTACGCAGTATGACACAGCTTCCCTCCATCACTACAGGGGTAAAGTATCTTTCCTTTGTCCTGTCATGTTGGACTGTAAAGCTGGTGTTACTGCATGTGCTGTCCCATTAGGTGTGGGCCAGGGGCCCGTTCTCCGTACGTTGCTTATTACATCCGAGATCAAATGACACATCCAAGATGACATCATCATGCTAATCATGATCTGGGTAATTTGGCTCTTCCAGCACCCTTGTTTTTTTATGATTAGTATAGCTGGATTGAGTTATGCGTTGGTCTAAAAGGGGGTATGTATCGATAGTAGAAACCTTGATCAGCAACGCTGCTGTTGGCTGCTCACATAAGTCTATGGCTGCTCACCATGGCCAAAAAGAGCGCCCAGTGTTTTCCGAAACAGAGCCAAACAGAGCAAGAGCTTGCTCGAAGGTTACTCCAAATTGGAAGATTTAATCAACACAGCAGGGAACACGTCAAAGTCTGCAAAATCCAGGAGAGGGCTGGCAAAAAGTAGCAGACAAATTAAATGTAGTGACCACGTTAGATGTTTTATCGTTTACTACAGTAGGCTAGGCCTATTTGTCTTTGTATTTTCATAGTTACTTTGTTCATCATCTAATTAAATATAATTTAATGTGGTTCCAACAAATTAATGATGTAAATGACACTGTCACGAGGAAACCGATAGTTACTATACAAAAAGTATAGTAGCCTGTCTGGCTGTGCTAATTGAATCTGTCTATCACCCAATGTGCATTAATAGTAAATTCTTCTAATTATTTTTGCACCTTCTACAACAGGTTGTTGTCGTAAAAACAGACAAGACATGGCTGTGACAGATTTCCTGTATCACCTCTGCTTGTAAAGCCGCAATCAAATCTTGTTTACATAAAATAAGCCTGCTCCCGAGCAAGTTTACGGACCTCTTGCTATGACAGCAAGTACGAACAATCCAAGATCATGACAAATGGTCAACAATCAAATCCAGCTAACTGAGTTAGCGACGTACGGAGAAAGGGCCCCAGTAGTTCTTCCAGCCGTGGGTCTTACAGAAGTTCTCTCAGGTGGTGACTGCTGGGACATCTTGGCCCCAGACATCACTGCTTTGAAGTTTCTCTATTGTGGATACGCAGGTGAATGTTTCATTGGCTATTTGTTTCACATAGTCACAGTGAGGGCAGCTGTAGGGTTTCTCTCCTGTTTGGGTCCTGCAGTGAGCTCTGAAATTGCCAGCCTGGCTAAAGGATCGATCAAAGAGGTCACAACTGTAGGGCTTCTCTCCAGTGTGGGTCCTCATGTTAACTTTTACACAGGTTTTTTTCCTGCTTTTGGCAACAGAAATGGTGTTGCTAATAGCCGTGATTATATTTGTTTAATGTTATAAATTGCTATAGTTAAGCTTAGTGAAGCCAACTAAATACAATATATATATCAGGTATATAGAACTTGCTTCATAGTATAGGACTCAGCCTCACAGCAAAAGATCTGGGCCCCGTTCGTCGTAAGGGTTGAAGCTAAGTTAATCAATTGTCCCTTTAGCCCGTTAACATTAGCGAGATGAGTGAGAACAGCAAATATCGGTTCTTCAACGGCTGATCCGCATCCAAATCATGTGGTTAATTTCAATCAGGCTAAACTTATCAGGGAAATTGCACGTGCACGTCCTACTTCAAAAGGCAGGAAAGGTCGATCACCAAAACCGTGATTTTCTAACGGTATAATGGTGGAAAAGACGAAAGAGAGAGAGCGGTGATAGGCTATTCTTGCCATCCGAGCAAACTATTATAATGAGTCTCTACGAAGGCAATAAGCATATTATCATGGCTAAGTCAAACACCGCCACCGCTGCCAGAACAAGACAAGCAGCTTGCCAAAAACTTGCCGATAAGCTAAATGCGAAAGTTTTGGGGAAATTTATAGGCTCATCTTAAGTGCCTCATTACCCCAATCAATCAGATCACATTTAAAGAAATGTGCCTGCTGGCAGTAGGCTTAATGGAAATTAATAATCGAATGAGATCTTACTAGCGAAAATAATGATCTCAACTCTTTCAGAATAAGTAGGCTAGATAAAAACAAGGCCAAAGAGTATCTAATTGATACGAATTCATCGACACTTATGAGGATATATGTAGGCTACTGCGCTTATATCATGTACTATCTATGTGTATATGCATGTAGGCCTATGTGTAAATCCCTCTTTGATTTCATTGTCTGGGACATGGCCAGGGAATATGATGAATTGATTCATCAGCTGGTTAAGCGCCAAGTACACTTTTCTTACAGCAACGCATGGTGCGGCTTTGCCAATGTTTTCTGCATTGCCTATACTGTATAAAAATTTAGCCTATACCTGACGCAAAAAACCTCAAGGCTATGCAGTCTGAAGCACAGTTAAAGTTTCAAGTATCTTTATTGTCAATTTCTTCACGTCAAGACATAAAAAGGAATCGATATGACGTTTCCCACTCTCCCACAGTGAAACATATAAAAAGCACAGGCACAACAGATAAGACATTTCCTAAAACATAGCATTACATATTCACATACAGCAGCATAAGCTCATAATAAGGCATAAAGCTTGCTGCGGCGTGTGATATTTGCAATGTACGGCCCGAGAAGGTCTTGCAAATAAGTGAGTCCTTGCTGAATCGATATCGCTCAAACAAGAACTCATCCGTGTGAAACAAAGGATCTTGGCAATCGCGAAGAACTCTATTGGTATGGAAAGCTAATCGAACTAAAATATAGCTCCTTGGTCAACTGGGTCTCTCAAAAAGGGAGCTGCCATGTTATTTTCCGGGAGTGTGGCAAGCTTATCCAGCTACACTTACGTTAGCCTGCTCTGGAGCAGGTTAGTGCTAATTGATATGTTACTATGGTGATTTATCGAAAGTTGCTTCCACGAACCAAAAAGAGGGGCGTTTTTTATCTTAGCCTGAAAATTAGCTCGCTAAACCGCTTAGCGAGCTACGACGAATACCCCCCTGTTACATTGTTGACATTGATACGGTTTTTCACCTGTGTGTCTTCATGTGTTTATACAGAGAACCACTTTGAGAAAAGAGTTTGCTACATTCCTGACATTGATATGGTTTCTCTCCTGTGTGTATCCTCATGTGTTGTTCCAGAGAACCACTTTGAGAAAAGAGTCGGCCACATTCCTGACATTGATATGGTTTCTCTCTTGTGTGTATCCTCATGTGTTGTTCAAGAGAACCACTTTGAGAAAAGAGTTGGTTAAATTCCTGACATTTATATGGTTTCTCTCCTGTGTGTATTCTCATGTGTTCAACCAGATTACCCTTCTGAGCAAACCTTTTGTTACATCTTTGACATTCATACGGTTTCTCTCCTGTGTGTTTCCTCATATGAATAACCAGATTACTTTTATTACTGAAAGTGTTGTCACATTGTTGACACTGATGTATTGTTTTTCCTGTGTGACGTCTCTGTGGCATATTTTTACTTGTCAGAGCCTCAACGTTTTGTGTTCTGTTCCGAAACAGCAGCTCTCTTCCATGTTCCTCCTCCTCCTCCAAACTCTGAGCTGTAGGACAGTCTGGAGCTACAACAAAGAGGGGCTGAGAGTCAATGCCTGGTTCTGGTGCTGCAAAGTCTTGTCCAGGCTCTGCTTTGATTTGCTCCTCAGTTGTGTTGCTGGGTAGAGAGTAACCTTTTCTGTCCTCCACTTTAACAGTTTGGTCAAGATGTGAACATTCGCTCTGGATAAGAGCGTCTGCTAAATGACTAAATGTAAATTCAGAAACACCCTCCTGATCCCAGTCCTGTTTCACACTGGTAGAAGTGAACATGGAGTCTGTAGTTTCAGACTGCAGTCCTTGGAGCTGCTCTTCCTCCTGACTGGTCCACAGCTCCTGTTCCTCTTTAATCTGTGGGGGCTCCGGGAGAGAGAGCTGCTGCACATCTGGGGGGAAGAAGAGGCAAGACAACAGTTAGATGTGGCCTGCTTCATTGTTCTGCAACCAATTACAACTAAAGTATGTAGATAGAGATCTCAGCATTGGGTCTATGGGATGGTTGCCCAAATAGGGAACACTTCACCCAACCCTGAACCAAAGATGTTCTGACTCAACCCAATTTCACTTTTGTTTACAGCACATACAACTAGTAGTTCTGATGTCATGTAACATATGACTTGTTTAAGGTAAGGGATAACACATATCTGAACGTTTATCTATCCTTCTGATAAGCTAATGAGTGACTGTCATTATTCATAGATTCAACTTAGTAGGGAGAAGCAGCTAAATCCCTCAAAGCATGGATGTCCATATGGACATTGTCGCTAGGGGCAGTCTTCGCATGGACGGACGGCGATGGCAGCTCAATGTTAAGAGGGCCATCCCTGATTAGCATGGACGTCCGTCGCTAGGGGGAGCCCAGAGCATGGACGGACGGTGATGGCAGGGATCTTTAGAGGGCCGTCCATGTTTTCCATGGACAGACGGCGATAGCAGCGGCAGCTGTTGAGAGGGCAGTCCATGTTTAGCAGGATGGACGGACAAGGATGTTGAGCCAAATAAGAGCCGGCGAAGGCTACCATAGAGTCAGCAACCTTGGATGACTCAATACGTTTTGTCACGGTATTTTGTATATATATATATATATACACTGTATTAATACATTCATTAGTAAACATAAACTCCTTTCTGATAGTCAATATGGATTTAGATCGCAAAGATCTACAGCAATGGCAGTACTTGAATTAATAGAAGAAGTCACTAGCTCCTTAGACAAAAAGAAATCTGCAGTTGGTGTATTTATTGATCTCAAAAAAGCATTTGACACAATAAATCATGAAATATTAATCAAGAAACTGGAGCGCTATGGTATCAGGGGAGTAGTCTTGCACTGGATGAAAAACTATCTAAGCAACAGGCAACAATTTGTGCAAATGGATGACTGCCAGTCATCTTGCTTGGACATTGTCTGTGGTGTCCCCCAGGGGTCAGTATTGGGACCAAAACTGTTTATTCTCTATATTAACGACATCTTTAAAGTTTCTAAAATACTTAAATTTGTATTGTTTGCAGAAGATACCAATATATTTTGTACAGGTGATAATTTGCAGCAGCTTTTGGCTGAAATCAACTTAGAGTTATGTCAACTTAAGATATGGTTTGATATTAATAAATTATCATTAAACTTGGATAAAACTAAGTTTATGTTGTTTGGAAACTGCAAAAGCAAAACAAATTTGCAAATCCAAATAGATGATGTGTCGGTGGAGAGAGTTAATGTGATTAAGTTTTTGGGAGTGATGATAGACCATAAGATTTGCTGGAAACCGCACATTAAATACATTCAGTCTAAAATATCTAGAAGTATAGCTGTTCTCGGCAATGCTAAACATTTTCTAAATTATGCTGCACTACATACTCTATATTGCTCACTTATCTTGCCTTACTTGAGTTACTGTGTGGAAGTATGGGGCAACAACTATAAGACCTTGTTGAGACCGTTATACACATTACAAAAAAGAGCCATCAGAATGGTTCATAAGGCAGGATTCCATGACCATACCAACTCATTATTTATAGAGTCCTGCCTCCTCAAACTCCCAGATCTGGTGGAATTTCAAACAGCACAGTTGATGTACAAAGCTAGAAATAAACAACTACCAGATATCATTCAAAAACTGTTCACTGATAGAGTGGGGGGCTATGACTATAGGGAAAACCTTAACTTCAGAACCTTGAGGGTTCAAACTACCTTAAAGAGAATGTTCATTTCAGTCAGTGGCGTGAAGGTCTGGAATAAACTTCAAAAAGAGCTGAAGCAAAGTCCAAGCATGAGGCTGTTTAAAAAAAGGCTCAAACGGGTGATTTTCAATAGGTACTGTGATGAAGAGGGGAGGTGAATGGTATCACTTCTCAGCACTGTTTATATGTGTGTATGCTATGTGTCTGTATGTGGTGCATTTAGGGGTGCTTGGCCCACTTCACTTCCTGGTCCTCTGTTGCTGCATCCTGAGACTGCAGTTGTTGATGTTTGGCTTCTCTCGCTGGGGGTTTGGGGAGGGTCTCTGTACTCTGTGTGCTGAGGTACAAAGGTGTGAATGTGTATTTAGGTGTGATCGTCTCACAAGGGCCTGCTGTAGCGTTGTTGTTATAGAGGTTGAATACAGTTTGGTATGTGGATATGTATGTACATGGATGTATGTACATATGTGTATATGTTTTTTTTGTTTTGTGAATTTTGGATAAAAGCATAGTAATCAAACAGGAAGGTTGCTATAAGGGCATTTAGAAGTAGAAGAGGTATGAATAAATAAGTTTTGCTTCTTCATACCCCTTTTCAGACAATTTGTATGAATTCATGTAATATCTGAAGGTATATATACTTACAAGTTTATTCAATTGGAAATCTTGTTTAAATTATCAGTTTCTATTTATGTTCAAAATGTATTTATGAATATGTAAAGCGAGGCTGAGCTAATACTGGTGAATATGTATATGTTGTTCGGGATTGTTCTTTTCTTTTTATAACTACTGTTTATCACCTTTGTGGTAAAAAATTGTCTGAAATAAATTCATTCATTCATTCATTCATTCAACATACACCTGGCCATGGAACAGCTGAGCAGCCAATTGTCCAATTACTTTTGGTCCCTTAAAAAGGGGGGGGGGCCACATATCAAATGTGTTGTAATTCCTACACCGTTCACCTGATTTGGATGTAAATACCCTGAAATTCTATCCTGACTTTATCTACGACCCAAATTTTGACACAACATCTGGGTTTGACTGTGCAACATCACATAAGATATAATGAATATAAGCAAAGCAGATTATAATCAACTGTAGTTATTATATCGAACCTGCTCGGTGAATCTTGATTTCAGGTTGAATAACAATGTCCAACAACCGTTGCAGTCGCGCACTCTCCTCCTTCGAACGAGAAATCTCATCATCGAACTCGGTAAAGATTTTTCAGCTGCCGCGAATATCTCCAAAACTGCTGTTGTTAATCGCTCAGTGATAAAATCCCTAAACACCTCTAGTTTAGACATTTTGGTGTTCGGATAGTACGAACTTGTATCTCGAGGAAGTTCGCTTTTTCCCCTCAAGCTCTTTCTTTCTAGTCGGATGTAAACAACTGAAGCTGTTCCGGTGATCAGTTCACCGGCTTCTTCTAACCTTCGAGCCATCTGTTGTGATGGAGTTTGATCATTCGTGGCTTGACTGTGTCGTGTTATTGTGATACACACAATATGTGTACACAATTGTTTACTAAATACTGTTATAAAAGTAATTGTTTTCTTTTATTATGGACAAAACAAGCGAAGACTTTTATTGTGATAGGTTGATGAGACCGATAGAATGCCGGGAGACTGGGTATGGGGAAGTGTCTCCAAGATTGCGTGGAGAAAGCTCGCCTAAGGGGGGGGGGAGGGGGATGTTGCTACCAAATCTCACGCCAAGGTTTTTGGAAAAGTTGGCAGCCCTGGGGGGTGTTCCATCAACGTCGCTAACGCAAGTCGCGCTAACACGAATAAGTCTCACTTGGGTAAACGTCAACTTAGACTTAAGCCTCAAGCCTCAACACACCTCTGCCTAAAGCAGCAGAGGTGTGTTGTTTCAGCAGCGTAAATTGATTTTTTGAGTTTTTTGTCCCCAAAAAGGGCAATGTTGCCGCAATTAACACGACAAGGGAGACAACTTGTCAAACCATTACGACCGTTAAAATGCGTAAATTGTAGACCTACCAAATCTACTTAACATATATATATATATATATATATATATATATATATATATATATATATATATATATATGCATTTAGGCCTACTGATAATTAGCGTAATTTGATGAGCTGTCTGAAACCGTTCTGACAGGCTAGCCTATGGTCGATATTCTCAACAGGAGATTGAGAATAATAGCCCAAAAAAGAACGTGGCAGCAATTGAAAATTGTAGGATAAAATTCAAAACACTGAAGAAGGCCATGGTTAATTGCACTTGATGTGGGCTAATAATGTTTTTGTCTTCACATCTTGAACAAAATCAAAAATTACTTCAAAATAACTTTGCCACACACATTTATTAACTGATATGCTAAATGCTGAGCTTTAAGATAAAAGGGAAAGATAACCATGACTTAAATGGGGATTCACTGAAATGACTAGTATTGCACAGATCCAGCACTGACTTTTTAGATCAGAAGGTGACCCAAACTGCACACTTTGTTTGGCAGAACAGTCATTTAAAATTGCTCAGCATGACTATCATTATTATATTACGAGTATTTCCAATTAACATAGTCTGCCTCCACAGATCCAGAGGGGGCTTGGACAGTGACAGACTGTGGCTGTGCCAAGTGTTGTCACAGCCTCACTTTGGGAAAGCATGCCCTACTGGGAACATTAGGGGAGACTGTTGGGCACAGAATCTAATTGTCTTCTTTGGAAAAGGCAACATTTGGGACACTGTCATGTAGGGGCAGCATAAAGGGCACTTCATAACAGCACCTTTTTCCATTGGAAGTAAGGGCATGGGAACAGTCCAATTTAGGCCATTGTAAGGGCACCTTATAGGGTACTGCATCACATTTTCTATACTATAAAGGAACTCTTTTTACATTTATAGAGGGCACACTGTCACTTATTGCATGGGGCATCCTGTGCACTCAAGCATATTTCACAATGTGAATGGCAGACAGTAGGGCACTTGGTCTAATTTTTGCCACTCTGGGCATTTTAGAAACGCTTTCAACCATGGGGGCACCAGGCAGTCACCCCCTGAGTCTTCCAGTGGGCCTGGATACACCCATGGGGACAGTATATTGCACCTATAATATTGGGGAAGCCAGAGGAGAGGTAATATACAGGCTTGTCAACATATAGGCTACTTTAAACAATGAAAATACTTTATACAATTGAATAAAAAGTCCTCCTTGATTCTTTGTGTTTCAAGATTACCTGAAAAACTGATGATAATATTCAGGTACTGCTTTGGAGCAAGGTATACCCTTCATATTTCCTGGCATAGTTGCCCGTTCAAGAATGTCCCACATGCAAAGACATAGACAGATGCAGACAGACTGAACAGTGTCAAGGCTTGGCTACAGTGGGTTTGCTTCCTTGTGTGTGATTCCAGCAGACTACATAGTCTAGGCCTACCTACATAGACTGCAGTCTACTACCCTCCTTTCTACTATTATAGTCTACTCTCCTTTCTATTACTTTTTACAAAGGATGGTAGGCTGCTCTTATGTGTTCATTGCCATCCTTAAGAGTTGCTAAAGTGTTATTTCATATATATATATATATATATTTTTTTTTTAAGAATGACAATTACATTTATCTAGATAAACTATGCTGGGCCTGCTGAACCTATACTTCTTCCACAGATACTGGTCAGGGAACCATTACTTCTGTCTCTGAAGACCCTTGGGGCTGGTGGGATAAACGCTCTTTGTATAATCTGAGCACCTTCATCCACCACAGGGTTGTCAAAGAACGGATACGCCATAATTGATTGTAACTTGTCTAGACGCTCTGCTTAGTTTCTAAGTCCTTATTTTATGTCAATTAACCAATGGCTTTTGAAAACAAAAGTGACATTATTTCTTAACTTGTTTATTGAAATTAATATATTTTTTGGAGATGAAGTAAACATGTAGCTAAATCATTAATGTCTGCACTTCAAAAACTCTGAATTTACGTTTCCGAACACGGGACTAAAGTGGTTTGCGCGCAGGAATTTACTCGACGGAACTGTCTTTTGAGATTCTGTTTCCGCCTGTTTGAAATTATTTGCAACACATCTTAGTTTAGCTTGACTTTTAGCCTGACACGGATCAGGCTAGTTCCGAAGTATAAGTTACCTTGGTTACGTAGCTAGAACTAAAATAAGCCACCTTAATGGAACGGAACTCTCGCTAAAGTAAGTGAGACTTGGCGAGATAAGTCTAGCTTTTCCTTAATCGACGTTGATGGAACACCCCCCTGTTCTTAAATAACTAGCATGAGTCAACTGTTGACATTAGAGCGTGACTTTATTGTCAGCCAACATTGGCCTCGGGTCTCTCTCTAACTCCTGCGCCTGAGTGTACCCGTAATATGGCTCCCCCTATCACAACATCCGTTGGGTTCCTATTTACCTCTACGTCTAAATATATCTCATTAGAGATGACTACAGGGCTGTACTGGGACAAAGAAATGGCCCTGCCATTTTTGCTCAGACCGGCCCACCACAATGGGTCGGACACCACAAGTCCCAACAGTGTTACTTCAGAAAATTGAGGTATTGCAGGAGGTTTCGGAAGAACCTGCTTAGGAGTTGGCTCTGACATTCGCTGTGTCAGAGAACCTCTGTTGCTTGTAGGTGTATGTAAAGGTATCAGGTGATGGTGGTTACGTCTCACCACTCCCTGGGGTAGATACACCAGATAGGACCTTGGAGATGGGTGTTTCTAAAGCTCAGTTCCCGGTGTCCTTGAGTCCATTACCCATACACGTTCTGCAGGCGACAGGGCACTGAGAGCTTTGACACAATGACACCTATTGTAGCTTTCAGTATCTGGCGTCCTTCTCTCTCCCAAAGCGAAAGCTGTGCCTTCAGGCAGCGCAGGATCCAGTTGACAGGGAAGGGTTGGCACCATGGTGCGAAGACGCCGGCCCATAAGGAGTTGAGCTGGGCTGTACCCACACAGCAGGGGTGTGGCTCTGTAGGCGAGAAGAGCTAGATGGGGTCAGCTGCTTTTTTCAGAACGTTTTTAGCAGTCTGGACTGCCCGCTCTGCTTCACCATTGCTCTGCGGAAACCTCGGGTTGATGCTGACATGTTTGGCCTGGTAATATACTCCTGATACTCCTTGGGAACTTCAACATCCACCTCGAAGGAACGCAGGCCGTCGACTTCAAGTCTCTTCTGACTTCCTTCGACCTGAAGCTGCTGAACACACCGGCGACCCACAAGGCAGGAAAACAGCTCGACCTCATCCTGACACGTAACTGTATCACTGACTTAACCTCTGTAACCCGACTACACATTTCTGATCATTCCTTCATCCAATTCTCTGTCTCTCTCCCTCCAACTCCTCCTACCTCCCGTCCCCTCGTAACTTTCCGCCGCAACCTCTGCTCCCTATCCCCCTCCCATTTATCCTCCATTGTAACATCCTCCCTCCCTCCCATTGACGAGTTCATGTGCCACCCCACTGACACTGCCACCAATAGGGATGGGTATCGAGAACCGGTTCTTGTTTAGAACCGGTTCCCAGTGAATCGATTCTTTGGAATCGTTAGCAAAATTCCTTAACGATTCTGTTAACGATTGTCTGTGCCGTTAAACAATTAAAATGCTAAGTTTAATAATGGATTAAAAATCGATATGCTCAGTTTAATAATGGGACACGCGAACGTCTGTCTGAATAAACTATAAAAGTTTGCGCATAGACAGACTGCAGCGAACAGCAACTAGGAAGAAGCGTTCTAAAGTTTGGTTGTATTTCACACAACAAAATGACAACAGCTCATTAAGTGAGCTGTTGTTTAGCTCCGGCATAGGGTTTTTTAACTCAAAAAACCCTTCCTTAACCCAGCCGTCCTCCAGAACTACAGACCAGTATCACTACTACCCTTCTTTTCTAAAACAATTGAACGCGCTGTATCTATCCAACTGTCAAACTTCCTCGCTCAGAACAACCTGCTTGACCCCAACCAATCGGGCTTCAAGACTGGCCACTCCACAGAAACTGCCCTCCTGTCAGTCACCGCCCTCCAGTCTGCCAGAAAAGGCTTCGAGGTCATCCGTCATCATTCTGCTGGACCTTTCTGCAGCATTTGATACGGTTAACCATCAAATCTTGCTGGCCAGACTTTCTGAGATGGGCATCACTGGCACTGCACTTCAGTGGATCTCATCCTACCTGTCGGGAAGATCCTACCAGGTCTCCTGGGGAGGCAAAGTGTCCGTCCTTGGACCCCTCCTCTTCTCCCTGTACACTGTGGAACAAATTGGGATTTCCTGTGTGATTACATTATTCACTAATCAATAGAACTAGTCATTGGATACTAGTTAGTACGTTCTCACGTAAGCTTGCTATTAATAAGAGTATATTGTGTCTATGTGTCAGGGTTAATAGATGTTCGGGGTCAGGAGAAAGTACTGGCTAAACGTTCCTTGTCATGACTACAAGGAGAGCTCCAACTATGAACTCTCTAGTCTGAGAGTTGTCATGTGTTGGGAGCAGTGAATCTCTTTCTCTGAGACTGTTGAAACGTCATTACTGCCCGACTGTCACAATCTATGTTTACATTCTTGTGCCCTATAAAAGATGGTCCTCCGGCTTTCAGAGCGGAGAGAGACATGATTGAGACCTAAGCCTGGTTTTTGTGTTGTCATTTAATGTCAGAGGTCTGGTTTTCTCTCCCAATCTGCAGATTGATAAATACGTATTAAAATCCAGAACTCAACTGAACTTAGTCACTCCGTTTATGAAGAGACGGACAAAACACTTTCTTCATCAATTGGCGTTGTCTAGCGGCAGGATTACAAAACCAGATCCAGGAGAGACCCACGGCGGCACCAGTGTAAAGCAGAACCCGTGACGCGCAAAACTAAGAGGTAAGGGGATCCTTTTCCAAAACCCCATTCACGGACTGCTTTATGCTTGGTGCGCCTGCTGTCCCTCTGCGATGCTGGTAACGTAAACAATTTAAGAACCTTTTATTGTGACGTTCAGTTGGGAGCCTGGTCTTAGCAGACCAGAGTCTGCTAGGCCTCAACAGGAGGAAGATAATATTAGAATCTTGGTTTAGTAAATTTGGGTCATTATTTGACTTGCTATTTTTACTTTGTCTAGGTCAGAGTTGGCGAACTCTGATAGCGTACAAGAACTCTGGTCGCGTGAAGTATTGAAACAAATATGTAAAACAATCTGTATTTCTTGATCTGATGCAAAGGATCTGTTAACAGAGAATATGGCCCATACTCTTGACCTGGGGAAAGGATCTGTTAACAGAGTGTATGGTTTTTTATACAGACCAGGGGTGAACCAAATGTATATGTTACTTTTAAGATGCATGTTTAAAGTTGTTTTTCTCTTTTGAACAGAGATCTTATTGGGATTTTTATTTTCGTTTGAATTGTAACTGTATTAAGTGTTGATTGAGTTTTTCTTAAGACCAAGCACAGTAGGTGGACGGTCCTAATGTATTAGGGTCAAAGGCTTTATGCGAGAGACCGACTTTTAAGGGTAAAGTGGGTTTTAAACAAGTTAGGGATACTTTGATCCCTAACTACTTTGTAGTTCACTACCACACGCTGGTGTACTTCGTTGTGACTGTTCTACAGTGCTATGTGATTTTGTGACTATTCTATAGTGCTGTGTGATCCTTGCTGCAGTAAATCATAACAGTTGGCTGCATACTGTTATGAGATTTGTAGATACATTGTAATTCAGTATGGGTAATCTAGCTTCCACTACGGGACCAATAGAGACATTGATTTCCGCTGGAGGGAACGTTTGACGTTAAAAAAAAATATTGGAGAGTTTAAAAAGCGTTTTTTTTTTAAGACAAGGGAACAAGTCGGACGTGTAAACAATTTGTCAGCTGGCCAATGTTTATGATATGGTTAACTGAAGCTACGAGACGACGTGGCATTGTCTATCTTGAGAAAATACGGTCAGATCAAGCTAAAACTGATTCTGATAGAGAAGCTAGGAAAGAGCCGGAGCGTCTTGAGAGACAGAGACAAGATTAGCAGTTTGAGAGACAGAGGGTCCAGGAGTCATTGTTAAAACGTGAGCAGACTGAACAAAGTCATAGAGTGAGGGAACTCGAGACATTGCTTGAACATGCTAACATGAAGTTGCTTGAACAGACTAACAGTGCCAAAACTAATTGTGAGAAGTCAGTAGTTGTGAAAGAGCTGAAGGTAGCGATCATTCTCTAGGGAAACAAGAGAGACTACCTAAGATTTGTAGCCTATTTACAGAAGATGATGTTGTTGCTATAGCTGCGGCTATGCAGAGGAGAGCCAGGGGCAGGCAACAAGGGGAGTAATAGATAGACAGGGATATGTGCATACTCTGTAGACAGATACACCACAGGGCAGGTTATTGTCCAGGCACAGTATACATAAATAGTCAGTACCCTTCCGTCACATACTCCATACTACTGCACTCAACCCCTCCCGTTTTCTTCAGAACAAAGATCTTGCTGTGGCCTGCTCAAGGACACTCAGACAGTAAGCCACAATCTGAAACTAATAATAATCAAGAATAGGGGAGGCAGAGCTTCTCTTTTTCAAGTAAGACACAGAGCTACTAGGTTAGCCAGTTCAACAGTATACAGTACCCAAATCAATGAGATGATAGTGGTAGTTTCTGGGGTTCCTGTGGACACAACTGTCATTTAGCTCTTATGGGTGGATAGATGGATCTTTGAATGATGAACATGTATTTCTTTCAACTATGGGGAGTCAAATAAATATGTTGGAAAGGAATTTGTTGTGCAAATGAAAAAAAAAAAAAAATGAAATGCACTACTGACTTTTCTTATCTATTCCTTAGGATAAAGAACACTTGGCCTAGCAATCCCATACACATCCCCCAGCAGTGGAATGCAGAGATTTTAGCGACCGCAGATGTGGGCTTGCTAGAAGCTGGGCCTGAGCTCCTGTGGTCCACACACGCTAATCATATTGGGCGCATAAAAAATGCTACCCCAGTTGTTATCATTGATTGTAGTACGACTCTTGAGAACCGTACCTCAGTATGCTAGTAATAGAGAAGTAGGGAAAGGTATTGTCCCAGTTATTAATGCTTTGTTGAAACAAGGAGTCATAGGTAGACTTACGGTCAATTTGATCCTTTAAGGCTAAATAAAATACTTAGAAGTTTATTATGGGTTTTATAAGCAGGTAATGCCTGTGTTATACATCCTGTTGTGCCTAACCCTGTTACGATACTTAGCAAGTAACCCTGTTACTTTCTTGCTCTGTGAATGACTATTGTTTGCTTTCTTTCTCTGTTCCCATTGCAGAAGAGAGCCAGTATCTGTTTGCATTCACGTTTCGCCAGGTCCAGTATACGTTTTCAGTTCTACCACAGGGGTACACCGAATCACCTACGTTGTTTAGTCAAGCATTACGAGAGGACCTCCAGGATGTCACCTTAGCAGCCAGCTCTACTCTGGTCCGGTATATTGATGACCTTCTTGATATGTTCTAAGAATCTTGCCTCCTGCCAACAGGACACTATTGCTGTGCTACAGGCACTGGCTGAGAAGGGCCACAAGACCTCAAAGGCAAAACTACAGTTATGGTCTGAGGAGGTCAAGTATCTGGGCCATACACTTAAAGGTACAGAGCGACTATTGACTCCTGATAGAGTGGAGGCCATCCGATTGATACCGAAGTCTTTTCTAGGTTCAGCCGGGTATTGTCATCAGTGGATCCTTGATTTTGCTGTGTTAGCTAGACCTCTCCTCGATTTAATGAAGGGCCAGACTGATACTCATTTGTTGTGGAACACTGAAGCTGATAAATCATTTGTATCTCTCAAGCAGGCTTTGGCCCAGGCGCCAGCTCTCGGTCTGCCAGACTACACCAAGCCATTCACACTGTACTGCCTCGAAGCCAAAGGGTTTGCCAAGGGTGTACTGACCCAGCAGCATGGTAATCTTAAGAGGCCTATTGCCTATGTGAGTTCTTCCTTAGATACTGTGGCAGCAGGTTTCCCCCCGTGCTTACGAGCAGTCTGTGCTGTGGCAACATGTGTGGAAGCAACTTCAGATATAGTGCTGGGGTTGCCCTTGGCAGTGGTGGTTCCTCACGCAGTAAGTGCTCTTCTGTTATGCACCAAAACTCAACACCTGTCAGCCACTAGAGCTACAAAGTATGAACTGATTTTGTTGACTCAAAGTAACATTACGATCTATAGATGCTCCCCATTACATCCAGCTTCATAGTTGCCCACCCCTGATGATGGTGAACCACATGACTGAGATGGTTGTCGATAAAGTGCTAACACCCAGACCTGATTTGTTTGACAAACAGATGGATAATGCTGAACTTGTGTTGTACGTAGATGGATCTTCGTCCCGAGCATGGGATGGCTCTCTAAACTCCGGATATGCGGTCTGCACGGACAGTGAGACATTCGAATCTGGTAAACTGTCTCCACAATGCACTGCACAGCAGGAAAAGTTTTGCTTTGACAAGGGCATGTTGTTTGTCAGAAGGCAAGGTCGCAAATATTCACATTGACTCGAGGTATGGATTTGGAGTTACTCACAATTTTGGTTCCATATGGCAAGAAAGGTTAACTCCTCAGGTGGAGCAATCAAGATTGGAAAGATGATTGATAATTTGTTGTCTGCAATACTACT
The DNA here is from genome assembly GCF_963692335.1 of Osmerus eperlanus. Lineage (NCBI taxonomy): Eukaryota > Metazoa > Chordata > Actinopteri > Osmeriformes > Osmeridae > Osmerus > Osmerus eperlanus. Next base: position 351,502 of record NC_085039.1, on the reverse strand, counting down.
ACTGAGAAAGCTAGCTATTGTTACTAAGTGTGAGGCTTATACTAACAATACAGATGATGTTTCAAGAGGAAATGCTAGAGCTGATTTAGCATAAGAGGCTGCGGCCAAATCTTCTGATGTGTTCCAGGTCTATTTATTTTATTTTTTTGGTGTCTCAGCAACCAGAAACACGCACTCCCTCTCTTCATGTTGTGGTGGACCTTCAAGTCGCTGCTGATAACACTGAGAGGGATGGTTGGTTATCTGTTGGCTGTGTGAAAGATTCCACATGCATTGTTCCCTTGGTTGGCTCACATGGCGCACGGATGTGCCCATACGAGCAAGGGGGGTATGGTTTCAATAGTAAATACAGATTGGTTTGCATCTGGTTTTTCCACAAAGGCTGAGCAACATTGTGCTCAGTGTCATACCTGCCAGCAGCATAATCCCGGAAAGGGACCAAAGAGAAGAGACGCAGCCCACCCGCCACCAAGTGGTCCTTTTATTCATTTACAAATTGATTTTATGCAGATGAACAAGTGTTGTAATTTTGAATATGTACTTGTTGACATGTTCTCGAAATGGGTAGAAGCCTACCCATGTCGGAAAGTTGATGCTACCACGTTATCCAAGATTCTCATGAGAGATGTGATCTGTAGATATGGGACCCCCACAAGACTGTCCAGTGATAGAGGTTCACATTTCACGGGTCAAATTGTTCAGGAACTTTGTAAAGCGCTCCAGATCAACCAGCATTTCCACTGTCCCTACCACCCACAGTCTGCGGGGGCAGTGGAGAGGCATAATGGAACTTTGAAAAACAAGCTAGCCAAGATATGTGAAGAGACTGGCCTAAGATGGCCTGATGCACTCCCACTAGCTCTTATGGCCATGAGGTCCACTCCCCAGAGGAGGAATGGACTTTCCCCACACAAGATAGTTTTAGGGAGACCAATGAAATTGCCTGTCTCTCCCCCACTATCATTGAAACAGATGGATGATACAATGTTAAACTTTTGTTACGCCCTAACTAGAGAAGCAAGGGTTGTGCATTCACAGGTGAAAGCTGCCCTGCCTGAACCCGTTGGGCAGCCATGTCATCCCTATCAACCGGGAGACTATGTGTACGAAAAAATGACTGGACGCAGCATTAGAGGGGACAGACCTTGCAGGGTTTGTGGTTAGAGTCCCAAACATTCTGGAGGTTATCCAGGGATATCTGTCCCTCTGTCAATGGCTGATATGTGTAAGGTCAAGAAGTGGCCTTGTGTCGGGTTTGATGTAACAAATGTGACTGTTCTATCGAGCGAGTCAGTCATCTCTTGAATATGCCCCACCTGCATGGTTATGTGTATGGCACAGTGGTACAGTGAGAGTGTTGGAAAAAATACATGCAAGGATACGGTTTCTATGTATGCTCACACTCTACTGGATGATTTGTAAGTTCAATTGTATCTGAGTTCAATGTTACTTGTCCTGTATACCATTTGGGCGGGTGACATACATTCCTGATGTTGCTGACTATGCTATTCCTACACTTTTACCATACTACAGAAGATGTAGTTTATGTTTGATTAAATGATTAAATAATGATGGGAAGGTATTTGGGAAAATACATGTAACCACACTGTGGTATGTATGCTAACAGCCTGTTGCATGATTTGCCTGTTGCAGATGGACCTGTAAGTATAAGGGCATCACCATTTTTGGTTCCTCGTGCAGCTAACAATGGCACCATGTGGGTATGTGGTAAGAGTGTTTATTATTTCCTGCCGGCCGACTGGTCAGGAACGTGTTACCTTGGGTTTATTGTAGGAGCCCTCAGACCTGTAGATGGGTTGCCCCTGCACCCCTTTCCCAAACATTGGTGGCACTGCCACAAGAGAAGTATTATTAATGCAGATGCTAAGAAGCTGGGATCACATCACGTGGATTCAATAGTACACAGTCACGTTTCACTAATATGCTAATATCACAAATATGGCTGCTCACATTAAAGAGATAATTTCAGCTTTGGGGGAACCTGAAGCTTGGAATTGTGCTGACTGACCTCCTCTGTTGGGGGTTTCTTTTTCGACTATTATTCAAATGGGAATCACTGGATTGGGCATGTTAATCGTTGTGCTGATTGTGGTTTGTGCTTGGAAGATGTGTACTGCCTGCTGTGTACAGTGCTGTGCAGTGGGCTCTCGTAAGGCTGCCAGTAAGATTATGGTAGCCCAAATCAAGCTACAGACAAAAGCAAGCAATGATTACTGCATTGCCCTGAGAATGATTGACATGTCTGATATGTAATCTCAAGTACCAAGTGACTATTTTTCCAATGTAATAAAGATGGCCATTTGCCTCCTTCTATTTTCCAACTGATATACAATGCTGTATGCAATCTGAATAGATCTGTCCTTAAACACAGATTGGTGAACAATAATTAAAGATAGTGGTTACTTAATTACTTTTATACTGTTTGAAATAATCTGAATTTATGAACAGTGTTTGATCTATACCATGCTGTGTTGAGCTCATGAGAGCCTTGGTTATGTCCAGGAGAGAAATATGCCTATGTTTCTACTATCATTGATTAACTGTCAGTATGCTATTCACTTCATTGACTTTGTACTTTTTCACCTGACTGGGTACTACCTAATACTTCTTCAAATCCTATAATCATGTATGCTGTGCTGAGTAGTAACAGATAAACTATTGTTTGATTGTTAAGGTTTTGAAATGTTATGAAACTTGTGAAATGTAAGGCACTACAGCAGGCCTCAGATAAACAGTTGATAAATGTTTGTTGTATTGACGTTAAACGTCAAAAGGGGGACTGTGGAAGAAATGTTTACATTCTTGTGCCCTATAAAATATGGTCCTCCGGCTTTCAGAGCGGAGAGAGACATGATTGAGACCTAAGCCTGGTGTTGTGTTGTCATTTATTGTCAGAGGTCTGGTTTTCTCTCCCAATCTGTAGATTGATAAATACGTATTAAAATCCAGAACTCAACTGAACTTAGTCACTCCGTTTATGAAGAGACGGACAAAACACTTTCTTCATCAACACCACCTCGCTTGGACCAATCATCACCTCCCATGGCTTCTCCTACCACTGCTACGCTGACGACACGCAGCTGTACCTGTCGTTCCCCCCGACCGATCCGGGGATCTCAGCTAAGATCGAGGCCTGCCTCACAGACATTTCCGCCTCCAGCTGAAACTCGCCAAAACTGAACTCCTCATCATCCCGGCCAAACCCTCCATCTCCCACGATCTCTCAATCACCCTGGGATCTGCGACGGTGACCCCTTCATCCTCTGCCAGGAACCTCGGGGTGACCATGGATGACGAGCTCTCCCTCACAGCCCACATTGCTGTGGTCTCCCGGTCGTGTAGATTCACCCTCTGCAACATCCATAAGATCAGGAGATATCTGTCTGAGCATTCCACCCAGCTGCTAGTCCAAGCACTTGTCCTCTCAAAGTTGGACTACTGCAACTCGCTGCTCGCCGGTTTACCAGCATGCGCAACCCGCCCTCTCCAGAGGATTCAGAACGCAACGGCCCATCTGGTCTTCAATCTACCCAGACGCTCCCATGTTACCCCACTCCTCATCTCCTTCCCCTGGCATTCCATCACGGCCCGTATCAGATTCAAGACTCTGGTACTGACCTTCCAAGCGGTGAACGGGACTGCACCCGACTACATCAAGTCTCTCCTCCAGCCTTACACCCCCACCCGCCACCTGCGGTCTTCTTCTGACAACCGTCTGGTGGTCCCACCGCTCAAGAGCGCCCAGTCCCAACACAAGCTCTTCTCCTGTCTGGCCCCCCAGTGGTGGAATCAACTCCCCACCTCCATCAGGGACACTGACAGTCTCCCCCACCTTCAAGAAAAGGCTCAAGACGCACTTGTTCCGGGAGTACAACGGCACTTAGGAATGCTTGGCTGGACCTGATAGTTTCCTCCAGGATCACAATGACTCTTATTGAGAGACTTGTTGCTCTTGTTGGTTAGTTGTAACGGATTTAGATTCTTTTACTCGCTGTGAAATATTTACTGTTGATTGTTTTTCTACAAGTATACTCTTGCACTTTTTTGAGTTTCATGTTGTTTAATTGTGACTTGTTTAACTGCATGCTCTTATGGTTCTTCCCTTTGGCATTTATTTGGTTTTTCACAATGTATGCTTCATGTTTTGGTTGCTCGCAATATTGGGGCTATCTCGTTGTTATGATCAGTGACCTATGCACTTTTGTAAAGCTCTCTCGTGGAAGTCACTTTGGATAAAAGTGTCTGCTAAATGCATAAATGTAATGTAAATGTATGTAATAGTAAGACCAGACACAGGAATGTAGATTATTTATATTTATTTGTGGGTTTTTATTCCCTGACTGCACTCAGTGAGAACCTTATTCATCTTTAAGCTTTGAGGAGCTTTCGGGACAAAAACACTTATTTCTTACACTGACGTCCTATCCTGTAAACTTAGCTAAATGTAGCTAAATAGGCATAAGATAGGCATAAGATAGGCATAAGATAGGCAACAGTAGTGGCTCTCTTCTGAATAATGAAAGAAAAGAAACAAAATACAATGGTTGAGCCACACAGTAGAGTACATTGGTAAATTAAAACATTTTGTTGACAATTAACCATTGTTCATTACTTTTCTTTATATAAACTCACTTTCTCTTCCGGTGTACAGCCTGTGTGCTAAATCACACACGGAAACCAGAAATACAACCAGCAATATCTCCCCTCTGGATTAGGCAAGGACATACAAATAAACACAATTTATTAGTATACACAGATTATGCAATATTGAATAATTATATATGTGCTAATGTATGTTTAAAGGGGTGATTGACTGGGTTTTGGGGGTATTTCACACTGTTCCTTAAGATCTCCGAAAAGGGTATGTAACATTGGTTGGGCTGAAAATGGCCCGGGTGCTGTTCTATGCCCCCTGATACATCTAGTGAAAGTAGATCATCATTTGAACTGATTACGTTGTTTCCACTTCTGTTGTCGAAGCCAACAGGATCGCCTTAGGTGGGTAACGTTAGCATTACAGCTTAGCAAACAAATATTGTGATTCAACTCAGCTTCAGTTAGCTCTAGCTATCTTGCTGAAAAATAGATCTGGACAAACATGCATCTTGAATTGTAGATTTACATGACAACACAGGTTATTTATTTGAATGAAACAGTCAGGAACATGAAATAACGTTAGCCCCATTGCCAATAAACTAGGCTAAATCATCACACATTCTACCTATGCTCTTGTGTTAGCAAGCTAAACTTGTTTACATGCCTACAGTCTAGGTGTTTTCGCTATCTAGCTGTTCTTGCATTCCTTGCAAATTAGCATTAATAAAAAGCAGATGAGATAGAGTCTAGCTAACATTGAGTAGACGGGCATGATGTTTGTCTATACCGTAGCGTAGAAGATCCCTGTGCAGTTCGACCCTCGACACATTTGCGCGAACCATTTCACCAAAAACGGTTTTGATCTAACAGGTTGGTTAGTGTTTTGCACCTCCCTGCCACAGTAAATTCTGTGTTTGCAGATCTAAAAGACTGGTTTCAGGTCAGATCTATCAGGCTGGTCTCAGGTCAGATCTAACAGGCTGGACTCAGATCAGGTATAACAGGTTGGTCTCAGATCAGATCTAACAGGCTGGTCTCATATCAGATTTAACTGGTTGGTCTCAGGTCAGATCCATCAGGCTGGTCTATCAGACTGGGGTGCGTTTCCCGAAAGCACCGTAAGCGTAAGTTGATCGTAGAGTCAATCGTACGATGGATCTTAGTTGTACGGGCCGTTTCCCGAAACCATCGTAGCTAAAGAGGCACTTCATCCTCATAGATTAACGAGAGCTCCAGACCAGTCATAGATCGCTAAGTGCATTGTAGCGCAGAGACTCAGTGGAGACACACGTAGGCAGACCATGAAAACTACATTAGACTAATGCTGAAAGTTACTTCCGATGGAAAATACGATTATTTTGGTTCTCTTTTTCCAAATGTCAATCTTATTCAAAATACTATAACATTGAAATATGGCTGTTGTAATGTTTAATAGTAACTAGCAATGCATTAACGTAACACGTTTACGAGTGCAATAACACAACAACAATTGAACATTGAAGATTGAAGATGTTTATTAGAATTATAGGGCTGGTAGCATTCCAAGCCCGGTGGATGAAGAGGCTGGTGGCAAAGCCGAGCCTGACGTTGGGGAGGCTGGTAGTGAGGCCGAGCCTAGCGTCCTGTGAAGACAAGAGTGTCATTCTCTAGAATATGATCAAGACTGAATGAAGTGGGTAAGGATGGGATAGTTACCGGGCTGGAGGTGTGGTGGAAGAGTCCTTGAGGGTCACGACTGAGCAGAAGCACGAGCAGATCCCCCTGGTGTGCCTGATAGAAGCAGAAGGTGGGAGGGCAACACAACATGTGAGCATGCAGACAGGAGGAATAGAGTGTATATGCGGAAACAATAGCCTACCTGGGAAGAGGGAGGTGCAGTCCAATTCTCCCGTACTTCATTTGGCCTAATGTGGTATTCTTTTCCTGGATTCAAGTTATGCCTAATTCCATTTCGACATGAGTCAGTGAGAGTTGGAAGAAACTGTTCCTTGGGCGAGAGGTTCTTGTCCGGGTAGACCGCAGCCTCCTGCCGGAGGGGAGTGGCTGGAACAGTGTGTCCAAGGCAGGGTACCAGATGGTGATGAAGGAGGTGAGAATGCACTCAAATATGGTACCCATCATTGTCAGTACCCAATACTGCACCATCATTGTCTTTGAAAGATCAACTTCTTCAGTTGACACAGGAAGTACATCCTGTTGTGTCTTCTTGGTGAGGGAGCTGATGTTACATTTACATGTATTCATTTAGCAGACGCTTTTATCCAAAGCGCCTCTAAGAGAGAGATTTACAAAAAGTGCTGGGAGATGGTAGCGCCTAGGAAATGGAAGGATTCCACAGGGTTGACTGGGAATTCACACAGGGTGAAGGGTCTGGGAGGGAGTGAAAACTCATACAAAAATCAAAAAAGCCATTGAAGATAGCCTAAGTCCTGCACCGCTGACTTGTCCCCTCTGATTGTGGGGAATTGGATGTGGTCTGGGATGTGGCAAAGTAATGCAGTTGTGACAGCCTGCACAGACCTTGACACTGAGGCCTTGGAGAGCCCATGTCCATCTCCAAGAACCGCCAGAAAACTTCCAGTGGCCTAGAACTTGAACTAGAACACTGCCAGTAGGGTTGCAGGGGTCAGTGCAAAGGACCTCCTTGTTAGCCTCTGCAGGTCTGCTTGTATGAGGTTCAGGAGCATCATGATATCATGATGTCATCTGACATATCTTACACTCATTATGAGCATAATTGATCAACCATCAATTAAAGTAGAGTTGATTATTCATGTCAGAAACAATGATTCCATGTTGAAGACATGGGGTATTCATTACTTATGTGTTTGTCATTTGTCACAATGTCATTTGTGGCCAATATGTGAGAATCATGAGATTGCAAACATGGTCTTGGAAAGCTGTTGGCCTATGCAAGATTGTAGATATAGTCAACACTAGAAAATAAGACAGTAAATATGTTGAATTGAGATGCTTGTATTTGTACATTGAATTATTTAGGCTGCTAGCTGGGACATGCCATGTGTGATACCATTTATATGCATGGTTTTTAACCTTGTAGTTCAATCAAGTAGTAAGTATAGGACTCATGTATATATATTTGCCTATGGGAAGTGGAGTACCAATTAGAGTTAAAAACCAAGGCACAAGTAATTTGAGAAATAGTTGTTTTATGGGAGTTTGTTCTACCTGCTCCTGCTCCTCACATGGATCTATAAGGTAAACTGTAAGGATGTAAAAATGTAAGGATTGGACAGACAACACTGAATATATGATACAATACACAATTCAGCCTTTACTTAATTTAAATAAACATTGTATGCTTAGGCTATAAGGTAACCTAAATTTGACACTACCTTGTTGATTGGGCAGAAGAACAGGCACAGAAATGGAGGGCCTTGTGAACTTCATCTCTTCAAACAAAAGCTTCCTCACCTCAATTTGGAGACGAGCCCACTTAATTTCCAAGACCCCCTCTTTTAGCATCCTGTGTCGCTGATTGCAGGGTCCTGACACCGGTGTAAAACTCAGATGCAGCATAGTTTGCACGTTCACCTTGTCTTTGCATCATACAATGTAGCCTAAATTGAAAAGTACTAAAATAAGTACCTTATAATAAATGTAAAGTTTTCAGTAGCGACAGAAAATATTTTTTGTGTACCGTAATTCGTCAATTATTTTGGTTGACGTTTTAATTTTAAAGTCTTAAAGTTGCGTCAGAAGAATCACATTTCAGTACAATGGACAGCGTCTTGTTAAGTGCAACTTAAGAGACACGTACGATGATTCTCCTTACGAGCATGTTCGGGAAACGCACGTAAGAAATAACGAGGGATCGTTATTTTGATCGTAGAGAACCCTCGTAACAGCTACGATCCATCGTTTTCGGGAAACGCAGCCCAGGTCTATCTCCCCTATGACTCTCTTCATCCTATTTGCTAACAATTTGGACAGTATTTTATAATCTACATTCAACAAACTAATTGGCCTTTAGTTCCCCAAATCTAATTTACTTCCCGTCTTGTATAATATAGTGATCACCCCCTCTACCATTCTACTCTGCACTATCCCTGTTCTCTCCATCCCTCTAAATACTTCCACAAATTTTTGTTTTTTGTTTTTATACACTTTATAGAACTCTGTCCCTATCCCATCATTCCCTGGGCTCTTTCCACTGTTCAGACCCCCTATCGCTTCTATCACCTCTGCCACATTAATTTCCCTGTCACACCACCCCCTATCCATCTCACCTAACTCCCTTTCCACGCTATCCAACACCTCATCCATGCTACCCTCATCCACTCCTCCTCTCTGATACAATTCCCCATAAAACTCCTGCATCCTCTCTAGTATCTCCACATAGTCATTTGTTGTCACCCCCCCCCCCCTTATTATTGATTTCATGTATGTATGTCCTACTCTGCTTTCTCTTCTCCAGCCCTAAGAAATATCCAGTACATTTCTCCCCCTCCAGGGGGAGAAATACAGCCTTACTCCTCAAAATTGCCCCTCTACATTTCTCCCTCTCAAACCTGTCTAATTCCATTTTTGCCTCTAAATAGCTCTCCATACTATACCCCTCTTCATCCTCTGGGTGTTTAACTCCACCCTCAATCTTTCCCTCAAACTCTGTTCTTCCTTCACCCTCCTTCTTTTCCTTTTCCTACTATACCTGATACTGATTGATTTAATCATATCCTTCACCACCTCCCATCTCTCCCCTACACTATCATCTACCCTATCAGCAGGGTTGCCAGGTCTGTGTGACAAAACCAGCCCAATGGCCAATCAAAACTATCCCAAAACCAGTCCAATGGCCAATAAAAACAGCCCAATATCAGAACTCAAAATATGCCCCTGCCAAACCATATACACTGCTTTTAAAGTCCAACAGAATTGCTATCATTGCCAAATGTATTGTAATATCTACAAAGTAACACCAAATGTTTAGTATGCCAGCATTAAAAGCAGTTTTCAGGAGGTTTTCTCAGGAGACTGAGAGCATTAGGCACGTGTGCACACGCACAGTGCGTGTGTGTATGAGGGCTTGTCCCATGTGAATGTGTGTACGTGCTGATCTGGAGTCAGTTTGGTAGGATTTGGATATAAATAATTTCATTTAAAATATGGATTTTTAAGATATTCATGTAATTTGCATGCAAAATAGGTCTACCTGAACCAGCGGACAAAAAATTCAACCCCCGGCAACACTTCAAAAGTAGCCCAATTCCTCGGGAAAACCGCGGACCTGGCAACACAGCCTATCAACCTCCCTATACTCCTCTACCCTCTCAGTTTCCCTACCTAATAACTCCCTAATCTGTTGCTCATACCCTTCCTCCTCAATATACCTTGCATTCAATATCCACAATCCTCCTCCTACCTCCTCTTGCCCTACCTTAATTCTAAACCTAATCGCATCATGATCACTAAAGCTATTTCCCTGGTGTATTATACTATCCGCATACCCAATCATTTCCCCCTGTACTAAAACTAAATCTATCCTACTCTGTTTCAAAACACCTTCCCTCATCTGCCTCCTCATGAACTCCCTCATGTCTGGATGCTCATTTCTCCACACATCAATCAATCCTTTGATCCTTATCATATTCAGCAAAATGCCCCTCGACATTTCCCATCTAAATTCTACCCCCTTCCCTACATCTAATCTACTACATTTAATATTTAAATCCCCCACTATAATGCACCTCTCAGTCACCAACCCCTCTACCTCCCGTAGTAGACCTCTCTTATCTACCTCTATGTTTGGCACATAAACATTTATTAATCTAAATTTTACATCCCTATATCTGAACTCTATGACCAAAATACGCCCTGTCTTATCCCTGTACACCTCCCTGGCCTCTTCCACTCTATCCTTTTAAATTAAAATCGCCACCCCTCTTGCGTTGATAGCCCCATTATTGTAAAACATGTCACCCTCCCATTCCTCCCTCATTTCCTTCACCTTGTCCTCATCCCAGTTTGTTTCTTGTATGCACAATATATCACTTCTATATACATACATCAGGACCTTCATTTTCTGTCTGGCTCTTAGGCCATTAACATTTACAGATGTTACTGTGGTCATGAGCGCTAACCCAAAAAAGAAATGAAACCAATCATATTAAAATAGTCACTTGCCACTTTCCAGCTGTTCGCCGATCTGCAGCCCCCGTCTTTTGTCCTTCTCAGCTGTCCTCTTGTCACACAGTCGTTGTGCAAAAGCGATTGCTTTTTTAAGAGCCGCCGCCTCCTCCCCCTCCTTTCGCGCTCCACTGCTTCTCGGTGGCAGTCCCTCCAGCCGCTGCGCTTCCTCGCCATTCGCCTCCCGTCCATTTGATGAAGAAAATCAAAGTACTAAGTCCTTGGGTTAATTTCTCTAAGTTTGAAACAGCACATAAACTTCCAGAGTTTGATGCAAAGTGTTTAATCAGAATCCAATACAACAGGGTGAATTCCTTTCAAACGTGAGCCAGATTCTGCAGAATCAGACTGAGAAATCTTCTCCGGACATACTCTTTTATATCAAAACCTTATCAGTTCTGTAAATTTGCTATTGGTACAATATTGTTTATCACAAATGCATAATTCATTTTACACTCTATTGGTCTCTCTCTCTAAAGGCTTCAGATTACAGGTGCATAGAGAAGTCATCTATTTTTTGTAGACCCGCTCTGACCTTGACGGCCAGTCACACTGGGCTCCGGGCCGTGGGTTGTAAAATCGCCTCATTACTGCTGGGTTTTGTAGTTTTTCTATGGTAGAAGCCTGATCACATAGCCTTCTCTCACACCCAGCCCCAATCATCCAGATTAACACTTTTGGTCTTAATTTTCCTTCTATATCTTAGGGGAAACACTAAACAGTCAATGGCTTTGCATCAGGCTTTTTCAGTAGTGTAACATATAAAGGTATAAAAGTATAAAAGTGATTAAAAGGCATATTTCAATCATATAATCCATACTCATTCTTCATCTTTCATAATTACAACAGTGTGATATTATTCCACTTCAGTCCCCCCTGTGAGACTTAGAAAATCTCACCACAACTCATACTGTGAACACTACTGTAATTATACAACAGAAACAATATCGGAGTAATATAAGTGCTGATAGAATATCAGTAGTCAAAAACACATTAGGCACTAATTCAGTGTGACAGTAGAATCATAAAAAATACAAACAAATCATTGTTAATTTCGACCTTACTCAGGAATGTCATCATGTGTGAAACTCATCCTAGGTGGCCTGTGGACTGTCTTTCTTTCAATACTCGCTTAAGCTTGGGTTGATGGGTTGATGTTTGGTGATGTTCAGGGGAGGGGGTTGGATGTGTGAAGATGATTGGGGAAAGGGCTGGGTCTCAGGCGGGGTGTCCAAAGGAGGGCAGTATATTTTAATGGGGGACAGAATAGTCCAGGGTAAAACTGGGTACTCCAGGATGCAACATAATCATCCAAAGTGGAACAGAATAATCCAAGGTGAAACAGAATAATCCGAGGTGAAACAGAATGATCCAGGGTAAAACAGAATGAGTGGTTGGATGACACCCTTCTGCCAGAAGAATTACACTCTCCTCAGCCAAAGCATTTCCTTAGAAGTACCGCCAAATGTTCTCATAGGGATCCATTAGAGGCATGGGTTGATATACACCCCAACGTTGCTGCCAGCTATTTATCTCCAAATCTCACCACAACTCATACTGTGAACACTACTGTAATTATACAACAGAAACAATATCGGAGTAATATAAGTGCTGATAGAATATCAGTAGTCAAAAACACATTAGGCACTAATTCAGTGTGACAGTAGAATCATAAAGAATACAAACAAATCATTGTTAATTTTGACCTTACTCAGGAATGTCATCATGTGTGAAACTCATCCTAGGTGGCCTGGTGGACTGTCTTTCTTTCAATACTCGCCTAAGCTTTCAGCTTAATTGCAACACATAGCAGGGGAGTAAAATGATACGGGTATGGGGAACTAAAAACTCCCCGTAGCCAATGACACGCATAACGCGAGCCATCTGGGTTAACTATGCTCATAATGCGACATGAGTATCTGTTCCAGCCTCTACCTAAGTATATGTGACAGACTGAGTCATCGCTAGTCGCCATACTGTACCTCCCTGCTCATTCACCATCCACACTGAGGAGCTTCGCACTGAGGTCCTAATACTTATAAAAAATTGGTCCGTTTCATTAACATAAAACAATAAGTAATAGACTAATGCATATGTTCTATATACGACTATATGTTGGTTATACTCATCTCCACAGCCAGTGGTTGTGACGTAGGTTTACATGTTCGTTGTCTCTCCCTTAACAGCAAGCATTCACACATACACAGGGACTGCAGGTCATTTGATGAGCCAGTGAGCGACGGGGTCTCGCCCCATTACTATACTGCAGATGTAAACTGCAATGGATAGCAAACCTTCTACCCATCCCACATAACCCTACATCCATGTGATGAGGACCCAACTTTAAAGCATCTCCAAACAGTGCCATGCAGTACCTAATATTGGTGCTTTATCGTGAAACAGTGTGACTTATTACTAAATGGTTAAAATATATGTCTGATAATGTCCTGGGTTATGAGCAGGTGTCCGATGATGTCCAGGGTGAGGGGCTGGTGTTTAGAGGTGTTCAGGGAAATGGGTTGATGTTTGGTGATGTTCAGGGGAGGGGGTTGGATGTGTGAAGATGATTGGGGAAAGGGCTGGGTCTCAGGCGGGGTGTCCAAAGGAGGGCAGTATATTTTAATGGGGGACAGAATAGTCCAGGGTAAAACTGGGTACTCCAGGATGCAACATAATCATCCAAAGTGGAACAGAATAATCCAAGGTGAAACAGAATAATCCGAGGTGAAACAGAATGATCCAGGGTGAAACAGAATGAGTGGTTGGATGACACCCTTCTGCCAGAAGAATTACACTCTCCTCAGCCAAAGCATTTCCTTAGAAGTACCGCCAAATGTTCTCATAGGGATCCATTAGAGGCATGGGTTGATATACACCCCAACGTTGCTGCCAGCTATTTATCTCCATTCTCAGTTCCTCATTCTGGCGTATCAGCATCCTGTTCTTGCTCTGAAGTGTCGCCATCTCCTCAGTCTGATGCTCTTTTTCCCTATAGCGTTCTCTCCACCGAATTTGCGCTTGCCCTCTTCGTCTTGCACGATTCAGACGTCTTGTTACCCTCTTGGTCATTTGTCCCTGGAGGTTTTTAAACTGATCCGGTGACATTTTTCCAATCCAATGATCCATTTCCGCGGTGCTTGATCCGGTAACCAGCTCGGCTTCGTCCGTGTTGGTGTTTGTGTCTCCTTCTGGGCCTGCATCTGTGTCTCCTTCTGGTCCCTCAGATGTGGCTCCTGAGAGTTCTCCTTCCTCAGGATCCTTTGCTGCTCCTTCCATGGTCTGGACTCCCGGAGGGGGTGGTTGGTGTAACATGCTACACAGGTTTCCTGACTTACTTGCTGAGCTGAGTACTTCAGCCAGTCATAGAACATGTTGGATTTTAGTTGCGCCGTTCATAGCCACTATCCCGGCTGCGTTTTACTCGACGGAGCACAGAGTATATTTTGATCAGGCTCATGGCTTTTTGGTTATCCATTACTCGTTTTGCGTTTACATCAATACATTGAGTTTTCAAGCATTTTACAATTACTCTTGTTGTTCAATTTTTCTTGCACTTTGTATTCCGGGAATAACTGTAGATTATTAGTTTACCGGGGCCGGATGTTATCATCACGTTTCGGTCGGGTGGTATGCTGTATGTTAAGTTGACGTCTTCAGCTAATGGTATATACCCTAGATTTGCCGTTAGCACCCCTACAGCTAATACACACTTGGCCATCTGCACATCTTCCTTTGGTATTTTTGACTCATTGGTGGATAAGACATATTGTAGGGTTGGGTCGTGTTGGGGATATTTGGTGGGTAAGATATGTTGTGGAGTCAGGTTTTGTTGGGGATGTGTGATGGGTGAAACATGTTGTTGGGTTAAGTTTTCTTGGGGATGTGTGGTGGGTGGAACATCCTGGAGTCCCTGCGGGGCGGTGACACTGGGCCCTTCTTTCTCTGGTCGAGCTGCTCCTCTCCTATGTGCCTCATTTTGTTCTGGATCTTCGGCTCTACAGCAGTGATTGAAATGGTACCAAAACTTCTTACCGTCAACTTTTAGGGCTGTTTGAGTTGTTAGACGGACTTTGAAGGGACCTTCCCGTCTGGGCTCGTTCCACTTTCTTTTGAATACCTTTACGTAAACCCAATCTCCAGGCACAACCGTCTGCAGGTTCTCTGGAATCTCTGCTTCCCTCTCCTCCGTGGCACCTTTTACCTGTGAGAACACTTCCTTATGTACTTGTGTTAAGTGTAGTAGGTAGCTTTGCAGCTCCCTTTCCAATGTTTCAAGGGGAGGACCCTCAACGGGTCCTTGTAAATACGGAACTGGAAGTGGCCTTCCAGTAGCCCTTTCATGCGATGTTAGAAATGTTAGTCGGTTAGTACTCGAGCGCATTGCCATTAGTGCCAGTGATAAAGCCTGTACCCAGTTTAATTTACCATCAGCCATGATTTTTGCTAACTTGGCTTTCAAGATACCGTTGGCTCTCTCGACTGTCCCTTGTGACTGAGGATGATAAACACAGCCAAACCTAGCATTTTTAATGCCAATTTAAATGTTTCAGCCACAAAATGCGGTCCATTGTCTGAGCTTATGCTATCCGGGATTCCAAATCTCGGAAAGACCTCTCTACACAGAAATTTTGCTACTGATCGGGAGTCTGGACCTGCAGTTGGTACTGCCTCTACCCATCTACTGAACCGACAGATTACTACTGTATCTCAGCCTTCCTATGCGTTGCGTCATGTCTACATAATCTATCATCAGATGTCTAAATGGTCCGTCTGGTGTTGGAATGTGTGAGATGGGAGCAGAAAATGTCTTCCTAACATTGTAATGTGCACATACTTTGCATTTGTGTAACACTCTATCAACTGTGGCAGTTAAATATGGTGACCACCACACGCTTTGAAGGCGTCTTACAATCTCCCCCCTGGCACAATGGTCAGTACCATGCGCATTCCTAATAGCAAAGCGTAACAACGTACTAGGCAAGATGAAATGTCCATGACTACTCCTCCATAGACCTTTGTTGGGTCCATCTTGAGTGTTCTGCATGGCCCCCCGTTTCAACCACATATCTTTTTCCTGAGGACTAACCCCCGGTCTTGTGCTAACACGAGAGAAGATAAGGTGGTGAGTGGGGCAGGGTCATCAGTCACTTAAAGGGGTCCCATTACTGCCCCTGTGCCCGTTGCCGCTTGCCTGGCTGTCTCATCTGCCATGTTGTTTCCTTTGGCAATGAGAGTGTCAGTCTTTTGGTGGGCCGGGCATTTAATAATGGCCAAGGCTGTTGGAGCATGCATGGCGTCTAACAGTTGTGAAATAGACTGTCCATGGCTGATTGCTGTACCATCGGCTCTGCGAAAGCCTCTCTGCTTCCATATGTTGCCATACACATGACACACGCCATATGCATATGCAGAGTCAGTATAAACATTAAGACTCTTACCCTTTGCCAACAGGCACGCTGCTGTAAGAGCTTTGATCTCAGCCAGTTGGGCTGAACATGGTTGATCAACCTTCACAGATTGGATGGTTTCAAATGTGGCGTCATCTTTGAGCTGCACTACGCCGTAGCCCACATGGTTGCCCACAGCATCTCTAAAGCAAGATCCATCCACAAACAATGTGAGGTCTGCTGCGATTGGTTCGTTGTACAGGTCTTGGCGTGCACGCATAAAGACGTCAGTGTCGTGGACACAATCGTGTGGTGTCCCATCTACTGGCAACACCATCTTAGTTGCTGGGTTTACTCTGTCACACCTTTGTATGGTGAGTTCAGGGGCAGACAGTATCACCTCGTAGCCAGTTCTCCTGGCCTGTGTCAACACAAATCGTGGGCTTGTAAGTAAGGCATGTAGTTGACGGGACGTGTACAGAGTTACTGGGTGTCCCATTGTCAGTGATGAAGCCTTCTTGAATGCAAAAACAGCGGCTGCCAATCCCTGATAGCAGGGTGGCAGTCCTGCCATTGTCAAGTTGTGTACTGTAATAGGCCAATGGTTGTTTCCCTATGGGCATGTCCTGTAACAGTACTGCAGTAGCATATCCAGATCGTTCTGCAACATATAAATGAAATGGTTTGGAGTAATCGGGATTGCCAAGGGCGGGGGCTGATTGCATGTCACTTTTAAGAGCTAAAAAAGCTCCCTCCGCCTCTTCGGTCCACTGCAATGTAGCAGCATTACTAGTCTGCCCTGCAGCCCTAATAAGGGCTCGCAAAGGTGCTGATTTGAGGGCATAATCACAAATCCATGGCCTGCTGTATCCCGCCATTCCCAACAAGGTAAGCATTTGCCCTACTGTCTGAGGTTTCGGTGCCTTGACTAGCAACCCTAACCCTAACCCGGCTTCTATCTGTGACAAGGCTATCTGTCTCTTGTCCCCACTAAGCCTCCTGCCCAGATAATCTACTGTCGTCTGACAAAACTGTAACTTGTCTTTACTGACTTTATGGCCTCCCTCTGCCAGCTGTGTTAATACCGTGACAGAGTCTCTCTCGCACTGCTCCTTCGAGCTGCTGCAAATTAAAATGTCATCTACATACTGTAATACGGTACTGGCAACATGCAGATTTTGCAGGTCCTGGGTCAAATCAAATCAAATTTATTTGTATAGCCCTTTTTGCACGCAAGCATGTCACAGAAAGCTTCACATACGCCCATAGAACTGCCCCTCAACCAACCTAAACCCTCAAGGAAGACAAGGAAAAACTCCCAGAAAAACTCCCAACAGGAGAAAAAATGGAAGAAACCTTGGGAGGAGCAATTCAGAGAGGGATCCCCTCCTCCAGAGACGGTTGGTGAGAGAGAGGAGCAGAACACAGGCTAAACATAGTCATACAGTGTCAATGGGTTTTGAAACACCAAAATCCATTGTTCAACTTTATAGATGTAGGACAGGACCGGGAGACTCGCGACCAGGTCCAGCGTTGGCCGACCGACGACCAGGCAGGTGCTGACAGCTCAAACCTCCCACACCACAAGGGATGTGTGTGTGTGTGTGGGGGGGGGGGGGGGGCAGAGAGAGGAGAGCAGGGATTAGAGAATGCCAGGAGCAGCTAACAGTTACAGTCATAATAGAATGAGATCCCCACCGGTCAAGTGTGGACTGGTGCAGCAATTTAACAGAGAAAAAAAGGGGTATTTGATGCAGCCCCACACACCAAGACAGCGACAGCCCCCCTCGGTTGGAACATGACATCTGTTCCAGGGGAAAGAACTCTAAAATAAGTTATACTTATAGAATAAGGATGAAAACAACCCGTCCCCCGTTGCCTCCAACTAGTAACAGAAACAATAACAGTAACAATATACAGCAACGGAAACTATAACAGTAACAATATACAGTAACAGATTTACTTTATTTGTAACATCTAGATGTAACATCCAGATGGGGCAATGTGAACATATAAGCTATAACTAGAGAGGGTACAATTTCTTGGGAAATTGTAGGGTGTGCTTGCTTGCGTCGGTTGCACAGGGGTCCGTTTTTGAATGACATTTTTACAACTGATATTTCTGTATATTTTATATAAAAATACATACTTATTAATTATAAAGATTACATAGATTTAAAAGCATTTTTTTTTTTGCTGCTCATTTACAACTCAAAATACGAGTGAAGTGTAGAATGAAATAGATGTCTTCTCATTTCCCCTGCAAGAGGTAGCCTCATAGCTGAATCAAAACAAATACATTTGGTAGACCGGTGTTAAAAATTGACCTAATCTCTATGATTTAAACGTCCTTTTAAGTTTTTCCCTTCTTGTGATATTTTCAGGCATTTAGCCTATTCATATTGCATTCATTCATGAATAAAGAACCCCCTTTGAAGATTATTCTACGACGTTACCGGCAGTAGAAGATGGAATCGTGATTCAAACAGTACCATCTGCTAACTGAAAATATGCCCCCAAAAACGTAAATAAGCTTGACATTTATTTAGTGGAAAATCGCTTTCATAAAAAGCTCACTGGTAGCGATCATTGTCAGTAACAACGCCAAGTGCGATATAGCCCTGTGTGGAGAAGCTTCCCCGGTAAATTGTACTACTACGGTACAGTACTAGACTACAGCTACTGCTGTATTCGTTCGTCTTGGTAGCGATTGCGTTGGTTGAATTGGATTCAACGTTCCGTTGTACGGTTTAGGCTGAAATTAATTATTTTCATGAACAGATCAAGTTTAGGCTGTGGCAATGAAGTTAAGGTTAGTAGTTACATAGACTTTTGGTTTAAGTAAGGGGAGTGCCGAACATGTTCTGTCGCCGTTTGACTTCCTACAGCTGTGTCGATGTTTTTGTAGTGTCTCGCGTAGGCTACAGCGTTGCAGTGAGCAACACTGGTTTGAAACCACAGGTAATGACAATTTCACCCACAAATCGTTTACTTGTAATGTAATGTCATAATAAATCCTACAACGAAAATGTATTTGTGAGGACTGTTTATTTTAACGATTGAAAACAGATGCATCATAGACCACTGTAGTATGTGTTGCCCGGGCAACAGAGGCTAATGTCATGATGCTAATACTTCCGAAAGTAGATGTAATTCCTTAAAAAAATCAGCTTATATTGTACATTACACGTCACAATTGTGTGTCATATCACAAAGTAAAATTAGTAAATAGTTATCACCCTGGCCTCTTTGCTTGTGGCGTTTCTGCAGCTGCCTTGCAGTAAAGCAGTTAGCTTAGCTCTCCCAGAAGTTAACGAGCTGCTAAACTAATGTTCTGCTAGAGGTAGTCACGCAAGTTTTCGTGACGTTAGTGACGTAAGTAGCGTCATTGACTGTGGCTAGCAAGTTAGCCACCGTTAGCTTCACTTTTCGCCACAAAAACTTAATTTCCACTTAAACCATGCAACGGAACGTAAATCCCAATAGAAGCAACTCAATCGCTACCAAGACGAAACTTTTGACACCTAGGTTGTCTATGTAAGCCAAATATTGACTGAGTTTTAGGGGGGCAAAAAGAATAATAAAAATAATAATAATAATAATATATATGTGAGAGAACAAAGAAAAAAAAAGAAAAACAATACAAAGACAGATAGTACCAGTATGAGCAAAATAATAAATAAGAATGGAGGTAATGTTAAATAAAGCGCCGTAAAGTTCATGTGTAAGA
Source organism: Osmerus eperlanus (assembly GCF_963692335.1). Lineage (NCBI taxonomy): Eukaryota > Metazoa > Chordata > Actinopteri > Osmeriformes > Osmeridae > Osmerus > Osmerus eperlanus. The sequence goes on along the minus strand of NC_085039.1, from coordinate 331,621 downwards.
GCTATTTAGGAGGGCTATTGTTAGATCTGTTTTATCTTGTGACGTTCAAGCGCTTCCAGGCATTAAGAATGTCACGTGAGCTCCTGGACGATCGATCAGCTTCGGGAAGAGCCCGGGGGGCCAAGACCTGACAACGTGGTAGTGTGGCCGAGCGGTCCAAGGCGCTGGATTTAGGCTCCAGTCTCTCCGGAGGCGTGGGTTCAAATCCCACCGCTGCCACTTTTGTAGGGTGCTAACGCCGTCCCATTGCTTTGAAGTCAGTAAGTGGGTTTGAAAAAGTGAACTGTGGCTCGACATGTGCGATTGTATATGATTTTTTGGGGGCATCGTAGTTATAGTGGCAACTACAGTGGCAACTTTTTTCCTTGAAGTTGACGGGGTTCAATCCCCAGCCAGTACAGACCGTGGAGAGGCATCTCGTCTCTTGTGACGGTCGATAGCGTCACGATTAGGCCACGTGTTTCAAACTCCGCAGAAGTATAAACCAGGCTTAGGGCAATTTCTTACTAGTTGGACGTCAGTAGGTGGTGTGGAAAGGTGAACCGTCCCTCGAAATGCTGTGCGATCATGGAGTGTGTTGGGGGCATTGGTGGTATAGTGGCAAGCATAGCTGCCTTCCAAGCAGTTGACCAGGGCTCGATTCCTGGCCAATGCAGAACCTTGAGAGAGATTCAAATCAACTTTATTTCGCCATGTATACAGATACTAGGAATTTGATTTGGTATTCTCCATGCAGGCTATAGCATCACAAATAGAACAACAAGACAAAAAAGAAAAACAATACAAGGACAGATAGTACCAGTATGAGCAAAATAATAAATAAGAATGGAGGTAATGTTAAATAAAGCGCCGTAAAGTTCATGTGTAAGAGCTATTTAGGAGGGCTATTGTTAGATCTGTTTTATCTTGTGACGTTCAAGCGCTTCCAGGCATTAAGAATGTCACGTGAGCTCCTGGACGATCGATCAGCTTCGGGAAGAGCCCGGGGGGCCAATACCTGACAACGTGGTAGCGTGGCCGAGCGGTCCAAGGAGCTGGATTTAGGCTCCAGTCTCTCCGGAGGCGTGGGTTCAAATCCCACCGCTGCCACTTTTGTAGGGTGCTAACGCCGTCCCATTGCTTTGAAGTCAGTAAGTGGGTTTGAAAAAGTGAACTGTGGCTCGACATGTGCGATTGTATATGATTTTTTGGGGCATCGTAGTTATAGTGGCAACTACAGTGGCAACTTTTTTCCTTAAAGTTGACGGGGTTCAATCCCCAGCCAGTACAGACCGTGGAGAGGCATCTCGTCTCTTGTGACGGTCGATAGCGTCACGATTAGGCCACGTGTTTCAAACTCCGCAGAAGTATAAACCAGGCTTAGGGCAATTTCTTACTAGTTGGACGTCAGTAGGTGGTGTGGAAAGGTGAACCGTCCCTCGAAATGCTGTGCGATCATGGAATCTGTTGGGGGCATTGGTGGTATAGTGGCAAGCATAGCTGCCTTCCAAGCAGTTGACCAGGGCTCGATTCCTGGCCAATGCAGAACCTTGAGAGAGATTCAAATCAACTTTATTTCGCCATGTATACAGATACTAGGAATTTGATTTGGTATTCTCCATGCAGGCTATAGCATCACAAATAGAACAACAAGACAAAAAAGAAAAACAATACAAGGACAGATAGTACCAGTATGAGCAAAATAATAAATAAGAATGGAGGTAATGTTAAATAAAGCGCCGTAAAGTTCATGTGTAAGAGCTATTTAGGAGGGCTATTGTTAGATCTGTTTTATCTTGTGACGTTCAAGCGCTTCCAGGCATTAAGAATGTCACGTGAGCTCCTGGACGATCGATCAGCTTCGGGAAGAGCCCGGGGGGCCAAGACCTGACAACGTGGTAGCGTGGCCGAGCGGTCCAAGGCGCTGGATTTAGGCTCCAGTCTCTCCGGAGGCGTGGGTTCAAATCCCACCGCTGCCACTTTTGTAGGGTGCTAACGCCGTCCCATTGCTTTGAAGTCAGTAAGTGGGTTTGAAAAAGTGAACTGTGGCTCGACATGTGCGATTGTATATGATTTTTTGGGGGCATCGTAGTTATAGTGGCAACTACAGTGGCAACTTTTTTCCTTGAAGTTGACGGGGTTCAATCCCCAGCCAGTACAGACCGTGGAGAGGCATCTCGTCTCTTGTGACGGTCGATAGCGTCACGATTAGGCCACGTGTTTCAAACTCCGCAGAAGTATAAACCAGGCTTAGGGCAATTTCTTACTAGTTGGACGTCAGTAGGTGGTGTGGAAAGGTGAACCGTCCCTCGAAATGCTGTGCGATCATGGAGTCTGTTGGGGGCATTGGTGGTATAGTGGCAAGCATAGCTGCCTTCCAAGCAGTTGACCAGGGCTCGATTCCTGGCCAATGCAGAACCTTGAGAGAGATTCAAATCAACTTTATTTCGCCATGTATACAGATACTAGGAATTTGATTTGGTATTCTCCATGCAGGCTATAGCATCACAAATAGAACAACAAGACAAAAAAGAAAAACAATACAAGGACAGATAGTACCAGTATGAGCAAAATAATAAATAAGAATGGAGGTAATGTGAAACTAGAAACGGCTGTTCCTGCGAAACAGCAGTGAGAATGCTGAAAACCTGAATGGGGATAGTTGACCATGCTAAAAAAGCTGAAAATAGTGAAAATTTAGTAGAAAGTTATAAGCTGAAGCTTCAAAAGCAACCGAAAGGTATTTTTGAAAGGGGCTGGAGCAGCATTCCAACAATGATTTGAAAGGATTTACCATTACTTTTAAAGGGAGAATAATTTGAGCAAAAACCTTAATATTTTAAAAAGTATAAAAGTGAGAAATGAGAAAATACCCGCAAGCTGAAATGAATTTCAAAAATGTGTGAGTCACACAAAAGAGGCAGTGTGGAAGCTGAACTGCATCATCTTAACAAAGCTAAGAGCTAAAATAGCCTACAATGTGGGAGAAGCTGAAAGCTGAACTGTTAAACAGAAGAAGAAGTAGGCTAGCTAGTCGTAACAAGAATATTATCGTTTTAACAGATGAAATTATAGTTGGGATAGTAATAGCAGTAGCAGATGTAGCCTACCATTGAGTGTGTTTACTCGGCTTTCTTAGTAGGATTCAATGTGTTGATGGAATGGAACATACAGCAGTAGAGCCGATACAGGAAGAGACGGCGACACTTTGTTGCAGAAGGATGATGGTGCAAGTTTTGGCCGTGGAGCATACAACGATTAATAAAAAAGAAGACGCGTTTATTGAGTAATCGCATAACTAATTACACATGTAAACGGAGTAATCGTATTATTGGTATAAACCGACAATTGCTAGTAATCGTGTTTCTCATGGTCAAGTAAACGTACCAATCACCTGTGTGAGAGACTGAGTGGTGCGTGTCTGTCGTTACGGTGATGGTGCAGCTATGATTGCTAACGCGCTGAGGGCATAGAATAAGAGAAATGTAGCTAGAATCCACACCTCAAACAAGATAACCTAGACGCACAACTGTACGTCCAATCCAAAATATAAGGATATTTTCCGAGACCCAAGACTCTGCCGAAACCAGAGATATTCTTTATATGTATGTGTAGTCAGAAATATGACTCTACCTGCAGTTTCAAAAACGTGTTCCTTCTGCTTTCCTGGTGCGTGTTAGTTTGGTTGCCACGGCGATGGAGCAGCTGTGATCGCTAACGAGCTGGGCAGAGAGAATAACTAATGTAGCTAGAATCCACACCTCAAACAAGTTAACCTAGACGCACAACTGTACGTCCAATCCAAAATATAAGGATATTTTCCGAGACCCAAGACTCTGCCGAAACCAGAGATATTCTTTATATGTATGTGCAGTCAGAAATACGACTCTACCTGCAGTTTCAAAAACGTGTTCCTTTTGCTTTCCTGGTGCTTGTTTGTTTGGTTGCCACGGTGATGGCGCAGCTGTGATAGCTAACGAGCTAGGCAGAGAGAAAAACGAACATTTACCTAGCATCCACACCTCAAACAAGTTGACCTAGACGCAAAACTATACGTCCAATCCAAAATATAAGGATATTTTCCGAGACCCAAGACTCTGCCGAAACCAGAGATGTCCTTTATATGTCTGTGCGGTCAGAAATACGACTCTATCGGCAGTTTCAAAATCTTGTTCCTTCTTGCTTTCTCTGACTGATTTTACTCACCTCTCCATTGAAGTTAGTGAGAGAATTTGAAAGGCTGCTCTCGCTTCAAGGCTCATAGCTGAAAATCTGTAAATGTGAGCTCTTTAGTAGTTACATTGGCTGAAAGAGGACAATTTTTCCTACATTTTAAGGTATAACTTGTTTCTGTAAGTTAAACTATATGAACGTTAGAGGAATTTGTTTGACAAATTAGTTGAATATCAGAAAAAGAGCAGCAAGCAGAGTGGCACACTCTGCTTGCTGCTCATTCATAAAAATCAAGAAGGAGCAAACATTTTAATGTATTTCAAACTGTCATAATTCAAAATTGGCTGAAGATTTGAAAAAGCTGAATCATTTGGGAATAGCTGAATGTCTTGTGAACATTTTAAAGGTTGAATGGTGTCTCTAGCTGAAAGTAAGCTGAAGTAGTTACGTTTGAAAGAGGAGGAAGCTTTTTAATGATTTGAAAGGATTTACCATTACTTTTAATGGGAGAATAATTTGCACAAAAACCTTAATGTCTTAAAAAGTATAAAAGTGAGAAATACCAAAAGTCATAGCCATCATCTCCTGAAGGAGCTGAACGTTTTGATACAAAAGTTGTAGGAATCGGTTAAAGTATGCAGAACGAGTTAAAGGCCAAAAAACGGCGGAAGAACTGAGAAGTTGAAAAGCAATAGTGAGAATGCTTAACAGCATTCTCACAATAATAATAACTAGAAACGGCTGTTCCTGCGAAACAGCAGTGAGAATGCTGAAAACCTGAATGGGGATAGCTGACCATGCTAAAAAAGCTGAAAATAGTGAAAATTTAGTAGAAAGTTATAAGCTGAAGCTTCAAAGCAACCGAAAGGTATTTTTGAAAGGGACTGGAGCAGCATTCCAACAATGATTTGAAAGGATTTACCATTACTTTTAAAGGGAGAATAATTTGCACAAAAACCTTAATATTTTAAAAAGTATAAAAGTGAGAAATGAGAAAATACCCGCAAGCTGAAATGAATTTCAAAAATGTGTGAGTCACACAAAAGAGGCAGTGTGGAAGCTGAACTGCATCATCTTAACAAAGCTAAGAGCTAAAATAGCCTACAATGTGGGAGAAGCTGAAAGCTGAACTGTTAAACAGAAGAAGAAGTAGGCTAGCTAGTCGTAACAAGAATATTATCGTTTTAACAGATTAAATTATAGTTGGGATAGTAATAGCAGTAGCAGATGTAGCCTACCATTGAGTGCGTTTACTCGGCTTTCTTAGTAGGATTCAATGTGTTGATGGAATGAAACATACAGCAGTAGGGCCGATACAGGAAGACACGGCGACACTTTGTTGCAGAAGGATGATGGTGCAAGTTTTGTCCGTGGAGCATACAACGATTAATAAAAAAGAATCATGTAGACGCGTTTATTGAGTAATCGCATAACTAATTACACATGTAAACGGAGTAATCGTATTATTGGTATAAACCGACAATTGCTAGTAATCGTGTTTCTCATGGTCAAGTAAATGTACCAATCACCTGTGTGAGAGACTGAGTGGTGCGTGTCTGTCGTTACGGTGATGGTGCAGCTATGATTGCTAACGCGGTGAGGGCACAGAATAAGAGAAATGTAGCTAGAATCCACACCTCAAACAAGATAACCTAGACGCAAAACTGTACGTCCAATCCAAAATCTAATGATATTTTCCGAGACCCAAGACTCTGCCGAAACCAGAGATATTCTTTATATGTATGTGTAGTCAGAAATACGACTCTACCTGCAGTTTCAAAAACGTGTTCCTTCTGCTTTCCTGGTGCGTGTTTGTTTGGTTGCCACGGCGATGGAGCAGCTATGATTGCTAACGCGCTGAGGGCAGAGAATAAGAGAAATGTAGCTAGAATCCACACCTCAAACAAGATAACCTAGACGCAAAACTGTACGTCCAATCCAAAATATAAGGATATTTTCCGAGACCCAAGACTCTGCCGAAACCAGAGATATTCTTTATATGTCTGTGCAGTCAGAAATACGACTCTACCTGCAGTTTCAAAAACGTGTTCCTTTTGCTTTCCTGGTGCTTGTTTGTTTGGTTGCCACGGTGATGGCGCAGCTGTGATAGCTAACGAGCTAGGCAGAGAGAAAAACGAACATTTACCTAGCATCCACACCTCAAACAAGTTGACCTAGACGCAAAACTATACGTCCAATCCAAAATATAAGGATATTTTCCGAGACCCAAGACTCTGCCGAAACCAGAGATGTCCTTTATATGTCTGTGCGGTCAGAAATACGACTCTATCGGCAGTTTCAAAATCTTGTTCCTTCTTGCTTTCTCTGACTGATTTTACTCACCTCTCCATTGAAGTTAGTGAGAGAATTTGAAAGGCTGCTCTCGCTTCAAGGCTCATAGCTGAAAATCTGTAAATGTGAGCTCTTTAGTAGTTACATTGGCTGAAAGAGGACAATTTTTCCTACATTTTCAGGTATAACTTGTTTCTGTAAGTTAAACTATATGAACGTTAGAGGAATTTGTTTGACAAATTAGCTGAATATCAGAAAAAGAGCAGCAAGCACTCTGCTTGCTGCTCATAAAAATCATGAAGGAGCAAACATTTTAATGTATTTCAAACTGTCATAATTCAAAATTGGCTGAACATTTGAAAAAGCTGAATCATTTGGGAATAGCTGAATGTCTTGTGAACATTTTAAAGGTTGAATGGTGTCTCTAGCTGAAAGTAAGCTGAAGTAGTTACGTTTGAAAGAGGAGGAAGCTTTTTAATGATTTGAAAGGATTTACCATTACTTTTAATGGGAGAATAATTTGCACAAAAACCTTAATGTCTTAAAAAGTATAAAAGTGAGAAATACCAAAAGTCATAGCCATCATCTCCTGAAGGAGCTGAACGTTTTGATACAAAAGTTGTAGGAATCGGTTAAAGTATGCAGAACGAGTTAAAGGCCAAAAAACGGCGGAAGAACTGAGAAGTTGAAAAGCAATAGTGAGAATGCTTAACAGCATTCTCACAATAATAATAACTAGAAACGGCTGTTCCTGCGAAACAGCAGTGAGAATGCTGAAAACCTGAATGGGGATAGCTGACCATGCTAAAAAAGCTGAAAATAGTGAAAATTTAGTAGAAAGTTATAAGCTGAAGCTTCAAAGCAACCGAAAGGTATTTTTGAAAGGGACTGGAGCAGCATTCCAACAATGATTTGAAAGGATTTACCATTACTTTTAAAGGGAGAATAATTTGCACAAAAACCTTAATATTTTAAAAAGTATAAAAGTGAGAAATGAGAAAATACCCGCAAGCTGAAATGAATTTCAAAAATGTGTGAGTCACACAAAAGAGGCAGTGTGGAAGCTGAACTGCATCATCTTAACAAAGCTAAGAGCTAAAATAGCCTACAATGTGGGAGAAGCTGAAAGCTGAACTGTTAAACAGAAGAAGAAGTAGGCTAGCTAGTCGTAACAAGAATATTATCGTTTTAACAGATTAAATTATAGTTGGGATAGTAATAGCAGTAGCAGATGTAGCCTACCATTGAGTGCGTTTACTCGGCTTTCTTAGTAGGATTCAATGTGTTGATGGAATGAAACATACAGCAGTAGGGCCGATACAGGAAGACATGGCGACACTTTGTTGCAGAAGGATGATGGTGCAAGTTTTGTCCGTGGAGCATACAACGATTAATAAAAAAGAATCATGTAGACGCGTTTATTGAGTAATCGCATAACTAATTACACATGTAAACGGAGTAATCGTATTATTGGTATAAACCGACAATTGCTAGTAATCGTGTTTCTCATGGTCAAGTAAATGTACCAATCACCTGTGTGAGAGACTGAGTGGTGCGTGTCTGTCGTTACGGTGATGGTGCAGCTATGATTGCTAACGCGGTGAGGGCACAGAATAAGAGAAATGTAGCTAGAATCCACACCTCAAACAAGATAACCTAGACGCAAAACTGTACGTCCAATCCAAAATCTAATGATATTTTCCGAGACCCAAGACTCTGCCGAAACCAGAGATATTCTTTATATGTATGTGTAGTCAGAAATACGACTCTACCTGCAGTTTCAAAAACGTGTTCCTTCTGCTTTCCTGGTGCGTGTTTGTTTGGTTGCCACGGCGATGGAGCAGCTATGATTGCTAACGCGCTGAGGGCAGAGAATAAGAGAAATGTAGCTAGAATCCACACCTCAAACAAGATAACCTAGACGCAAAACTGTACGTCCAATCCAAAATATAAGGATATTTTCCGAGACCCAAGACTCTGCCGAAACCAGAGATATTCTTTATATGTCTGTGCAGTCAGAAATACGACTCTACCTGCAGTTTCAAAAACGTGTTCCTTTTGCTTTCCTGGTGCTTGTTTGTTTGGTTGCCACGGTGATGGCGCAGCTGTGATAGCTAACGAGCTAGGCAGAGAGAAAAACGAACATTTACCTAGCATCCACACCTCAAACAAGTTGACCTAGACGCAAAACTATACGTCCAATCCAAAATATAAGGATATTTTCCGAGACCCAAGACTCTGCCGAAACCAGAGATGTCCTTTATATGTCTGTGCGGTCAGAAATACGACTCTATCGGCAGTTTCAAAATCTTGTTCCTTCTTGCTTTCTCTGACTGATTTTACTCACCTCTCCATTGAAGTTAGTGAGAGAATTTGAAAGGCTGCTCTCGCTTCAAGGCTCATAGCTGAAAATCTGTAAATGTGAGCTCTTTAGTAGTTACATTGGCTGAAAGAGGACAATTTTTCCTACATTTTAAGGTATAACTTGTTTCTGTAAGTTAAACTATATGAACGTTAGAGGAATTTGTTTGACAAATTAGTTGAATATCAGAAAAAGAGCAGCAAGCAGAGTGGCACACTCTGCTTGCTGCTCATTCATAAAAATCAAGAAGGAGCAAACATTTTAATGTATTTCAAACTGTCATAATTCAAAATTGGCTGAACATTTGAAAAAGCTGAATCATTTGGGAATAGCTGAATGTCTTGTGAACATTTTAAAGGTTGAATGGTGTCTCTAGCTGAAAGTAAGCTGAAGTAGTTACGTTTGAAAGAGGAGGAAGCTTTTTAATGATTTGAAAGGATTTACCATTACTTTTAATGGGAGAATAATTTGCACAAAAACCTTAATGTCTTAAAAAGTATAAAAGTGAGAAATACCAAAAGTCATAGCCATCATCTCCTGAAGGAGCTGAACGTTTTGATACCTAAATTGTAGGAATCGGTGAAAGTATGCAGAACGAGTTAAAGGCCAAAAAACGGCGGAAGAACTAAGAAGTTGATATAACTAGAAAAGGCTGTTCCTGCGAAACAGCAGTGAGAATGCTGAAAACCTGAATGGGGATAGCTGACTATGCTAAAAAAGCTGAAATAGTGAAAATTTAGTAGAAAGTTATAAGCTGAAGCTTCAAAGCAACCGAAAGGTATTTTTGAAAGGGGCTGGAGCAGCATTCCAACAATGATTTGAAAGGATTTATCCATTACTTTTAAAGGGAGAATAATTTGCACAAAAACCTTAATATTTTAAAAAGTATAAAAGTGAGAAATGAGAAAATACCCGCAAGCTGAAATGAATTTCAAAAATGTGTGAGTCACACAAAAGAGGCAGTGTGGAAGCTGAACTGCATCATCTTAACAAAGCTAAGAGCTAAAATAGCCTACAATGTGGGAGAAGCTGAAAGCTGAACTGTTAAACAGAAGAAGTAGGCTAGCTAGTCGTAACAAGAATATTATCGTTTTAACAGATTAAATTATAGTTGAGATAGTATAAGCAGTAGCAGATGTGGCCTATGCGTTTACTCGGCTTTCTTAGTAGGATTCAATGTGTTGATGGAATGAAACATACAGCAGTAGAGCCGATACAGGAAGACACGGCGACACTTTGTTGCAGAAGGATGATGGTGCAAGTTTTGTCCGTGGAGCATACAGCGATTAATAAAAAAGAATCATGTAGACGCGTTTATTGAGTAATCGCATAACTAATTACACATGTAAACGGAGTAATCGTATTATTGGCATAAACCGACAATTGCTAGTAATCGTATTTCTCATGGTCAAGTAAAACTACCAATCACCTGTGTGAGAGACTGAGTGGTGCGTGTCTGTCGTTATGGTGATGGTGCAGCTATGATTGCTAACGCGCTGAGGGCAGAGAATAAGAGAAATGTAGCTAGAATCCACACCTCAAACAAGATAACCTAGACGCAAAACTGTACGTCCAATCCAAAATATAAGGATATTTTCCGGGACCCAAGACTCTGCCGAAACCAGAGATATTCTTTATATGTCTGTGCAGTCAGAAATACGACTCTACCTGCAGTTTCAAAAACGTGTTCCTTTTGCTTTCCTGGTGCTTGTTTGTTTGGTTGCCACGGTGATGGCGCAGCTGTGATAGCTAACGAGCTAGGCAGAGAGAAAAACGAACATTTACCTAGCATCCACACCTCAAACAAGTTGACCTAGACGCAAAACTATACGTCCAATCCAAAATATAAGGATATTTTCCGAGACCCAAGACTCTGCCGAAACCAGAGATGTCCTTTATATGTCTGTGCGGTCAGAAATACGACTCTATCGGCAGTTTCAAAATCTTGTTCCTTCTTGCTTTCTCTGACTGATTTTACTCACCTCTCCATTGAAGTTAGTGAGAGAATTTGAAAGGCTGCTCTCGCTTCAAGGCTCATAGCTGAAAATCTGTAAATGTGAGCTCTTTAGTAGTTACATTGGCTGAAAGAGGACAATTTTTCCTACATTTTAAGGTATAACTTGTTTCTGTAAGTTAAACTATATGAACGTTAGAGGAATTTGTTTGACAAATTAGTTGAATATCAGAAAACTCTGCTTGCTGCTCATTCATAAAAATCAAGAAGGAGCAAACATTTTAATGTATTTCAAACTGTCATAATTCAAAATTGGCTGAACATTTGAAAAAGCTGAATCATTTGGGAATAGCTGAATGTCTTGTGAACATTTTAAAGGTTGAATGGTGTCTCTAGCTGAAAGTAAGCTGAAGTAGTTACGTTTGAAAGAGGAGGAAGCTTTTTAATGATTTGAAAGGATTTACCATTACTTTTAATGGGAGAATAATTTGCACAAAAACCTTAATGTCTTAAAAAGTATAAAAGTGAGAAATACCAAAAGTCATAGCCATCATCTCCTGAAGGAGCTGAACGTTTTGATACCTAAATTGTAGGAATCGGTGAAAGTATGCAGAACGAGTTAAAGGCCAAAAAACGGCGGAAGAACTAAGAAGTTGATATAACTAGAAAAGGCTGTTCCTGCGAAACAGCAGTGAGAATGCTGAAAACCTGAATGGGGATAGCTGACTATGCTAAAAAAGCTGAAATAGTGAAAATTTAGTAGAAAGTTATAAGCTGAAGCTTCAAAGCAACCGAAAGGTATTTTTGAAAGGGGCTGGAGCAGCATTCCAACAATGATTTGAAAGGATTTATCCATTACTTTTAAAGGGAGAATAATTTGCACAAAAACCTTAATATTTTAAAAAGTATAAAAGTGAGAAATGAGAAAATACCCGCAAGCTGAAATGAATTTCAAAAATGTGTGAGTCACACAAAAGAGGCAGTGTGGAAGCTGAACTGCATCATCTTAACAAAGCTAAGAGCTAAAATAGCCTACAATGTGGGAGAAGCTGAAAGCTGAACTGTTAAACAGAAGAAGTAGGCTAGCTAGTCGTAACAAGAATATTATCGTTTTAACAGATTAAATTATAGTTGAGATAGTATAAGCAGTAGCAGATGTGGCCTATGCGTTTACTCGGCTTTCTTAGTAGGATTCAATGTGTTGATGGAATGAAACATACAGCAGTAGAGCCGATACAGGAAGACACGGCGACACTTTGTTGCAGAAGGATGATGGTGCAAGTTTTGTCCGTGGAGCATACAGCGATTAATAAAAAAGAATCATGTAGACGCGTTTATTGAGTAATCGCATAACTAATTACACATGTAAACGGAGTAATCGTATTATTGGCATAAACCGACAATTGCTAGTAATCGTGTTTCTCATGGTCAAGTAAAACTACCAATCACCTGTGTGAGAGACTGAGTGGTGCGTGTCTGTCGTTATGGTGATGGTGCAGCTATGATTGCTAACGCGCTGAGGGCAGAGAATAAGAGAAATGTAGCTAGAATCCACACCTCAAACAAGATAACCTAGACGCAAAACTGTACGTCCAATCCAAAATATAAGGATATTTTCCGGGACCCAAGACTCTGCCGAAACCAGAGATATTCTTTATATGTCTGTGCAGTCAGAAATACGACTCTACCTGCAGTTTCAAAAACGTGTTCCTTTTGCTTTCCTGGTGCTTGTTTGTTTGGTTGCCACGGTGATGGCGCAGCTGTGATAGCTAACGAGCTAGGCAGAGAGAAAAACGAACATTTACCTAGCATCCACACCTCAAACAAGTTGACCTAGACGCAAAACTATACGTCCAATCCAAAATATAAGGATATTTTCCGAGACCCAAGACTCTGCCGAAACCAGAGATGTCCTTTATATGTCTGTGCGGTCAGAAATACGACTCTATCGGCAGTTTCAAAATCTTGTTCCTTCTTGCTTTCTCTGACTGATTTTACTCACCTCTCCATTGAAGTTAGTGAGAGAATTTGAAAGGCTGCTCTCGCTTCAAGGCTCATAGCTGAAAATCTGTAAATGTGAGCTCTTTAGTAGTTACATTGGCTGAAAGAGGACAATTTTTCCTACATTTTAAGGTATAACTTGTTTCTGTAAGTTAAACTATATGAACGTTAGAGGAATTTGTTTGACAAATTAGTTGAATATCAGAAAACTCTGCTTGCTGCTCATTCATAAAAATCAAGAAGGAGCAAACATTTTAATGTATTTCAAACTGTCATAATTCAAAATTGGCTGAACATTTGAAAAAGCTGAATCATTTGGGAATAGCTGAATGTCTTGTGAACATTTTAAAGGTTGAATGGTGTCTCTAGCTGAAAGTAAGCTGAAGTAGTTACGTTTGAAAGAGGAGGAAGCTTTTTAATGATTTGAAAGGATTTACCATTACTTTTAATGGGAGAATAATTTGCACAAAAACCTTAATGTCTTAAAAAGTATAAAAGTGAGAAATACCAAAAGTCATAGCCATCATCTCCTGAAGGAGCTGAACGTTTTGATACCTAAATTGTAGGAATCGGTGAAAGTATGCAGAACGAGTTAAAGGCCAAAAAACGGCGGAAGAACTAAGAAGTTGATATAACTAGAAAAGGCTGTTCCTGCGAAACAGCAGTGAGAATGCTGAAAACCTGAATGGGGATAGCTGACTATGCTAAAAAAGCTGAAATAGTGAAAATTTAGTAGAAAGTTATAAGCTGAAGCTTCAAAGCAACCGAAAGGTATTTTTGAAAGGGGCTGGAGCAGCATTCCAACAATGATTTGAAAGGATTTATCCATTACTTTTAAAGGGAGAATAATTTGCACAAAAACCTTAATATTTTAAAAAGTATAAAAGTGAGAAATGAGAAAATACCCGCAAGCTGAAATGAATTTCAAAAATGTGTGAGTCACACAAAAGAGGCAGTGTGGAAGCTGAACTGCATCATCTTAACAAAGCTAAGAGCTAAAATAGCCTACAATGTGGGAGAAGCTGAAAGCTGAACTGTTAAACAGAAGAAGTAGGCTAGCTAGTCGTAACAAGAATATTATCGTTTTAACAGATTAAATTATAGTTGAGATAGTATAAGCAGTAGCAGATGTGGCCTATGCGTTTACTCGGCTTTCTTAGTAGGATTCAATGTGTTGATGGAATGAAACATACAGCAGTAGAGCCGATACAGGAAGACACGGCGACACTTTGTTGCAGAAGGATGATGGTGCAAGTTTTGTCCGTGGAGCATACAGCGATTAATAAAAAAGAATCATGTAGACGCGTTTATTGAGTAATCGCATAACTAATTACACATGTAAACGGAGTAATCGTATTATTGGCATAAACCGACAATTGCTAGTAATCGTGTTTCTCATGGTCAAGTAAAACTACCAATCACCTGTGTGAGAGACTGAGTGGTGCGTGTCTGTCGTTATGGTGATGGTGCAGCTATGATTGCTAACGCGCTGAGGGCAGAGAATAAGAGAAATGTAGCTAGAATCCACACCTCAAACAAGATAACCTAGACGCAAAACTGTACGTCCAATCCAAAATATAAGGATATTTTCCGGGACCCAAGACTCTGCCGAAACCAGAGATATTCTTTATATGTCTGTGCAGTCAGAAATACGACTCTACCTGCAGTTTCAAAAACGTGTTCCTTTTGCTTTCCTGGTGCTTGTTTGTTTGGTTGCCACGGTGATGGCGCAGCTGTGATAGCTAACGAGCTAGGCAGAGAGAAAAACGAACATTTACCTAGCATCCACACCTCAAACAAGTTGACCTAGACGCAAAACTATACGTCCAATCCAAAATATAAGGATATTTTCCGAGACCCAAGACTCTGCCGAAACCAGAGATGTCCTTTATATGTCTGTGCGGTCAGAAATACGACTCTATCGGCAGTTTCAAAATCTTGTTCCTTCTTGCTTTCTCTGACTGATTTTACTCACCTCTCCATTGAAGTTAGTGAGAGAATTTGAAAGGCTGCTCTCGCTTCAAGGCTCATAGCTGAAAATCTGTAAATGTGAGCTCTTTAGTAGTTACATTGGCTGAAAGAGGACAATTTTTCCTACATTTTAAGGTATAACTTGTTTCTGTAAGTTAAACTATATGAACGTTAGAGGAATTTGTTTGACAAATTAGTTGAATATCAGAAAACTCTGCTTGCTGCTCATTCATAAAAATCAAGAAGGAGCAAACATTTTAATGTATTTCAAACTGTCATAATTCAAAATTGGCTGAACATTTGAAAAAGCTGAATCATTTGGGAATAGCTGAATGTCTTGTGAACATTTTAAAGGTTGAATGGTGTCTCTAGCTGAAAGTAAGCTGAAGTAGTTACGTTTGAAAGAGGAGGAAGCTTTTTAATGATTTGAAAGGATTTACCATTACTTTTAATGGGAGAATAATTTGCACAAAAACCTTAATGTCTTAAAAAGTATAAAAGTGAGAAATACCAAAAGTCATAGCCATCATCTCCTGAAGGAGCTGAACGTTTTGATACCTAAATTGTAGGAATCGGTGAAAGTATGCAGAACAAGTTAAAGGCCAAAAAACGGCGGAAGAACTAAGAAGTTGATATAACTAGAAAAGGCTGTTCCTGCGAAACAGCAGTGAGAATGCTGAAAACCTGAATGGGGATAGCTGACTATGCTAAAAAAGCTGAAATAGTGAAAATTTAGTAGAAAGTTATAAGCTGAAGCTTCAAAGCAACCGAAAGGTATTTTTGAAAGGGGCTGGAGCAGCATTCCAACAATGATTTGAAAGGATTTATCCATTACTTTTAAAGGGAGAATAATTTGCACAAAAACCTTAATATTTTAAAAAGTATAAAAGTGAGAAATGAGAAAATACCCGCAAGCTGAAATGAATTTCAAAAATGTGTGAGTCACACAAAAGAGGCAGTGTGGAAGCTGAACTGCATCATCTTAACAAAGCTAAGAGCTAAAATAGCCTACAATGTGGGAGAAGCTGAAAGCTGAACTGTTAAACAGAAGAAGTAGGCTAGCTAGTCGTAACAAGAATATTATCGTTTTAACAGATTAAATTATAGTTGAGATAGTATAAGCAGTAGCAGATGTGGCCTATGCGTTTACTCGGCTTTCTTAGTAGGATTCAATGTGTTGATGGAATGAAACATACAGCAGTAGAGCCGATACAGGAAGACACGGCGACACTTTGTTGCAGAAGGATGATGGTGCAAGTTTTGTCCGTGGAGCATACAACGATTAATAAAAAAGAATCATGTAGACGCGTTTATTGAGTAATCGCATAACTAATTACACATGTAAACGGAGTAATCGTATTATTGGCATAAACCGACAATTGCTAGTAATCGTGTTTCTCATGGTCAAGTAAACGTACCAATCACCTGTGTGAGAGACTGAGTGGTGCGTGTCTGTCGTTATGGTGATGGTGCAGCTATGATTGCTAACGCGCTGAGGGCAGAGAATAAGAGAAATGTAGCTAGAATCCACACCTCAAACAAGATAACCTAGACGCAAAACTGTACGTCCAATCCAAAATATAAGGATATTTTCCGGGACCCAAGACTCTGCCGAAACCAGAGATATTCTTTATATGTCTGTGCAGTCAGAAATACGACTCTACCTGCAGTTTCAAAAACGTGTTCCTTTTGCTTTCCTGGTGCTTGTTTGTTTGGTTGCCACGGTGATGGCGCAGCTGTGATAGCTAACGAGCTAGGCAGAGAGAAAAACGAACATTTACCTAGCATCCACACCTCAAACAAGTTGACCTAGACGCAAAACTATACGTCCAATCCAAAATATAAGGATATTTTCCGAGACCCAAGACTCTGCCGAAACCAGAGATGTCCTTTATATGTCTGTGCGGTCAGAAATACGACTCTATCGGCAGTTTCAAAATCTTGTTCCTTCTTGCTTTCTCTGACAAATTTTACCCACCTCTCCATTGAAGTTAGTGAGAGAATTTGAAAGGCTGCTCTCGCTTCAAGGCTCATAGCTGAAAATCTGTAAATGTGAGCTCTTTAGTAGTTACATTGGCTGAAAGAGGACAATTTTTCCTACATTTTAAGGTATAACTTGTTTCTGTAAGTTAAACTATATGAACGTTAGAGGAATTTGTTTGACAAATTAGTTGAATATCAGAAAAAGAGCAGCAAGCACTCTGCTTGCTGCTCATAAAAATCATGAAGGAGCAAACATTTTAATGTATTTCAAACTGTCATAATTCAAAATTGGCTGAACATTTGAAAAAGCTGAATCATTTGGGAATAGCTGAATGTCTTGTGAACATTTTAAAGGTTGAATGGTGTCTCTAGCTGAAAGTAAGCTGAAGTAGTTACATTTGAAAGAGGAGGAAGCTTTTTAATGATTTGAAAGGATTTACCATTACTTTTAATGGGAGAATAATTTGCACAAAAACCTTAATGTCTTAAAAAGTATAAAAGTGAGAAATACCAAAAGTCATAGCCATCATCTCCTGAAGGAGCTGAACGTTTTGATACAAAAGTTGTAGGAATCGGTTAAAGTATGCAGAACGAGTTAAAGGCCAAAAAACGGCGGAAGAACTGAGAAGTTGAAAAGCAATAGTGAGAATGCTTAACAGCATTCTCACAATAAAGAGAAACAGGAAAACAATAGTGAGAATGCTTAACAGCATTCCGTGGTAGCGTGGCCGAGCGGACCAAGGCGCTGGATTTAGGCTCCAGTCTCTCCGGAGGCGTGGGTTCAAATCCCACCGCTGCCACTTTTGTAGGGTGCTAACGCCGTCCCATTGCTTTGAAGTCAGTAAGTGGGTTTGAAAAAGTGAACTGTGGCTCGACATGTGCGATTGTATATGATTTTTTGGGGGCATCGTAGTTATAGTGGCAACTACAGTGGCAACTTTTTTCCTTGAAGTTGACGGGGTTCAATCCCCAGCCAGTACAGACCGTGGAGAGGCATCTCGTCTCTTGTGACGGTCGATAGCGTCACGATTAGGCCACGTGTTTCAAACTCCGCAGAAGTATAAACCAGGCTTAGGGCAATTTCTTACTAGTTGGACGTCAGTAGGTGGTGTGGAAAGGTGAACCGTCCCTCGAAATGCTGTGCGATCATGGAGTCTGTTGGGGGCATTGGTGGTATAGTGGCAAGCATAGCTGCCTTCCAAGCAGCTGACCAGGGCTCGATTCCTGGCCAATGCAGAACCTTGAGAGAGATTCAAATCAACTTTATTTCGCCATGTATACAGATACTAGGAATTTGATTTGGTATTCTCCATGCAGGCTATAGCATCACAAATAGAACAACAAGACAAAAAAGAAAAACAATACAAGGACAGATAGTACCAGTATGAGCAAAATAATAAATAAGAATGGAGGTAATGTTAAATAAAGCGCCGTAAAGTTCATGTGTAAGAGCTATTTAGGAGGGCTATTGTTAGATCTGTTTTATCTTGTGACGTTCAAGCGCTTCCAGGCATTAAGAATGTCACGTGAGCTCCTGGACGATCGATCAGCTTCGGAAAGAGCCCGGGGGGCCAAGACCTGACAACGTGGTAGCGTGGCCGAGCGGTCCAAGGCGCTGGATTTAGGCTCCAGTCTCTCCGGAGGCGTGGGTTCAAATCCCACCGCTGCCACTTTTGTAGGGTGCTAACGCCGTCCCATTGCTTTGAAGTCAGTAAGTGGGTTTGAAAAAGTGAACTGTGGCTCGACATGTGCGATTGTATATGATTTTTTGGGGGCATCGTAGTTATAGTGGCAACTACAGTGGCAACTTTTTTCCTTGAAGTTGACGGGGTTCAATCCCCAGCCAGTACAGACCGTGGAGAGGCATCTCGTCTCTTGTGACGGTCGATAGCGTCACGATTAGGCCACGTGTTTCAAACTCCGCAGAAGTATAAACCAGGCTTAGGGCAATTTCTTACTAGTTGGACGTCAGTAGGTGGTGTGGAAAGGTGAACCGTCCCTCGAAATGCTGTGCAATCATGGAGTCTGTTGGGGGCATTGGTGGTATAGTGGCAAGCATAGCTGCCTTCCAAGCAGTTGACCAGGGCTCGATTCCTGGCCAATGCAGAACCTTGAGAGAGATTCAAATCAACTTTATTTCGCCATGTATACAGATACTAGGAATTTGATTTGGTATTCTCCATGCAGGCTATAGCATCACAAATAGAACAACAAGACAAAAAAGAAAAACAATACAAGGACAGATAGTACCAGTATGAGCAAAATAATAAATAAGAATGGAGGTAATGTTAAATAAAGCGCCGTAAAGTTCATGTGTAAGAGCTATTTAGGAGGGCTATTGTTAGATCTGTTTTATCTTGTGACGTTCAAGCGCTTCCAGGCATTAAGAATGTCACGTGAGCTCCTGGACGATCGATCAGCTTCGGGAAGAGCCCGGGGGGCCAAGACCTGACAACGAGGTAGCGTGGCTGAGCGGTCCAAGGCGCTGGATTTAGGCTCCAGTCTCTCCGGAGGCGTGGGTTCAAATCCCACTGCTGCCACTTTTGTAGGGTGCTAACGCCGTCCCATTGCTTTGAAGTCAGTAAGTGGGTTTGAAAAAGTGAACTGTGGCTCGACATGTGCGATTGTATATGATTTTTTGGGGGCATCGTAGTTATAGTGGCAACTACAGTGGCAACTTTTTTCCTTGAAGTTGACGGGGTTCAATCCCCAGCCAGTAAAGACCGTGGAGAGGCATCTCGTCTCTTGTGACGGTCGATAGCGTCACGATTAGGCCACGTGTTTCAAACTCCGCAGAAGTATAAACCAGGCTTAGGGCAATTTCTTACTAGTTGGACGTCAGTAGGTGGTGTGGAAAGGTGAACCGTCCCTCGAAATGCTGTGCGATCATGGAGTGTGTTGGGGGCATTGGTGGTATAGTGGCAAGCATAGCTGCCTTCCAAGCAGTTGACCAGGGCTCGATTCCTGGCCAATGCAGAACCTTGAGAGAGATTCAAATCAACTTTATTTCGCCATGTATACAGATACTAGGAATTTGATTTGGTATTCTCCATGCAGGCTATAGCATCACAAATAGAACAACAAGACAAAAAAGAAAAACAATACAAGGACAGATAGTACCAGTATGAGCAAAATAATAAATAAGAATGGAGGTAATGTTAAATAAAGCGCCGTAAAGTTCATGTGTAAGAGCTATTTAGGAGGGCTATTGTTAGATCTGTTTTATCTTGTGACGTTCAAGCGCTTCCAGGCATTAAGAATGTCACGTGAGCTCCTGGACGATCGATCAGCTTCGCGAAGAGCCCGGGGGGCCAATACCTGACAACGTGGTAGCGTGGCCGAGCGGTCCAAGGCGCTGGATTTAGGCTCCAGTCTCTCCGGAGGCGTGGGTTCAAATCCCACCGCTGCCACTTTTGTAGGGTGCTAACGCCGTCCCATTGCTTTGAAGTCAGTAAGTGGGTTTGAAAAAGTGAACTGTGGCTCGACATGTGCGATTGTATATGATTTTTTGGGGCATCGTAGTTATAGTGGCAACTACAGTGGCAACTTTTTTCCTTAAAGTTGACGGGGTTCAATCCCCAGCCAGTACAGACCGTGGAGAGGCATCTCGTCTCTTGTGACGGTCGATAGCGTCACGATTAGGCCACGTGTTTCAAACTCCGCAGAAGTATAAACCAGGCTTAGGGCAATTTCTTACTAGTTGGACGTCAGTAGGTGGTGTGGAAAGGTGAACCGTCCCTCGAAATGCTGTGCGATCATGGAGTCTGTTGGGGGCATTGGTGGTATAGTGGCAAGCATAGCTGCCTTCCAAGCAGTTGACCAGGGCTCGATTCCTGGCCAATGCAGAACCTTGAGAGAGATTCAAATCAACTTTATTTCGCCATGTATACAGATACTAGGAATTTGATTTGGTATTCTCCATGCAGGCTATAGCATCACAAATAGAACAACAAGACAAAAAAGAAAAACAATACAAGGACAGATAGTACCAGTATGAGCAAAATAATAAATAAGAATGGAGGTAATGTTAAATAAAGCGCCGTAAAGTTCATGTGTAAGAGCTATTTAGGAGGGCTATTGTTAGATCTGTTTTATCTTGTGACGTTCAAGCGCTTCCAGGCATTAAGAATGTCACGTGAGCTCCTGGACGATCGATCAGCTTCGGGAAGAGCCCGGGGGGCCAAGACCTGACAACGTGGTAGCGTGGCCGAGCGGTCCAAGGCGCTGGATTTAGGCTCCAGTCTCTCCGGAGGCGTGGGTTCAAATCCCACCGCTGCCACTTTTGTAGGGTGCTAACGCCGTCCCATTGCTTTGAAGTCAGTAAGTGGGTTTGAAAAAGTGAACTGTGGCTCGACATGTGCGATTGTATATGATTTTTTGGGGGCATCGTAGTTATAGTGGCAACTACAGTGGCAACTTTTTTCCTTGAAGTTGACGGGGTTCAATCCCCAGCCAGTACAGACCGTGGAGAGGCATCTCGTCTCTTGTGACGGTCGATAGCGTCACGATTAGGCCACGTGTTTCAAACTCCGCAGAAGTATAAACCAGGCTTAGGGCAATTTCTTACTAGTTGGACGTCAGTAGGTGGTGTGGAAAGGTGAACCGTCCCTCGAAATGCTGTGCGATCATGGAGTCTGTTGGGGGCATTGGTGGTATAGTGGCAAGCATAGCTGCCTTCCAAGCAGTTGACCAGGGCTCGATTCCTGGCCAATGCAGAACCTTGAGAGAGATTCAAATCAACTTTATTTCGCCATGTATACAGATACTAGGAATTTGATTTGGTATTCTCCATGCAGGCTATAGCATCACAAATAGAACAACAAGACAAAAAAGAAAAACAATACAAGGACAGATAGTACCAGTATGAGCAAAATAATAAATAAGAATGGAGGTAATGTTAAATAAAGCGCCGTAAAGTTCATGTGTAAGAGCTATTTAGGAGGGCTATTGTTAGATCTGTTTTATCTTGTGACGTTCAAGCGCTTCCAGGCATTAAGAATGTCACGTGAGCTCCTGGACGATCGATCAGCTTCGGGAAGAGCCCGGGGGGCCAAGACCTGACAACGTGGTAGCGTGGCCGAGCGGTCCAAGGCGCTGGATTTAGGCTCCAGTCTCTCCAGAGGCGTGGGTTCAAATCCCACCGCTGCCACTTTTGTAGGGTGCTAACGCCGTCCCATTGCTTTGAAGTCAGTAAGTGGGTTTGAAAAAGTGAACTGTGGCTCGACATGTGCGATTGTATATGATTTTTTGGGGGCATCGTAGTTATAGTGGCAACTACAGTGGCAACTTTTTTCCTTGAAGTTGACGGGGTTCAATCCCCAGCCAGTACAGACCGTGGAGAGGCATCTCGTCTCTTGTGACGGTCGATAGCGTCACGATTAGGCCACGTGTTTCAAACTCCGCAGAAGTATAAACCAGGCTTAGGGCAATTTCTTACTAGTTGGACGTCAGTAGGTGGTGTGGAAAGGTGAACCGTCCCTCGAAATGCTGTGCGATCATGGAGTCTGTTGGGGGCATTGGTGGTATAGTGGCAAGCATAGCTGCCTTCCAAGCAGTTGACCAGGGCTCGATTCCTGGCCAATGCAGAACCTTGAGAGAGATTCAAATCAACTTTATTTCGCCATGTATACAGATACTAGGAATTTGATTTGGTATTCTCCATGCAGGCTATAGCATCACAAATAGAACAACAAGACAAAAAAAGAAAAACAATACAAGGACAGATAGTACCAGTATGAGCAAAATAATAAATAAGAATGGAGGTAATGTTAAATAAAGCGCCGTAAAGTTCATGTGTAAGAGCTATTTAGGAGGGCTATTGTTAGATCTGTTTTATCTTGTGACGTTCAAGCGCTTCCAGGCATTAAGAATGTCACGTGAGCTCCTGGACGATCGATCAGCTTCGGGAAGAGCCCGGGGGGCCAAGACCTGACAACGTGGTAGCGTGGCCGAGGGGTCCAAGGCGCTGGATTTAGGCTCCAGTCTCTCCGGAGGCGTGGGTTCAAATCCCACCGCTGCCACTTTTGTAGGGTGCTAACGCCGTCCCATTGCTTTGAAGTCAGTAAGTGGGTTTGAAAAAGTGAACTGTGGCTCGACATGTGCGATTGTATATGATTTTTTGGGGGCATCGTAGTTATAGTGGCAACTACAGTGGCAACTTTTTTCCTTGAAGTTGACGGGGTTCAATCCCCAGCCAGTAAAGACCGTGGAGAGGCATCTCGTCTCTTGTGACGGTCGATAGCGTCACGATTAGGCCACGTGTTTCAAACTCCGCAGAAGTATAAACCAGGCTTAGGGCAATTTCTTACTAGTTGGACGTCAGTAGGTGGTGTGGAAAGGTGAACCGTCCCTCGAAATGCTGTGCGATCATGGAGTGTGTTGGGGGCATTGGTGGTATAGTGGCAAGCATAGCTGCCTTCCAAGCAGTTGACCAGGGCTCGATTCCTGGCCAATGCAGAACCTTGAGAGAGATTCAAATCAACTTTATTTCGCCATGTATACAGATACTAGGAATTTGATTTGGTATTCTCCATGCAGGCTATAGCATCACAAATAGAACAACAAGACAAAAAAGAAAAACAATACAAGGACAGATAGTACCAGTATGAGCAAAATAATAAATAAGAATGGAGGTAATGTTAAATAAAGCGCCGTAAAGTTCATGTGTAAGAGCTATTTAGGAGGGCTATTGTTAGATCTGTTTTATCTTGTGACGTTCAAGCGCTTCCAGGCATTAAGAATGTCACGTGAGCTCCTGGACGATCGATCAGCTTCGCGAAGAGCCCGGGGGGCCAATACCTGACAACGTGGTAGCGTGGCCGAGCGGTCCAAGGCGCTGGATTTAGGCTCCAGTCTCTCCGGAGGCGTGGGTTCAAATCCCACCGCTGCCACTTTTGTAGGGTGCTAACGCCGTCCCATTGCTTTGAAGTCAGTAAGTGGGTTTGAAAAAGTGAACTGTGGCTCGACATGTGCGATTGTATATGATTTTTTGGGGCATCGTAGTTATAGTGGCAACTACAGTGGCAACTTTTTTCCTTAAAGTTGACGGGGTTCAATCCCCAGCCAGTACAGACCGTGGAGAGGCATCTCGTCTCTTGTGACGGTCGATAGCGTCACGATTAGGCCACGTGTTTCAAACTCCGCAGAAGTATAAACCAGGCTTAGGGCAATTTCTTACTAGTTGGACGTCAGTAGGTGGTGTGGAAAGGTGAACCGTCCCTCGAAATGCTGTGCGATCATGGAGTCTGTTGGGGGCATTGGTGGTATAGTGGCAAGCATAGCTGCCTTCCAAGCAGTTGACCAGGGCTCGATTCCTGGCCAATGCAGAACCTTGAGAGAGATTCAAATCAACTTTATTTCGCCATGTATACAGATACTAGGAATTTGATTTGGTATTCTCCATGCAGGCTATAGCATCACAAATAGAACAACAAGACAAAAAAGAAAAACAATACAAGGACAGATAGTACCAGTATGAGCAAAATAATAAATAAGAATGGAGGTAATGTTAAATAAAGCGCCGTAAAGTTCATGTGTAAGAGCTATTTAGGAGGGCTATTGTTAGATCTGTTTTATCTTGTGACGTTCAAGCGCTTCCAGGCATTAAGAATGTCACGTGAGCTCCTGGACGATCGATCAGCTTCGGGAAGAGCCCGGGGGGCCAAGACCTGACAACGTGGTAGCGTGGCCGAGCGGTCCAAGGCGCTGGATTTAGGCTCCAGTCTCTCCGGAGGCGTGGGTTCAAATCCCACCGCTGCCACTTTTGTAGGGTGCTAACGCCGTCCCATTGCTTTGAAGTCAGTAAGTGGGTTTGAAAAAGTGAACTGTGGCTCGACATGTGCGATTGTATATGATTTTTTGGGGGCATCGTAGTTATAGTGGCAACTACAGTGGCAACTTTTTTCCTTGAAGTTGACGGGGTTCAATCCCCAGCCAGTACAGACCGTGGAGAGGCATCTCGTCTCTTGTGACGGTCGATAGCGTCACGATTAGGCCACGTGTTTCAAACTCCGCAGAAGTATAAACCAGGCTTAGGGCAATTTCTTACTAGTTGGACGTCAGTAGGTGGTGTGGAAAGGTGAACCGTCCCTCGAAATGCTGTGCGATCATGGAGTCTGTTGGGGGCATTGGTGGTATAGTGGCAAGCATAGCTGCCTTCCAAGCAGTTGACCAGGGCTCGATTCCTGGCCAATGCAGAACCTTGAGAGAGATTCAAATCAACTTTATTTCGCCATGTATACAGATACTAGGAATTTGATTTGGTATTCTCCATGCAGGCTATAGCATCACAAATAGAACAACAAGACAAAAAAGAAAAACAATACAAGGACAGATAGTACCAGTATGAGCAAAATAATAAATAAGAATGGAGGTAATGTTAAATAAAGCGCCGTAAAGTTCATGTGTAAGAGCTATTTAGGAGGGCTATTGTTAGATCTGTTTTATCTTGTGACGTTCAAGCGCTTCCAGGCATTAAGAATGTCACGTGAGCTCCTGGACGATCGATCAGCTTCGGGAAGAGCCCGGGGGGCCAAGACCTGACAACGTGGTAGCGTGGCCGAGCGGTCCAAGGCGCTGGATTTAGGCTCCAGTCTCTCCAGAGGCGTGGGTTCAAATCCCACCGCTGCCACTTTTGTAGGGTGCTAACGCCGTCCCATTGCTTTGAAGTCAGTAAGTGGGTTTGAAAAAGTGAACTGTGGCTCGACATGTGCGATTGTATATGATTTTTTGGGGGCATCGTAGTTATAGTGGCAACTACAGTGGCAACTTTTTTCCTTGAAGTTGACGGGGTTCAATCCCCAGCCAGTACAGACCGTGGAGAGGCATCTCGTCTCTTGTGACGGTCGATAGCGTCACGATTAGGCCACGTGTTTCAAACTCCGCAGAAGTATAAACCAGGCTTAGGGCAATTTCTTACTAGTTGGACGTCAGTAGGTGGTGTGGAAAGGTGAACCGTCCCTCGAAATGCTGTGCGATCATGGAGTCTGTTGGGGGCATTGGTGGTATAGTGGCAAGCATAGCTGCCTTCCAAGCAGTTGACCAGGGCTCGATTCCTGGCCAATGCAGAACCTTGAGAGAGATTCAAATCAACTTTATTTCGCCATGTATACAGATACTAGGAATTTGATTTGGTATTCTCCATGCAGGCTATAGCATCACAAATAGAACAACAAGACAAAAAAAGAAAAACAATACAAGGACAGATAGTACCAGTATGAGCAAAATAATAAATAAGAATGGAGGTAATGTTAAATAAAGCGCCGTAAAGTTCATGTGTAAGAGCTATTTAGGAGGGCTATTGTTAGATCTGTTTTATCTTGTGACGTTCAAGCGCTTCCAGGCATTAAGAATGTCACGTGAGCTCCTGGACGATCGATCAGCTTCGGGAAGAGCCCGGGGGGCCAAGACCTGACAACGTGGTAGCGTGGCCGAGGGGTCCAAGGCGCTGGATTTAGGCTCCAGTCTCTCCGGAGGCGTGGGTTCAAATCCCACCGCTGCCACTTTTGTAGGGTGCTAACGCCGTCCCATTGCTTTGAAGTCAGTAAGTGGGTTTGAAAAAGTGAACTGTGGCTCGACATGTGCGATTGTATATGATTTTTTGGGGGCATCGTAGTTATAGTGGCAACTACAGTGGCAACTTTTTTCCTTGAAGTTGACGGGGTTCAATCCCCAGCCAGTACAGACCGTGGAGAGGCATCTCGTCTCTTGTGACGGTCGATAGCGTCACGATTAGGCCACGTGTTTCAAACTCCGCAGAAGTATAAACCAGGCTTAGGGCAATTTCTTACTAGTTGGACGTCAGTAGGTGGTGTGGAAAGGTGAACCGTCCCTCGAAATGCTGTGCGATCATGGAGTCTGTTGGGGGCATTGGTGGTATAGTGGCAAGCATAGCTGCCTTCCAAGCAGTTGACCAGGGCTCGATTCCTGGCCAATGCAGAACCTTGAGAGAGATTCAATTCAACTTTATTTCGCCATGTATACAGATACTAGGAATTTGATTTGGTATTCTCCATGCAGGCTATAGCATCACAAATAGAACAACAAGACAAAAAAGAAAAACAATACAAGGACAGATAGTACCAGTATGAGCAAAATAATAAATAAGAATGGAGGTAATGTTAAATAAAGCGCCGTAAAGTTCATGTGTAAGAGCTATTTAGGAGGGCTATTGTTAGATCTGTTTTATCTTGTGACGTTCAAGCGCTTCCAGGCATTAAGAATGTCACGTGAGCTCCTGGACGATCGATCAGCTTCGGGAAGAGCCCGGGGGGCCAAGACCTGACAACGTGGTAGCGTGGCCGAGCGGTCCAAGGCGCTGGATTTAGGCTCCAGTCTCTCCGGAGGCGTGGGTTCAAATCCCACCGCTGCCACTTTTGTAGGGTGCTAACGCCGTCCCATTGCTTTGAAGTCAGTAAGTGGGTTTGAAAAAGTGAACTGTGGCTCGACATGTGCGATTGTATATGATTTTTTGGGGGCATCGTAGTTATAGTGGCAACTACAGTGGCAACTTTTTTCCTTGAAGTTGACGGGGTTCAATCCCCAGCCAGTACAGACCGTGGAGAGGCATCTCGTCTCTTGTGACGGTCGATAGCGTCACGATTAGGCCACGTGTTTCAAACTCCGCAGAAGTATAAACCAGGCTTAGGGCAATTTCTTACTAGTTGGACGTCAGTAGGTGGTGTGGAAAGGTGAACCGTCCCTCGAAATGCTGTGCGATCATGGAGTCTGTTGGGGGCATTGGTGGTATAGTGGCAAGCATAGCTGCCTTCCAAGCAGTTGACCAGGGCTCGATTCCTGGCCAATGCAGAACCTTGAGAGAGATTCAAATCAACTTTATTTCGCCATGTATACAGATACTAGGAATTTGATTTGGTATTCTCCATGCAGGCTATAGCATCACAAATAGAACAACAAGACAAAAAAGAAAAACAATACAAGGACAGATAGTACCAGTATGAGCAAAATAATAAATAAGAATGGAGGTAATGTTAAATAAAGCGCCGTAAAGTTCATGTGTAAGAGCTATTTAGGAGGGCTATTGTTAGATCTGTTTTATCTTGTGACGTTCAAGCGCTTCCAGGCATTAAGAATGTCACGTGAGCTCCTGGACGATCGATCAGCTTCGGGAAGAGCCCGGGGGGCCAAGACCTGACAACGTGGTAGCGTGGCCGAGGGGTCCAAGGCGCTGGATTTAGGCTCCAGTCTCTCCGGAGGCGTGGGTTCAAATCCCACCGCTGCCACTTTTGTAGGGTGCTAACGCCGTCCCATTGCTTTGAAGTCAGTAAGTGGGTTTGAAAAAGTGAACTGTGGCTCGACATGTGCGATTGTATATGATTTTTTGGGGGCATCGTAGTTATAGTGGCAACTACAGTGGCAACTTTTTTCCTTGAAGTTGACGGGGTTCAATCCCCAGCCAGTACAGACCGTGGAGAGGCATCTCGTCTCTTGTGACGGTCGATAGCGTCACGATTAGGCCACGTGTTTCAAACTCCGCAGAAGTATAAACCAGGCTTAGGGCAATTTCTTACTAGTTGGACGTCAGTAGGTGGTGTGGAAAGGTGAACCGTCCCTCGAAATGCTGTGCGATCATGGAGTGTGTTGGGGGCATTGGTGGTATAGTGGCAAGCATAGCTGCCTTCCAAGCAGTTGACCAGGGCTCGATTCCTGGCCAATGCAGAACCTTGAGAGAGATTCAAATCAACTTTATTTCGCCATGTATACAGATACTAGGAATTTGATTTGGTATTCTCCATGCAGGCTATAGCATCACAAATAGAACAACAAGACAAAAAAGAAAAACAATACAAGGACAGATAGTACCAGTATGAGCAAAATAATAAATAAGAATGGAGGTAATGTTAAATAAAGCGCCGTAAAGTTCATGTGTAAGAGCTATTTAGGAGGGCTATTGTTAGATCTGTTTTATCTTGTGACGTTCAAGCGCTTCCAGGCATTAAGAATGTCACGTGAGCTCCTGGACGATCGATCAGCTTCGGGAAGAGCCCGGGGGGCCAAGACCTGACAACGTGGTAGCGTGGCCGAGGGGTCCAAGGCGCTGGATTTAGGCTCCAGTCTCTCCGGAGGCGTGGGTTCAAATCCCACCGCTGCCACTTTTGTAGGGTGCTAACGCCGTCCCATTGCTTTGAAGTCAGTAAGTGGGTTTGAAAAAGTGAACTGTGGCTCGACATGTGCGATTGTATATGATTTTTTGGGGGCATCGTAGTTATAGTGGCAACTACAGTGGCAACTTTTTTCCTTGAAGTTGACGGGGTTCAATCCCCAGCCAGTACAGACCGTGGAGAGGCATCTCGTCTCTTGTGACGGTCGATAGCGTCACGATTAGGCCACGTGTTTCAAACTCCGCAGAAGTATAAACCAGGCTTAGGGCAATTTCTTACTAGTTGGACGTCAGTAGGTGGTGTGGAAAGGTGAACCGTCCCTCGAAATGCTGTGCGATCATGGAGTCTGTTGGGGGCATTGGTGGTATAGTGGCAAGCATAGCTGCCTTCCAAGCAGTTGACCAGGGCTCGATTCCTGGCCAATGCAGAACCTTGAGAGAGATTCAATTCAACTTTATTTCGCCATGTATACAGATACTAGGAATTTGATTTGGTATTCTCCATGCAGGCTATAGCATCACAAATAGAACAACAAGACAAAAAAGAAAAACAATACAAGGACAGATAGTACCAGTATGAGCAAAATAATAAATAAGAATGGAGGTAATGTTAAATAAAGCGCCGTAAAGTTCATGTGTAAGAGCTATTTAGGAGGGCTATTGTTAGATCTGTTTTATCTTGTGACGTTCAAGCGCTTCCAGGCATTAAGAATGTCACGTGAGCTCCTGGACGATCGATCAGCTTCGGGAAGAGCCCGGGGGGCCAAGACCTGACAACGTGGTAGCGTGGCCGAGCGGTCCAAGGCGCTGGATTTAGGCTCCAGTCTCTCCGGAGGCGTGGGTTCAAATCCCACCGCTGCCACTTTTGTAGGGTGCTAACGCCGTCCCATTGCTTTGAAGTCAGTAAGTGGGTTTGAAAAAGTGAACTGTGGCTCGACATGTGCGATTGTATATGATTTTTTGGGGGCATCGTAGTTATAGTGGCAACTACAGTGGCAACTTTTTTCCTTGAAGTTGACGGGGTTCAATCCCCAGCCAGTACAGACCGTGGAGAGGCATCTCGTCTCTTGTGACGGTCGATAGCGTCACGATTAGGCCACGTGTTTCAAACTCCGCAGAAGTATAAACCAGGCTTAGGGCAATTTCTTACTAGTTGGACGTCAGTAGGTGGTGTGGAAAGGTGAACCGTCCCTCGAAATGCTGTGCGATCATGGAGTCTGTTGGGGGCATTGGTGGTATAGTGGCAAGCATAGCTGCCTTCCAAGCAGTTGACCAGGGCTCGATTCCTGGCCAATGCAGAACCTTGAGAGAGATTCAAATCAACTTTATTTCGCCATGTATACAGATACTAGGAATTTGATTTGGTATTCTCCATGCAGGCTATAGCATCACAAATAGAACAACAAGACAAAAAAGAAAAACAATACAAGGACAGATAGTACCAGTATGAGCAAAATAATAAATAAGAATGGAGGTAATGTTAAATAAAGCGCCGTAAAGTTCATGTGTAAGAGCTATTTAGGAGGGCTATTGTTAGATCTGTTTTATCTTGTGACGTTCAAGCGCTTCCAGGCATTAAGAATGTCACGTGAGCTCCTGGACGATCGATCAGCTTCGGGAAGAGCCCGGGGGGCCAAGACCTGACAACGTGGTAGCGTGGCCGAGGGGTCCAAGGCGCTGGATTTAGGCTCCAGTCTCTCCGGAGGCGTGGGTTCAAATCCCACCGCTGCCACTTTTGTAGGGTGCTAACGCCGTCCCATTGCTTTGAAGTCAGTAAGTGGGTTTGAAAAAGTGAACTGTGGCTCGACATGTGCGATTGTATATGATTTTTTGGGGGCATCGTAGTTATAGTGGCAACTACAGTGGCAACTTTTTTCCTTGAAGTTGACGGGGTTCAATCCCCAGCCAGTACAGACCGTGGAGAGGCATCTCGTCTCTTGTGACGGTCGATAGCGTCACGATTAGGCCACGTGTTTCAAACTCCGCAGAAGTATAAACCAGGCTTAGGGCAATTTCTTACTAGTTGGACGTCAGTAGGTGGTGTGGAAAGGTGAACCGTCCCTCGAAATGCTGTGCGATCATGGAGTGTGTTGGGGGCATTGGTGGTATAGTGGCA
Organism: Osmerus eperlanus; assembly: GCF_963692335.1. Classification (NCBI taxonomy): domain Eukaryota; kingdom Metazoa; phylum Chordata; class Actinopteri; order Osmeriformes; family Osmeridae; genus Osmerus; species Osmerus eperlanus. The sequence goes on along the minus strand of NC_085039.1, from coordinate 300,672 downwards.
AGCATAGCTGCCTTCCAAGCAGTTGACCAGGGCTCGATTCCTGGCCAATGCAGAACCTTGAGAGAGATTCAAATCAACTTTATTTCGCCATGTATACAGATACTAGGAATTTGATTTGGTATTCTCCATGCAGGCTATAGCATCACAAATAGAACAACAAGACAAAAAAGAAAAACAATACAAGGACAGATAGTACCAGTATGAGCAAAATAATAAATAAGAATGGAGGTAATGTTAAATAAAGCGCCGTAAAGTTCATGTGTAAGAGCTATTTAGGAGGGCTATTGTTAGATCTGTTTTATCTTGTGACGTTCAAGCGCTTCCAGGCATTAAGAATGTCACGTGAGCTCCTGGACGATCGATCAGCTTCGGGAAGAGCCCGGGGGGCCAAGACCTGACAACGTGGTAGCGTGGCCGAGCGGTCCAAGGCGCTGGATTTAGGCTCCAGTCTCTCCGGAGGCGTGGGTTCAAATCCCACCGCTGCCACTTTTGTAGGGTGCTAACGCCGTCCCATTGCTTTGAAGTCAGTAAGTGGGTTTGAAAAAGTGAACTGTGGCTCGACATGTGCGATTGTATATGATTTTTTGGGGGCATCGTAGTTATAGTGGCAACTACAGTGGCAACTTTTTTCCTTGAAGTTGACGGGGTTCAATCCCCAGCCAGTACAGACCGTGGAGAGGCATCTCGTCTCTTGTGACGGTCGATAGCGTCACGATTAGGCCACGTGTTTCAAACTCCGCAGAAGTATAAACCAGGCTTAGGGCAATTTCTTACTAGTTGGACGTCAGTAGGTGGTGTGGAAAGGTGAACCGTCCCTCGAAATGCTGTGCGATCATGGAGTCTGTTGGGGGCATTGGTGGTATAGTGGCAAGCATAGCTGCCTTCCAAGCAGTTGACCAGGGCTCGATTCCTGGCCAATGCAGAACCTTGAGAGAGATTCAAATCAACTTTATTTCGCCATGTATACAGATACTAGGAATTTGATTTGGTATTCTCCATGCAGGCTATAGCATCACAAATAGAACAACAAGACAAAAAAGAAAAACAATACAAGGACAGATAGTACCAGTATGAGCAAAATAATAAATAAGAATGGAGGTAATGTGAAACTAGAAACGGCTGTTCCTGCGAAACAGCAGTGAGAATGCTGAAAACCTGAATGGGGATAGTTGACCATGCTAAAAAAGCTGAAAATAGTGAAAATTTAGTAGAAAGTTATAAGCTGAAGCTTCAAAAGCAACCGAAAGGTATTTTTGAAAGGGGCTGGAGCAGCATTCCAACAATGATTTGAAAGGATTTACCATTACTTTTAAAGGGAGAATAATTTGAGCAAAAACCTTAATATTTTAAAAAGTATAAAAGTGAGAAATGAGAAAATACCCGCAAGCTGAAATGAATTTCAAAAATGTGTGAGTCACACAAAAGAGGCAGTGTGGAAGCTGAACTGCATCATCTTAACAAAGCTAAGAGCTAAAATAGCCTACAATGTGGGAGAAGCTGAAAGCTGAACTGTTAAACAGAAGAAGAAGTAGGCTAGCTAGTCGTAACAAGAATATTATCGTTTTAACAGATGAAATTATAGTTGGGATAGTAATAGCAGTAGCAGATGTAGCCTACCATTGAGTGTGTTTACTCGGCTTTCTTAGTAGGATTCAATGTGTTGATGGAATGGAACATACAGCAGTAGAGCCGATACAGGAAGAGACGGCGACACTTTGTTGCAGAAGGATGATGGTGCAAGTTTTGGCCGTGGAGCATACAACGATTAATAAAAAAGAAGACGCGTTTATTGAGTAATCGCATAACTAATTACACATGTAAACGGAGTAATCGTATTATTGGTATAAACCGACAATTGCTAGTAATCGTGTTTCTCATGGTCAAGTAAACGTACCAATCACCTGTGTGAGAGACTGAGTGGTGCGTGTCTGTCGTTACGGTGATGGTGCAGCTATGATTGCTAACGCGCTGAGGGCATAGAATAAGAGAAATGTAGCTAGAATCCACACCTCAAACAAGATAACCTAGACGCACAACTGTACGTCCAATCCAAAATATAAGGATATTTTCCGAGACCCAAGACTCTGCCGAAACCAGAGATATTCTTTATATGTATGTGTAGTCAGAAATATGACTCTACCTGCAGTTTCAAAAACGTGTTCCTTCTGCTTTCCTGGTGCGTGTTAGTTTGGTTGCCACGGCGATGGAGCAGCTGTGATCGCTAACGAGCTGGGCAGAGAGAATAACTAATGTAGCTAGAATCCACACCTCAAACAAGTTAACCTAGACGCACAACTGTACGTCCAATCCAAAATATAAGGATATTTTCCGAGACCCAAGACTCTGCCGAAACCAGAGATATTCTTTATATGTATGTGCAGTCAGAAATACGACTCTACCTGCAGTTTCAAAAACGTGTTCCTTTTGCTTTCCTGGTGCTTGTTTGTTTGGTTGCCACGGTGATGGCGCAGCTGTGATAGCTAACGAGCTAGGCAGAGAGAAAAACGAACATTTACCTAGCATCCACACCTCAAACAAGTTGACCTAGACGCAAAACTATACGTCCAATCCAAAATATAAGGATATTTTCCGAGACCCAAGACTCTGCCGAAACCAGAGATGTCCTTTATATGTCTGTGCGGTCAGAAATACGACTCTATCGGCAGTTTCAAAATCTTGTTCCTTCTTGCTTTCTCTGACTGATTTTACTCACCTCTCCATTGAAGTTAGTGAGAGAATTTGAAAGGCTGCTCTCGCTTCAAGGCTCATAGCTGAAAATCTGTAAATGTGAGCTCTTTAGTAGTTACATTGGCTGAAAGAGGACAATTTTTCCTACATTTTAAGGTATAACTTGTTTCTGTAAGTTAAACTATATGAACGTTAGAGGAATTTGTTTGACAAATTAGTTGAATATCAGAAAAAGAGCAGCAAGCAGAGTGGCACACTCTGCTTGCTGCTCATTCATAAAAATCAAGAAGGAGCAAACATTTTAATGTATTTCAAACTGTCATAATTCAAAATTGGCTGAAGATTTGAAAAAGCTGAATCATTTGGGAATAGCTGAATGTCTTGTGAACATTTTAAAGGTTGAATGGTGTCTCTAGCTGAAAGTAAGCTGAAGTAGTTACGTTTGAAAGAGGAGGAAGCTTTTTAATGATTTGAAAGGATTTACCATTACTTTTAATGGGAGAATAATTTGCACAAAAACCTTAATGTCTTAAAAAGTATAAAAGTGAGAAATACCAAAAGTCATAGCCATCATCTCCTGAAGGAGCTGAACGTTTTGATACAAAAGTTGTAGGAATCGGTTAAAGTATGCAGAACGAGTTAAAGGCCAAAAAACGGCGGAAGAACTGAGAAGTTGAAAAGCAATAGTGAGAATGCTTAACAGCATTCTCACAATAATAATAACTAGAAACGGCTGTTCCTGCGAAACAGCAGTGAGAATGCTGAAAACCTGAATGGGGATAGCTGACCATGCTAAAAAAGCTGAAAATAGTGAAAATTTAGTAGAAAGTTATAAGCTGAAGCTTCAAAGCAACCGAAAGGTATTTTTGAAAGGGACTGGAGCAGCATTCCAACAATGATTTGAAAGGATTTACCATTACTTTTAAAGGGAGAATAATTTGCACAAAAACCTTAATATTTTAAAAAGTATAAAAGTGAGAAATGAGAAAATACCCGCAAGCTGAAATGAATTTCAAAAATGTGTGAGTCACACAAAAGAGGCAGTGTGGAAGCTGAACTGCATCATCTTAACAAAGCTAAGAGCTAAAATAGCCTACAATGTGGGAGAAGCTGAAAGCTGAACTGTTAAACAGAAGAAGAAGTAGGCTAGCTAGTCGTAACAAGAATATTATCGTTTTAACAGATTAAATTATAGTTGGGATAGTAATAGCAGTAGCAGATGTAGCCTACCATTGAGTGCGTTTACTCGGCTTTCTTAGTAGGATTCAATGTGTTGATGGAATGAAACATACAGCAGTAGGGCCGATACAGGAAGACACGGCGACACTTTGTTGCAGAAGGATGATGGTGCAAGTTTTGTCCGTGGAGCATACAACGATTAATAAAAAAGAATCATGTAGACGCGTTTATTGAGTAATCGCATAACTAATTACACATGTAAACGGAGTAATCGTATTATTGGTATAAACCGACAATTGCTAGTAATCGTGTTTCTCATGGTCAAGTAAATGTACCAATCACCTGTGTGAGAGACTGAGTGGTGCGTGTCTGTCGTTACGGTGATGGTGCAGCTATGATTGCTAACGCGGTGAGGGCACAGAATAAGAGAAATGTAGCTAGAATCCACACCTCAAACAAGATAACCTAGACGCAAAACTGTACGTCCAATCCAAAATCTAATGATATTTTCCGAGACCCAAGACTCTGCCGAAACCAGAGATATTCTTTATATGTATGTGTAGTCAGAAATACGACTCTACCTGCAGTTTCAAAAACGTGTTCCTTCTGCTTTCCTGGTGCGTGTTTGTTTGGTTGCCACGGCGATGGAGCAGCTATGATTGCTAACGCGCTGAGGGCAGAGAATAAGAGAAATGTAGCTAGAATCCACACCTCAAACAAGATAACCTAGACGCAAAACTGTACGTCCAATCCAAAATATAAGGATATTTTCCGAGACCCAAGACTCTGCCGAAACCAGAGATATTCTTTATATGTCTGTGCAGTCAGAAATACGACTCTACCTGCAGTTTCAAAAACGTGTTCCTTTTGCTTTCCTGGTGCTTGTTTGTTTGGTTGCCACGGTGATGGCGCAGCTGTGATAGCTAACGAGCTAGGCAGAGAGAAAAACGAACATTTACCTAGCATCCACACCTCAAACAAGTTGACCTAGACGCAAAACTATACGTCCAATCCAAAATATAAGGATATTTTCCGAGACCCAAGACTCTGCCGAAACCAGAGATGTCCTTTATATGTCTGTGCGGTCAGAAATACGACTCTATCGGCAGTTTCAAAATCTTGTTCCTTCTTGCTTTCTCTGACAAATTTTACCCACCTCTCCATTGAAGTTAGTGAGAGAATTTGAAAGGCTGCTCTCGCTTCAAGGCTCATAGCTGAAAATCTGTAAATGTGAGCTCTTTAGTAGTTACATTGGCTGAAAGAGGACAATTTTTCCTACATTTTAAGGTATAACTTGTTTCTGTAAGTTAAACTATATGAACGTTAGAGGAATTTGTTTGACAAATTAGTTGAATATCAGAAAAAGAGCAGCAAGCACTCTGCTTGCTGCTCATAAAAATCATGAAGGAGCAAACATTTTAATGTATTTCAAACTGTCATAATTCAAAATTGGCTGAACATTTGAAAAAGCTGAATCATTTGGGAATAGCTGAATGTCTTGTGAACATTTTAAAGGTTGAATGGTGTCTCTAGCTGAAAGTAAGCTGAAGTAGTTACGTTTGAAAGAGGAGGAAGCTTTTTAATGATTTGAAAGGATTTACCATTACTTTTAATGGGAGAATAATTTGCACAAAAACCTTAATGTCTTAAAAAGTATAAAAGTGAGAAATACCAAAAGTCATAGCCATCATCTCCTGAAGGAGCTGAACGTTTTGATACAAAAGTTGTAGGAATCGGTTAAAGTATGCAGAACGAGTTAAAGGCCAAAAAACGGCGGAAGAACTAAGAAGTTGATATAACTAGAAAAGGCTGTTCCTGCGAAACAGCAGTGAGAATGCTGAAAACCTGAATGGGGATAGCTGACTATGCTAAAAAAGCTGAAATAGTGAAAATTTAGTAGAAAGTTATAAGCTGAAGCTTCAAAGCAACCGAAAGGTATTTTTGAAAGGGGCTGGAGCAGCATTCCAACAATGATTTGAAAGGATTTACCATTACTTTTAAAGGGAGAATAATTTGCACAAAAACCTTAATATTTTAAAAAGTATAAAAGTGAGAAATGAGAAAATACCCGCAAGCTGAAATGAATTTCAAAAATGTGTGAGTCACACAAAAGAGGCAGTGTGGAAGCTGAACTGCATCATCTTAACAAAGCTAAGAGCTAAAATAGCCTACAATGTGGGAGAAGCTGAAAGCTGAACTGTTAAACAGAAGAAGAAGTAGGCTAGCTAGTCGTAACAAGAATATTATCGTTTTAACAGATTAAATTATAGTTGGGATAGTAATAGCAGTAGCAGATGTAGCCTACCATTGAGTGCGTTTACTCGGCTTTCTTAGTAGGATTCAATGTGTTGATGGAATGAAACATACAGCAGTAGGGCCGATACAGGAAGACATGGCGACACTTTGTTGCAGAAGGATGATGGTGCAAGTTTTGTCCGTGGAGCATACAACGATTAATAAAAAAGAATCATGTAGACGCGTTTATTGAGTAATCGCATAACTAATTACACATGTAAACGGAGTAATCGTATTATTGGTATAAACCGACAATTGCTAGTAATCGTGTTTCTCATGGTCAAGTAAATGTACCAATCACCTGTGTGAGAGACTGAGTGGTGCGTGTCTGTCGTTACGGTGATGGTGCAGCTATGATTGCTAACGCGGTGAGGGCACAGAATAAGAGAAATGTAGCTAGAATCCACACCTCAAACAAGATAACCTAGACGCAAAACTGTACGTCCAATCCAAAATCTAATGATATTTTCCGAGACCCAAGACTCTGCCGAAACCAGAGATATTCTTTATATGTATGTGTAGTCAGAAATACGACTCTACCTGCAGTTTCAAAAACGTGTTCCTTCTGCTTTCCTGGTGCGTGTTTGTTTGGTTGCCACGGCGATGGAGCAGCTATGATTGCTAACGCGCTGAGGGCAGAGAATAAGAGAAATGTAGCTAGAATCCACACCTCAAACAAGATAACCTAGACGCAAAACTGTACGTCCAATCCAAAATATAAGGATATTTTCCGAGACCCAAGACTCTGCCGAAACCAGAGATATTCTTTATATGTCTGTGCAGTCAGAAATACGACTCTACCTGCAGTTTCAAAAACGTGTTCCTTTTGCTTTCCTGGTGCTTGTTTGTTTGGTTGCCACGGTGATGGCGCAGCTGTGATAGCTAACGAGCTAGGCAGAGAGAAAAACGAACATTTACCTAGCATCCACACCTCAAACAAGTTGACCTAGACGCAAAACTATACGTCCAATCCAAAATATAAGGATATTTTCCGAGACCCAAGACTCTGCCGAAACCAGAGATGTCCTTTATATGTCTGTGCGGTCAGAAATACGACTCTATCGGCAGTTTCAAAATCTTGTTCCTTCTTGCTTTCTCTGACAAATTTTACCCACCTCTCCATTGAAGTTAGTGAGAGAATTTGAAAGGCTGCTCTCGCTTCAAGGCTCATAGCTGAAAATCTGTAAATGTGAGCTCTTTAGTAGTTACATTGGCTGAAAGAGGACAATTTTTCCTACATTTTAAGGTATAACTTGTTTCTGTAAGTTAAACTATATGAACGTTAGAGGAATTTGTTTGACAAATTAGTTGAATATCAGAAAAAGAGCAGCAAGCACTCTGCTTGCTGCTCATAAAAATCATGAAGGAGCAAACATTTTAATGTATTTCAAACTGTCATAATTCAAAATTGGCTGAACATTTGAAAAAGCTGAATCATTTGGGAATAGCTGAATGTCTTGTGAACATTTTAAAGGTTGAATGGTGTCTCTAGCTGAAAGTAAGCTGAAGTAGTTACGTTTGAAAGAGGAGGAAGCTTTTTAATGATTTGAAAGGATTTACCATTACTTTTAATGGGAGAATAATTTGCACAAAAACCTTAATGTCTTAAAAAGTATAAAAGTGAGAAATACCAAAAGTCATAGCCATCATCTCCTGAAGGAGCTGAACGTTTTGATACAAAAGTTGTAGGAATCGGTTAAAGTATGCAGAACGAGTTAAAGGCCAAAAAACGGCGGAAGAACTAAGAAGTTGATATAACTAGAAAAGGCTGTTCCTGCGAAACAGCAGTGAGAATGCTGAAAACCTGAATGGGGATAGCTGACTATGCTAAAAAAGCTGAAATAGTGAAAATTTAGTAGAAAGTTATAAGCTGAAGCTTCAAAGCAACCGAAAGGTATTTTTGAAAGGGGCTGGAGCAGCATTCCAACAATGATTTGAAAGGATTTACCATTACTTTTAAAGGGAGAATAATTTGCACAAAAACCTTAATATTTTAAAAAGTATAAAAGTGAGAAATGAGAAAATACCCGCAAGCTGAAATGAATTTCAAAAATGTGTGAGTCACACAAAAGAGGCAGTGTGGAAGCTGAACTGCATCATCTTAACAAAGCTAAGAGCTAAAATAGCCTACAATGTGGGAGAAGCTGAAAGCTGAACTGTTAAACAGAAGAAGAAGTAGGCTAGCTAGTCGTAACAAGAATATTATCGTTTTAACAGATTAAATTATAGTTGGGATAGTAATAGCAGTAGCAGATGTAGCCTACCATTGAGTGCGTTTACTCGGCTTTCTTAGTAGGATTCAATGTGTTGATGGAATGAAACATACAGCAGTAGGGCCGATACAGGAAGACATGGCGACACTTTGTTGCAGAAGGATGATGGTGCAAGTTTTGTCCGTGGAGCATACAACGATTAATAAAAAAGAATCATGTAGACGCGTTTATTGAGTAATCGCATAACTAATTACACATGTAAACGGAGTAATCGTATTATTGGTATAAACCGACAATTGCTAGTAATCGTGTTTCTCATGGTCAAGTAAATGTACCAATCACCTGTGTGAGAGACTGAGTGGTGCGTGTCTGTCGTTACGGTGATGGTGCAGCTATGATTGCTAACGCGGTGAGGGCACAGAATAAGAGAAATGTAGCTAGAATCCACACCTCAAACAAGATAACCTAGACGCAAAACTGTACGTCCAATCCAAAATCTAATGATATTTTCCGAGACCCAAGACTCTGCCGAAACCAGAGATATTCTTTATATGTATGTGTAGTCAGAAATAGACTCTACCTGCAGTTTCAAAAACGTGTTCCTTCTGCTTTCCTGGTGCGTGTTTGTTTGGTTGCCACGGCGATGGAGCAGCTATGATTGCTAACGCGCTGAGGGCAGAGAATAAGAGAAATGTAGCTAGAATCCACACCTCAAACAAGATAACCTAGACGCAAAACTGTACGTCCAATCCAAAATATAAGGATATTTTCCGAGACCCAAGACTCTGCCGAAACCAGAGATATTCTTTATATGTCTGTGCAGTCAGAAATACGACTCTACCTGCAGTTTCAAAAACGTGTTCCTTTTGCTTTCCTGGTGCTTGTTTGTTTGGTTGCCACGGTGATGGCGCAGCTGTGATAGCTAACGAGCTAGGCAGAGAGAAAAACGAACATTTACCTAGCATCCACACCTCAAACAAGTTGACCTAGACGCAAAACTATACGTCCAATCCAAAATATAAGGATATTTTCCGAGACCCAAGACTCTGCCGAAACCAGAGATGTCCTTTATATGTCTGTGCGGTCAGAAATACGACTCTATCGGCAGTTTCAAAATCTTGTTCCTTCTTGCTTTCTCTGACTGATTTTACTCACCTCTCCATTGAAGTTAGTGAGAGAATTTGAAAGGCTGCTCTCGCTTCAAGGCTCATAGCTGAAAATCTGTAAATGTGAGCTCTTTAGTAGTTACATTGGCTGAAAGAGGACAATTTTTCCTACATTTTAAGGTATAACTTGTTTCTGTAAGTTAAACTATATGAACGTTAGAGGAATTTGTTTGACAAATTAGTTGAATATCAGAAAAAGAGCAGCAAGCAGAGTGGCACACTCTGCTTGCTGCTCATTCATAAAAATCAAGAAGGAGCAAACATTTTAATGTATTTCAAACTGTCATAATTCAAAATTGGCTGAACATTTGAAAAAGCTGAATCATTTGGGAATAGCTGAATGTCTTGTGAACATTTTAAAGGTTGAATGGTGTCTCTAGCTGAAAGTAAGCTGAAGTAGTTACGTTTGAAAGAGGAGGAAGCTTTTTAATGATTTGAAAGGATTTACCATTACTTTTAATGGGAGAATAATTTGCACAAAAACCTTAATGTCTTAAAAAGTATAAAAGTGAGAAATACCAAAAGTCATAGCCATCATCTCCTGAAGGAGCTGAACGTTTTGATACCTAAATTGTAGGAATCGGTGAAAGTATGCAGAACGAGTTAAAGGCCAAAAAACGGCGGAAGAACTAAGAAGTTGATATAACTAGAAAAGGCTGTTCCTGCGAAACAGCAGTGAGAATGCTGAAAACCTGAATGGGGATAGCTGACTATGCTAAAAAAGCTGAAATAGTGAAAATTTAGTAGAAAGTTATAAGCTGAAGCTTCAAAGCAACCGAAAGGTATTTTTGAAAGGGGCTGGAGCAGCATTCCAACAATGATTTGAAAGGATTTATCCATTACTTTTAAAGGGAGAATAATTTGCACAAAAACCTTAATATTTTAAAAAGTATAAAAGTGAGAAATGAGAAAATACCCGCAAGCTGAAATGAATTTCAAAAATGTGTGAGTCACACAAAAGAGGCAGTGTGGAAGCTGAACTGCATCATCTTAACAAAGCTAAGAGCTAAAATAGCCTACAATGTGGGAGAAGCTGAAAGCTGAACTGTTAAACAGAAGAAGTAGGCTAGCTAGTCGTAACAAGAATATTATCGTTTTAACAGATTAAATTATAGTTGAGATAGTATAAGCAGTAGCAGATGTGGCCTATGCGTTTACTCGGCTTTCTTAGTAGGATTCAATGTGTTGATGGAATGAAACATACAGCAGTAGAGCCGATACAGGAAGACACGGCGACACTTTGTTGCAGAAGGATGATGGTGCAAGTTTTGTCCGTGGAGCATACAACGATTAATAAAAAAGAATCATGTAGACGCGTTTATTGAGTAATCGCATAACTAATTACACATGTAAACGGAGTAATCGTATTATTGGCATAAACCGACAATTGCTAGTAATCGTGTTTCTCATGGTCAAGTAAACGTACCAATCACCTGTGTGAGAGACTGAGTGGTGCGTGTCTGTCGTTATGGTGATGGTGCAGCTATGATTGCTAACGCGCTGAGGGCAGAGAATAAGAGAAATGTAGCTAGAATCCACACCTCAAACAAGATAACCTAGACGCAAAACTGTACGTCCAATCCAAAATATAAGGATATTTTCCGGGACCCAAGACTCTGCCGAAACCAGAGATATTCTTTATATGTCTGTGCAGTCAGAAATACGACTCTACCTGCAGTTTCAAAAACGTGTTCCTTTTGCTTTCCTGGTGCTTGTTTGTTTGGTTGCCACGGTGATGGCGCAGCTGTGATAGCTAACGAGCTAGGCAGAGAGAAAAACGAACATTTACCTAGCATCCACACCTCAAACAAGTTGACCTAGACGCAAAACTATACGTCCAATCCAAAATATAAGGATATTTTCCGAGACCCAAGACTCTGCCGAAACCAGAGATGTCCTTTATATGTCTGTGCGGTCAGAAATACGACTCTATCGGCAGTTTCAAAATCTTGTTCCTTCTTGCTTTCTCTGACTGATTTTACTCACCTCTCCATTGAAGTTAGTGAGAGAATTTGAAAGGCTGCTCTCGCTTCAAGGCTCATAGCTGAAAATCTGTAAATGTGAGCTCTTTAGTAGTCTCTTTAACAGCATTCTCACAATAAAGAGAAACAGGAAAACAATAGTGAGAATGCTTAACAGCATTCCGTGGTAGCGTGGCCGAGCGGACCAAGGCGCTGGATTTAGGCTCCAGTCTCTCCGGAGGCGTGGGTTCAAATCCCACCGCTGCCACTTTTGTAGGGTGCTAACGCCGTCCCATTGCTTTGAAGTCAGTAAGTGGGTTTGAAAAAGTGAACTGTGGCTCGACATGTGCGATTGTATATGATTTTTTGGGGGCATCGTAGTTATAGTGGCAACTACAGTGGCAACTTTTTTCCTTGAAGTTGACGGGGTTCAATCCCCAGCCAGTACAGACCGTGGAGAGGCATCTCGTCTCTTGTGACGGTCGATAGCGTCACGATTAGGCCACGTGTTTCAAACTCCGCAGAAGTATAAACCAGGCTTAGGGCAATTTCTTACTAGTTGGACGTCAGTAGGTGGTGTGGAAAGGTGAACCGTCCCTCGAAATGCTGTGCGATCATGGAGTCTGTTGGGGGCATTGGTGGTATAGTGGCAAGCATAGCTGCCTTCCAAGCAGCTGACCAGGGCTCGATTCCTGGCCAATGCAGAACCTTGAGAGAGATTCAAATCAACTTTATTTCGCCATGTATACAGATACTAGGAATTTGATTTGGTATTCTCCATGCAGGCTATAGCATCACAAATAGAACAACAAGACAAAAAAGAAAAACAATACAAGGACAGATAGTACCAGTATGAGCAAAATAATAAATAAGAATGGAGGTAATGTTAAATAAAGCGCCGTAAAGTTCATGTGTAAGAGCTATTTAGGAGGGCTATTGTTAGATCTGTTTTATCTTGTGACGTTCAAGCGCTTCCAGGCATTAAGAATGTCACGTGAGCTCCTGGACGATCGATCAGCTTCGGGAAGAGCCCGGGGGGCCAAGACCTGACAACGTGGTAGCGTGGCCGAGCGGTCCAAGGCGCTGGATTTAGGCTCCAGTCTCTCCGGAGGCGTGGGTTCAAATCCCACCGCTGCCACTTTTGTAGGGTGCTAACGCCGTCCCATTGCTTTGAAGTCAGTAAGTGGGTTTGAAAAAGTGAACTGTGGCTCGACATGTGCGATTGTATATGATTTTTTGGGGCATCGTAGTTATAGTGGCAACTACAGTGGCAACTTTTTTCCTTGAAGTTGACGGGGTTCAATCCCCAGCCAGTACAGACCGTGGAGAGGCATCTCGTCTCTTGTGACGGTCGATAGCGTCACGATTAGGCCACGTGTTTCAAACTCCGCAGAAGTATAAACCAGGCTTAGGGCAATTTCTTACTAGTTGGACGTCAGTAGGTGGTGTGGAAAGGTGAACCGTCCCTCGAAATGCTGTGCGATCATGGAGTCTGTTGGGGGCATTGGTGGTATAGTGGCAAGCATAGCTGCCTTCCAAGCAGCTGACCAGGGCTCGATTCCTGGCCAATGCAGAACCTTGAGAGAGATTCAAATCAACTTTATTTCGCCATGTATACAGATACTAGGAATTTGATTTGGTATTCTCCATGCAGGCTATAGCATCACAAATAGAACAACAAGACAAAAAAGAAAAACAATACAAGGACAGATAGTACCAGTATGAGCAAAATAATAAAGAAGAATGGAGGTAATGTTAAATAAAGCGCCGTAAAGTTCATGTGTAAGAGCTATTTAGGAGGGCTATTGTTAGATCTGTTTTATCTTGTGACGTTCAAGCGCTTCCAGGCATTAAGAATGTCACGTGAGCTCCTGGACGATCGATCAGCTTCGGGAAGAGCCCGGGGGGCCAAGACTTGACAACGTGGTAGCGTGGCCGAGCGGTCCAAGGCGCTGGATTTAGGCTCCAGTCTCTCCGGAGGCGTGGGTTCAAATCCCACAGCTGCCACTTTTGTAGGGTGCTAACGCCGTCCCATTGCTTTGAAGTCAGTAAGTGGGTTTGAAAAAGTGAACTGTGGCTCGACATGTGCGATTGTATATGATTTTTTGGGGCATCGTAGTTATAGTGGCAACTACAGTGGCAACTTTTTTCCTTGAAGTTGACGGGGTTCAATCCCCAGCCAGTACAGACCGTGGAGAGGCATCTCGTCTCTTGTGACGGTCGATAGCGTCACGATTAGGCCACGTGTTTCAAACTCCGCAGAAGTATAAACCAGGCTTAGGGCAATTTCTTACTAGTTGGACGTCAGTAGGTGGTGTGGAAAGGTGAACCGTCCCTCGAAATGCTGTGCGATCATGGAGTCTGTTGGGAGCATTGGTGGTATAGTGGCAAGCATAGCTGCCTTCCAAGCAGTTGACCAGGGCTCGATTCCTGGCCAATGCAGAACCTTGAGAGAGATTCAAATCAACTTTATTTCGCCATGTATACAGATACTAGGAATTTGATTTGGTATTCTCCATGCAGGCTATAGCATCACAAATAGAACAACAAGACAAAAAAGAAAAACAATACAAGGACAGATAGTACCAGTATGAGCTAAATAAGAATGGAGGTAATGTTAAATAAAGCGCCGTAAAGTTCATGTGTAAGAGCTATTTAGGAGGGCTATTGTTAGATCTGTTTTATCTTGTGACGTTCAAGCGCTTCCAGGCATTAAGAATGTCACGTGAGCTCCTGGACGATCGATCAGCTTCGGGAAGAGCCCGGGGGGCCAAGACCTGACAACGTGGTAGCGTGGCCGAGCGGTCCAAGGCGCTGTATTTAGGCTCCAGTCTCTCCGGAGGCGTGGGTTCAAATCCCACCGCTGCCACTTTTGTAGGGTGCTAACGCCGTCCCATTGCTTTGAAGTCAGTAAGTGGGTTTGAAAAAGTGAACTGTGGCTCGACATGTGCGATTGTATATGATTTTTTGGGGGCATCGTAGTTATAGTGGCAACTACAGTGGCAACTTTTTTCCTTGAAGTTGACGGGGTTCAATCCCCAGCCAGTACAGACCGTGGAGAGGCATCTCGTCTCTTGTGACGGTCGATAGCGTCACGATTAGGCCACGTGTTTCAAACTCCGCAGAAGTATAAACCAGGCTTAGGGCAATTTCTTACTAGTTGGACGTCAGTAGGTGGTGTGGAAAGGTGAACCGTCCCTCGAAATGCTGTGCGATCATGGAGTCTGTTGGGGGCATTGGTGGTATAGTGGCAAGCATAGCTGCCTTCCAAGCAGCTGACCAGGGATCGATTCCTGGCCAATGCAGAACCTTGAGAGAGATTCAAATCAACTTTATTTCGCCATGTATACAGATACTAGGAATTTGATTTGGTATTCTCCATGCAGGCTATAGCATCACAAATAGAACAACAAGACAAAAAAGAAAAACAATACAAGGACAGATAGTACCAGTATGAGAAAAATAATAAATAAGAATGGAGGTAATGTTAAATAAAGCGCCGTAAAGTTCATGTGTAAGAGCTATTTAGGAGGGCTATTGTTAGATCTGTTTTATCTTGTGACGTTCAAGCGCTTCCAGGCATTAAGAATGTCACGTGAGCTCCTGGACGATCGATCAGCTTCGGAAAGAGCCCGGGGGGCCAAGACCTGACAACGTGGTAGCGTGGCCGAGCGGTCCAAGGCGCTGTATTTAGGCTCCAGTCTCTCCGGAGGCGTGGGTTCAAATCCCACCGCTGCCACTTTTGTAGGGTGCTAACGCCGTCCCATTGCTTTGAAGTCAGTAAGTGGGTTTGAAAAAGTGAACTGTGGCTCGACATGTGCGATTGTATATGATTTTTTGGGGGCATCGTAGTTATAGTGGCAACTACAGTGGCAACTTTTTTCCTTGAAGTTGACGGGGTTCAATCCCCAGCCAGTACAGACCGTGGAGAGGCATCTCGTCTCTTGTGACGGTCGATAGCGTCACGATTAGGCCACGTGTTTCAAACTCCGCAGAAGTATAAACCAGGCATAGGGCAATTTCTTACTAGTTGGACGTCAGTAGGTGGTGTGGAAAGGTGAACCGTCCCTCGAAATGCTGTGCGATCATGGAGTCTGTTGGGGGCATTGGTGGTATAGTGGCAAGCATAGCTGCCTTCCAAGCAGCTGACCAGGGCTCGATTCCTGGCCAATGCAGAACCTTGAGAGAGATTCAAATCAACTTTATTTCGCCATGTATACAGATACTAGGAATTTGATTTGGTATTCTCCATGCAGGCTATAGCATCACAAATAGAACAACAAGACAAAAAAGAAAAACAATACAAGGACAGATAGTACCAGTATGAGCTAAATAAGAATGGAGGTAATGTTAAATAAAGCGCCGTAAAGTTCATGTGTAAGAGCTATTTAGGAGGGCTATTGTTAGATCTGTTTTATCTTGTGACGTTCAAGCGCTTCAAGGCATTAAGAATGTCACGTGAGCTCCTGGACGATCGATCAGCTTCGGAAAGAGCCCGGGGGGCCAAGACCTGACAACGTGGTAGCGTGGCCGAGCGGTCCAAGGCGCTGTATTTAGGCTCCAGTCTCTCCGGAGGCGTGGGTTCAAATCCCACCGCTGCCACTTTTGTAGGGTGCTAACGCCGTCCCATTGCTTTGAAGTCAGTAAGTGGGTTTGAAAAAGTGAACTGTGGCTCGACATGTGCGATTGTATATGATTTTTTGGGGGCATCGTAGTTATAGTGGCAACTACAGTGGCAACTTTTTTCCTTGAAGTTGACGGGGTTCAATCCCCAGCCAGTACAGACCGTGGAGAGGCATCTCGTCTCTTGTGACGGTCGATAGCGTCACGATTAGGCCACGTGTTTCAAACTCCGCAGAAGTATAAACCAGGCATAGGGCAATTTCTTACTAGTTGGACGTCAGTAGGTGGTGTGGAAAGGTGAACCGTCCATCGAAATGCTGTGCGATCATGGAGTCTGTTGGGGGCATTGGTGGTATAGTGGCAAGCATAGCTGCCTTCCAAGCAGCTGACCAGGGCTCGATTCCTGGCCAATGCAGAACCTTGAGAGAGATTCAAATCAACTTTATTTCGCCATGTATACAGATACTAGGAATTTGATTTGGTATTCTCCATGCAGGCTATAGCATCACAAATAGAACAACAAGACAAAAAAGAAAAACAATACAAGGACAGATAGTACCAGTATGAGCTAAATAAGAATGGAGGTAATGTTAAATAAAGCGCCGTAAAGTTCATGTGTAAGAGCTATTTAGGAGGGCTATTGTTAGATCTGTTTTATCTTGTGACGTTCAAGCGCTTCCAGGCATTAAGAATGTCACGTGAGCTCCTAGACGATCGATCAGCTTCGGAAAGAGCCCGGGGGGCCAAGACCTGACAACGTGGTAGCGTGGCCGAGCGGTCCAAGGCGCTGGATTTAGGCTCCAGTCTCTCCGGAGGCGTGGGTTCAAATCCCACCGCTGCCACTTTTGTAGGGTGCTAACGCCGTCCCATTGCTTTGAAGTCAGTAAGTGGGTTTGAAAAAGTGAACTGTGGCTCGACATGTGCGATTGTATATGATTTTTTGGGGGCATCGTAGTTATAGTGGCAACTACAGTGGCAACTTTTTTCCTTGAAGTTGACGGGGTTCAATCCCCAGCCAGTACAGACCGTGGAGAGGCATCTCGTCTCTTGTGACGGTCGATAGCGTCACGATTAGGCCACGTGTTTCAAACTCCGCAGAAGTATAAACCAGGCTTAGGGCAATTTCTTACTAGTTGGACGTCAGTAGGTGGTGTGGAAAGGTGAACCGTCCCTCGAAATGCTGTGCGATCATGGAGTCTGTTGGGGGCATTGGTGGTATAGTGGCAAGCATAGCTGCCTTCCAAGCAGCTGACCAGGGCTCGATTCCTGGCCAATGCAGAACCTTGAGAGAGATTCAAATCAACTTTATTTCGCCATGTATACAGATACTAGGAATTTGATTTGGTATTCTCCATGCAGGCTATAGCATCACAAATAGAACAACAAGACAAAAAAGAAAAACAATACAAGGACAGATAGTACCAGTATGAGAAAAATAATAAATAAGAATGGAGGTAATGTTAAATAAAGCGCCGTAAAGTTCATGTGTAAGAGCTATTTAGGAGGGCTATTGTTAGATCTGTTTTATCTTGTGACGTTCAAGCGCTTCCAGGCATTAAGAATGTCACGTGAGCTCCTGGACGATCGATCAGCTTCGGAAAGAGCCCGGGGGGCCAAGACCTGACAACGTGGTAGCGTGGCCGAGCGGTCCAAGGCGCTGGATTTAGGCTCCAGTCTCTCCGGAGGCGTGGGTTCAAATCCCACAGCTGCCACTTTTGTAGGGTGCTAACGCCGTCCCATTGCTTTGAAGTCAGTAAGTGGGTTTGAAAAAGTGAACTGTGGCTCGACATGTGCGATTGTATATGATTTTTTGGGGCATCGTAGTTATAGTGGCAACTACAGTGGCAACTTTTTTCCTTGAAGTTGACGGGGTTCAATCCCCAGCCAGTACAGACCGTGGAGAGGCATCTCGTCTCTTGTGACGGTCGATAGCGTCACGATTAGACCACGTGTTTCAAACTCCGCAGAAGTATAAACCAGGCATAGGGCAATTTCTTACTAGTTGGACGTCAGTAGGTGGTGTGGAAAGGTGAACCGTCCCTCGAAATGCT
Organism: Osmerus eperlanus; assembly: GCF_963692335.1. Lineage (NCBI taxonomy): Eukaryota > Metazoa > Chordata > Actinopteri > Osmeriformes > Osmeridae > Osmerus > Osmerus eperlanus. The sequence goes on along the minus strand of NC_085039.1, from coordinate 282,496 downwards.
GTGCGATCATGGAGTCTGTTGGGGGCATTGGTGGTATAGTGGCAAGCATAGCTGCCTTCCAAGCAGTTGACCAGGGCTCGATTCCTGGCCAATGCAGAACCTTGAGAGAGATTCAAATCAACTTTATTTCGCCATGTATACAGACACTAGGAATTTGATTTGGTATTCTCCATGCAGGCTATAGCATCACAAATAGAACAACAAGACAAAAAAGAAAAACAATACAAGGACAGATAGTACCAGTATGAGCAAAATAATAAATAAGAATGGAGGTAATGTTAAATAAAGTGCCGTAAAGTTCATGTGTAAGAGCTATTTAGGAGGGCTATTGTTAGATCTGTTTTATCTTGTGACGTTCAAGCGCTTCCAGGCATTAAGAATGTCACGTGAGCTCCTGGACGATCGATCAGCTTCGGAAAGAGCCCGGGGGGCCAAGACCTGACAACGTGGTAGCGTGGCCGAGCGGTCCAAGGCGCTGGATTTAGGCTCCAGTCTCTCCGGAGGCGTGGGTTCAAATCCCACAGCTGCCACTTTTGTAGGGTGCTAACGCCGTCCCATTGCTTTGAAGTCAGTAAGTGGGTTTGAAAAAGTGAACTGTGGCTCGACATGTGCGATTGTATATGATTTTTTGGGGCATCGTAGTTATAGTGGCAACTACAGTGGCAACTTTTTTCCTTGAAGTTGACGGGGTTCAATCCCCAGCCAGTACAGACCGTGGAGAGGCATCTCGTCTCTTGTGACGGTCGATAGCGTCACGATTAGGCCACGTGTTTCAAACTCCGCAGAAGTATAAACCAGGCATAGGGCAATTTCTTACTAGTTGGACGTCAGTAGGTGGTGTGGAAAGGTGAACCGTCCCTCGAAATGCTGTGCGATCATGGAGTCTGTTGGGGGCATTGGTGGTATAGTGGCAAGCATAGCTGCCTTCCAAGCAGTTGACCAGGGCTCGATTCCTGGCCAATGCAGAACCTTGAGAGAGATTCAAATCAACTTTATTTCGCCATGTATACAGACACTAGGAATTTGATTTGGTATTCTCCATGCAGGCTATAGCATCACAAATAGAACAACAAGACAAAAAAGAAAAACAATACAAGGACAGATAGTACCAGTATGAGCAAAATAATAAATAAGAATGGAGGTAATGTTAAATAAAGCGCCGTAAAGTTCATGTGTAAGAGCTATTTAGGAGGGCTATTGTTAGATCTGTTTTATCTTGTGACGTTCAAGCGCTTCCAGGCATTAAGAATGTCACGTGAGCTCCTGGACGATCGATCAGCTTCGGGAAGAGCCCGGGGGGCCAAGACCTGACAACGTGGTAGCGTGGCCGAGCGGTCCAAGGCGCTGTATTTAGGCTCCAGTCTCTCCGGAGGCGTGGGTTCAAATCCCACCGCTGCCACTTTTGTAGGGTGCTAACGCCGTCCCATTGCTTTGAAGTCAGTAAGTGGGTTTGAAAAAGTGAACTGTGGCTCGACATGTGCGATTGTATATGATTTTTTGGGGGCATCGTAGTTATAGTGGCAACTACAGTGGCAACTTTTTTCCTTGAAGTTGACAGGGTTCAATCCCCAGCCAGTACAGACCGTGGAGAGGCATCTCGTCTCTTGTGACGGTCGATAGCGTCACGATTAGGCCACGTGTTTCAAACTCCGCAGAAGTATAAACCAGGCTTAGGGCAATTTCTTACTAGTTGGACGTCAGTAGGTGGTGTGGAAAGGTGAACCGTCCCTCGAAATGCTGTGCGATCATGGAGTCTGTTGGGGGCATTGGTGGTATAGTGGCAAGCATAGCTGCCTTCCAAGCAGCTGACCAGGGCTCGATTCCTGGCCAATGCAGAACCTTGAGAGAGATTCAAATCAACTTTATTTCGCCATGTATACAGATACTAGGAATTTGATTTGGTATTCTCCATGCAGGCTATAGCATCACAAATAGAACAACAAGACAAAAAAGAAAAACAATACAAGGACAGATAGTACCAGTATGAGAAAAATAATAAATAAGAATGGAGGTAATGTTAAATAAAGCGCCGTAAAGTTCATGTGTAAGAGCTATTTAGGAGGGCTATTGTTAGATCTGTTTTATCTTGTGACGTTCAAGCGCTTCCAGGCATTAAGAATGTCACGTGAGCTCCTGGACGATCGATCAGCTTCGGAAAGAGCCCGGGGGGCCAAGACCTGACAACGTGGTAGCGTGGCCGAGCGGTCCAAGGCGCTGTATTTAGGCTCCAGTCTCTCCGGAGGCGTGGGTTCAAATCCCACCGCTGCCACTTTTGTAGGGTGCTAACGCCGTCCCATTGCTTTGAAGTCAGTAAGTGGGTTTGAAAAAGTGAACTGTGGCTCGACATGTGCGATTGTATATGATTTTTTGGGGGCATCGTAGTTATAGTGGCAACTACAGTGGCAACTTTTTTCCTTGAAGTTGACGGGGTTCAATCCCCAGCCAGTACAGACCGTGGAGAGGCATCTCGTCTCTTGTGACGGTCGATAGCGTCACGATTAGGCCACGTGTTTCAAACTCCGCAGAAGTATAAACCAGGCATAGGGCAATTTCTTACTAGTTGGACGTCAGTAGGTGGTGTGGAAAGGTGAACCGTCCCTCGAAATGCTGTGCGATCATGGAGTCTGTTGGGGGCATTGGTGGTATAGTGGCAAGCATAGCTGCCTTCCAAGCAGTTGACCAGGGCTCGATTCCTGGCCAATGCAGAACCTTGAGAGAGATTCAAATCAACTTTATTTCGCCATGTATACAGACACTAGGAATTTGATTTGGTATTCTCCATGCAGGCTATAGCATCACAAATAGAACAACAAGACAAAAAAGAAAAACAATACAAGGACAGATAGTACCAGTATGAGCAAAATAATAAATAAGAATGGAGGTAATGTTAAATAAAGTGCCGTAAAGTTCATGTGTAAGAGCTATTTAGGAGGGCTATTGTTAGATCTGTTTTATCTTGTGACGTTCAAGCGCTTCCAGGCATTAAGAATGTCACGTGAGCTCCTGGACGATCGATCAGCTTCGGAAAGAGCCCGGGGGGCCAAGACCTGACAACGTGGTAGCGTGGCCGAGCGGTCCAAGGCGCTGGATTTAGGCTCCAGTCTCTCCGGAGGCGTGGGTTCAAATCCCACAGCTGCCACTTTTGTAGGGTGCTAACGCCGTCCCATTGCTTTGAAGTCAGTAAGTGGGTTTGAAAAAGTGAACTGTGGCTCGACATGTGCGATTGTATATGATTTTTTGGGGCATCGTAGTTATAGTGGCAACTACAGTGGCAACTTTTTTCCTTGAAGTTGACGGGGTTCAATCCCCAGCCAGTACAGACCGTGGAGAGGCATCTCGTCTCTTGTGACGGTCGATAGCGTCACGATTAGGCCACGTGTTTCAAACTCCGCAGAAGTATAAACCAGGCATAGGGCAATTTCTTACTAGTTGGACGTCAGTAGGTGGTGTGGAAAGGTGAACCGTCCCTCGAAATGCTGTGCGATCATGGAGTCTGTTGGGGGCATTGGTGGTATAGTGGCAAGCATAGCTGCCTTCCAAGCAGTTGACCAGGGCTCGATTCCTGGCCAATGCAGAACCTTGAGAGAGATTCAAATCAACTTTATTTCGCCATGTATACAGACACTAGGAATTTGATTTGGTATTCTCCATGCAGGCTATAGCATCACAAATAGAACAACAAGACAAAAAAGAAAAACAATACAAGGACAGATAGTACCAGTATGAGCAAAATAATAAATAAGAATGGAGGTAATGTTAAATAAAGCGCCGTAAAGTTCATGTGTAAGAGCTATTTAGGAGGGCTATTGTTAGATCTGTTTTATCTTGTGACGTTCAAGCGCTTCCAGGCATTAAGAATGTCACGTGAGCTCCTGGACGATCGATCAGCTTCGGGAAGAGCCCGGGGGGCCAAGACCTGACAACGTGGTAGCGTGGCCGAGCGGTCCAAGGCGCTGTATTTAGGCTCCAGTCTCTCCGGAGGCGTGGGTTCAAATCCCACCGCTGCCACTTTTGTAGGGTGCTAACGCCGTCCCATTGCTTTGAAGTCAGTAAGTGGGTTTGAAAAAGTGAACTGTGGCTCGACATGTGCGATTGTATATGATTTTTTGGGGGCATCGTAGTTATAGTGGCAACTACAGTGGCAACTTTTTTCCTTGAAGTTGACGGGGTTCAATCCCCAGCCAGTACAGACCGTGGAGAGGCATCTCGTCTCTTGTGACGGTCGATAGCGTCACGATTAGGCCACGTGTTTCAAACTCCGCAGAAGTATAAACCAGGCTTAGGGCAATTTCTTACTAGTTGGACGTCAGTAGGTGGTGTGGAAAGGTGAACCGTCCCTCGAAATGCTGTGCGATCATGGAGTCTGTTGGGGGCATTGGTGGTATAGTGGCAAGCATAGCTGCCTTCCAAGCAGCTGACCAGGGCTCGATTCCTGGCCAATGCAGAACCTTGAGAGAGATTCAAATCAACTTTATTTCGCCATGTATACAGATACTAGGAATTTGATTTGGTATTCTCCATGCAGGCTATAGCATCACAAATAGAACAACAAGACAAAAAAGAAAAACAATACAAGGACAGATAGTACCAGTATGAGAAAAATAATAAATAAGAATGGAGGTAATGTTAAATAAAGCGCCGTAAAGTTCATGTGTAAGAGCTATTTAGGAGGGCTATTGTTAGATCTGTTTTATCTTGTGACGTTCAAGCGCTTCCAGGCATTAAGAATGTCACGTGAGCTCCTGGACGATCGATCAGCTTCGGAAAGAGCCCGGGGGGCCAAGACCTGACAACGTGGTAGCGTGGCCGAGCGGTCCAAGGCGCTGTATTTAGGCTCCAGTCTCTCCGGAGGCGTGGGTTCAAATCCCACCGCTGCCACTTTTGTAGGGTGCTAACGCCGTCCCATTGCTTTGAAGTCAGTAAGTGGGTTTGAAAAAGTGAACTGTGGCTCGACATGTGCGATTGTATATGATTTTTTGGGGGCATCGTAGTTATAGTGGCAACTACAGTGGCAACTTTTTTCCTTGAAGTTGACGGGGTTCAATCCCCAGCCAGTACAGACCGTGGAGAGGCATCTCGTCTCTTGTGACGGTCGATAGCGTCACGATTAGGCCACGTGTTTCAAACTCCGCAGAAGTATAAACCAGGCTTAGGGCAATTTCTTACTAGTTGGACGTCAGTAGGTGGTGTGGAAAGGTGAACCGTCCCTCGAAATGCTGTGCGATCATGGAGTCTGTTGGGGGCATTGGTGGTATAGTGGCAAGCATAGCTGCCTTCCAAGCAGCTGACCAGGGCTCGATTCCTGGCCAATGCAGAACCTTGAGAGAGATTCAAATCAACTTTATTTCGCCATGTATACAGATACTAGGAATTTGATTTGGTATTCTCCATGCAGGCTATAGCATCACAAATAGAACAACAAGACAAAAAAGAAAAACAATACAAGGACAGATAGTACCAGTATGAGAAAAATAATAAATAAGAATGGAGGTAATGTTAAATAAAGCGCCGTAAAGTTCATGTGTAAGAGCTATTTAGGAGGGCTATTGTTAGATCTGTTTTATCTTGTGACGTTCAAGCGCTTCCAGGCATTAAGAATGTCACGTGAGCTCCTGGACGATCGATCAGCTTCGGAAAGAGCCCGGGGGGCCAAGACCTGACAACGTGGTAGCGTGGCCGAGCGGTCCAAGGCGCTGTATTTAGGCTCCAGTCTCTCCGGAGGCGTGGGTTCAAATCCCACCGCTGCCACTTTTGTAGGGTGCTAACGCCGTCCCATTGCTTTGAAGTCAGTAAGTGGGTTTGAAAAAGTGAACTGTGGCTCGACATGTGCGATTGTATATGATTTTTTGGGGGCATCGTAGTTATAGTGGCAACTACAGTGGCAACTTTTTTCCTTGAAGTTGACGGGGTTCAATCCCCAGCCAGTACAGACCGTGGAGAGGCATCTCGTCTCTTGTGACGGTCGATAGCGTCACGATTAGGCCACGTGTTTCAAACTCCGCAGAAGTATAAACCAGGCATAGGGCAATTTCTTACTAGTTGGACGTCAGTAGGTGGTGTGGAAAGGTGAACCGTCCCTCGAAATGCTGTGCGATCATGGAGTCTGTTGGGGGCATTGGTGGTATAGTGGCAAGCATAGCTGCCTTCCAAGCAGCTGACCAGGGCTCGATTCCTGGCCAATGCAGAACCTTGAGAGAGATTCAAATCAACTTTATTTCGCCATGTATACAGATACTAGGAATTTGATTTGGTATTCTCCATGCAGGCTATAGCATCACAAATAGAACAACAAGACAAAAAAGAAAAACAATACAAGGACAGATAGTACCAGTATGAGCTAAATAAGAATGGAGGTAATGTTAAATAAAGCGCCGTAAAGTTCATGTGTAAGAGCTATTTAGGAGGGCTATTGTTAGATCTGTTTTATCTTGTGACGTTCAAGCGCTTCCAGGCATTAAGAATGTCACGTGAGCTCCTGGACGATCGATCAGCTTCGGAAAGAGCCCGGGGGGCCAAGACCTGACAACGTGGTAGCGTGGCCGAGCGGTCCAAGGCGCTGTATTTAGGCTCCAGTCTCTCCGGAGGCGTGGGTTCAAATCCCACCGCTGCCACTTTTGTAGGGTGCTAACGCCGTCCCATTGCTTTGAAGTCAGTAAGTGGGTTTGAAAAAGTGAACTGTGGCTCGACATGTGCGATTGTATATGATTTTTTGGGGGCATCGTAGTTATAGTGGCAACTACAGTGGCAACTTTTTTCCTTGAAGTTGACGGGGTTCAATCCCCAGCCAGTACAGACCGTGGAGAGGCATCTCGTCTCTTGTGACGGTCGATAGCGTCACGATTAGGCCACGTGTTTCAAACTCCGCAGAAGTATAAACCAGGCATAGGGCAATTTCTTACTAGTTGGACGTCAGTAGGTGGTGTGGAAAGGTGAACCGTCCCTCGAAATGCTGTGCGATCATGGAGTCTGTTGGGGGCATTGGTGGTATAGTGGCAAGCATAGCTGCCTTCCAAGCAGCTGACCAGGGCTCGATTCCTGGCCAATGCAGAACCTTGAGAGAGATTCAAATCAACTTTATTTCGCCATGTATACAGATACTAGGAATTTGATTTGGTATTCTCCATGCAGGCTATAGCATCACAAATAGAACAACAAGACAAAAAAGAAAAACAATACAAGGACAGATAGTACCAGTATGAGCTAAATAAGAATGGAGGTAATGTTAAATAAAGCGCCGTAAAGTTCATGTGTAAGAGCTATTTAGGAGGGCTATTGTTAGATCTGTTTTATCTTGTGACGTTCAAGCGCTTCCAGGCATTAAGAATGTCACGTGAGCTCCTGGACGATCGATCAGCTTCGGAAAGAGCCCGGGGGGCCAAGACCTGACAACGTGGTAGCGTGGCCGAGCGGTCCAAGGCGCTGGATTTAGGCTCCAGTCTCTCCGGAGGCGTGGGTTCAAATCCCACCGCTGCCACTTTTGTAGGGTGCTAACGCCGTCCCATTGCTTTGAAGTCAGTAAGTGGGTTTGAAAAAGTGAACTGTGGCTCGACATGTGCGATTGTATATGATTTTTTGGGGGCATCGTAGTTATAGTGGCAACTACAGTGGCAACTTTTTTCCTTGAAGTTGACGGGGTTCAATCCCCAGCCAGTACAGACCGTGGAGAGGCATCTCGTCTCTTGTGACGGTCGATAGCGTCACGATTAGGCCACGTGTTTCAAACTCCGCAGAAGTATAAACCAGGCTTAGGGCAATTTCTTACTAGTTGGACGTCAGTAGGTGGTGTGGAAAGGTGAACCGTCCCTCGAAATGCTGTGCGATCATGGAGTCTGTTGGGGGCATTGGTGGTATAGTGGCAAGCATAGCTGCCTTCCAAGCAGCTGACCAGGGCTCGATTCCTGGCCAATGCAGAACCTTGAGAGAGATTCAAATCAACTTTATTTCGCCATGTATACAGATACTAGGAATTTGATTTGGTATTCTCCATGCAGGCTATAGCATCACAAATAGAACAACAAGACAAAAAAGAAAAACAATACAAGGACAGATAGTACCAGTATGAGAAAAATAATAAATAAGAATGGAGGTAATGTTAAATAAAGCGCCGTAAAGTTCATGTGTAAGAGCTATTTAGGAGGGCTATTGTTAGATCTGTTTTATCTTGTGACGTTCAAGCGCTTCCAGGCATTAAGAATGTCACGTGAGCTCCTGGACGATCGATCAGCTTCGGAAAGAGCCCGGGGGGCCAAGACCTGACAACGTGGTAGCGTGGCCGAGCGGTCCAAGGCGCTGGATTTAGGCTCCAGTCTCTCCGGAGGCGTGGGTTCAAATCCCACAGCTGCCACTTTTGTAGGGTGCTAACGCCGTCCCATTGCTTTGAAGTCAGTAAGTGGGTTTGAAAAAGTGAACTGTGGCTCGACATGTGCGATTGTATATGATTTTTTGGGGCATCGTAGTTATAGTGGCAACTACAGTGGCAACTTTTTTCCTTGAAGTTGACGGGGTTCAATCCCCAGCCAGTACAGACCGTGGAGAGGCATCTCGTCTCTTGTGACGGTCGATAGCGTCACGATTAGGCCACGTGTTTCAAACTCCGCAGAAGTATAAACCAGGCTTAGGGCAATTTCTTACTAGTTGGACGTCAGTAGGTGGTGTGGAAAGGTGAACCGTCCCTCGAAATGCTGTGCGATCATGGAGTCTGTTGGGGGCATTGGTGGTATAGTGGCAAGCATAGCTGCCTTCCAAGCAGTTGACCAGGGCTCGATTCCTGGCCAATGCAGAACCTTGAGAGAGATTCAAATCAACTTTATTTCGCCATGTATACAGACACTAGGAATTTGATTTGGTATTCTCCATGCAGGCTATAGCATCACAAATAGAACAACAAGACAAAAAAGAAAAACAATACAAGGACAGATAGTACCAGTATGAGCAAAATAATAAATAAGAATGGAGGTAATGTTAAATAAAGCGCCGTAAAGTTCATGTGTAAGAGCTATTTAGGAGGGCTATTGTTAGATCTGTTTTATCTTGTGACGTTCAAGCGCTTCCAGGCATTAAGAATGTCACGTGAGCTCCTGGACGATCGATCAGCTTCGGGAAGAGCCCGGGGGGCCAAGACCTGACAACGTGGTAGCGTGGCCGAGCGGTCCAAGGCGCTGGATTTAGGCTCCAGTCTCTCCGTAGGCGTGGGTTCAAATCCCACCGCTGCCACTTTTGTAGGGTGCTAACGCCGTCCCATTGCTTTGAAGTCAGTAAGTGGGTTTGAAAAAGTGAACTGTGGCTCGACATGTGCGATTGTATATGATTTTTTGGGGGCATCGTAGTTATAGTGGCAACTACAGTGGCAACTTTTTTCCTTGAAGTTGACGGGGTTCAATCCCCAGCCAGTACAGACCGTGGAGAGGCATCTCGTCTCTTGTGACGGTCGATAGCGTCACGATTAGGCCACGTGTTTCAAACTCCGCAGAAGTATAAACCAGGCTTAGGGCAATTTCTTACTAGTTGGACGTCAGTAGGTGGTGTGGAAAGGTGAACCGTCCCTCGAAATGCTGTGCGATCATGGAGTCTGTTGGGAGCATTGGTGGTATAGTGGCAAGCATAGCTGCCTTCCAAGCAGTTGACCAGGGCTCGATTCCTGGCCAATGCAGAACCTTGAGAGAGATTCAAATCAACTTTATTTCGCCATGTATACAGATACTAGGAATTTGATTTGGTATTCTCCATGCAGGCTATAGCATCACAAATAGAACAACAAGACAAAAAAGAAAAACAATACAAGGACAGATAGTACCAGTATGAGCAAAATAATAAATAAGAATGGAGGTAATGTTAAATAAAGCGCCGTAAAGTTCATGTGTAAGAGCTATTTAGGAGGGCTATTGTTAGATCTGTTTTATCTTGTGACGTTCAAGCGCTTCCAGGCATTAAGAATGTCACGTGAGCTCCTGGACGATCGATCAGCTTCGGGAAGAGCCCGGGGGGCCAAGACCTGACAACGTGGTAGCGTGGCCGAGCGGTCCAAGGCGCTGGATTTAGGCTCCAGTCTCTCCGGAGGCGTGGGTTCAAATCCCACCGCTGCCACTTTTGTAGGGTGCTAACGCCGTCCCATTGCTTTGAAGTCAGTAAGTGGGTTTGAAAAAGTGAACTGTGGCTCGACATGTGCGATTGTATATGATTTTTTGGGGGCATCTTAGTTATAGTGGCAACTACAGTGGCAACTTTTTTCCTTGAAGTTGACGGGGTTCAATCCCCAGCCAGTACAGACCGTGGAGAGGCATGTCGTCTCTTGTGACGGTCGATAGCGTCACGATTAGGCCACGTGTTTCAAACTCCGCAGAAGTATAAACCAGGCTTAGGGCAATTTCTTACTAGTTGGACGTCAGTAGGTGGTGTGGAAAGGTGAACCGTCCCTCGAAATGCTGTGCGATCATGGAGTCTGTTGGGGGCATTGGTGGTATAGTGGCAAGCATAGCTGCCTTCCAAGCAGTTGACCAGGGCTCGATTCCTGGCCAATGCAGAACCTTGAGAGAGATTCAAATCAACTTTATTTCGCCATGTATACAGACACTAGGAATTTGATTTGGTATTCTCCATGCAGGCTATAGCATCACAAATAGAACAACAAGACAAAAAAGAAAAACAATACAAGGACAGATAGTACCAGTATGAGCAAAATAATAAATAAGAATGGAGGTAATGTTTAATAAAGCGCCGTAAAGTTCATGTGTAAGAGCTATTTAGGAGGGCTATTGTTAGATCTGTTTTATCTTGTGACGTTCAAGCGCTTCCAGGCATTAAGAATGTCACGTGAGCTCCTGGACGATCGATCAGCTTCGGGAAGAGCCCGGGGGGCCAAGACCTGACAACGTGGTAGCGTGGCCGAGCGGTCCAAGGCGCTGGATTTAGGCTCCAGTCTCTCCGTAGGCGTGGGTTCAAATCCCACCGCTGCCACTTTTGTAGGGTGCTAACGCCGTCCCATTGCTTTGAAGTCAGTAAGTGGGTTTGAAAAAGTGAACTGTGGCTCGACATGTGCGATTGTATATGATTTTTTGGGGGCATCGTAGTTATAGTGGCAACTACAGTGGCAACTTTTTTCCTTGAAGTTGACGGGGTTCAATCCCCAGCCAGTACAGACCGTGGAGAGGCATCTCGTCTCTTGTGACGGTCGATAGCGTCACGATTAGGCCACGTGTTTCAAACTCCGCAGAAGTATAAACCAGGCTTAGGGCAATTTCTTACTAGTTGGACGTCAGTAGGTGGTGTGGAAAGGTGAACCGTCCCTCGAAATGCTGTGCGATCATGGAGTCTGCTGGGAGCATTGGTGGTATAGTGGCAAGCATAGCTGCCTTCCAAGCAGTTGACCAGGGCTCGATTCCTGGCCAATGCAGAACCTTGAGAGAGATTCAAATCAACTTTATTTCGCCATGTATACAGATACTAGGAATTTGATTTGGTATTCTCCATGCAGGCTATAGCATCACAAATAGAACAACAAGACAAAAAAGAAAAACAATACAAGGACAGATAGTACCAGTATGAGCAAAATAATAAATAAGAATGGAGGTAATGTTAAATAAAGCGCCGTAAAGTTCATGTGTAAGAGCTATTTAGGAGGGCTATTGTTAGATCTGTTTTATCTTGTGACGTTCAAGCGCTTCCAGGCATTAAGAATGTCACGTGAGCTCCTGGACGATCGATCAGCTTCGGGAAGAGCCCGGGGGGCCAAGACCTGACAACGTGGTAGCGTGGCCGAGCGGTCCAAGGCGCTGGATTTAGGCTCCAGTCTCTCCGGAGGCGTGGGTTCAAATCCCACCGCTGCCACTTTTGTAGGGTGCTAACGCCGTCCCATTGCTTTGAAGTCAGTAAGTGGGTTTGAAAAAGTGAACTGTGGCTCGACATGTGCGATTGTATATGATTTTTTGGGGGCATCGTAGTTATAGTGGCAACTACAGTGGCAACTTTTTTCCTTGAAGTTGACGGGGTTCAATCCCCAGCCAGTACAGACCGTGGAGAGGCATGTCGTCTCTTGTGACGGTCGATAGCGTCACGATTAGGCCACGTGTTTCAAACTCCGCAGAAGTATAAACCAGGCTTAGGGCAATTTCTTACTAGTTGGACGTCAGTAGGTGGTGTGGAAAGGTGAACCGTCCCTCGAAATGCTGTGCGATCATGGAGTCTGTTGGGAGCATTGGTGGTATAGTGGCAAGCATAGCTGCCTTCCAAGCAGTTGACCAGGGCTCGATTCCTGGCCAATGCAGAACCTTGAGAGAGATTCAAATCAACTTTATTTCGCCATGTATACAGATACTAGGAATTTGATTTGGTATTCTCCATGCAGGCTATAGCATCACAAATAGAACAACAAGACAAAAAAGAAAAACAATACAAGGACAGATAGTACCAGTATGAGCAAAATAATAAATAAGAATGGAGGTAATGTTAAATAAAGCGCCGTAAAGTTCATGTGTAAGAGCTATTTAGGAGGGCTATTGTTAGATCTGTTTTATCTTGTGACGTTCAAGCGCTTCCAGGCATTAAGAATGTCACGTGAGCTCCTGGACGATCGATCAGCTTCGGGAAGAGCCCGGGGGGCCAAGACCTGACAACGTGGTAGCGTGGCCGAGCGGTCCAAGGCGCTGGATTTAGGCTCCAGTCTCTCCGGAGGCGTGGGTTCAAATCCCACCGCTGCCACTTTTGTAGGGTGCTAACGCCGTCCCATTGCTTTGAAGTCAGTAAGTGGGTTTGAAAAAGTGAACTGTGGCTCGACATGTGCGATTGTATATGATTTTTTGGGGGCATCGTAGTTATAGTGGCAACTACAGTGGCAACTTTTTTCCTTGAAGTTGACGGGGTTCAATCCCCAGCCAGTACAGACCGTGGAGAGGCATCTCGTCTCTTGTGACGGTCGATAGCGTCACGATTAGGCCACGTGTTTCAAACTCCGCAGAAGTATAAACCAGGCTTAGGGCAATTTCTTACTAGTTGGACGTCAGTAGGTGGTGTGGAAAGGTGAACCGTCCCTCGAAATGCTGTGCGATCATGGAGTCTGTTAGGGGCATTGGTGGTATAGTGGCAAGCATAGCTGCCTTCCAAGCAGTTGACCAGGGCTCGATTCCTGGCCAATGCAGAACCTTGAGAGAGATTCAAATCAACTTTATTTCGCCATGTATACAGATACTAGGAATTTGATTTGGTATTCTCCATGCAGGCTATAGCATCACAAATAGAACAACAAGACAAAAAAGAAAAACAATACAAGGACAGATAGTACCAGTATGAGCAAAATAATAAATAAGAATGGAGGTAATGTTAAATAAAGCGCCGTAAAGTTCATGTGTAAGAGCTATTTAGGAGGGCTATTGTTAGATCTGTTTTATCTTGTGACGTTCAAGCGCTTCCAGGCATTAAGAATGTCACGTGAGCTCCTGGACGATCGATCAGCTTCGGGAAGAGCCCGGGGGGCCAAGACCTGACAACGTGGTAGCGTGGCCGAGCGGTCCAAGGCGCTGGATTTAGGCTCCAGTCTCTCCGGAGGCGTGGGTTCAAATCCCACCGCTGCCACTTTTGTAGGGTGCTAACGCCGTCCCATTGCTTTGAAGTCAGTAAGTGGGTTTGAAAAAGTGAACTGTGGCTCGACATGTGCGATTGTATATGATTTTTTGGGGGCATCGTAGTTATAGTGGCAACTACAGTGGCAACTTTTTTCCTTGAAGTTGACGGGGTTCAATCCCCAGCCAGTACAGACCGTGGAGAGGCATCTCGTCTCTTGTGACGGTCGATAGCGTCACGATTAGGCCACGTGTTTCAAACTCCGCAGAAGTATAAACCAGGCTTAGGGCAATTTCTTACTAGTTGGACGTCAGTAGGTGGTGTGGAAAGGTGAACCGTCCCTCGAAATGCTGTGCGATCATGGAGTCTGTTGGGGGCATTGGTGGTATAGTGGCAAGCATAGCTGCCTTCCAAGCAGTTGACCAGGGCTCGATTCCTGGCCAATGCAGAACCTTGAGAGAGATTCAAATCAACTTTATTTCGCCATGTATACAGATACTAGGAATTTGATTTGGTATTCTCCATGCAGGCTATAGCATCACAAATAGAACAACAAGACAAAAAAGAAAAACAATACAAGGACAGATAGTACCAGTATGAGCAAAATAATAAATAAGAATGGAGGTAATGTTAAATAAAGCGCCGTAAAGTTCATGTGTAAGAGCTATTTAGGAGGGCTATTGTTAGATCTGTTTTATCTTGTGACGTTCAAGCGCTTCCAGGCATTAAGAATGTCACGTGAGCTCCTGGACGATCGATCAGCTTCGGGAAGAGCCCGGGGGGCCAAGACCTGACAACGTGGTAGCGTGGCCGAGCGGTCCAAGGCGCTGGATTTAGGCTCCAGTCTCTCCGGAGGCGTGGGTTCAAATCCCACCGCTGCCACTTTTGTAGGGTGCTAACGCCGTCCCATTGCTTTGAAGTCAGTAAGTGGGTTTGAAAAAGTGAACTGTGGCTCGACATGTGCGATTGTATATGATTTTTTGGGGGCATCGTAGTTATAGTGGCAACTACAGTGGCAACTTTTTTCCTTGAAGTTGACGGGGTTCAATCCCCAGCCAGTACAGACCGTGGAGAGGCATCTCGTCTCTTGTGACGGTCGATAGCGTCACGATTAGGCCACGTGTTTCAAACTCCGCAGAAGTATAAACCAGGCTTAGGGCAATTTCTTACTAGTTGGACGTCAGTAGGTGGTGTGGAAAGGTGAACCGTCCCTCGAAATGCTGTGCGATCATGGAGTCTGTTGGGGGCATTGGTGGTATAGTGGCAAGCATAGCTGCCTTCCAAGCAGTTGACCAGGGCTCGATTCCTGGCCAATGCAGAACCTTGAGAGAGATTCAAATCAACTTTATTTCGCCATGTATACAGACACTAGGAATTTGATTTGGTATTCTCCATGCAGGCTATAGCATCACAAATAGAACAACAAGACAAAAAAGAAAAACAATACAAGGACAGATAGTACCAGTATGAGCAAAATAATAAATAAGAATGGAGGTAATGTTTAATAAAGCGCCGTAAAGTTCATGTGTAAGAGCTATTTAGGAGGGCTATTGTTAGATCTGTTTTATCTTGTGACGTTCAAGCGCTTCCAGGCATTAAGAATGTCACGTGAGCTCCTGGACGATCGATCAGCTTCGGGAAGAGCCCGGGGGGCCAAGACCTGACAACGTGGTAGCGTGGCCGAGCGGTCCAAGGCGCTGGATTTAGGCTCCAGTCTCTCCGTAGGCGTGGGTTCAAATCCCACCGCTGCCACTTTTGTAGGGTGCTAACGCCGTCCCATTGCTTTGAAGTCAGTAAGTGGGTTTGAAAAAGTGAACTGTGGCTCGACATGTGCGATTGTATATGATTTTTTGGGGGCATCGTAGTTATAGTGGCAACTACAGTGGCAACTTTTTTCCTTGAAGTTGACGGGGTTCAATCCCCAGCCAGTACAGACCGTGGAGAGGCATCTCGTCTCTTGTGACGGTCGATAGCGTCACGATTAGGCCACGTGTTTCAAACTCCGCAGAAGTATAAACCAGGCTTAGGGCAATTTCTTACTAGTTGGACGTCAGTAGGTGGTGTGGAAAGGTGAACCGTCCCTCGAAATGCTGTGCGATCATGGAGTCTGCTGGGAGCATTGGTGGTATAGTGGCAAGCATAGCTGCCTTCCAAGCAGTTGACCAGGGCTCGATTCCTGGCCAATGCAGAACCTTGAGAGAGATTCAAATCAACTTTATTTCGCCATGTATACAGATACTAGGAATTTGATTTGGTATTCTCCATGCAGGCTATAGCATCACAAATAGAACAACAAGACAAAAAAGAAAAACAATACAAGGACAGATAGTACCAGTATGAGCAAAATAATAAATAAGAATGGAGGTAATGTTAAAAATAGCGCCGTAAAGTTCATGTGTAAGAGCTATTTAGGAGGGCTATTGTTAGATCTGTTTTATCTTGTGACGTTCAAGCGCTTCCAGGCATTAAGAATGTCACGTGAGCTCCTGGACGATCGATCAGCTTCGGGAAGAGCCCGGGGGGCCAAGACCTGACAACGTGGTAGCGTGGCCGAGCGGTCCAAGGCGCTGGATTTAGGCTCCAGTCTCTCCGGAGGCGTGGGTTCAAATCCCACCGCTGCCACTTTTGTAGGGTGCTAACGCCGTCCCATTGCTTTGAAGTCAGTAAGTGGGTTTGAAAAAGTGAACTGTGGCTCGACATGTGCGATTGTATATGATTTTTTGGGGGCATCGTAGTTATAGTGGCAACTACAGTGGCAACTTTTTTCCTTGAAGTTGACGGGGTTCAATCCCCAGCCAGTACAGACCGTGGAGAGGCATGTCGTCTCTTGTGACGGTCGATAGCGTCACGATTAGGCCACGTGTTTCAAACTCCGCAGAAGTATAAACCAGGCTTAGGGCAATTTCTTACTAGTTGGACGTCAGTAGGTGGTGTGGAAAGGTGAACCGTCCCTCGAAATGCTGTGCGATCATGGAGTCTGTTGGGAGCATTGGTGGTATAGTGGCAAGCATAGCTGCCTTCCAAGCAGTTGACCAGGGCTCGATTCCTGGCCAATGCAGAACCTTGAGAGAGATTCAAATCAACTTTATTTCGCCATGTATACAGATACTAGGAATTTGATTTGGTATTCTCCATGCAGGCTATAGCATCACAAATAGAACAACAAGACAAAAAAGAAAAACAATACAAGGACAGATAGTACCAGTATGAGCAAAATAATAAATAAGAATGGAGGTAATGTTAAATAAAGCGCCGTAAAGTTCATGTGTAAGAGCTATTTAGGAGGGCTATTGTTAGATCTGTTTTATCTTGTGACGTTCAAGCGCTTCCAGGCATTAAGAATGTCACGTGAGCTCCTGGACGATCGATCAGCTTCGGGAAGAGCCCGGGGGGCCAAGACCTGACAACGTGGTAGCGTGGCCGAGCGGTCCAAGGCGCTGGATTTAGGCTCCAGTCTCTCCGGAGGCGTGGGTTCAAATCCCACCGCTGCCACTTTTGTAGGGTGCTAACGCCGTCCCATTGCTTTGAAGTCAGTAAGTGGGTTTGAAAAAGTGAACTGTGGCTCGACATGTGCGATTGTATATGATTTTTTGGGGGCATCGTAGTTATAGTGGCAACTACAGTGGCAACTTTTTTCCTTGAAGTTGACGGGGTTCAATCCCCAGCCAGTACAGACCGTGGAGAGGCATCTCGTCTCTTGTGACGGTCGATAGCGTCACGATTAGGCCACGTGTTTCAAACTCCGCAGAAGTATAAACCAGGCTTAGGGCAATTTCTTACTAGTTGGACGTCAGTAGGTGGTGTGGAAAGGTGAACCGTCCCTCGAAATGCTGTGCGATCATGGAGTCTGTTGGGGGCATTGGTGGTATAGTGGCAAGCATAGCTGCCTTCCAAGCAGTTGACCAGGGCTCGATTCCTGGCCAATGCAGAACCTTGAGAGAGATTCAAATCAACTTTATTTCGCCATGTATACAGATACTAGGAATTTGATTTGGTATTCTCCATGCAGGCTATAGCATCACAAATAGAACAACAAGACAAAAAAGAAAAACAATACAAGGACAGATAGTACCAGTATGAGCAAAATAATAAATAAGAATGGAGGTAATGTTAAATAAAGCGCCGTAAAGTTCATGTGTAAGAGCTATTTAGGAGGGCTATTGTTAGATCTGTTTTATCTTGTGACGTTCAAGCGCTTCCAGGCATTAAGAATGTCACGTGAGCTCCTGGACGATCGATCAGCTTCGGGAAGAGCCCGGGGGGCCAAGACCTGACAACGTGGTAGCGTGGCCGAGCGGTCCAAGGCGCTGGATTTAGGCTCCAGTCTCTCCGGAGGCGTGGGTTCAAATCCCACCGCTGCCACTTTTGTAGGGTGCTAACGCCGTCCCATTGCTTTGAAGTCAGTAAGTGGGTTTGAAAAAGTGAACTGTGGCTCGACATGTGCGATTGTATATGATTTTTTGGGGGCATCGTAGTTATAGTGGCAACTACAGTGGCAACTTTTTTCCTTGAAGTTGACGGGGTTCAATCCCCAGCCAGTACAGACCGTGGAGAGGCATCTCGTCTCTTGTGACGGTCGATAGCGTCACGATTAGGCCACGTGTTTCAAACTCCGCAGAAGTATAAACCAGGCTTAGGGCAATTTCTTACTAGTTGGACGTCAGTAGGTGGTGTGGAAAGGTGAACCGTCCCTCGAAATGCTGTGCGATCATGGAGTCTGTTGGGGGCATTGGTGGTATAGTGGCAAGCATAGCTGCCTTCCAAGCAGTTGACCAGGGCTCGATTCCTGGCCAATGCAGAACCTTGAGAGAGATTCAAATCAACTTTATTTCGCCATGTATACAGATACTAGGAATTTGATTTGGTATTCTCCATGCAGGCTATAGCATCACAAATAGAACAACAAGACAAAAAAGAAAAACAATACAAGGACAGATAGTACCAGTATGAGCAAAATAATAAATAAGAATGGAGGTAATGTTAAATAAAGCGCCGTAAAGTTCATGTGTAAGAGCTATTTAGGAGGGCTATTGTTAGATCTGTTTTATCTTGTGACGTTCAAGCGCTTCCAGGCATTAAGAATGTCACGTGAGCTCCTGGACGATCGATCAGCTTCGGGAAGAGCCCGGGGGGCCAAGACCTGACAACGTGGTAGCGTGGCCGAGCGGTCCAAGGCGCTGGATTTAGGCTCCAGTCTCTCCGGAGGCGTGGGTTCAAATCCCACCGCTGCCACTTTTGTAGGGTGCTAACGCCGTCCCATTGCTTTGAAGTCAGTAAGTGGGTTTGAAAAAGTGAACTGTGGCTCGACATGTGCGATTGTATATGATTTTTTGGGGGCATCGTAGTTATAGTGGCAACTACAGTGGCAACTTTTTTCCTTGAAGTTGACGGGGTTCAATCCCCAGCCAGTACAGACCGTGGAGAGGCATCTCGTCTCTTGTGACGGTCGATAGCGTCACGATTAGGCCACGTGTTTCAAACTCCGCAGAAGTATAAACCAGGCTTAGGGCAATTTCTTACTAGTTGGACGTCAGTAGGTGGTGTGGAAAGGTGAACCGTCCCTCGAAATGCTGTGCGATCATGGAGTCTGTTGGGGGCATTGGTGGTATAGTGGCAAGCATAGCTGCCTTCCAAGCAGTTGACCAGGGCTCGATTCCTGGCCAATGCAGAACCTTGAGAGAGATTCAAATCAACTTTATTTCGCCATGTATACAGACACTAGGAATTTGATTTGGTATTCTCCATGCAGGCTATAGCATCACAAATAGAACAACAAGACAAAAAAGAAAAACAATACAAGGACAGATAGTACCAGTATGAGCAAAATAATAAATAAGAATGGAGGTAATGTTTAATAAAGCGCCGTAAAGTTCATGTGTAAGAGCTATTTAGGAGGGCTATTGTTAGATCTGTTTTATCTTGTGACGTTCAAGCGCTTCCAGGCATTAAGAATGTCACGTGAGCTCCTGGACGATCGATCAGCTTCGGGAAGAGCCCGGGGGGCCAAGACCTGACAACGTGGTAGCGTGGCCGAGCGGTCCAAGGCGCTGGATTTAGGCTCCAGTCTCTCCGTAGGCGTGGGTTCAAATCCCACCGCTGCCACTTTTGTAGGGTGCTAACGCCGTCCCATTGCTTTGAAGTCAGTAAGTGGGTTTGAAAAAGTGAACTGTGGCTCGACATGTGCGATTGTATATGATTTTTTGGGGGCATCGTAGTTATAGTGGCAACTACAGTGGCAACTTTTTTCCTTGAAGTTGACGGGGTTCAATCCCCAGCCAGTACAGACCGTGGAGAGGCATCTCGTCTCTTGTGACGGTCGATAGCGTCACGATTAGGCCACGTGTTTCAAACTCCGCAGAAGTATAAACCAGGCTTAGGGCAATTTCTTACTAGTTGGACGTCAGTAGGTGGTGTGGAAAGGTGAACCGTCCCTCGAAATGCTGTGCGATCATGGAGTCTGCTGGGAGCATTGGTGGTATAGTGGCAAGCATAGCTGCCTTCCAAGCAGTTGACCAGGGCTCGATTCCTGGCCAATGCAGAACCTTGAGAGAGATTCAAATCAACTTTATTTCGCCATGTATACAGATACTAGGAATTTGATTTGGTATTCTCCATGCAGGCTATAGCATCACAAATAGAACAACAAGACAAAAAAGAAAAACAATACAAGGACAGATAGTACCAGTATGAGCAAAATAATAAATAAGAATGGAGGTAATGTTAAATAAAGCGCCGTAAAGTTCATGTGTAAGAGCTATTTAGGAGGGCTATTGTTAGATCTGTTTTATCTTGTGACGTTCAAGCGCTTCCAGGCATTAAGAATGTCACGTGAGCTCCTGGACGATCGATCAGCTTCGGGAAGAGCCCGGGGGGCCAAGACCTGACAACGTGGTAGCGTGGCCGAGCGGTCCAAGGCGCTGGATTTAGGCTCCAGTCTCTCCGGAGGCGTGGGTTCAAATCCCACCGCTGCCACTTTTGTAGGGTGCTAACGCCGTCCCATTGCTTTGAAGTCAGTAAGTGGGTTTGAAAAAGTGAACTGTGGCTCGACATGTGCGATTGTATATGATTTTTTGGGGGCATCGTAGTTATAGTGGCAACTACAGTGGCAACTTTTTTCCTTGAAGTTGACGGGGTTCAATCCCCAGCCAGTACAGACCGTGGAGAGGCATCTCGTCTCTTGTGACGGTCGATAGCGTCACGATTAGGCCACGTGTTTCAAACTCCGCAGAAGTATAAACCAGGCTTAGGGCAATTTCTTACTAGTTGGACGTCAGTAGGTGGTGTGGAAAGGTGAACCGTCCCTCGAAATGCTGTGCGATCATGGAGTCTGTTGGGGGCATTGGTGGTATAGTGGCAAGCATAGCTGCCTTCCAAGCAGTTGACCAGGGCTCGATTCCTGGCCAATGCAGAACCTTGAGAGAGATTCAAATCAACTTTATTTCGCCATGTATACAGATACTAGGAATTTGATTTGGTATTCTCCATGCAGGCTATAGCATCACAAATAGAACAACAAGACAAAAAAGAAAAACAATACAAGGACAGATAGTACCAGTATGAGCAAAATAATAAATAAGAATGGAGGTAATGTTAAATAAAGCGCCGTAAAGTTCATGTGTAAGAGCTATTTAGGAGGGCTATTGTTAGATCTGTTTTATCTTGTGACGTTCAAGCGCTTCCAGGCATTAAGAATGTCACGTGAGCTCCTGGACGATCGATCAGCTTCGGGAAGAGCCCGGGGGGCCAAGACCTGACAACGTGGTAGCGTGGCCGAGCGGTCCAAGGCGCTGGATTTAGGCTCCAGTCTCTCCGGAGGCGTGGGTTCAAATCCCACCGCTGCCACTTTTGTAGGGTGCTAACGCCGTCCCATTGCTTTGAAGTCAGTAAGTGGGTTTGAAAAAGTGAACTGTGGCTCGACATGTGCGATTGTATATGATTTTTTGGGGGCATCGTAGTTATAGTGGCAACTACAGTGGCAACTTTTTTCCTTGAAGTTGACGGGGTTCAATCCCCAGCCAGTACAGACCGTGGAGAGGCATCTCGTCTCTTGTGACGGTCGATAGCGTCACGATTAGGCCACGTGTTTCAAACTCCGCAGAAGTATAAACCAGGCTTAGGGCAATTTCTTACTAGTTGGACGTCAGTAGGTGGTGTGGAAAGGTGAACCGTCCCTCGAAATGCTGTGCGATCATGGAGTCTGTTGGGGGCATTGGTGGTATAGTGGCAAGCATAGCTGCCTTCCAAGCAGTTGACCAGGGCTCGATTCCTGGCCAATGCAGAACCTTGAGAGAGATTCAAATCAACTTTATTTCGCCATGTATACAGATACTAGGAATTTGATTTGGTATTCTCCATGCAGGCTATAGCATCACAAATAGAACAACAAGACAAAAAAGAAAAACAATACAAGGACAGATAGTACCAGTATGAGCAAAATAATAAATAAGAATGGAGGTAATGTTAAATAAAGCGCCGTAAAGTTCATGTGTAAGAGCTATTTAGGAGGGCTATTGTTAGATCTGTTTTATCTTGTGACGTTCAAGCGCTTCCAGGCATTAAGAATGTCACGTGAGCTCCTGGACGATCGATCAGCTTCGGGAAGAGCCCGGGGGGCCAAGACCTGACAACGTGGTAGCGTGGCCGAGCGGTCCAAGGCGCTGGATTTAGGCTCCAGTCTCTCCGGAGGCGTGGGTTCAAATCCCACCGCTGCCACTTTTGTAGGGTGCTAACGCCGTCCCATTGCTTTGAAGTCAGTAAGTGGGTTTGAAAAAGTGAACTGTGGCTCGACATGTGCGATTGTATATGATTTTTTGGGGGCATCGTAGTTATAGTGGCAACTACAGTGGCAACTTTTTTCCTTGAAGTTGACGGGGTTCAATCCCCAGCCAGTACAGACCGTGGAGAGGCATCTCGTCTCTTGTGACGGTCGATAGCGTCACGATTAGGCCACGTGTTTCAAACTCCGCAGAAGTATAAACCAGGCTTAGGGCAATTTCTTACTAGTTGGACGTCAGTAGGTGGTGTGGAAAGGTGAACCGTCCCTCGAAATGCTGTGCGATCATGGAGTCTGTTGGGGGCATTGGTGGTATAGTGGCAAGCATAGCTGCCTTCCAAGCAGTTGACCAGGGCTCGATTCCTGGCCAATGCAGAACCTTGAGAGAGATTCAAATCAACTTTATTTCGCCATGTATACAGACACTAGGAATTTGATTTGGTATTCTCCATGCAGGCTATAGCATCACAAATAGAACAACAAGACAAAAAAGAAAAACAATACAAGGACAGATAGTACCAGTATGAGCAAAATAATAAATAAGAATGGAGGTAATGTTTAATAAAGCGCCGTAAAGTTCATGTGTAAGAGCTATTTAGGAGGGCTATTGTTAGATCTGTTTTATCTTGTGACGTTCAAGCGCTTCCAGGCATTAAGAATGTCACGTGAGCTCCTGGACGATCGATCAGCTTCGGGAAGAGCCCGGGGGGCCAAGACCTGACAACGTGGTAGCGTGGCCGAGCGGTCCAAGGCGCTGGATTTAGGCTCCAGTCTCTCCGTAGGCGTGGGTTCAAATCCCACCGCTGCCACTTTTGTAGGGTGCTAACGCCGTCCCATTGCTTTGAAGTCAGTAAGTGGGTTTGAAAAAGTGAACTGTGGCTCGACATGTGCGATTGTATATGATTTTTTGGGGGCATCGTAGTTATAGTGGCAACTACAGTGGCAACTTTTTTCCTTGAAGTTGACGGGGTTCAATCCCCAGCCAGTACAGACCGTGGAGAGGCATCTCGTCTCTTGTGACGGTCGATAGCGTCACGATTAGGCCACGTGTTTCAAACTCCGCAGAAGTATAAACCAGGCTTAGGGCAATTTCTTACTAGTTGGACGTCAGTAGGTGGTGTGGAAAGGTGAACCGTCCCTCGAAATGCTGTGCGATCATGGAGTCTGTTGGGGGCATTGGTGGTATAGTGGCAAGCATAGCTGCCTTCCAAGCAGTTGACCAGGGCTCGATTCCTGGCCAATGCAGAACCTTGAGAGAGATTCAAATCAACTTTATTTCGCCATGTATACAGATACTAGGAATTTGATTTGGTATTCTCCATGCAGGCTATAGCATCACAAATAGAACAACAAGACAAAAAAGAAAAACAATACAAGGACAGATAGTACCAGTATGAGCAAAATAATAAATAAGAATGGAGGTAATGTTAAATAAAGCGCCGTAAAGTTCATGTGTAAGAGCTATTTAGGAGGGCTATTGTTAGATCTGTTTTATCTTGTGACGTTCAAGCGCTTCCAGGCATTAAGAATGTCACGTGAGCTCCTGGACGATCGATCAGCTTCGGGAAGAGCCCGGGGGGCCAAGACCTGACAACGTGGTAGCGTGGCCGAGCGGTCCAAGGCGCTGGATTTAGGCTCCAGTCTCTCCGGAGGCGTGGGTTCAAATCCCACCGCTGCCACTTTTGTAGGGTGCTAACGCCGTCCCATTGCTTTGAAGTCAGTAAGTGGGTTTGAAAAAGTGAACTGTGGCTCGACATGTGCGATTGTATATGATTTTTTGGGGGCATCGTAGTTATAGTGGCAACTACAGTGGCAACTTTTTTCCTTGAAGTTGACGGGGTTCAATCCCCAGCCAGTACAGACCGTGGAGAGGCATCTCGTCTCTTGTGACGGTCGATAGCGTCACGATTAGGCCACGTGTTTCAAACTCCGCAGAAGTATAAACCAGGCTTAGGGCAATTTCTTACTAGTTGGACGTCAGTAGGTGGTGTGGAAAGGTGAACCGTCCCTCGAAATGCTGTGCGATCATGGAGTCTGTTGGGGGCATTGGTGGTATAGTGGCAAGCATAGCTGCCTTCCAAGCAGTTGACCAGGGCTCGATTCCTGGCCAATGCAGAACCTTGAGAGAGATTCAAATCAACTTTATTTCGCCATGTATACAGATACTAGGAATTTGATTTGGTATTCTCCATGCAGGCTATAGCATCACAAATAGAACAACAAGACAAAAAAGAAAAACAATACAAGGACAGATAGTACCAGTATGAGCAAAATAATAAATAAGAATGGAGGTAATGTGAAACTAGAAACGGCTGTTCCTGCGAAACAGCAGTGAGAATGCTGAAAACCTGAATGGGGATAGTTGACCATGCTAAAAAAGCTGAAAATAGTGAAAATTTAGTAGAAAGTTATAAGCTGAAGCTTCAAAGCAACCGAAAGGTATTTTTGAAAGGGGCTGGAGCAGCATTCCAACAATGATTTGAAAGGATTTACCATTACTTTTAAAGGGAGAATAATTTGAGCAAAAACCTTAATATTTTAAAAAGTATAAAAGTGAGAAATGAGAAAATACCCGCAAGCTGAAATGAATTTCAAAAATGTGTGAGTCACACAAAAGAGGCAGTGTGGAAGCTGAACTGCATCATCTTAACAAAGCTAAGAGCTAAAATAGCCTACAATGTGGGAGAAGCTGAAAGCTGAACTGTTAAACAGAAGAAGAAGTAGGCTAGCTAGTCGTAACAAGAATATTATCGTTTTAACAGATGAAATTATAGTTGGGATAGTAATAGCAGTAGCAGATGTAGCCTACCATTGAGTGTGTTTACTCGGCTTTCTTAGTAGGATTCAATGTGTTGATGGAATGGAACATACAGCAGTAGAGCCGATACAGGAAGAGACGGCGACACTTTGTTGCAGAAGGATGATGGTGCAAGTTTTGGCCGTGGAGCATACAACGATTAATAAAAAAGAAGACGCGTTTATTGAGTAATCGCATAACTAATTACACATGTAAACGGAGTAATCGTATTATTGGTATAAACCGACAATTGCTAGTAATCGTGTTTCTCATGGTCAAGTAAACGTACCAATCACCTGTGTGAGAGACTGAGTGGTGCGTGTCTGTCGTTACGGTGATGGTGCAGCTATGATTGCTAACGCGCTGAGGGCATAGAATAAGAGAAATGTAGCTAGAATCCACACCTCAAACAAGATAACCTAGACGCACAACTGTACGTCCAATCCAAAATATAAGGATATTTTCCGAGACCCAAGACTCTGCCGAAACCAGAGATATTCTTTATATGTATGTGTAGTCAGAAATACGACTCTACCTGCAGTTTCAAAAACGTGTTCCTTCTGCTTTCCTGGTGCGTGTTAGTTTGGTTGCCACGGCGATGGAGCAGCTGTGATCGCTAACGAGCTGGGCAGAGAGAATAACTAATGTAGCTAGAATCCACACCTCAAACAAGTTAACCTAGACGCACAACTGTACGTCCAATCCAAAATATAAGGATATTTTCCGAGACCCAAGACTCTGCCGAAACCAGAGATATTCTTTATATGTATGTGCAGTCAGAAATACGACTCTACCTGCAGTTTCAAAAACGTGTTCCTTTTGCTTTCCTGGTGCTTGTTTGTTTGGTTGCCACGGTGATGGCGCAGCTGTGATAGCTAACGAGCTAGGCAGAGAGAAAAACGAACATTTACCTAGCATCCACACCTCAAACAAGTTGACCTAGACGCAAAACTATACGTCCAATCCAAAATATAAGGATATTTTCCGAGACCCAAGACTCTGCCGAAACCAGAGATGTCCTTTATATGTCTGTGCGGTCAGAAATACGACTCTATCGGCAGTTTCAAAATCTTGTTCCTTCTTGCTTTCTCTGACTGATTTTACTCACCTCTCCATTGAAGTTAGTGAGAGAATTTGAAAGGCTGCTCTCGCTTCAAGGCTCATAGCTGAAAATCTGTAAATGTGAGCTCTTTAGTAGTTACATTGGCTGAAAGAGGACAATTTTTCCTACATTTTAAGGTATAACTTGTTTCTGTAAGTTAAACTATATGAACGTTAGAGGAATTTGTTTGACAAATTAGTTGAATATCAGAAAAAGAGCAGCAAGCAGAGTGGCACACTCTGCTTGCTGCTCATTCATAAAAATCAAGAAGGAGCAAACATTTTAATGTATTTCAAACTGTCATAATTCAAAATTGGCTGAAGATTTGAAAAAGCTGAATCATTTGGGAATAGCTGAATGTCTTGTGAACATTTTAAAGGTTGAATGGTGTCTCTAGCTGAAAGTAAGCTGAAGTAGTTACGTTTGAAAGAGGAGGAAGCTTTTTAATGATTTGAAAGGATTTACCATTACTTTTAATGGGAGAATAATTTGCACAAAAACCTTAATGTCTTAAAAAGTATAAAAGTGAGAAATACCAAAAGTCATAGCCATCATCTCCTGAAGGAGCTGAACGTTTTGATACAAAAGTTGTAGGAATCGGTTAAAGTATGCAGAACGAGTTAAAGGCCAAAAAACGGCGGAAGAACTGAGAAGTTGAAAAGCAATAGTGAGAATGCTTAACAGCATTCTCACAATAATAATAACTAGAAACGGCTGTTCCTGCGAAACAGCAGTGAGAATGCTGAAAACCTGAATGGGGATAGCTGACCATGCTAAAAAAGCTGAAAATAGTGAAAATTTAGTAGAAAGTTATAAGCTGAAGCTTCAAAGCAACCGAAAGGTATTTTTGAAAGGGACTGGAGCAGCATTCCAACAATGATTTGAAAGGATTTACCATTACTTTTAAAGGGAGAATAATTTGCACAAAAACCTTAATATTTTAAAAAGTATAAAAGTGAGAAATGAGAAAATACCCGCAAGCTGAAATGAATTTCAAAAATGTGTGAGTCACACAAAAGAGGCAGTGTGGAAGCTGAACTGCATCATCTTAACAAAGCTAAGAGCTAAAATAGCCTACAATGTGGGAGAAGCTGAAAGCTGAACTGTTGAACAGAAGAAGAAGTAGGCTAGCTAGTCGTAACAAGAATATTATCGTTTTAACAGATTAAATTATAGTTGGGATAGTAATAGCAGTAGCAGATGTAGCCTACCATTGAGTGCGTTTACTCGGCTTTCTTAGTAGGATTCAATGTGTTGATGGAATGAAACATACAGCAGTAGGGCCGATACAGGAAGACACGGCGACACTTTGTTGCAGAAGGATGATGGTGCAAGTTTTGTCCGTGGAGCATACAACGATTAATAAAAAAGAATCATGTAGACGCGTTTATTGAGTAATCGCATAACTAATTACACATGTAAACGGAGTAATCGTATTATTGGTATAAACCGACAATTGCTAGTAATCGTGTTTCTCATGGTCAAGTAAATGTACCAATCACCTGTGTGAGAGACTGAGTGGTGCGTGTCTGTCGTTACGGTGATGGTGCAGCTATGATTGCTAACGCGGTGAGGGCACAGAATAAGAGAAATGTAGCTAGAATCCACACCTCAAACAAGATAACCTAGACGCAAAACTGTACGTCCAATCCAAAATCTAATGATATTTTCCGAGACCCAAGACTCTGCCGAAACCAGAGATATTCTTTATATGTATGTGTAGTCAGAAATACGACTCTACCTGCAGTTTCAAAAACGTGTTCCTTCTGCTTTCCTGGTGCGTGTTTGTTTGGTTGCCACGGCGATGGAGCAGCTATGATTGCTAACGCGCTGAGGGCAGAGAATAAGAGAAATGTAGCTAGAATCCACACCTCAAACAAGATAACCTAGACGCAAAACTGTACGTCCAATCCAAAATATAAGGATATTTTCCGAGACCCAAGACTCTGCCGAAACCAGAGATATTCTTTATATGTCTGTGCAGTCAGAAATACGACTCTACCTGCAGTTTCAAAAACGTGTTCCTTTTGCTTTCCTGGTGCTTGTTTGTTTGGTTGCCACGGTGATGGCGCAGCTGTGATAGCTAACGAGCTAGGCAGAGAGAAAAACGAACATTTACCTAGCATCCACACCTCAAACAAGTTGACCTAGACGCAAAACTATACGTCCAATCCAAAATATAAGGATATTTTCCGAGACCCAAGACTCTGCCGAAACCAGAGATGTCCTTTATATGTCTGTGCGGTCAGAAATACGACTCTATCGGCAGTTTCAAAATCTTGTTCCTTCTTGCTTTCTCTGACTGATTTTACTCACCTCTCCATTGAAGTTAGTGAGAGAATTTGAAAGGCTGCTCTCGCTTCAAGGCTCATAGCTGAAAATCTGTAAATGTGAGCTCTTTAGTAGTTACATTGGCTGAAAGAGGACAATTTTTCCTACATTTTAAGGTATAACTTGTTTCTGTAAGTTAAACTATATGAACGTTAGAGGAATTTGTTTGACAAATTAGTTGAATATCAGACTCTGCTTGCTGCTCATTCATAAAAATCAAGAAGGAGCAAACATTTTAATGTATTTCAAACTGTCATAATTCAAAATTGGCTGAACATTTGAAAAAGCTGAATCATTTGGGAATAGCTGAATGTCTTGTGAACATTTTAAAGGTTGAATGGTGTCTCTAGCTGAAAGTAAGCTGAAGTAGTTACGTTTGAAAGAGGAGGAAGCTTTTTAATGATTTGAAAGGATTTACCATTACTTTTAATGGGAGAATAATTTGCACAAAAACCTTAATGTCTTAAAAAGTATAAAAGTGAGAAATACCAAAAGTCATAGCCATCATCTCCTGAAGGAGCTGAACGTTTTGATACCTAAATTGTAGGAATCGGTGAAAGTATGCAGAACGAGTTAAAGGCCAAAAAACGGCGGAAGAACTAAGAAGTTGATATAACTAGAAAAGGCTGTTCCTGCGAAACAGCAGTGAGAATGCTGAAAACCTGAATGGGGATAGCTGACTATGCTAAAAAAGCTGAAATAGTGAAAATTTAGTAGAAAGTTATAAGCTGAAGCTTCAAAGCAACCGAAAGGTATTTTTGAAAGGGGCTGGAGCAGCATTCCAACAATGATTTGAAAGGATTTATCCATTACTTTTAAAGGGAGAATAATTTGCACAAAAACCTTAATATTTTAAAAAGTATAAAAGTGAGAAATGAGAAAATACCCGCAAGCTGAAATGAATTTCAAAAATGTGTGAGTCACACAAAAGAGGCAGTGTGGAAGCTGAACTGCATCATCTTAACAAAGCTAAGAGCTAAAATAGCCTACAATGTGGGAGAAGCTGAAAGCTGAACTGTTAAACAGAAGAAGTAGGCTAGCTAGTCGTAACAAGAATATTATCGTTTTAACAGATTAAATTATAGTTGAGATAGTATAAGCAGTAGCAGATGTGGCCTATGCGTTTACTCGGCTTTCTTAGTAGGATTCAATGTGTTGATGGAATGAAACATACAGCAGTAGAGCCGATACAGGAAGACACGGCGACACTTTGTTGCAGAAGGATGATGGTGCAAGTTTTGTCCGTGGAGCATACAACGATTAATAAAAAAGAATCATGTAGACGCGTTTATTGAGTAATCGCATAACTAATTACACATGTAAACGGAGTAATCGTATTATTGGCATAAACCGACAATTGCTAGTAATCGTATTTCTCATGGTCAAGTAAAACTACCAATCACCTGTGTGAGAGACTGAGTGGTGCGTGTCTGTCGTTATGGTGATGGTGCAGCTATGATTGCTAACGCGCTGAGGGCAGAGAATAAGAGAAATGTAGCTAGAATCCACACCTCAAACAAGATAACCTAGACGCAAAACTGTACGTCCAATCCAAAATATAAGGATATTTTCCGGGACCCAAGACTCTGCCGAAACCAGAGATATTCTTTATATGTCTGTGCAGTCAGAAATACGACTCTACCTGCAGTTTCAAAAACGTGTTCCTTTTGCTTTCCTGGTGCTTGTTTGTTTGGTTGCCACGGTGATGGCGCAGCTGTGATAGCTAACGAGCTAGGCAGAGAGAAAAACGAACATTTACCTAGCATCCACACCTCAAACAAGTTGACCTAGACGCAAAACTATACGTCCAATCCAAAATATAAGGATATTTTCCGAGACCCAAGACTCTGCCGAAACCAGAGATGTCCTTTATATGTCTGTGCGGTCAGAAATACGACTCTATCGGCAGTTTCAAAATCTTGTTCCTTCTTGCTTTCTCTGACTGATTTTACTCACCTCTCCATTGAAGTTAGTGAGAGAATTTGAAAGGCTGCTCTCGCTTCAAGGCTCATAGCTGAAAATCTGTAAATGTGAGCTCTTTAGTAGTTACATTGGCTGAAAGAGGACAATTTTTCCTACATTTTAAGGTATAACTTGTTTCTGTAAGTTAAACTATATGAACGTTAGAGGAATTTGTTTGACAAATTAGTTGAATATCAGAAAAAGAGCAGCAAGCAGAGTGGCACACTCTGCTTGCTGCTCATTCATAAAAATCAAGAAGGAGCAAACATTTTAATGTATTTCAAACTGTCATAATTCAAAATTGGCTGAACATTTGAAAAAGCTGAATCATTTGGGAATAGCTGAATGTCTTGTGAACATTTTAAAGGTTGAATGGTGTCTCTAGCTGAAAGTAAGCTGAAGTAGTTACGTTTGAAAGAGGAGGAAGCTTTTTAATGATTTGAAAGGATTTACCATTACTTTTAATGGGAGAATAATTTGCACAAAAACCTTAATGTCTTAAAAAGTATAAAAGTGAGAAATACCAAAAGTCATAGCCATCATCTCCTGAAGGAGCTGAACGTTTTGATACCTAAATTGTAGGAATCGGTGAAAGTATGCAGAACAAGTTAAAGGCCAAAAAACGGCGGAAGAACTAAGAAGTTGATATAACTAGAAAAGGCTGTTCCTGCGAAACAGCAGTGAGAATGCTGAAAACCTGAATGGGGATAGCTGACTATGCTAAAAAAGCTGAAATAGTGAAAATTTAGTAGAAAGTTATAAGCTGAAGCTTCAAAGCAACCGAAAGGTATTTTTGAAAGGGGCTGGAGCAGCATTCCAACAATGATTTGAAAGGATTTATCCATTACTTTTAAAGGGAGAATAATTTGCACAAAAACCTTAATATTTTAAAAAGTATAAAAGTGAGAAATGAGAAAATACCCGCAAGCTGAAATGAATTTCAAAAATGTGTGAGTCACACAAAAGAGGCAGTGTGGAAGCTGAACTGCATCATCTTAACAAAGCTAAGAGCTAAAATAGCCTACAATGTGGGAGAAGCTGAAAGCTGAACTGTTAAACAGAAGAAGTAGGCTAGCTAGTCGTAACAAGAATATTATCGTTTTAACAGATTAAATTATAGTTGAGATAGTATAAGCAGTAGCAGATGTGGCCTATGCGTTTACTCGGCTTTCTTAGTAGGATTCAATGTGTTGATGGAATGAAACATACAGCAGTAGAGCCGATACAGGAAGACACGGCGACACTTTGTTGCAGAAGGATGATGGTGCAAGTTTTGTCCGTGGAGCATACAACGATTAATAAAAAAGAATCATGTAGACGCGTTTATTGAGTAATCGCATAACTAATTACACATGTAAACGGAGTAATCGTATTATTGGCATAAACCGACAATTGCTAGTAATCGTGTTTCTCATGGTCAAGTAAACGTACCAATCACCTGTGTGAGAGACTGAGTGGTGCGTGTCTGTCGTTATGGTGATGGTGCAGCTATGATTGCTAACGCGCTGAGGGCAGAGAATAAGAGAAATGTAGCTAGAATCCACACCTCAAACAAGATAACCTAGACGCAAAACTGTACGTCCAATCCAAAATATAAGGATATTTTCCGGGACCCAAGACTCTGCCGAAACCAGAGATATTCTTTATATGTCTGTGCAGTCAGAAATACGACTCTACCTGCAGTTTCAAAAACGTGTTCCTTTTGCTTTCCTGGTGCTTGTTTGTTTGGTTGCCACGGTGATGGCGCAGCTGTGATAGCTAACGAGCTAGGCAGAGAGAAAAACGAACATTTACCTAGCATCCACACCTCAAACAAGTTGACCTAGACGCAAAACTATACGTCCAATCCAAAATATAAGGATATTTTCCGAGACCCAAGACTCTGCCGAAACCAGAGATGTCCTTTATATGTCTGTGCGGTCAGAAATACGACTCTATCGGCAGTTTCAAAATCTTGTTCCTTCTTGCTTTCTCTGACAAATTTTACCCACCTCTCCATTGAAGTTAGTGAGAGAATTTGAAAGGCTGCTCTCGCTTCAAGGCTCATAGCTGAAAATCTGTAAATGTGAGCTCTTTAGTAGTTACATTGGCTGAAAGAGGACAATTTTTCCTACATTTTAAGGTATAACTTGTTTCTGTAAGTTAAACTATATGAACGTTAGAGGAATTTGTTTGACAAATTAGTTGAATATCAGAAAAAGAGCAGCAAGCACTCTGCTTGCTGCTCATAAAAATCATGAAGGAGCAAACATTTTAATGTATTTCAAACTGTCATAATTCAAAATTGGCTGAACATTTGAAAAAGCTGAATCATTTGGGAATAGCTGAATGTCTTGTGAACATTTTAAAGGTTGAATGGTGTCTCTAGCTGAAAGTAAGCTGAAGTAGTTACATTTGAAAGAGGAGGAAGCTTTTTAATGATTTGAAAGGATTTACCATTACTTTTAATGGGAGAATAATTTGCACAAAAACCTTAATGTCTTAAAAAGTATAAAAGTGAGAAATACCAAAAGTCATAGCCATCATCTCCTGAAGGAGCTGAACGTTTTGATACAAAAGTTGTAGGAATCGGTTAAAGTATGCAGAACGAGTTAAAGGCCAAAAAACGGCGGAAGAACTGAGAAGTTGAAAAGCAATAGTGAGAATGCTTAACAGCATTCTCACAATAAAGAGAAACAGGAAAACAATAGTGAGAATGCTTAACAGCATTCCGTGGTAGCGTGGCCGAGCGGACCAAGGCGCTGGATTTAGGCTCCAGTCTCTCCGGAGGCGTGGGTTCAAATCCCACCGCTGCCAC
Organism: Osmerus eperlanus; assembly: GCF_963692335.1. Lineage (NCBI taxonomy): Eukaryota > Metazoa > Chordata > Actinopteri > Osmeriformes > Osmeridae > Osmerus > Osmerus eperlanus. The sequence continues at coordinate 249,183 of NC_085039.1, read as the reverse complement.
TTTTGTAGGGTGCTAACGCCGTCCCATTGCTTTGAAGTCAGTAAGTGGGTTTGAAAAAGTGAACTGTGGCTCGACATGTGCGATTGTATATGATTTTTTGGGGGCATCGTAGTTATAGTGGCAACTACAGTGGCAACTTTTTTCCTTAAAGTTGACGGGGTTCAATCCCCAGCCAGTACAGACCGTGGAGAGGCATCTCGTCTCTTGTGACGGTCGATAGCGTCACGATTAGGCCACGTGTTTCAAACTCCGCAGAAGTATAAACCAGGCTTAGGGCAATTTCTTACTAGTTGGACGTCAGTAGGTGGTGTGGAAAGGTGAACCGTCCCTCGAAATGCTGTGCGATCATGGAGTCTGTTGGGGGCATTGGTGGTATAGTGGCAAGCATAGCTGCCTTCCAAGCAGTTGACCAGGGCTCGATTCCTGGCCAATGCAGAACCTTGAGAGAGATTCAAATCAACTTTATTTCGCCATGTATACAGATACTAGGAATTTGATTTGGTATTCTCCATGCAGGCTATAGCATCACAAATAGAACAACAAGACAAAAAAGAAAAACAATACAAGGACAGATAGTACCAGTATGAGCAAAATAATAAATAAGAATGGAGGTAATGTTAAATAAAGCGCCGTAAAGTTCATGTGTAAGAGCTATTTAGGAGGGCTATTGTTAGATCTGTTTTATCTTGTGACGTTCAAGCGCTTCCAGGCATTAAGAATGTCACGTGAGCTCCTGGACGATCGATCAGCTTCGGGAAGAGCCCGGGGGGCCAAGACCTGACAACGTGGTAGCGTGGCCGAGCGGTCCAAGGCGCTGGATTTAGGCTCCAGTCTCTCCGGAGGCGTGGGTTCAAATCCCACCGCTGCCACTTTTGTAGGGTGCTAACGCCGTCCCATTGCTTTGAAGTCAGTAAGTGGGTTTGAAAAAGTGAACTGTGGCTCGACATGTGCGATTGTATATGATTTTTTGGGGGCATCGTAGTTATAGTGGCAACTACAGTGGCAACTTTTTTCCTTGAAGTTGACGGGGTTCAATCCCCAGCCAGTACAGACCGTGGAGAGGCATCTCGTCTCTTGTGACGGTCGATAGCGTCACGATTAGGCCACGTGTTTCAAACTCCGCAGAAGTATAAACCAGGCTTAGGGCAATTTCTTACTAGTTGGACGTCAGTAGGTGGTGTGGAAAGGTGAACCGTCCCTCGAAATGCTGTGCGATCATGGAGTCTGTTGGGGGCATTGGTGGTATAGTGGCAAGCATAGCTGCCTTCCAAGCAGTTGACCAGGGCTCGATTCCTGGCCAATGCAGAACCTTGAGAGAGATTCAAATCAACTTTATTTCGCCATGTATACAGATACTAGGAATTTGATTTGGTATTCTCCATGCAGGCTATAGCATCACAAATAGAACAACAAGACAAAAAAGAAAAACAATACAAGGACAGATAGTACCAGTATGAGCAAAATAATAAATAAGAATGGAGGTAATGTTAAATAAAGCGCCGTAAAGTTCATGTGTAAGAGCTATTTAGGAGGGCTATTGTTAGATCTGTTTTATCTTGTGACGTTCAAGCGCTTCCAGGCATTAAGAATGTCACGTGAGCTCCTGGACGATCGATCAGCTTCGGGAAGAGCCCGGGGGGCCAAGACCTGACAACGTGGTAGCGTGGCCGAGCGGTCCAAGGCGCTGGATTTAGGCTCCAGTCTCTCCGGAGGCGTGGGTTCAAATCCCACCGCTGCCACTTTTGTAGGGTGCTAACGCCGTCCCATTGCTTTGAAGTCAGTAAGTGGGTTTGAAAAAGTGAACTGTGGCTCGACATGTGCGATTGTATATGATTTTTTGGGGGCATCGTAGTTATAGTGGCAACTACAGTGGCAACTTTTTTCCTTGAAGTTGACGGGGTTCAATCCCCAGCCAGTACAGACCGTGGAGAGGCATCTCGTCTCTTGTGACGGTCGATAGCGTCACGATTAGGCCACGTGTTTCAAACTCCGCAGAAGTATAAACCAGGCTTAGGGCAATTTCTTACTAGTTGGACGTCAGTAGGTGGTGTGGAAAGGTGAACCGTCCCTCGAAATGCTGTGCGATCATGGAGTCTGTTGGGGGCATTGGTGGTATAGTGGCAAGCATAGCTGCCTTCCAAGCAGTTGACCAGGGCTCGATTCCTGGCCAATGCAGAACCTTGAGAGAGATTCAAATCAACTTTATTTCGCCATGTATACAGATACTAGGAATTTGATTTGGTATTCTCCATGCAGGCTATAGCATCACAAATAGAACAACAAGACAAAAAAGAAAAACAATACAAGGACAGATAGTACCAGTATGAGCAAAATAATAAATAAGAATGGAGGTAATGTTAAATAAAGCGCCGTAAAGTTCATGTGTAAGAGCTATTTAGGAGGGCTATTGTTAGATCTGTTTTATCTTGTGACGTTCAAGCGCTTCCAGGCATTAAGAATGTCACGTGAGCTCCTGGACGATCGATCAGCTTCGGGAAGAGCCCGGGGGGCCAAGACCTGACAACGTGGTAGCGTGGCCGAGCGGTCCAAGGCGCTGGATTTAGGCTCCAGTCTCTCCGGAGGCGTGGGTTCAAATCCCACCGCTGCCACTTTTGTAGGGTGCTAACGCCGTCCCATTGCTTTGAAGTCAGTAAGTGGGTTTGAAAAAGTGAACTGTGGCTCGACATGTGCGATTGTATATGATTTTTTGGGGGCATCGTAGTTATAGTGGCAACTACAGTGGCAACTTTTTTCCTTGAAGTTGACGGGGTTCAATCCCCAGCCAGTACAGACCGTGGAGAGGCATCTCGTCTCTTGTGACGGTCGATAGCGTCACGATTAGGCCACGTGTTTCAAACTCCGCAGAAGTATAAACCAGGCTTAGGGCAATTTCTTACTAGTTGGACGTCAGTAGGTGGTGTGGAAAGGTGAACCGTCCCTCGAAATGCTGTGCGATCATGGAGTCTGTTGGGGGCATTGGTGGTATAGTGGCAAGCATAGCTGCCTTCCAAGCAGTTGACCAGGGCTCGATTCCTGGCCAATGCAGAACCTTGAGAGAGATTCAAATCAACTTTATTTCGCCATGTATACAGATACTAGGAATTTGATTTGGTATTCTCCATGCAGGCTATAGCATCACAAATAGAACAACAAGACAAAAAAGAAAAACAATACAAGGACAGATAGTACCAGTATGAGCAAAATAATAAATAAGAATGGAGGTAATGTTAAATAAAGCGCCGTAAAGTTCATGTGTAAGAGCTATTTAGGAGGGCTATTGTTAGATCTGTTTTATCTTGTGACGTTCAAGCGCTTCCAGGCATTAAGAATGTCACGTGAGCTCCTGGACGATCGATCAGCTTCGGGAAGAGCCCGGGGGGCCAAGACCTGACAACGTGGTAGCGTGGCCGAGCGGTCCAAGGCGCTGGATTTAGGCTCCAGTCTCTCCGGAGGCGTGGGTTCAAATCCCACCGCTGCCACTTTTGTAGGGTGCTAACGCCGTCCCATTGCTTTGAAGTCAGTAAGTGGGTTTGAAAAAGTGAACTGTGGCTCGACATGTGCGATTGTATATGATTTTTTGGGGGCATCGTAGTTATAGTGGCAACTACAGTGGCAACTTTTTTCCTTGAAGTTGACGGGGTTCAATCCCCAGCCAGTACAGACCGTGGAGAGGCATCTCGTCTCTTGTGACGGTCGATAGCGTCACGATTAGGCCACGTGTTTCAAACTCCGCAGAAGTATAAACCAGGCTTAGGGCAATTTCTTACTAGTTGGACGTCAGTAGGTGGTGTGGAAAGGTGAACCGTCCCTCGAAATGCTGTGCGATCATGGAGTCTGTTGGGGGCATTGGTGGTATAGTGGCAAGCATAGCTGCCTTCCAAGCAGTTGACCAGGGCTCGATTCCTGGCCAATGCAGAACCTTGAGAGAGATTCAAATCAACTTTATTTCGCCATGTATACAGATACTAGGAATTTGATTTGGTATTCTCCATGCAGGCTATAGCATCACAAATAGAACAACAAGACAAAAAAGAAAAACAATACAAGGACAGATAGTACCAGTATGAGCAAAATAATAAATAAGAATGGAGGTAATGTTAAATAAAGCGCCGTAAAGTTCATGTGTAAGAGCTATTTAGGAGGGCTATTGTTAGATCTGTTTTATCTTGTGACGTTCAAGCGCTTCCAGGCATTAAGAATGTCACGTGAGCTCCTGGACGATCGATCAGCTTCGGGAAGAGCCCGGGGGGCCAAGACCTGACAACGTGGTAGCGTGGCCGAGCGGTCCAAGGCGCTGGATTTAGGCTCCAGTCTCTCCGGAGGCGTGGGTTCAAATCCCACCGCTGCCACTTTTGTAGGGTGCTAACGCCGTCCCATTGCTTTGAAGTCAGTAAGTGGGTTTGAAAAAGTGAACTGTGGCTCGACATGTGCGATTGTATATGATTTTTTGGGGGCATCGTAGTTATAGTGGCAACTACAGTGGCAACTTTTTTCCTTGAAGTTGACGGGGTTCAATCCCCAGCCAGTACAGACCGTGGAGAGGCATCTCGTCTCTTGTGACGGTCGATAGCGTCACGATTAGGCCACGTGTTTCAAACTCCGCAGAAGTATAAACCAGGCTTAGGGCAATTTCTTACTAGTTGGACGTCAGTAGGTGGTGTGGAAAGGTGAACCGTCCCTCGAAATGCTGTGCGATCATGGAGTCTGTTGGGGGCATTGGTGGTATAGTGGCAAGCATAGCTGCCTTCCAAGCAGTTGACCAGGGCTCGATTCCTGGCCAATGCAGAACCTTGAGAGAGATTCAAATCAACTTTATTTCGCCATGTATACAGATACTAGGAATTTGATTTGGTATTCTCCATGCAGGCTATAGCATCACAAATAGAACAACAAGACAAAAAAGAAAAACAATACAAGGACAGATAGTACCAGTATGAGCAAAATAATAAATAAGAATGGAGGTAATGTTAAATAAAGCGCCGTAAAGTTCATGTGTAAGAGCTATTTAGGAGGGCTATTGTTAGATCTGTTTTATCTTGTGACGTTCAAGCGCTTCCAGGCATTAAGAATGTCACGTGAGCTCCTGGACGATCGATCAGCTTCGGGAAGAGCCCGGGGGGCCAAGACCTGACAACGTGGTAGCGTGGCCGAGCGGTCCAAGGCGCTGGATTTAGGCTCCAGTCTCTCCGGAGGCGTGGGTTCAAATCCCACCGCTGCCACTTTTGTAGGGTGCTAACGCCGTCCCATTGCTTTGAAGTCAGTAAGTGGGTTTGAAAAAGTGAACTGTGGCTCGACATGTGCGATTGTATATGATTTTTTGGGGGCATCGTAGTTATAGTGGCAACTACAGTGGCAACTTTTTTCCTTGAAGTTGACGGGGTTCAATCCCCAGCCAGTACAGACCGTGGAGAGGCATCTCGTCTCTTGTGACGGTCGATAGCGTCACGATTAGGCCACGTGTTTCAAACTCCGCAGAAGTATAAACCAGGCTTAGGGCAATTTCTTACTAGTTGGACGTCAGTAGGTGGTGTGGAAAGGTGAACCGTCCCTCGAAATGCTGTGCGATCATGGAGTCTGTTGGGGGCATTGGTGGTATAGTGGCAAGCATAGCTGCCTTCCAAGCAGTTGACCAGGGCTCGATTCCTGGCCAATGCAGAACCTTGAGAGAGATTCAAATCAACTTTATTTCGCCATGTATACAGATACTAGGAATTTGATTTGGTATTCTCCATGCAGGCTATAGCATCACAAATAGAACAACAAGACAAAAAAGAAAAACAATACAAGGACAGATAGTACCAGTATGAGCAAAATAATAAATAAGAATGGAGGTAATGTTAAATAAAGCGCCGTAAAGTTCATGTGTAAGAGCTATTTAGGAGGGCTATTGTTAGATCTGTTTTATCTTGTGACGTTCAAGCGCTTCCAGGCATTAAGAATGTCACGTGAGCTCCTGGACGATCGATCAGCTTCGGGAAGAGCCCGGGGGGCCAAGACCTGACAACGTGGTAGCGTGGCCGAGCGGTCCAAGGCGCTGGATTTAGGCTCCAGTCTCTCCGGAGGCGTGGGTTCAAATCCCACCGCTGCCACTTTTGTAGGGTGCTAACGCCGTCCCATTGCTTTGAAGTCAGTAAGTGGGTTTGAAAAAGTGAACTGTGGCTCGACATGTGCGATTGTATATGATTTTTTGGGGGCATCGTAGTTATAGTGGCAACTACAGTGGCAACTTTTTTCCTTGAAGTTGACGGGGTTCAATCCCCAGCCAGTACAGACCGTGGAGAGGCATCTCGTCTCTTGTGACGGTCGATAGCGTCACGATTAGGCCACGTGTTTCAAACTCCGCAGAAGTATAAACCAGGCTTAGGGCAATTTCTTACTAGTTGGACGTCAGTAGGTGGTGTGGAAAGGTGAACCGTCCCTCGAAATGCTGTGCGATCATGGAGTCTGTTGGGGGCATTGGTGGTATAGTGGCAAGCATAGCTGCCTTCCAAGCAGTTGACCAGGGCTCGATTCCTGGCCAATGCAGAACCTTGAGAGAGATTCAAATCAACTTTATTTCGCCATGTATACAGATACTAGGAATTTGATTTGGTATTCTCCATGCAGGCTATAGCATCACAAATAGAACAACAAGACAAAAAAGAAAAACAATACAAGGACAGATAGTACCAGTATGAGCAAAATAATAAATAAGAATGGAGGTAATGTTAAATAAAGCGCCGTAAAGTTCATGTGTAAGAGCTATTTAGGAGGGCTATTGTTAGATCTGTTTTATCTTGTGACGTTCAAGCGCTTCCAGGCATTAAGAATGTCACGTGAGCTCCTGGACGATCGATCAGCTTCGGGAAGAGCCCGGGGGGCCAAGACCTGACAACGTGGTAGCGTGGCCGAGCGGTCCAAGGCGCTGGATTTAGGCTCCAGTCTCTCCGGAGGCGTGGGTTCAAATCCCACCGCTGCCACTTTTGTAGGGTGCTAACGCCGTCCCATTGCTTTGAAGTCAGTAAGTGGGTTTGAAAAAGTGAACTGTGGCTCGACATGTGCGATTGTATATGATTTTTTGGGGGCATCGTAGTTATAGTGGCAACTACAGTGGCAACTTTTTTCCTTGAAGTTGACGGGGTTCAATCCCCAGCCAGTACAGACCGTGGAGAGGCATCTCGTCTCTTGTGACGGTCGATAGCGTCACGATTAGGCCACGTGTTTCAAACTCCGCAGAAGTATAAACCAGGCTTAGGGCAATTTCTTACTAGTTGGACGTCAGTAGGTGGTGTGGAAAGGTGAACCGTCCCTCGAAATGCTGTGCGATCATGGAGTCTGTTGGGGGCATTGGTGGTATAGTGGCAAGCATAGCTGCCTTCCAAGCAGTTGACCAGGGCTCGATTCCTGGCCAATGCAGAACCTTGAGAGAGATTCAAATCAACTTTATTTCGCCATGTATACAGATACTAGGAATTTGATTTGGTATTCTCCATGCAGGCTATAGCATCACAAATAGAACAACAAGACAAAAAAGAAAAACAATACAAGGACAGATAGTACCAGTATGAGCAAAATAATAAATAAGAATGGAGGTAATGTTAAATAAAGCGCCGTAAAGTTCATGTGTAAGAGCTATTTAGGAGGGCTATTGTTAGATCTGTTTTATCTTGTGACGTTCAAGCGCTTCCAGGCATTAAGAATGTCACGTGAGCTCCTGGACGATCGATCAGCTTCGGGAAGAGCCCGGGGGGCCAAGACCTGACAACGTGGTAGCGTGGCCGAGCGGTCCAAGGCGCTGGATTTAGGCTCCAGTCTCTCCGGAGGCGTGGGTTCAAATCCCACCGCTGCCACTTTTGTAGGGTGCTAACGCCGTCCCATTGCTTTGAAGTCAGTAAGTGGGTTTGAAAAAGTGAACTGTGGCTCGACATGTGCGATTGTATATGATTTTTTGGGGGCATCGTAGTTATAGTGGCAACTACAGTGGCAACTTTTTTCCTTGAAGTTGACGGGGTTCAATCCCCAGCCAGTACAGACCGTGGAGAGGCATCTCGTCTCTTGTGACGGTCGATAGCGTCACGATTAGGCCACGTGTTTCAAACTCCGCAGAAGTATAAACCAGGCTTAGGGCAATTTCTTACTAGTTGGACGTCAGTAGGTGGTGTGGAAAGGTGAACCGTCCCTCGAAATGCTGTGCGATCATGGAGTCTGTTGGGGGCATTGGTGGTATAGTGGCAAGCATAGCTGCCTTCCAAGCAGTTGACCAGGGCTCGATTCCTGGCCAATGCAGAACCTTGAGAGAGATTCAAATCAACTTTATTTCGCCATGTATACAGATACTAGGAATTTGATTTGGTATTCTCCATGCAGGCTATAGCATCACAAATAGAACAACAAGACAAAAAAGAAAAACAATACAAGGACAGATAGTACCAGTATGAGCAAAATAATAAATAAGAATGGAGGTAATGTTAAATAAAGCGCCGTAAAGTTCATGTGTAAGAGCTATTTAGGAGGGCTATTGTTAGATCTGTTTTATCTTGTGACGTTCAAGCGCTTCCAGGCATTAAGAATGTCACGTGAGCTCCTGGACGATCGATCAGCTTCGGGAAGAGCCCGGGGGGCCAAGACCTGACAACGTGGTAGCGTGGCCGAGCGGTCCAAGGCGCTGGATTTAGGCTCCAGTCTCTCCGGAGGCGTGGGTTCAAATCCCACCGCTGCCACTTTTGTAGGGTGCTAACGCCGTCCCATTGCTTTGAAGTCAGTAAGTGGGTTTGAAAAAGTGAACTGTGGCTCGACATGTGCGATTGTATATGATTTTTTGGGGGCATCGTAGTTATAGTGGCAACTACAGTGGCAACTTTTTTCCTTGAAGTTGACGGGGTTCAATCCCCAGCCAGTACAGACCGTGGAGAGGCATCTCGTCTCTTGTGACGGTCGATAGCGTCACGATTAGGCCACGTGTTTCAAACTCCGCAGAAGTATAAACCAGGCTTAGGGCAATTTCTTACTAGTTGGACGTCAGTAGGTGGTGTGGAAAGGTGAACCGTCCCTCGAAATGCTGTGCGATCATGGAGTCTGTTGGGGGCATTGGTGGTATAGTGGCAAGCATAGCTGCCTTCCAAGCAGTTGACCAGGGCTCGATTCCTGGCCAATGCAGAACCTTGAGAGAGATTCAAATCAACTTTATTTCGCCATGTATACAGATACTAGGAATTTGATTTGGTATTCTCCATGCAGGCTATAGCATCACAAATAGAACAACAAGACAAAAAAGAAAAACAATACAAGGACAGATAGTACCAGTATGAGCAAAATAATAAATAAGAATGGAGGTAATGTTAAATAAAGCGCCGTAAAGTTCATGTGTAAGAGCTATTTAGGAGGGCTATTGTTAGATCTGTTTTATCTTGTGACGTTCAAGCGCTTCCAGGCATTAAGAATGTCACGTGAGCTCCTGGACGATCGATCAGCTTCGGGAAGAGCCCGGGGGGCCAAGACCTGACAACGTGGTAGCGTGGCCGAGCGGTCCAAGGCGCTGGATTTAGGCTCCAGTCTCTCCGGAGGCGTGGGTTCAAATCCCACCGCTGCCACTTTTGTAGGGTGCTAACGCCGTCCCATTGCTTTGAAGTCAGTAAGTGGGTTTGAAAAAGTGAACTGTGGCTCGACATGTGCGATTGTATATGATTTTTTGGGGGCATCGTAGTTATAGTGGCAACTACAGTGGCAACTTTTTTCCTTGAAGTTGACGGGGTTCAATCCCCAGCCAGTACAGACCGTGGAGAGGCATCTCGTCTCTTGTGACGGTCGATAGCGTCACGATTAGGCCACGTGTTTCAAACTCCGCAGAAGTATAAACCAGGCTTAGGGCAATTTCTTACTAGTTGGACGTCAGTAGGTGGTGTGGAAAGGTGAACCGTCCCTCGAAATGCTGTGCGATCATGGAGTCTGTTGGGGGCATTGGTGGTATAGTGGCAAGCATAGCTGCCTTCCAAGCAGTTGACCAGGGCTCGATTCCTGGCCAATGCAGAACCTTGAGAGAGATTCAAATCAACTTTATTTCGCCATGTATACAGATACTAGGAATTTGATTTGGTATTCTCCATGCAGGCTATAGCATCACAAATAGAACAACAAGACAAAAAAGAAAAACAATACAAGGACAGATAGTACCAGTATGAGCAAAATAATAAATAAGAATGGAGGTAATGTTAAATAAAGCGCCGTAAAGTTCATGTGTAAGAGCTATTTAGGAGGGCTATTGTTAGATCTGTTTTATCTTGTGACGTTCAAGCGCTTCCAGGCATTAAGAATGTCACGTGAGCTCCTGGACGATCGATCAGCTTCGGGAAGAGCCCGGGGGGCCAAGACCTGACAACGTGGTAGCGTGGCCGAGCGGTCCAAGGCGCTGGATTTAGGCTCCAGTCTCTCCGGAGGCGTGGGTTCAAATCCCACCGCTGCCACTTTTGTAGGGTGCTAACGCCGTCCCATTGCTTTGAAGTCAGTAAGTGGGTTTGAAAAAGTGAACTGTGGCTCGACATGTGCGATTGTATATGATTTTTTGGGGGCATCGTAGTTATAGTGGCAACTACAGTGGCAACTTTTTTCCTTGAAGTTGACGGGGTTCAATCCCCAGCCAGTACAGACCGTGGAGAGGCATCTCGTCTCTTGTGACGGTCGATAGCGTCACGATTAGGCCACGTGTTTCAAACTCCGCAGAAGTATAAACCAGGCTTAGGGCAATTTCTTACTAGTTGGACGTCAGTAGGTGGTGTGGAAAGGTGAACCGTCCCTCGAAATGCTGTGCGATCATGGAGTCTGTTGGGGGCATTGGTGGTATAGTGGCAAGCATAGCTGCCTTCCAAGCAGTTGACCAGGGCTCGATTCCTGGCCAATGCAGAACCTTGAGAGAGATTCAAATCAACTTTATTTCGCCATGTATACAGATACTAGGAATTTGATTTGGTATTCTCCATGCAGGCTATAGCATCACAAATAGAACAACAAGACAAAAAAGAAAAACAATACAAGGACAGATAGTACCAGTATGAGCAAAATAATAAATAAGAATGGAGGTAATGTTAAATAAAGCGCCGTAAAGTTCATGTGTAAGAGCTATTTAGGAGGGCTATTGTTAGATCTGTTTTATCTTGTGACGTTCAAGCGCTTCCAGGCATTAAGAATGTCACGTGAGCTCCTGGACGATCGATCAGCTTCGGGAAGAGCCCGGGGGGCCAAGACCTGACAACGTGGTAGCGTGGCCGAGCGGTCCAAGGCGCTGGATTTAGGCTCCAGTCTCTCCGGAGGCGTGGGTTCAAATCCCACCGCTGCCACTTTTGTAGGGTGCTAACGCCGTCCCATTGCTTTGAAGTCAGTAAGTGGGTTTGAAAAAGTGAACTGTGGCTCGACATGTGCGATTGTATATGATTTTTTGGGGGCATCGTAGTTATAGTGGCAACTACAGTGGCAACTTTTTTCCTTGAAGTTGACGGGGTTCAATCCCCAGCCAGTACAGACCGTGGAGAGGCATCTCGTCTCTTGTGACGGTCGATAGCGTCACGATTAGGCCACGTGTTTCAAACTCCGCAGAAGTATAAACCAGGCTTAGGGCAATTTCTTACTAGTTGGACGTCAGTAGGTGGTGTGGAAAGGTGAACCGTCCCTCGAAATGCTGTGCGATCATGGAGTCTGTTGGGGGCATTGGTGGTATAGTGGCAAGCATAGCTGCCTTCCAAGCAGTTGACCAGGGCTCGATTCCTGGCCAATGCAGAACCTTGAGAGAGATTCAAATCAACTTTATTTCGCCATGTATACAGATACTAGGAATTTGATTTGGTATTCTCCATGCAGGCTATAGCATCACAAATAGAACAACAAGACAAAAAAGAAAAACAATACAAGGACAGATAGTACCAGTATGAGCAAAATAATAAATAAGAATGGAGGTAATGTTAAATAAAGCGCCGTAAAGTTCATGTGTAAGAGCTATTTAGGAGGGCTATTGTTAGATCTGTTTTATCTTGTGACGTTCAAGCGCTTCCAGGCATTAAGAATGTCACGTGAGCTCCTGGACGATCGATCAGCTTCGGGAAGAGCCCGGGGGGCCAAGACCTGACAACGTGGTAGCGTGGCCGAGCGGTCCAAGGCGCTGGATTTAGGCTCCAGTCTCTCCGGAGGCGTGGGTTCAAATCCCACCGCTGCCACTTTTGTAGGGTGCTAACGCCGTCCCATTGCTTTGAAGTCAGTAAGTGGGTTTGAAAAAGTGAACTGTGGCTCGACATGTGCGATTGTATATGATTTTTTGGGGGCATCGTAGTTATAGTGGCAACTACAGTGGCAACTTTTTTCCTTGAAGTTGACGGGGTTCAATCCCCAGCCAGTACAGACCGTGGAGAGGCATCTCGTCTCTTGTGACGGTCGATAGCGTCACGATTAGGCCACGTGTTTCAAACTCCGCAGAAGTATAAACCAGGCTTAGGGCAATTTCTTACTAGTTGGACGTCAGTAGGTGGTGTGGAAAGGTGAACCGTCCCTCGAAATGCTGTGCGATCATGGAGTCTGTTGGGGGCATTGGTGGTATAGTGGCAAGCATAGCTGCCTTCCAAGCAGTTGACCAGGGCTCGATTCCTGGCCAATGCAGAACCTTGAGAGAGATTCAAATCAACTTTATTTCGCCATGTATACAGATACTAGGAATTTGATTTGGTATTCTCCATGCAGGCTATAGCATCACAAATAGAACAACAAGACAAAAAAGAAAAACAATACAAGGACAGATAGTACCAGTATGAGCAAAATAATAAATAAGAATGGAGGTAATGTTAAATAAAGCGCCGTAAAGTTCATGTGTAAGAGCTATTTAGGAGGGCTATTGTTAGATCTGTTTTATCTTGTGACGTTCAAGCGCTTCCAGGCATTAAGAATGTCACGTGAGCTCCTGGACGATCGATCAGCTTCGGGAAGAGCCCGGGGGGCCAAGACCTGACAACGTGGTAGCGTGGCCGAGCGGTCCAAGGCGCTGGATTTAGGCTCCAGTCTCTCCGGAGGCGTGGGTTCAAATCCCACCGCTGCCACTTTTGTAGGGTGCTAACGCCGTCCCATTGCTTTGAAGTCAGTAAGTGGGTTTGAAAAAGTGAACTGTGGCTCGACATGTGCGATTGTATATGATTTTTTGGGGGCATCGTAGTTATAGTGGCAACTACAGTGGCAACTTTTTTCCTTGAAGTTGACGGGGTTCAATCCCCAGCCAGTACAGACCGTGGAGAGGCATCTCGTCTCTTGTGACGGTCGATAGCGTCACGATTAGGCCACGTGTTTCAAACTCCGCAGAAGTATAAACCAGGCTTAGGGCAATTTCTTACTAGTTGGACGTCAGTAGGTGGTGTGGAAAGGTGAACCGTCCCTCGAAATGCTGTGCGATCATGGAGTCTGTTGGGGGCATTGGTGGTATAGTGGCAAGCATAGCTGCCTTCCAAGCAGTTGACCAGGGCTCGATTCCTGGCCAATGCAGAACCTTGAGAGAGATTCAAATCAACTTTATTTCGCCATGTATACAGATACTAGGAATTTGATTTGGTATTCTCCATGCAGGCTATAGCATCACAAATAGAACAACAAGACAAAAAAGAAAAACAATACAAGGACAGATAGTACCAGTATGAGCAAAATAATAAATAAGAATGGAGGTAATGTTAAATAAAGCGCCGTAAAGTTCATGTGTAAGAGCTATTTAGGAGGGCTATTGTTAGATCTGTTTTATCTTGTGACGTTCAAGCGCTTCCAGGCATTAAGAATGTCACGTGAGCTCCTGGACGATCGATCAGCTTCGGGAAGAGCCCGGGGGGCCAAGACCTGACAACGTGGTAGCGTGGCCGAGCGGTCCAAGGCGCTGGATTTAGGCTCCAGTCTCTCCGGAGGCGTGGGTTCAAATCCCACCGCTGCCACTGTTGTAGGGTGCTAACGCCGTCCCATTGCTTTGAAGTCAGTAAGTGGGTTTGAAAAAGTGAACTGTGGCTCGACATGTGCGATTGTATATGATTTTTTGGGGGCATCGTAGTTATAGTGGCAACTACAGTGGCAACTTTTTTCCTTGAAGTTGACGGGGTTCAATCCCCAGCCAGTACAGACCGTGGAGAGGCATCTCGTCTCTTGTGACGGTCGATAGCGTCACGATTAGGCCACGTGTTTCAAACTCCGCAGAAGTATAAACCAGGCTTAGGGCAATTTCTTACTAGTTGGACGTCAGTAGGTGGTGTGGAAAGGTGAACCGTCCCTCGAAATGCTGTGCGATCATGGAGTCTGTTGGGGGCATTGGTGGTATAGTGGCAAGCATAGCTGCCTTCCAAGCAGTTGACCAGGGCTCGATTCCTGGCCAATGCAGAACCTTGAGAGAGATTCAAATCAACTTTATTTCGCCATGTATACAGATACTAGGAATTTGATTTGGTATTCTCCATGCAGGCTATAGCATCACAAATAGAACAACAAGACAAAAAAGAAAAACAATACAAGGACAGATAGTACCAGTATGAGCAAAATAATAAATAAGAATGGAGGTAATGTTAAATAAAGCGCCGTAAAGTTCATGTGTAAGAGCTATTTAGGAGGGCTATTGTTAGATCTGTTTTATCTTGTGACGTTCAAGCGCTTCCAGGCATTAAGAATGTCACGTGAGCTCCTGGACGATCGATCAGCTTCGGGAAGAGCCCGGGGGGCCAAGACCTGACAACGTGGTAGCGTGGCCGAGCGGTCCAAGGCGCTGGATTTAGGCTCCAGTCTCTCCGGAGGCGTGGGTTCAAATCCCACCGCTGCCACTTTTGTAGGGTGCTAACGCCGTCCCATTGCTTTGAAGTCAGTAAGTGGGTTTGAAAAAGTGAACTGTGGCTCGACATGTGCGATTGTATATGATTTTTTGGGGGCATCGTAGTTATAGTGGCAACTACAGTGGCAACTTTTTTCCTTGAAGTTGACGGGGTTCAATCCCCAGCCAGTACAGACCGTGGAGAGGCATCTCGTCTCTTGTGACGGTCGATAGCGTCACGATTAGGCCACGTGTTTCAAACTCCGCAGAAGTATAAACCAGGCTTAGGGCAATTTCTTACTAGTTGGACGTCAGTAGGTGGTGTGGAAAGGTGAACCGTCCCTCGAAATGCTGTGCGATCATGGAGTCTGTTGGGGGCATTGGTGGTATAGTGGCAAGCATAGCTGCCTTCCAAGCAGTTGACCAGGGCTCGATTCCTGGCCAATGCAGAACCTTGAGAGAGATTCAAATCAACTTTATTTCGCCATGTATACAGATACTAGGAATTTGATTTGGTATTCTCCATGCAGGCTATAGCATCACAAATAGAACAACAAGACAAAAAAGAAAAACAATACAAGGACAGATAGTACCAGTATGAGCAAAATAATAAATAAGAATGGAGGTAATGTTAAATAAAGCGCCGTAAAGTTCATGTGTAAGAGCTATTTAGGAGGGCTATTGTTAGATCTGTTTTATCTTGTGACGTTCAAGCGCTTCCAGGCATTAAGAATGTCACGTGAGCTCCTGGACGATCGATCAGCTTCGGGAAGAGCCCGGGGGGCCAAGACCTGACAACGTGGTAGCGTGGCCGAGCGGTCCAAGGCGCTGGATTTAGGCTCCAGTCTCTCCGGAGGCGTGGGTTCAAATCCCACCGCTGCCACTTTTGTAGGGTGCTAACGCCGTCCCATTGCTTTGAAGTCAGTAAGTGGGTTTGAAAAAGTGAACTGTGGCTCGACATGTGCGATTGTATATGATTTTTTGGGGGCATCGTAGTTATAGTGGCAACTACAGTGGCAACTTTTTTCCTTGAAGTTGACGGGGTTCAATCCCCAGCCAGTACAGACCGTGGAGAGGCATCTCGTCTCTTGTGACGGTCGATAGCGTCACGATTAGGCCACGTGTTTCAAACTCCGCAGAAGTATAAACCAGGCTTAGGGCAATTTCTTACTAGTTGGACGTCAGTAGGTGGTGTGGAAAGGTGAACCGTCCCTCGAAATGCTGTGCGATCATGGAGTCTGTTGGGGGCATTGGTGGTATAGTGGCAAGCATAGCTGCCTTCCAAGCAGTTGACCAGGGCTCGATTCCTGGCCAATGCAGAACCTTGAGAGAGATTCAAATCAACTTTATTTCGCCATGTATACAGATACTAGGAATTTGATTTGGTATTCTCCATGCAGGCTATAGCATCACAAATAGAACAACAAGACAAAAAAGAAAAACAATACAAGGACAGATAGTACCAGTATGAGCAAAATAATAAATAAGAATGGAGGTAATGTTAAATAAAGCGCCGTAAAGTTCATGTGTAAGAGCTATTTAGGAGGGCTATTGTTAGATCTGTTTTATCTTGTGACGTTCAAGCGCTTCCAGGCATTAAGAATGTCACGTGAGCTCCTGGACGATCGATCAGCTTCGGGAAGAGCCCGGGGGGCCAAGACCTGACAACGTGGTAGCGTGGCCGAGCGGTCCAAGGCGCTGGATTTAGGCTCCAGTCTCTCCGGAGGCGTGGGTTCAAATCCCACCGCTGCCACTTTTGTAGGGTGCTAACGCCGTCCCATTGCTTTGAAGTCAGTAAGTGGGTTTGAAAAAGTGAACTGTGGCTCGACATGTGCGATTGTATATGATTTTTTGGGGGCATCGTAGTTATAGTGGCAACTACAGTGGCAACTTTTTTCCTTGAAGTTGACGGGGTTCAATCCCCAGCCAGTACAGACCGTGGAGAGGCATCTCGTCTCTTGTGACGGTCGATAGCGTCACGATTAGGCCACGTGTTTCAAACTCCGCAGAAGTATAAACCAGGCTTAGGGCAATTTCTTACTAGTTGGACGTCAGTAGGTGGTGTGGAAAGGTGAACCGTCCCTTGAAATGCTGTGCGATCATGGAGTCTGTTGGGGGCATTGGTGGTATAGTGGCAAGCATAGCTGCCTTCCAAGCAGTTGACCAGGGCTCGATTCCTGGCCAATGCAGAACCTTGAGAGAGATTCAAATCAACTTTATTTCGCCATGTATACAGATACTAGGAATTTGATTTGGTATTCTCCATGCAGGCTATAGCATCACAAATAGAACAACAAGACAAAAAAGAAAAACAATACAAGGACAGATAGTACCAGTATGAGCAAAATAATAAATAAGAATGGAGGTAATGTTAAATAAAGCGCCGTAAAGTTCATGTGTAAGAGCTATTTAGGAGGGCTATTGTTAGATCTGTTTTATCTTGTGACGTTCAAGCGCTTCCAGGCATTAAGAATGTCACGTGAGCTCCTGGACGATCGATCAGCTTCGGGAAGAGCCCGGGGGGCCAAGACCTGACAACGTGGTAGCGTGGCCGAGCGGTCCAAGGCGCTGGATTTAGGCTCCAGTCTCTCCGGAGGCGTGGGTTCAAATCCCACCGCTGCCACTTTTGTAGGGTGCTAACGCCGTCCCATTGCTTTGAAGTCAGTAAGTGGGTTTGAAAAAGTGAACTGTGGCTCGACATGTGCGATTGTATATGATTTTTTGGGGGCATCGTAGTTATAGTGGCAACTACAGTGGCAACTTTTTTCCTTGAAGTTGACGGGGTTCAATCCCCAGCCAGTACAGACCGTGGAGAGGCATCTCGTCTCTTGTGACGGTCGATAGCGTCACGATTAGGCCACGTGTTTCAAACTCCGCAGAAGTATAAACCAGGCTTAGGGCAATTTCTTACTAGTTGGACGTCAGTAGGTGGTGTGGAAAGGTGAACCGTCCCTCGAAATGCTGTGCGATCATGGAGTCTGTTGGGGGCATTGGTGGTATAGTGGCAAGCATAGCTGCCTTCCAAGCAGTTGACCAGGGCTCGATTCCTGGCCAATGCAGAACCTTGAGAGAGATTCAAATCAACTTTATTTCGCCATGTATACAGATACTAGGAATTTGATTTGGTATTCTCCATGCAGGCTATAGCATCACAAATAGAACAACAAGACAAAAAAGAAAAACAATACAAGGACAGATAGTACCAGTATGAGCAAAATAATAAATAAGAATGGAGGTAATGTTAAATAAAGCGCCGTAAAGTTCATGTGTAAGAGCTATTTAGGAGGGCTATTGTTAGATCTGTTTTATCTTGTGACGTTCAAGCGCTTCCAGGCATTAAGAATGTCACGTGAGCTCCTGGACGATCGATCAGCTTCGGGAAGAGCCCGGGGGGCCAAGACCTGACAACGTGGTAGCGTGGCCGAGCGGTCCAAGGCGCTGGATTTAGGCTCCAGTCTCTCCGGAGGCGTGGGTTCAAATCCCACCGCTGCCACTTTTGTAGGGTGCTAACGCCGTCCCATTGCTTTGAAGTCAGTAAGTGGGTTTGAAAAAGTGAACTGTGGCTCGACATGTGCGATTGTATATGATTTTTTGGGGGCATCGTAGTTATAGTGGCAACTACAGTGGCAACTTTTTTCCTTGAAGTTGACGGGGTTCAATCCCCAGCCAGTACAGACCGTGGAGAGGCATCTCGTCTCTTGTGACGGTCGATAGCGTCACGATTAGGCCACGTGTTTCAAACTCCGCAGAAGTATAAACCAGGCTTAGGGCAATTTCTTACTAGTTGGACGTCAGTAGGTGGTGTGGAAAGGTGAACCGTCCCTCGAAATGCTGTGCGATCATGGAGTCTGTTGGGGGCATTGGTGGTATAGTGGCAAGCATAGCTGCCTTCCAAGCAGTTGACCAGGGCTCGATTCCTGGCCAATGCAGAACCTTGAGAGAGATTCAAATCAACTTTATTTCGCCATGTATACAGATACTAGGAATTTGATTTGGTATTCTCCATGCAGGCTATAGCATCACAAATAGAACAACAAGACAAAAAAGAAAAACAATACAAGGACAGATAGTACCAGTATGAGCAAAATAATAAATAAGAATGGAGGTAATGTTAAATAAAGCGCCGTAAAGTTCATGTGTAAGAGCTATTTAGGAGGGCTATTGTTAGATCTGTTTTATCTTGTGACGTTCAAGCGCTTCCAGGCATTAAGAATGTCACGTGAGCTCCTGGACGATCGATCAGCTTCGGGAAGAGCCCGGGGGGCCAAGACCTGACAACGTGGTAGCGTGGCCGAGCGGTCCAAGGCGCTGGATTTAGGCTCCAGTCTCTCCGGAGGCGTGGGTTCAAATCCCACCGCTGCCACTTTTGTAGGGTGCTAACGCCGTCCCATTGCTTTGAAGTCAGTAAGTGGGTTTGAAAAAGTGAACTGTGGCTCGACATGTGCGATTGTATATGATTTTTTGGGGGCATCGTAGTTATAGTGGCAACTACAGTGGCAACTTTTTTCCTTGAAGTTGACGGGGTTCAATCCCCAGCCAGTACAGACCGTGGAGAGGCATCTCGTCTCTTGTGACGGTCGATAGCGTCACGATTAGGCCACGTGTTTCAAACTCCGCAGAAGTATAAACCAGGCTTAGGGCAATTTCTTACTAGTTGGACGTCAGTAGGTGGTGTGGAAAGGTGAACCGTCCCTCGAAATGCTGTGCGATCATGGAGTCTGTTGGGGGCATTGGTGGTATAGTGGCAAGCATAGCTGCCTTCCAAGCAGTTGACCAGGGCTCGATTCCTGGCCAATGCAGAACCTTGAGAGAGATTCAAATCAACTTTATTTCGCCATGTATACAGATACTAGGAATTTGATTTGGTATTCTCCATGCAGGCTATAGCATCACAAATAGAACAACAAGACAAAAAAGAAAAACAATACAAGGACAGATAGTACCAGTATGAGCAAAATAATAAATAAGAATGGAGGTAATGTTAAATAAAGCGCCGTAAAGTTCATGTGTAAGAGCTATTTAGGAGGGCTATTGTTAGATCTGTTTTATCTTGTGACGTTCAAGCGCTTCCAGGCATTAAGAATGTCACGTGAGCTCCTGGACGATCGATCAGCTTCGGGAAGAGCCCGGGGGGCCAAGACCTGACAACGTGGTAGCGTGGCCGAGCGGTCCAAGGCGCTGGATTTAGGCTCCAGTCTCTCCGGAGGCGTGGGTTCAAATCCCACCGCTGCCACTTTTGTAGGGTGCTAACGCCGTCCCATTGCTTTGAAGTCAGTAAGTGGGTTTGAAAAAGTGAACTGTGGCTCGACATGTGCGATTGTATATGATTTTTTGGGGGCATCGTAGTTATAGTGGCAACTACAGTGGCAACTTTTTTCCTTGAAGTTGACGGGGTTCAATCCCCAGCCAGTACAGACCGTGGAGAGGCATCTCGTCTCTTGTGACGGTCGATAGCGTCACGATTAGGCCACGTGTTTCAAACTCCGCAGAAGTATAAACCAGGCTTAGGGCAATTTCTTACTAGTTGGACGTCAGTAGGTGGTGTGGAAAGGTGAACCGTCCCTCGAAATGCTGTGCGATCATGGAGTCTGTTGGGGGCATTGGTGGTATAGTGGCAAGCATAGCTGCCTTCCAAGCAGTTGACCAGGGCTCGATTCCTGGCCAATGCAGAACCTTGAGAGAGATTCAAATCAACTTTATTTCGCCATGTATACAGATACTAGGAATTTGATTTGGTATTCTCCATGCAGGCTATAGCATCACAAATAGAACAACAAGACAAAAAAGAAAAACAATACAAGGACAGATAGTACCAGTATGAGCAAAATAATAAATAAGAATGGAGGTAATGTTAAATAAAGCGCCGTAAAGTTCATGTGTAAGAGCTATTTAGGAGGGCTATTGTTAGATCTGTTTTATCTTGTGACGTTCAAGCGCTTCCAGGCATTAAGAATGTCACGTGAGCTCCTGGACGATCGATCAGCTTCGGGAAGAGCCCGGGGGGCCAAGACCTGACAACGTGGTAGCGTGGCCGAGCGGTCCAAGGCGCTGGATTTAGGCTCCAGTCTCTCCGGAGGCGTGGGTTCAAATCCCACCGCTGCCACTTTTGTAGGGTGCTAACGCCGTCCCATTGCTTTGAAGTCAGTAAGTGGGTTTGAAAAAGTGAACTGTGGCTCGACATGTGCGATTGTATATGATTTTTTGGGGGCATCGTAGTTATAGTGGCAACTACAGTGGCAACTTTTTTCCTTGAAGTTGACGGGGTTCAATCCCCAGCCAGTACAGACCGTGGAGAGGCATCTCGTCTCTTGTGACGGTCGATAGCGTCACGATTAGGCCACGTGTTTCAAACTCCGCAGAAGTATAAACCAGGCTTAGGGCAATTTCTTACTAGTTGGACGTCAGTAGGTGGTGTGGAAAGGTGAACCGTCCCTCGAAATGCTGTGCGATCATGGAGTCTGTTGGGGGCATTGGTGGTATAGTGGCAAGCATAGCTGCCTTCCAAGCAGTTGACCAGGGCTCGATTCCTGGCCAATGCAGAACCTTGAGAGAGATTCAAATCAACTTTATTTCGCCATGTATACAGATACTAGGAATTTGATTTGGTATTCTCCATGCAGGCTATAGCATCACAAATAGAACAACAAGACAAAAAAGAAAAACAATACAAGGACAGATAGTACCAGTATGAGCAAAATAATAAATAAGAATGGAGGTAATGTGAAACTAGAAACGGCTGTTCCTGCGAAACAGCAGTGAGAATGCTGAAAACCTGAATGGGGATAGTTGACCATGCTAAAAAAGCTGAAAATAGTGAACATTTAGTAGAAAGTTATAAGCTGAAGCTTCAAAGCAACCGAAAGGTATTTTTGAAAGGGGCTGGAGCAGCATTCCAACAATGATTTGAAAGGATTTACCATTACTTTTAAAGGGAGAATAATTTGAGCAAAAACCTTAATATTTTAAAAAGTATAAAAGTGAGAAATGAGAAAATACCCGCAAGCTGAAATGAATTTCAAAAATGTGTGAGTCACACAAAAGAGGCAGTGTGGAAGCTGAACTGCATCATCTTAACAAAGCTAAGAGCTAAAATAGCCTACAATGTGGGAGAAGCTGAAAGCTGAACTGTTAAACAGAAGAAGAAGTAGGCTAGCTAGTCGTAACAAGAATATTATCGTTTTAACAGATGAAATTATAGTTGGGATAGTAATAGCAGTAGCAGATGTAGCCTACCATTGAGTGTGTTTACTCGGCTTTCTTAGTAGGATTCAATGTGTTGATGGAATGGAACATACAGCAGTAGAGCCGATACAGGAAGAGACGGCGACACTTTGTTGCAGAAGGATGATGGTGCAAGTTTTGGCCGTGGAGCATACAACGATTAATAAAAAAGAAGACGCGTTTATTGAGTAATCGCATAACTAATTACACATGTAAACGGAGTAATCGTATTATTGGTATAAACCGACAATTGCTAGTAATCGTGTTTCTCATGGTCAAGTAAACATACCAATCACCTGTGTGAGAGACTGAGTGGTGCGTGTCTGTAACGGTGATGGTGCAGCTATGATTGCTAACGCGCTGAGGGCATAGAATAAGAGAAATGTAGCTAGAATCCACACCTCAAACAAGATAACCTAGACGCACAACTGTACGTCCAATCCAAAATATAAGGATATTTTCCGAGACCCAAGACTCTGCCGAAACCAGAGATATTCTTTATATGTATGTGTAGTCAGAAATACGACTCTACCTGCAGTTTCAAAAACGTGTTCCTTCTGCTTTCCTGGTGCGTGTTAGTTTGGTTGCCACGGCGATGGAGCAGCTGTGATCGCTAACGAGCTGGGCAGAGAGAATAACTAATGTAGCTAGAATCCACACCTCAAACAAGTTAACCTAGACGCACAACTGTACGTCCAATCCAAAATATAAGGATATTTTCCGAGACCCAAGACTCTGCCGAAACCAGAGATATTCTTTATATGTATGTGCAGTCAGAAATACGACTCTACCTGCAGTTTCAAAAACGTGTTCCTTTTGCTTTCCTGGTGCTTGTTTGTTTGGTTGCCACGGTGATGGCGCAGCTGTGATAGCTAACGAGCTAGGCAGAGAGAAAAACGAACATTTACCTAGCATCCACACCTCAAACAAGTTGACCTAGACGCAAAACTATACGTCCAATCCAAAATATAAGGATATTTTCCGAGACCCAAGACTCTGCCGAAACCAGAGATGTCCTTTATATGTCTGTGCGGTCAGAAATACGACTCTATCGGCAGTTTCAAAATCTTGTTCCTTCTTGCTTTCTCTGACTGATTTTACTCACCTCTCCATTGAAGTTAGTGAGAGAATTTGAAAGGCTGCTCTCGCTTCAAGGCTCATAGCTGAAAATCTGTAAATGTGAGCTCTTTAGTAGTTACATTGGCTGAAAGAGGACAATTTTTCCTACATTTTAAGGTATAACTTGTTTCTGTAAGTTAAACTATATGAACGTTAGAGGAATTTGTTTGACAAATTAGTTGAATATCAGAAAAAGAGCAGCAAGCACTCTGCTTGCTGCTCATAAAAATCATAAGGAGCAAACATTTTAATGTATTTCAAACTGTCATAATTCAAAATTGGCTGAACATTTGAAAAAGCTGAATCATTTGGGAATAGCTGAATGTCTTGTGAACATTTTAAAGGTTGAATGGTGTCTCTAGCTGAAAGTAAGCTGAAGTAGTTACGTTTGAAAGAGGAGGAAGCTTTTTAATGATTTGAAAGGATTTACCATTACTTTTAATGGGAGAATAATTTGCACAAAAACCTTAATGTCTTAAAAAGTATAAAAGTGAGAAATACCAAAAGTCATAGCCATCATCTCCTGAAGGAGCTGAACGTTTTGATACAAAAGTTGTAGGAATCGGTTAAAGTATGCAGAACGAGTTAAAGGCCAAAAAACGGCGGAAGAACTGAGAAGTTGAAAAGCAATTCTCACAATAATAATAACTAGAAACGGCTGTTCCTGCGAAACAGCAGTGAGAATGCTGAAAACCTGAATGGGGATAGCTGACCATGCTAAAAAAGCTGAAAATAGTGAAAATTTAGTAGAAAGTTATAAGCTGAAGCTTCAAAGCAACCGAAAGGTATTTTTGAAAGGGACTGGAGCAGCATTCCAACAATGATTTGAAAGGATTTACCATTACTTTTAAAGGGAGAATAATTTGCACAAAAACCTTAATATTTTAAAAAGTATAAAAGTGAGAAATGAGAAAATACCCGCAAGCTGAAATGAATTTCAAAAATGTGTGAGTCACACAAAAGAGGCAGTGTGGAAGCTGAACTGCATCATCTTAACAAAGCTAAGAGCTAAAATAGCCTACAATGTGGGAGAAGCTGAAAGCTGAACTGTTAAACAGAAGAAGAAGTAGGCTAGCTAGTCGTAACAAGAATATTATCGTTTTAACAGATTAAATTATAGTTGGGATAGTAATAGCAGTAGCAGATGTAGCCTACCATTGAGTGCGTTTACTCGGCTTTCTTAGTAGGATTCAATGTGTTGATGGAATGAAACATACAGCAGTAGGGCCGATACAGGAAGACACGGCGACACTTTGTTGCAGAAGGATGATGGTGCAAGTTTTGTCCGTGGAGCATACAACGATTAATAAAAAAGAATCATGTAGACGCGTTTATTGAGTAATCGCATAACTAATTACACATGTAAACGGAGTAATCGTATTATTGGTATAAACCGACAATTGCTAGTAATCGTGTTTCTCATGGTCAAGTAAATGTACCAATCACCTGTGTGAGAGACTGAGTGGTGCGTGTCTGTCGTTACGGTGATGGTGCAGCTATGATTGCTAACGCGGTGAGGGCACAGAATAAGAGAAATGTAGCTAGAATCCACACCTCAAACAAGATAACCTAGACGCAAAACTGTACGTCCAATCCAAAATCTAATGATATTTTCCGAGACCCAAGACTCTGCCGAAACCAGAGATATTCTTTATATGTATGTGTAGTCAGAAATACGACTCTACCTGCAGTTTCAAAAACGTGTTCCTTCTGCTTTCCTGGTGCGTGTTTGTTTGGTTGCCACGGCGATGGAGCAGCTATGATTGCTAACGCGCTGAGGGCAGAGAATAAGAGAAATGTAGCTAGAATCCACACCTCAAACAAGATAACCTAGACGCAAAACTGTACGTCCAATCCAAAATATAAGGATATTTTCCGAGACCCAAGACTCTGCCGAAACCAGAGATATTCTTTATATGTCTGTGCAGTCAGAAATACGACTCTACCTGCAGTTTCAAAAACGTGTTCCTTTTGCTTTCCTGGTGCTTGTTTGTTTGGTTGCCACGGTGATGGCGCAGCTGTGATAGCTAACGAGCTAGGCAGAGAGAAAAACGAACATTTACCTAGCATCCACACCTCAAACAAGTTGACCTAGACGCAAAACTATACGTCCAATCCAAAATATAAGGATATTTTCCGAGACCCAAGACTCTGCCGAAACCAGAGATGTCCTTTATATGTCTGTGCGGTCAGAAATACGACTCTATCGGCAGTTTCAAAATCTTGTTCCTTCTTGCTTTCTCTGACAAATTTTACCCACCTCTCCATTGAAGTTAGTGAGAGAATTTGAAAGGCTGCTCTCGCTTCAAGGCTCATAGCTGAACATCTGTAAATGTGAGCTCTTTAGTAGTTACATTGGCTGAAAGAGGACAATTTTTCCTACATTTTAAGGTATAACTTGTTTCTGTAAGTTAAACTATATGAACGTTAGAGGAATTTGTTTGACAAATTAGTTGAATATCAGAAAAAGAGCAGCAAGCACTCTGCTTGCTGCTCATAAAAATCATGAAGGAGCAAACATTTTAATGTATTTCAAACTGTCATAATTCAAAATTGGCTGAACATTTGAAAAAGCTGAATCATTTGGGAATAGCTGAATGTCTTGTGAACATTTTAAAGGTTGAATGGTGTCTCTAGCTGAAAGTAAGCTGAAGTAGTTACGTTTGAAAGAGGAGGAAGCTTTTTAATGATTTGAAAGGATTTACCATTACTTTTAATGGGAGAATAATTTGCACAAAAACCTTAATGTCTTAAAAAGTATAAAAGTGAGAAATACCAAAAGTCATAGCCATCATCTCCTGAAGGAGCTGAACGTTTTGATACAAAAGTTGTAGGAATCGGTTAAAGTATGCAGAACGAGTTAAAGGCCAAAAAACGGCGGAAGAACTAAGAAGTTGATATAACTAGAAAAGGCTGTTCCTGCGAAACAGCAGTGAGAATGCTGAAAACCTGAATGGGGATAGCTGACTATGCTAAAAAAGCTGAAATAGTGAAAATTTAGTAGAAAGTTATAAGCTGAAGCTTCAAAGCAACCGAAAGGTATTTTTGAAAGGGGCTGGAGCAGCATTCCAACAATGATTTGAAAGGATTTACCATTACTTTTAAAGGGAGAATAATTTGCACAAAAACCTTAATATTTTAAAAAGTATAAAAGTGAGAAATGAGAAAATACCCGCAAGCTGAAATGAATTTCAAAAATGTGTGAGTCACACAAAAGAGGCAGTGTGGAAGCTGAACTGCATCATCTTAACAAAGCTAAGAGCTAAAATAGCCTACAATGTGGGAGAAGCTGAAAGCTGAACTGTTAAACAGAAGAAGAAGTAGGCTAGCTAGTCGTAACAAGAATATTATCGTTTTAACAGATTAAATTATAGTTGGGATAGTAATAGCAGTATCAGATGTAGCCTACCATTGAGTGCGTTTACTCGGCTTTCTTAGTAGGATTCAATGTGTTGATGGAATGAAACATACAGCAGTAGGGCCGATACAGGAAGACATGGCGACACTTTGTTGCAGAAGGATGATGGTGCAAGTTTTGTCCGTGGAGCATACAACGATTAATAAAAAAGAATCATGTAGACGCGTTTATTGAGTAATCGCATAACTAATTACACATGTAAACGGAGTAATCGTATTATTGGTATAAACCGACAATTGCTAGTAATCGTGTTTCTCATGGTCAAGTAAATGTACCAATCACCTGTGTGAGAGACTGAGTGGTGCGTGTCTGTCGTTACGGTGATGGTGCAGCTATGATTGCTAACGCGGTGAGGGCACAGAATAAGAGAAATGTAGCTAGAATCCACACCTCAAACAAGATAACCTAGACGCAAAACTGTACGTCCAATCCAAAATCTAATGATATTTTCCGAGACCCAAGACTCTGCCGAAACCAGAGATATTCTTTATATGTATGTGTAGTCAGAAATACGACTCTACCTGCAGTTTCAAAAACGTGTTCCTTCTGCTTTCCTGGTGCGTGTTTGTTTGGTTGCCACGGCGATGGAGCAGCTATGATTGCTAACGCGCTGAGGGCAGAGAATAAGAGAAATGTAGCTAGAATCCACACCTCAAACAAGATAACCTAGACGCAAAACTGTACGTCCAATCCAAAATATAAGGATATTTTCCGAGACCCAAGACTCTGCCGAAACCAGAGATATTCTTTATATGTCTGTGCAGTCAGAAATACGACTCTACCTGCAGTTTCAAAAACGTGTTCCTTTTGCTTTCCTGGTGCTTGTTTGTTTGGTTGCCACGGTGATGGCGCAGCTGTGATAGCTAACGAGCTAGGCAGAGAGAAAAACGAACATTTACCTAGCATCCACACCTCAAACAAGTTGACCTAGACGCAAAACTATACGTCCAATCCAAAATATAAGGATATTTTCCGAGACCCAAGACTCTGCCGAAACCAGAGATGTCCTTTATATGTCTGTGCGGTCAGAAATACGACTCTATCGGCAGTTTCAAAATCTTGTTCCTTCTTGCTTTCTCTGACTGATTTTACTCACCTCTCCATTGAAGTTAGTGAGAGAATTTGAAAGGCTGCTCTCGCTTCAAGGCTCATAGCTGAAAATCTGTAAATGTGAGCTCTTTAGTAGTTACATTGGCTGAAAGAGGACAATTTTTCCTACATTTTAAGGTATAACTTGTTTCTGTAAGTTAAACTATATGAACGTTAGAGGAATTTGTTTGACAAATTAGTTGAATATCAGAAAAAGAGCAGCAAGCAGAGTGGCACACTCTGCTTGCTGCTCATTCATAAAAATCAAGAAGGAGCAAACATTTTAATGTATTTCAAACTGTCATAATTCAAAATTGGCTGAACATTTGAAAAAGCTGAATCATTTGGGAATAGCTGAATGTCTTGTGAACATTTTAAAGGTTGAATGGTGTCTCTAGCTGAAAGTGAGCTGAAGTAGTTACGTTTGAAAGAGGAGGAAGCTTTTTAATGATTTGAAAGGATTTACCATTACTTTTAATGGGAGAATAATTTGCACAAAAACCTTAATGTCTTAAAAAGTATAAAAGTGAGAAATACCAAAAGTCATAGCCATCATCTCCTGAAGGAGCTGAACGTTTTGATACCTAAATTGTAGGAATCGGTGAAAGTATGCAGAACGAGTTAAAGGCCAAAAAACGGCGGAAGAACTAAGAAGTTGATATAACTAGAAAAGGCTGTTCCTGCGAAACAGCAGTGAGAATGCTGAAAACCTGAATGGGGATAGCTGACTATGCTAAAAAAGCTGAAATAGTGAAAATTTAGTAGAAAGTTATAAGCTGAAGCTTCAAAGCAACCGAAAGGTATTTTTGAAAGGGGCTGGAGCAGCATTCCAACAATGATTTGAAAGGATTTATCCATTACTTTTAAAGGGAGAATAATTTGCACAAAAACCTTAATATTTTAAAAAGTATAAAAGTGAGAAATGAGAAAATACCCGCAAGCTGAAATGAATTTCAAAAATGTGTGAGTCACACAAAAGAGGCAGTGTGGAAGCTGAACTGCATCATCTTAACAAAGCTAAGAGCTAAAATAGCCTACAATGTGGGAGAAGCTGAAAGCTGAACTGTTAAACAGAAGAAGTAGGCTAGCTAGTCGTAACAAGAATATTATCGTTTTAACAAATTAAATTATAGTTGGGATAGTAATAGCAGTATCAGATGTAGCCTACCATTGAGTGCGTTTACTCGGCTTTCTTAGTAGGATTCAATGTGTTGATGGAATGGAACATACAGCAGTAGAGCCGATACAGGAAGAGACGGCGACACTTTGTTGCAGAAGGATGATGGTGCAAGTTTTGGCCGTGGAGCATTCAACGATTAATAAAAAAGAAGACGCGTTTATTGAGTAATCGCATAACTAATTACACATGTAAACGGAGTAATCGTATTATTGGTATAAACCGACAATTGCTAGTAATCGTGTTTCTCATGGTCAAGTAAACGTACCAATCACCTGTGTGAGAGACTGAGTGGTGCGTGTCTGTCGTTACGGTGATGGTGCAGCTATGATTGCTAACGCGCTGAGGGCATAGAATAAGAGAAATGTAGCTAGAATCCACACCTCAAACAAGATAACCTAGACGCACAACTGTACGTCCAATCCAAAATATAAGGATATTTTCCGAGACCCAAGACTCTGCCGAAACCAGAGATATTCTTTATATGTATGTGTAGTCAGAAATACGACTCTACCTGCAGTTTCAAAAACGTGTTCCTTCTGCTTTCCTGGTGCGTGTTAGTTTGGTTGCCACGGTGATGGCGCAGCTGTGATAGCTAACGAGCTAGGCAGAGAGAAAAACGAACATTTACCTAGCATCCACACCTCAAACAAGTTGACCTAGACGCAAAACTATACGTCCAATCCAAAATATAAGGATATTTTCCGAGACCCAAGACTCTGCCGAAACCAGAGATGTCCTTTATATGTCTGTGCGGTCAGAAATACGACTCTATCGGCAGTTTCAAAATCTTGTTCCTTCTTGCTTTCTCTGACTGATTTTACTCACCTCTCCATTGAAGTTAGTGAGAGAATTTGAAAGGCTGCTCTCGCTTCAAGGCTCATAGCTGAAAATCTGTAAATGTGAGCTCTTTAGTAGTTACATTGGCTGAAAGAGGACAATTTTTCCTACATTTTAAGGTATAACTTGTTTCTGTAAGTTAAACTATATGAACGTTAGAGGAATTTGTTTGACAAATTAGTTGAATATCAGAAAAAGAGCAGCAAGCACTCTGCTTGCTGCTCATAAAAATCATGAAGGAGCAAACATTTTAATGTATTTCAAACTGTCATAATTCAAAATTGGCTGAAGATTTGAAAAAGCTGAATCATTTGGGAATAGCTGAATGTCTTGTGAACATTTTAAAGGTTGAATGGTGTCTCTAGCTGAAAGTAAGCTGAAGTAGTTACGTTTGAAAGAGGAGGAAGCTTTTTAATGATTTGAAAGGATTTACCATTACTTTTAATGGGAGAATAATTTGCACAAAAACCTTAATGTCTTAAAAAGTATAAAAGTGAGAAATACCAAAAGTCATAGCCATCATCTCCTGAAGGAGCTGAACGTTTTGATACAAAAGTTGTAGGAATCGGTTAAAGTATGCAGAACGAGTTAAAGGCCAAAAAACGGCGGAAGAACTGAGAAGTTGAAAAGCAATAGTGAGAATGCTTAACAGCATTCTCACAATAATAATAACTAGAAACGGCTGTTCCTGCGAAACAGCAGTGAGAATGCTGAAAACCTGAATGGGGATAGCTGACCATGCTAAAAAAGCTGAAAATAGTGAAAATTTAGTAGAAAGTTATAAGCTGAAGCTTCAAAGCAACCGAAAGGTATTTTTGAAAGGGACTGGAGCAGCATTCCAACAATGATTTGAAAGGATTTACCATTACTTTTAAAGGGAGAATAATTTGCACAAAAACCTTAATATTTTAAAAAGTATAAAAGTGAGAAATGAGAAAATACCCGCAAGCTGAAATGAATTTCAAAAATGTGTGAGTCACACAAAAGAGGCAGTGTGGAAGCTGAACTGCATCATCTTAACAAAGCTAAGAGCTAAAATAGCCTACAATGTGGGAGAAGCTGAAAGCTGAACTGTTAAACAGAAGAAGAAGTAGGCTAGCTAGTCGTAACAAGAATATTATCGTTTTAACAGATTAAATTATAGTTGGGATAGTAATAGCAGTAGCAGATGTAGCCTACCATTGAGTGCGTTTACTCGGCTTTCTTAGTAGGATTCAATGTGTTGATGGAATGAAACATACAGCAGTAGGGCCGATACAGGAAGACACGGCGACACTTTGTTGCAGAAGGATGATGGTGCAAGTTTTGTCCGTGGAGCATACAACGATTAATAAAAAAGAATCATGTAGACGCGTTTATTGAGTAATCGCATAACTAATTACACATGTAAACGGAGTAATCGTATTATTGGTATAAACCGACAATTGCTAGTAATCGTGTTTCTCATGGTCAAGTAAATGTACCAATCACCTGTGTGAGAGACTGAGTGGTGCGTGTCTGTCGTTACGGTGATGGTGCAGCTATGATTGCTAACGCGGTGAGGGCACAGAATAAGAGAAATGTAGCTAGAATCCACACCTCAAACAAGATAACCTAGACGCAAAACTGTACGTCCAATCCAAAATCTAATGATATTTTCCGAGACCCAAGACTCTGCCGAAACCAGAGATATTCTTTATATGTATGTGTAGTCAGAAATACGACTCTACCTGCAGTTTCAAAAACGTGTTCCTTCTGCTTTCCTGGTGCGTGTTTGTTTGGTTGCCACGGCGATGGAGCAGCTATGATTGCTAACGCGCTGAGGGCAGAGAATAAGAGAAATGTAGCTAGAATCCACACCTCAAACAAGATAACCTAGACGCAAAACTGTACGTCCAATCCAAAATATAAGGATATTTTCCGAGACCCAAGACTCTGCCGAAACCAGAGATATTCTTTATATGTCTGTGCAGTCAGAAATACGACTCTACCTGCAGTTTCAAAAACGTGTTCCTTCTGCTTTCCTGGTGCGTGTTAGTTTGGTTGCCACGGTGATGGCGCAGCTGTGATAGCTAACGAGCTAGGCAGAGAGAAAAACGAACATTTACCTAGCATCCACACCTCAAACAAGTTGACCTAGACGCAAAACTATACGTCCAATCCAAAATATAAGGATATTTTCCGAGACCCAAGACTCTGCCGAAACCAGAGATGTCCTTTATATGTCTGTGCGGTCAGAAATACGACTCTATCGGCAGTTTCAAAATCTTGTTCCTTCTTGCTTTCTCTGACTGATTTTACTCACCTCTCCATTGAAGTTAGTGAGAGAATTTGAAAGGCTGCTCTCGCTTCAAGGCTCATAGCTGAAAATCTGTAAATGTGAGCTCTTTAGTAGTTACATTGGCTGAAAGAGGACAATTTTTCCTACATTTTAAGGTATAACTTGTTTCTGTAAGTTAAACTATATGAACGTTAGAGGAATTTGTTTGACAAATTAGTTGAATATCAGAAAAAGAGCAGCAAGCACTCTGCTTGCTGCTCATAAAAATCATGAAGGAGCAAACATTTTAATGTATTTCAAACTGTCATAATTCAAAATTGGCTGAACATTTGAAAAAGCTGAATCATTTGGGAATAGCTGAATGTCTTGTGAACATTTTAAAGGTTGAATGGTGTCTCTAGCTGAAAGTAAGCTGAAGTAGTTACGTTTGAAAGAGGAGGAAGCTTTTTAATGATTTGAAAGGATTTACCATTACTTTTAATGGGAGAATAATTTGCACAAAAACCTTAATGTCTTAAAAAGTATAAAAGTGAGAAATACCAAAAGTCATAGCCATCATCTCCTGAAGGAGCTGAACGTTTTGATACAAAAGTTGTAGGAATCGGTTAAAGTATGCAGAACGAGTTAAAGGCCAAAAAACGGCGGAAGAACTGAGAAGTTGAAAAGCAATAGTGAGAATGCTTAACAGCATTCTCACAATAATAATAACTAGAAACGGCTGTTCCTGCGAAACAGCAGTGAGAATGCTGAAAACCTGAATGGGGATAGCTGACCATGCTAAAAAAGCTGAAAATAGTGAAAATTTAGTAGAAAGTTATAAG
Source organism: Osmerus eperlanus (assembly GCF_963692335.1). NCBI lineage: Eukaryota > Metazoa > Chordata > Actinopteri > Osmeriformes > Osmeridae > Osmerus > Osmerus eperlanus. Next base: position 216,462 of record NC_085039.1, on the reverse strand, counting down.
CTGAAGCTTCAAAGCAACCGAAAGGTATTTTTGAAAGGGACTGGAGCAGCATTCCAACAATGATTTGAAAGGATTTACCATTACTTTTAAAGGGAGAATAATTTGCACAAAAACCTTAATATTTTAAAAAGTATAAAAGTGAGAAATGAGAAAATACCCGCAAGCTGAAATGAATTTCAAAAATGTGTGAGTCACACAAAAGAGGCAGTGTGGAAGCTGAACTGCATCATCTTAACAAAGCTAAGAGCTAAAATAGCCTACAATGTGGGAGAAGCTGAAAGCTGAACTGTTAAACAGAAGAAGAAGTAGGCTAGCTAGTCGTAACAAGAATATTATCGTTTTAACAGATTAAATTATAGTTGGGATAGTAATAGCAGTAGCAGATGTAGCCTACCATTGAGTGCGTTTACTCGTCTTTCTTAGTAGGATTCAATGTGTTGATGGAATGAAACATACAGCAGTAGGGCCGATACAGGAAGACACGGCGACACTTTGTTGCAGAAGGATGATGGTGCAAGTTTTGTCCGTGGAGCATACAACGATTAATAAAAAAGAATCATGTAGACGCGTTTATTGAGTAATCGCATAACTAATTACACATGTAAACGGAGTAATCGTATTATTGGTATAAACCGACAATTGCTAGTAATCGTGTTTCTCATGGTCAAGTAAATGTACCAATCACCTGTGTGAGAGACTGAGTGGTGCGTGTCTGTCGTTACGGTGATGGTGCAGCTATGATTGCTAACGCGGTGAGGGCACAGAATAAGAGAAATGTAGCTAGAATCCACACCTCAAACAAGATAACCTAGACGCAAAACTGTACGTCCAATCCAAAATCTAATGATATTTTCCGAGACCCAAGACTCTGCCGAAACCAGAGATATTCTTTATATGTATGTGTAGTCAGAAATACGACTCTACCTGCAGTTTCAAAAACGTGTTCCTTCTGCTTTCCTGGTGCGTGTTTGTTTGGTTGCCACGGCGATGGAGCAGCTATGATTGCTAACGCGCTGAGGGCAGAGAATAAGAGAAATGTAGCTAGAATCCACACCTCAAACAAGATAACCTAGACGCAAAACTGTACGTCCAATCCAAAATATAAGGATATTTTCCGAGACCCAAGACTCTGCCGAAACCAGAGATATTCTTTATATGTCTGTGCAGTCAGAAATACGACTCTACCTGCAGTTTCAAAAACGTGTTCCTTTTGCTTTCCTGGTGCTTGTTTGTTTGGTTGCCACGGTGATGGCGCAGCTGTGATAGCTAACGAGCTAGGCAGAGAGAAAAACGAACATTTACCTAGCATCCACACCTCAAACAAGTTGACCTAGACGCAAAACTATACGTCCAATCCAAAATATAAGGATATTTTCCGAGACCCAAGACTGCCGAAACCAGAGATGTCCTTTATATGTCTGTGCGGTCAGAAATACGACTCTATCGGCAGTTTCAAAATCTTGTTCCTTCTTGCTTTCTCTGACAAATTTTACCCACCTCTCCATTGAAGTTAGTGAGAGAATTTGAAAGGCTGCTCTCGCTTCAAGGCTCATAGCTGAAAATCTGTAAATGTGAGCTCTTTAGTAGTTACATTGGCTGAAAGAGGACAATTTTTCCTACATTTTAAGGTATAACTTGTTTCTGTAAGTTAAACTATATGAACGTTAGAGGAATTTGTTTGACAAATTAGTTGAATATCAGAAAAAGAGCAGCAAGCAGAGTGTGCCACTCTGCTTGCTGCTCATTCATAAAAATCAAGAAGGAGCAAACATTTTAATGTATTTCAAACTGTCATAATTCAAAATTGGCTGAACATTTGAAAAAGCTGAATCATTTGGGAATAGCTGAATGTCTTGTGAACATTTTAAAGGTTGAATGGTGTCTCTAGCTGAAAGTAAGCTGAAGTAGTTACGTTTGAAAGAGGAGGAAGCTTTTTAATGATTTGAAAGGATTTACCATTACTTTTAATGGGAGAATAATTTGCACAAAAACCTTAATGTCTTAAAAAGTATAAAAGTGAGAAATACCAAAAGTCATAGCCATCATCTCCTGAAGGAGCTGAACGTTTTGATACCTAAATTGTAGGAATCGGTGAAAGTATGCAGAACGAGTTAAAGGCCAAAAAACGGCGGAAGAACTAAGAAGTTGATATAACTAGAAAAGGCTGTTCCTGCGAAACAGCAGTGAGAATGCTGAAAACCTGAATGGGGATAGCTGACTATGCTAAAAAAGCTGAAATAGTGAAAATTTAGTAGAAAGTTATAAGCTGAAGCTTCAAAGCAACCGAAAGGTATTTTTGAAAGGGGCTGGAGCAGCATTCCAACAATGATTTGAAAGGATTTATCCATTACTTTTAAAGGGAGAATAATTTGCACAAAAACCTTAATATTTTAAAAAGTATAAAAGTGAGAAATGAGAAAATACCCGCAAGCTGAAATGAATTTCAAAAATGTGTGAGTCACACAAAAGAGGCAGTGTGGAAGCTGAACTGCATCATCTTAACAAAGCTAAGAGCTAAAATAGCCTACAATGTGGGAGAAGCTGAAAGCTGAACTGTTAAACAGAAGAAGTAGGCTAGCTAGTCGTAACAAGAATATTATCGTTTTAACAGATTAAATTATAGTTGAGATAGTATAAGCAGTAGCAGATGTGGCCTATGCGTTTACTCGGCTTTCTTAGTAGGATTCAATGTGTTGATGGAATGAAACATACAGCAGTAGAGCCGATACAGGAAGACACGGCGACACTTTGTTGCAGAAGGATGATGGTGCAAGTTTTGTCCGTGGAGCATACAACGATTAATAAAAAAGAATCATGTAGACGCGTTTATTGAGTAATCGCATAACTAATTACACATGTAAACGGAGTAATCGTATTATTGGCATAAACCGACAATTGCTAGTAATCGTATTTCTCATGGTCAAGTAAAACTACCAATCACCTGTGTGAGAGACTGAGTGGTGCGTGTCTGTCGTTATGGTGATGGTGCAGCTATGATTGCTAACGCGCTGAGGGCAGAGAATAAGAGAAATGTAGCTAGAATCCACACCTCAAACAAGATAACCTAGACGCAAAACTGTACGTCCAATCCAAAATATAAGGATATTTTCCGGGACCCAAGACTCTGCCGAAACCAGAGATATTCTTTATATGTCTGTGCAGTCAGAAATACGACTCTACCTGCAGTTTCAAAAACGTGTTCCTTTTGCTTTCCTGGTGCTTGTTTGTTTGGTTGCCACGGTGATGGCGCAGCTGTGATAGCTAACGAGCTAGGCAGAGAGAAAAACGAACATTTACCTAGCATCCACACCTCAAACAAGTTGACCTAGACGCAAAACTATACGTCCAATCCAAAATATAAGGATATTTTCCGAGACCCAAGACTCTGCCGAAACCAGAGATGTCCTTTATATGTCTGTGCGGTCAGAAATACGACTCTATCGGCAGTTTCAAAATCTTGTTCCTTCTTGCTTTCTCTGACTGATTTTACTCACCTCTCCATTGAAGTTAGTGAGAGAATTTGAAAGGCTGCTCTCGCTTCAAGGCTCATAGCTGAAAATCTGTAAATGTGAGCTCTTTAGTAGTCTCTTTAACAGCATTCTCACAATAAAGAGAAACAGGAAAACAATAGTGAGAATGCTTAACAGCATTCCGTGGTAGCGTGGCCGAGCGGTCCAAGGCGCTGGATTTAGGCTCCAGTCTCTCCGGAGGCGTGGGTTCAAATCCCACCGCTGCCACTTTTGTAGGGTGCTAACGCCGTCCCATTGCTTTGAAGTCAGTAAGTGGGTTTGAAAAAGTGAACTGTGGCTCGACATGTGCGATTGTATATGATTTTTTGGGGCATCGTAGTTATAGTGGCAACTACAGTGGCAACTTTTTTCCTTGAAGTTGACGGGGTTCAATCCCCAGCCAGTACAGACCGTGGAGAGGCATCTCGTCTCTTGTGACGGTCGATAGCGTCACGATTAGGCCACGTGTTTCAAACTCCGCAGAAGTATAAACCAGGCTTAGGGCAATTTCTTACTAGTTGGACGTCAGTAGGTGGTGTGGAAAGGTGAACCGTCCCTCGAAATGCTGTGCGATCATGGAGTCTGTTGGGGGCATTGGTGGTATAGTGGCAAGCATAGCTGCCTTCCAAGCAGCTGACCAGGGCTCGATTCCTGGCCAATGCAGAACCTTGAGAGAGATTCAAATCAACTTTATTTCGCCATGTATACAGATACTAGGAATTTGATTTGGTATTCTCCATGCAGGCTATAGCATCACAAATAGAACAACAAGACAAAAAAGAAAAACAATACAAGGACAGATAGTACCAGTATGAGCAAAATAATAAAGAAGAATGGAGGTAATGTTAAATAAAGCGCCGTAAAGTTCATGTGTAAGAGCTATTTAGGAGGGCTATTGTTAGATCTGTTTTATCTTGTGACGTTCAAGCGCTTCCAGGCATTAAGAATGTCACGTGAGCTCCTGGACGATCGATCAGCTTCGGGAAGAGCCCGGGGGGCCAAGACCTGACAACGTGGTAGCGTGGCCGAGCGGTCCAAGGCGCTGGATTTAGGCTCCAGTCTCTCCGGAGGCGTGGGTTCAAATCCCACAGCTGCCACTTTTGTAGGGTGCTAACGCCGTCCCATTGCTTTGAAGTCAGTAAGTGGGTTTGAAAAAGTGAACTGTGGCTCGACATGTGCGATTGTATATGATTTTTTGGGGCATCGTAGTTATAGTGGCAACTACAGTGGCAACTTTTTTCCTTGAAGTTGACGGGGTTCAATCCCCAGCCAGTACAGACCGTGGAGAGGCATCTCGTCTCTTGTGACGGTCGATAGCGTCACGATTAGGCCACGTGTTTCAAACTCCGCAGAAGTATAAACCAGGCTTAGGGCAATTTCTTACTAGTTGGACGTCAGTAGGTGGTGTGGAAAGGTGAACCGTCCCTCGAAATGCTGTGCGATCATGGAGTCTGTTGGGAGCATTGGTGGTATAGTGGCAAGCATAGCTGCCTTCCAAGCAGTTGACCAGGGCTCGATTCCTGGCCAATGCAGAACCTTGAGAGAGATTCAAATCAACTTTATTTCGCCATGTATACAGATACTAGGAATTTGATTTGGTATTCTCCATGCAGGCTATAGCATCACAAATAGAACAACAAGACAAAAAAGAAAAACAATACAAGGACAGATAGTACCAGTATGAGCTAAATAAGAATGGAGGTAATGTTAAATAAAGCGCCGTAAAGTTCATGTGTAAGAGCTATTTAGGAGGGCTATTGTTAGATCTGTTTTATCTTGTGACGTTCAAGCGCTTCCAGGCATTAAGAATGTCACGTGAGCTCCTGGACGATCGATCAGCTTCGGAAAGAGCCCGGGGGGCCAAGACCTGACAACGTGGTAGCGTGGCCGAGCGGTCCAAGGCGCTGGATTTAGGCTCCAGTCTCTCCGGAGGCGTGGGTTCAAATCCCACCGCTGCCACTTTTGTAGGGTGCTAACGCCGTCCCATTGCTTTGAAGTCAGTAAGTGGGTTTGAAAAAGTGAACTGTGGCTCGACATGTGCGATTGTATATGATTTTTTGGGGGCATCGTAGTTATAGTGGCAACTACAGTGGCAACTTTTTTCCTTGAAGTTGACGGGGTTCAATCCCCAGCCAGTACAGACCGTGGAGAGGCATCTCGTCTCTTGTGACGGTCGATAGCGTCACGATTAGGCCACGTGTTTCAAACTCCGCAGAAGTATAAACCAGGCTTAGGGCAATTTCTTACTAGTTGGACGTCAGTAGGTGGTGTGGAAAGGTGAACCGTCCCTCGAAATGCTGTGCGATCATGGAGTCTGTTGGGGGCATTGGTGGTATAGTGGCAAGCATAGCTGCCTTCCAAGCAGCTGACCAGGGCTCGATTCCTGGCCAATGCAGAACCTTGAGAGAGATTCAAATCAACTTTATTTCGCCATGTATACAGATACTAGGAATTTGATTTGGTATTCTCCATGCAGGCTATAGCATCACAAATAGAACAACAAGACAAAAAAGAAAAACAATACAAGGACAGATAGTACCAGTATGAGAAAAATAATAAATAAGAATGGAGGTAATGTTAAATAAAGCGCCGTAAAGTTCATGTGTAAGAGCTATTTAGGAGGGCTATTGTTAGATCTGTTTTATCTTGTGACGTTCAAGCGCTTCCAGGCATTAAGAATGTCACGTGAGCTCCTGGACGATCGATCAGCTTCGGAAAGAGCCCGGGGGGCCAAGACCTGACAACGTGGTAGCGTGGCCGAGCGGTCCAAGGCGCTGTATTTAGGCTCCAGTCTCTCCGGAGGCGTGGGTTCAAATCCCACCGCTGCCACTTTTGTAGGGTGCTAACGCCGTCCCATTGCTTTGAAGTCAGTAAGTGGGTTTGAAAAAGTGAACTGTGGCTCGACATGTGCGATTGTATATGATTTTTTGGGGGCATCGTAGTTATAGTGGCAACTACAGTGGCAACTTTTTTCCTTGAAGTTGACGGGGTTCAATCCCCAGCCAGTACAGACCGTGGAGAGGCATCTCGTCTCTTGTGACGGTCGATAGCGTCACGATTAGGCCACGTGTTTCAAACTCCGCAGAAGTATAAACCAGGCTTAGGGCAATTTCTTACTAGTTGGACGTCAGTAGGTGGTGTGGAAAGGTGAACCGTCCCTCGAAATGCTGTGCGATCATGGAGTCTGTTGGGAGCATTGGTGGTATAGTGGCAAGCATAGCTGCCTTCCAAGCAGTTGACCAGGGCTCGATTCCTGGCCAATGCAGAACCTTGAGAGAGATTCAAATCAACTTTATTTCGCCATGTATACAGATACTAGGAATTTGATTTGGTATTCTCCATGCAGGCTATAGCATCACAAATAGAACAACAAGACAAAAAAGAAAAACAGTACAAGGACAGATAGTACCAGTATGAGCTAAATAAGAATGGAGGTAATGTTAAATAAAGCGCCGTAAAGTTCATGTGTAAGAGCTATTTAGGAGGGCTATTGTTAGATCTGTTTTATCTTGTGACGTTCAAGCGCTTCCAGGCATTAAGAATGTCACGTGAGCTCCTGGACGATCGATCAGCTTCGGGAAGAGCCCGGGGGGCCAAGACCTGACAACGTGGTAGCGTGGCCGAGCGGTCCAAGGCGCTGTATTTAGGCTCCAGTCTCTCCGGAGGCGTGGGTTCAAATCCCACCGCTGCCACTTTTGTAGGGTGCTAACGCCGTCCCATTGCTTTGAAGTCAGTAAGTGGGTTTGAAAAAGTGAACTGTGGCTCGACATGTGCGATTGTATATGATTTTTTGGGGGCATCGTAGTTATAGTGGCAACTACAGTGGCAACTTTTTTCCTTGAAGTTGACGGGGTTCAATCCCCAGCCAGTACAGACCGTGGAGAGGCATCTCGTCTCTTGTGACGGTCGATAGCGTCACGATTAGGCCACGTGTTTCAAACTCCGCAGAAGTATAAACCAGGCTTAGGGCAATTTCTTACTAGTTGGACGTCAGTAGGTGGTGTGGAAAGGTGAACCGTCCCTCGAAATGCTGTGCGATCATGGAGTCTGTTGGGGGCATTGGTGGTATAGTGGCAAGCATAGCTGCCTTCCAAGCAGCTGACCAGGGCTCGATTCCTGGCCAATGCAGAACCTTGAGAGAGATTCAAATCAACTTTATTTCGCCATGTATACAGATACTAGGAATTTGATTTGGTATTCTCCATGCAGGCTATAGCATCACAAATAGAACAACAAGACAAAAAAGAAAAACAATACAAGGACAGATAGTACCAGTATGAGCAAAATAATAAATAAGAATGGAGGTAATGTTAAATAAAGCGCCGTAAAGTTCATGTGTAAGAGCTATTTAGGAGGGCTATTGTTAGATCTGTTTTATCTTGTGACGTTCAAGCGCTTCCAGGCATTAAGAATGTCACGTGAGCTCCTGGACGATCGATCAGCTTCGGAAAGAGCCCGGGGGGCCAAGACCTGACAACGTGGTAGCGTGGCCGAGCGGTCCAAGGCGCTGTATTTAGGCTCCAGTCTCTCCGGAGGCGTGGGTTCAAATCCCACCGCTGCCACTTTTGTAGGGTGCTAACGCCGTCCCATTGCTTTGAAGTCAGTAAGTGGGTTTGAAAAAGTGAACTGTGGCTCGACATGTGCGATTGTATATGATTTTTTGGGGGCATCGTAGTTATAGTGGCAACTACAGTGGCAACTTTTTTCCTTGAAGTTGACGGGGTTCAATCCCCAGCCAGTACAGACCGTGGAGAGGCATCTCGTCTCTTGTGACGGTCGATAGCGTCACGATTAGGCCACGTGTTTCAAACTCCGCAGAAGTATAAACCAGGCATAGGGCAATTTCTTACTAGTTGGACGTCAGTAGGTGGTGTGGAAAGGTGAACCGTCCCTCGAAATGCTGTGCGATCATGGAGTCTGTTGGGGGCATTGGTGGTATAGTGGCAAGCATAGCTGCCTTCCAAGCAGCTGACCAGGGCTCGATTCCTGGCCAATGCAGAACCTTGAGAGAGATTCAAATCAACTTTATTTCGCCATGTATACAGATACTAGGAATTTGATTTGGTATTCTCCATGCAGGCTATAGCATCACAAATAGAACAACAAGACAAAAAAGAAAAACAATACAAGGACAGATAGTACCAGTATGAGCTAAATAAGAATGGAGGTAATGTTAAATAAAGCGCCGTAAAGTTCATGTGTAAGAGCTATTTAGGAGGGCTATTGTTAGATCTGTTTTATCTTGTGACGTTCAAGCGCTTCCAGGCATTAAGAATGTCACGTGAGCTCCTGGACGATCGATCAGCTTCGGAAAGAGCCCGGGGGGCCAAGACCTGACAACGTGGTAGCGTGGCCGAGCGGTCCAAGGCGCTGGATTTAGGCTCCAGTCTCTCCGGAGGCGTGGGTTCAAATCCCACCGCTGCCACTTTTGTAGGGTGCTAACGCCGTCCCATTGCTTTGAAGTCAGTAAGTGGGTTTGAAAAAGTGAACTGTGGCTCGACATGTGCGATTGTATATGATTTTTTGGGGGCATCGTAGTTATAGTGGCAACTACAGTGGCAACTTTTTTCCTTGAAGTTGACGGGGTTCAATCCCCAGCCAGTACAGACCGTGGAGAGGCATCTCGTCTCTTGTGACGGTCGATAGCGTCACGATTAGGCCACGTGTTTCAAACTCCGCAGAAGTATAAACCAGGCTTAGGGCAATTTCTTACTAGTTGGACGTCAGTAGGTGGTGTGGAAAGGTGAACCGTCCCTCGAAATGCTGTGCGATCATGGAGTCTGTTGGGGGCATTGGTGGTATAGTGGCAAGCATAGCTGCCTTCCAAGCAGCTGACCAGGGCTCGATTCCTGGCCAATGCAGAACCTTGAGAGAGATTCAAATCAACTTTATTTCGCCATGTATACAGATACTAGGAATTTGATTTGGTATTCTCCATGCAGGCTATAGCATCACAAATAGAACAACAAGACAAAAAAGAAAAACAATACAAGGACAGATAGTACCAGTATGAGAAAAATAATAAATAAGAATGGAGGTAATGTTAAATAAAGCGCCGTAAAGTTCATGTGTAAGAGCTATTTAGGAGGGCTATTGTTAGATCTGTTTTATCTTGTGACGTTCAAGCGCTTCCAGGCATTAAGAATGTCACGTGAGCTCCTGGACGATCGATCAGCTTCGGAAAGAGCCCGGGGGGCCAAGACCTGACAACGTGGTAGCGTGGCCGAGCGGTCCAAGGCGCTGGATTTAGGCTCCAGTCTCTCCGGAGGCGTGGGTTCAAATCCCACAGCTGCCACTTTTGTAGGGTGCTAACGCCGTCCCATTGCTTTGAAGTCAGTAAGTGGGTTTGAAAAAGTGAACTGTGGCTCGACATGTGCGATTGTATATGATTTTTTGGGGCATCGTAGTTATAGTGGCAACTACAGTGGCAACTTTTTTCCTTGAAGTTGACGGGGTTCAATCCCCAGCCAGTACAGACCGTGGAGAGGCATCTCGTCTCTTGTGACGGTCGATAGCGTCACGATTAGACCACGTGTTTCAAACTCCGCAGAAGTATAAACCAGGCATAGGGCAATTTCTTACTAGTTGGACGTCAGTAGGTGGTGTGGAAAGGTGAACCGTCCCTCGAAATGCTGTGCGATCATGGAGTCTGTTGGGGGCATTGGTGGTATAGTGGCAAGCATAGCTGCCTTCCAAGCAGTTGACCAGGGCTCGATTCCTGGCCAATGCAGAACCTTGAGAGAGATTCAAATCAACTTTATTTCGCCATGTATACAGACACTAGGAATTTGATTTGGTATTCTCCATGCAGGCTATAGCATCACAAATAGAACAACAAGACAAAAAAGAAAAACAATACAAGGACAGATAGTACCAGTATGAGCAAAATAATAAATAAGAATGGAGGTAATGTTAAATAAAGTGCCGTAAAGTTCATGTGTAAGAGCTATTTAGGAGGGCTATTGTTAGATCTGTTTTATCTTGTGACGTTCAAGCGCTTCCAGGCATTAAGAATGTCACGTGAGCTCCTGGACGATCGATCAGCTTCGGAAAGAGCCCGGGGGGCCAAGACCTGACAACGTGGTAGCGTGGCCGAGCGGTCCAAGGCGCTGGATTTAGGCTCCAGTCTCTCCGGAGGCGTGGGTTCAAATCCCACAGCTGCCACTTTTGTAGGGTGCTAACGCCGTCCCATTGCTTTGAAGTCAGTAAGTGGGTTTGAAAAAGTGAACTGTGGCTCGACATGTGCGATTGTATATGATTTTTTGGGGCATCGTAGTTATAGTGGCAACTACAGTGGCAACTTTTTTCCTTGAAGTTGACGGGGTTCAATCCCCAGCCAGTACAGACCGTGGAGAGGCATCTCGTCTCTTGTGACGGTCGATAGCGTCACGATTAGGCCACGTGTTTCAAACTCCGCAGAAGTATAAACCAGGCATAGGGCAATTTCTTACTAGTTGGACGTCAGTAGGTGGTGTGGAAAGGTGAACCGTCCCTCGAAATGCTGTGCGATCATGGAGTCTGTTGGGGGCATTGGTGGTATAGTGGCAAGCATAGCTGCCTTCCAAGCAGTTGACCAGGGCTCGATTCCTGGCCAATGCAGAACCTTGAGAGAGATTCAAATCAACTTTATTTCGCCATGTATACAGACACTAGGAATTTGATTTGGTATTCTCCATGCAGGCTATAGCATCACAAATAGAACAACAAGACAAAAAAGAAAAACAATACAAGGACAGATAGTACCAGTATGAGCAAAATAATAAATAAGAATGGAGGTAATGTTAAATAAAGCGCCGTAAAGTTCATGTGTAAGAGCTATTTAGGAGGGCTATTGTTAGATCTGTTTTATCTTGTGACGTTCAAGCGCTTCCAGGCATTAAGAATGTCACGTGAGCTCCTGGACGATCGATCAGCTTCGGGAAGAGCCCGGGGGGCCAAGACCTGACAACGTGGTAGCGTGGCCGAGCGGTCCAAGGCGCTGTATTTAGGCTCCAGTCTCTCCGGAGGCGTGGGTTCAAATCCCACCGCTGCCACTTTTGTAGGGTGCTAACGCCGTCCCATTGCTTTGAAGTCAGTAAGTGGGTTTGAAAAAGTGAACTGTGGCTCGACATGTGCGATTGTATATGATTTTTTGGGGGCATCGTAGTTATAGTGGCAACTACAGTGGCAACTTTTTTCCTTGAAGTTGACGGGGTTCAATCCCCAGCCAGTACAGACCGTGGAGAGGCATCTCGTCTCTTGTGACGGTCGATAGCGTCACGATTAGGCCACGTGTTTCAAACTCCGCAGAAGTATAAACCAGGCTTAGGGCAATTTCTTACTAGTTGGACGTCAGTAGGTGGTGTGGAAAGGTGAACCGTCCCTCGAAATGCTGTGCGATCATGGAGTCTGTTGGGGGCATTGGTGGTATAGTGGCAAGCATAGCTGCCTTCCAAGCAGCTGACCAGGGCTCGATTCCTGGCCAATGCAGAACCTTGAGAGAGATTCAAATCAACTTTATTTCGCCATGTATACAGATACTAGGAATTTGATTTGGTATTCTCCATGCAGGCTATAGCATCACAAATAGAACAACAAGACAAAAAAGAAAAACAATACAAGGACAGATAGTACCAGTATGAGAAAAATAATAAATAAGAATGGAGGTAATGTTAAATAAAGCGCCGTAAAGTTCATGTGTAAGAGCTATTTAGGAGGGCTATTGTTAGATCTGTTTTATCTTGTGACGTTCAAGCGCTTCCAGGCATTAAGAATGTCACGTGAGCTCCTGGACGATCGATCAGCTTCGGAAAGAGCCCGGGGGGCCAAGACCTGACAACGTGGTAGCGTGGCCGAGCGGTCCAAGGCGCTGGATTTAGGCTCCAGTCTCTCCGGAGGCGTGGGTTCAAATCCCACCGCTGCCACTTTTGTAGGGTGCTAACGCCGTCCCATTGCTTTGAAGTCAGTAAGTGGGTTTGAAAAAGTGAACTGTGGCTCGACATGTGCGATTGTATATGATTTTTTGGGGGCATCGTAGTTATAGTGGCAACTACAGTGGCAACTTTTTTCCTTGAAGTTGACGGGGTTCAATCCCCAGCCAGTACAGACCGTGGAGAGGCATCTCGTCTCTTGTGACGGTCGATAGCGTCACGATTAGGCCACGTGTTTCAAACTCCGCAGAAGTATAAACCAGGCATAGGGCAATTTCTTACTAGTTGGACGTCAGTAGGTGGTGTGGAAAGGTGAACCGTCCCTCGAAATGCTGTGCGATCATGGAGTCTGTTGGGGGCATTGGTGGTATAGTGGCAAGCATAGCTGCCTTCCAAGCAGCTGACCAGGGCTCGATTCCTGGCCAATGCAGAACCTTGAGAGAGATTCAAATCAACTTTATTTCGCCATGTATACAGATACTAGGAATTTGATTTGGTATTCTCCATGCAGGCTATAGCATCACAAATAGAACAACAAGACAAAAAAGAAAAACAATACAAGGACAGATAGTACCAGTATGAGAAAAATAATAAATAAGAATGGAGGTAATGTTAAATAAAGCGCCGTAAAGTTCATGTGTAAGAGCTATTTAGGAGGGCTATTGTTAGATCTGTTTTATCTTGTGACGTTCAAGCGCTTCCAGGCATTAAGAATGTCACGTGAGCTCCTGGACGATCGATCAGCTTCGGAAAGAGCCCGGGGGGCCAAGACCTGACAACGTGGTAGCGTGGCCGAGCGGTCCAAGGCGCTGGATTTAGGCTCCAGTCTCTCCGGAGGCGTGGGTTCAAATCCCACAGCTGCCACTTTTGTAGGGTGCTAACGCCGTCCCATTGCTTTGAAGTCAGTAAGTGGGTTTGAAAAAGTGAACTGTGGCTCGACATGTGCGATTGTATATGATTTTTTGGGGCATCGTAGTTATAGTGGCAACTACAGTGGCAACTTTTTTCCTTGAAGTTGACGGGGTTCAATCCCCAGCCAGTACAGACCGTGGAGAGGCATCTCGTCTCTTGTGACGGTCGATAGCGTCACGATTAGACCACGTGTTTCAAACTCCGCAGAAGTATAAACCAGGCATAGGGCAATTTCTTACTAGTTGGACGTCAGTAGGTGGTGTGGAAAGGTGAACCGTCCCTCGAAATGCTGTGCGATCATGGAGTCTGTTGGGGGCATTGGTGGTATAGTGGCAAGCATAGCTGCCTTCCAAGCAGTTGACCAGGGCTCGATTCCTGGCCAATGCAGAACCTTGAGAGAGATTCAAATCAACTTTATTTCGCCATGTATACAGACACTAGGAATTTGATTTGGTATTCTCCATGCAGGCTATAGCATCACAAATAGAACAACAAGACAAAAAAGAAAAACAATACAAGGACAGATAGTACCAGTATGAGCAAAATAATAAATAAGAATGGAGGTAATGTTAAATAAAGTGCCGTAAAGTTCATGTGTAAGAGCTATTTAGGAGGGCTATTGTTAGATCTGTTTTATCTTGTGACGTTCAAGCGCTTCCAGGCATTAAGAATGTCACGTGAGCTCCTGGACGATCGATCAGCTTCGGAAAGAGCCCGGGGGGCCAAGACCTGACAACGTGGTAGCGTGGCCGAGCGGTCCAAGGCGCTGGATTTAGGCTCCAGTCTCTCCGGAGGCGTGGGTTCAAATCCCACAGCTGCCACTTTTGTAGGGTGCTAACGCCGTCCCATTGCTTTGAAGTCAGTAAGTGGGTTTGAAAAAGTGAACTGTGGCTCGACATGTGCGATTGTATATGATTTTTTGGGGCATCGTAGTTATAGTGGCAACTACAGTGGCAACTTTTTTCCTTGAAGTTGACGGGGTTCAATCCCCAGCCAGTACAGACCGTGGAGAGGCATCTCGTCTCTTGTGACGGTCGATAGCGTCACGATTAGGCCACGTGTTTCAAACTCCGCAGAAGTATAAACCAGGCATAGGGCAATTTCTTACTAGTTGGACGTCAGTAGGTGGTGTGGAAAGGTGAACCGTCCCTCGAAATGCTGTGCGATCATGGAGTCTGTTGGGGGCATTGGTGGTATAGTGGCAAGCATAGCTGCCTTCCAAGCAGTTGACCAGGGCTCGATTCCTGGCCAATGCAGAACCTTGAGAGAGATTCAAATCAACTTTATTTCGCCATGTATACAGACACTAGGAATTTGATTTGGTATTCTCCATGCAGGCTATAGCATCACAAATAGAACAACAAGACAAAAAAGAAAAACAATACAAGGACAGATAGTACCAGTATGAGCAAAATAATAAATAAGAATGGAGGTAATGTTAAATAAAGCGCCGTAAAGTTCATGTGTAAGAGCTATTTAGGAGGGCTATTGTTAGATCTGTTTTATCTTGTGACGTTCAAGCGCTTCCAGGCATTAAGAATGTCACGTGAGCTCCTGGACGATCGATCAGCTTCGGGAAGAGCCCGGGGGGCCAAGACCTGACAACGTGGTAGCGTGGCCGAGCGGTCCAAGGCGCTGGATTTAGGCTCCAGTCTCTCCGTAGGCGTGGGTTCAAATCCCACCGCTGCCACTTTTGTAGGGTGCTAACGCCGTCCCATTGCTTTGAAGTCAGTAAGTGGGTTTGAAAAAGTGAACTGTGGCTCGACATGTGCGATTGTATATGATTTTTTGGGGGCATCGTAGTTATAGTGGCAACTACAGTGGCAACTTTTTTCCTTGAAGTTGACGGGGTTCAATCCCCAGCCAGTACAGACCGTGGAGAGGCATCTCGTCTCTTGTGACGGTCGATAGCGTCACGATTAGGCCACGTGTTTCAAACTCCGCAGAAGTATAAACCAGGCTTAGGGCAATTTCTTACTAGTTGGACGTCAGTAGGTGGTGTGGAAAGGTGAACCGTCCCTCGAAATGCTGTGCGATCATGGAGTCTGTTGGGAGCATTGGTGGTATAGTGGCAAGCATAGCTGCCTTCCAAGCAGTTGACCAGGGCTCGATTCCTGGCCAATGCAGAACCTTGAGAGAGATTCAAATCAACTTTATTTCGCCATGTATACAGATACTAGGAATTTGATTTGGTATTCTCCATGCAGGCTATAGCATCACAAATAGAACAACAAGACAAAAAAGAAAAACAATACAAGGACAGATAGTACCAGTATGAGCAAAATAATAAATAAGAATGGAGGTAATGTTAAATAAAGCGCCGTAAAGTTCATGTGTAAGAGCTATTTAGGAGGGCTATTGTTAGATCTGTTTTATCTTGTGACGTTCAAGCGCTTCCAGGCATTAAGAATGTCACGTGAGCTCATGGACGATCGATCAGCTTCGGGAAGAGCCCGGGGGGCCAAGACCTGACAACGTGGTAGCGTGGCCGAGCGGTCCAAGGCGCTGGATTTAGGCTCCAGTCTCTCCGGAGGCGTGGGTTCAAATCCCACCGCTGCCACTTTTGTAGGGTGCTAACGCCGTCCCATTGCTTTGAAGTCAGTAAGTGGGTTTGAAAAAGTGAACTGTGGCTCGACATGTGCGATTGTATATGATTTTTTGGGGGCATCGTAGTTATAGTGGCAACTACAGTGGCAACTTTTTTCCTTGAAGTTGACGGGGTTCAATCCCCAGCCAGTACAGACCGTGGAGAGGCATCTCGTCTCTTGTGACGGTCGATAGCGTCACGATTAGGCCACGTGTTTCAAACTCCGCAGAAGTATAAACCAGGCATAGGGCAATTTCTTACTAGTTGGACGTCAGTAGGTGGTGTGGAAAGGTGAACCGTCCCTCGAAATGCTGTGCGATCATGGAGTCTGTTGGGGGCATTGGTGGTATAGTGGCAAGCATAGCTGCCTTCCAAGCAGCTGACCAGGGCTCGATTCCTGGCCAATGCAGAACCTTGAGAGAGATTCAAATCAACTTTATTTCGCCATGTATACAGATACTAGGAATTTGATTTGGTATTCTCCATGCAGGCTATAGCATCACAAATAGAACAACAAGACAAAAAAGAAAAACAATACAAGGACAGATAGTACCAGTATGAGAAAAATAATAAATAAGAATGGAGGTAATGTTAAATAAAGCGCCGTAAAGTTCATGTGTAAGAGCTATTTAGGAGGGCTATTGTTAGATCTGTTTTATCTTGTGACGTTCAAGCGCTTCCAGGCATTAAGAATGTCACGTGAGCTCCTGGACGATCGATCAGCTTCGGAAAGAGCCCGGGGGGCCAAGACCTGACAACGTGGTAGCGTGGCCGAGCGGTCCAAGGCGCTGGATTTAGGCTCCAGTCTCTCCGGAGGCGTGGGTTCAAATCCCACAGCTGCCACTTTTGTAGGGTGCTAACGCCGTCCCATTGCTTTGAAGTCAGTAAGTGGGTTTGAAAAAGTGAACTGTGGCTCGACATGTGCGATTGTATATGATTTTTTGGGGCATCGTAGTTATAGTGGCAACTACAGTGGCAACTTTTTTCCTTGAAGTTGACGGGGTTCAATCCCCAGCCAGTACAGACCGTGGAGAGGCATCTCGTCTCTTGTGACGGTCGATAGCGTCACGATTAGACCACGTGTTTCAAACTCCGCAGAAGTATAAACCAGGCATAGGGCAATTTCTTACTAGTTGGACGTCAGTAGGTGGTGTGGAAAGGTGAACCGTCCCTCGAAATGCTGTGCGATCATGGAGTCTGTTGGGGGCATTGGTGGTATAGTGGCAAGCATAGCTGCCTTCCAAGCAGTTGACCAGGGCTCGATTCCTGGCCAATGCAGAACCTTGAGAGAGATTCAAATCAACTTTATTTCGCCATGTATACAGACACTAGGAATTTGATTTGGTATTCTCCATGCAGGCTATAGCATCACAAATAGAACAACAAGACAAAAAAGAAAAACAATACAAGGACAGATAGTACCAGTATGAGCAAAATAATAAATAAGAATGGAGGTAATGTTAAATAAAGCGCCGTAAAGTTCATGTGTAAGAGCTATTTAGGAGGGCTATTGTTAGATCTGTTTTATCTTGTGACGTTCAAGCGCTTCCAGGCATTAAGAATGTCACGTGAGCTCCTGGACGATCGATCAGCTTCGGGAAGAGCCCGGGGGGCCAAGACCTGACAACGTGGTAGCGTGGCCGAGCGGTCCAAGGCGCTGGATTTAGGCTCCAGTCTCTCCGTAGGCGTGGGTTCAAATCCCACCGCTGCCACTTTTGTAGGGTGCTAACGCCGTCCCATTGCTTTGAAGTCAGTAAGTGGGTTTGAAAAAGTGAACTGTGGCTCGACATGTGCGATTGTATATGATTTTTTGGGGGCATCGTAGTTATAGTGGCAACTACAGTGGCAACTTTTTTCCTTGAAGTTGACGGGGTTCAATCCCCAGCCAGTACAGACCGTGGAGAGGCATCTCGTCTCTTGTGACGGTCGATAGCGTCACGATTAGGCCACGTGTTTCAAACTCCGCAGAAGTATAAACCAGGCTTAGGGCAATTTCTTACTAGTTGGACGTCAGTAGGTGGTGTGGAAAGGTGAACCGTCCCTCGAAATGCTGTGCGATCATGGAGTCTGTTGGGAGCATTGGTGGTATAGTGGCAAGCATAGCTGCCTTCCAAGCAGTTGACCAGGGCTCGATTCCTGGCCAATGCAGAACCTTGAGAGAGATTCAAATCAACTTTATTTCGCCATGTATACAGATACTAGGAATTTGATTTGGTATTCTCCATGCAGGCTATAGCATCACAAATAGAACAACAAGACAAAAAAGAAAAACAATACAAGGACAGATAGTACCAGTATGAGCAAAATAATAAATAAGAATGGAGGTAATGTTAAATAAAGCGCCGTAAAGTTCATGTGTAAGAGCTATTTAGGAGGGCTATTGTTAGATCTGTTTTATCTTGTGACGTTCAAGCGCTTCCAGGCATTAAGAATGTCACGTGAGCTCCTGGACGATCGATCAGCTTCGGGAAGAGCCCGGGGGGCCAAGACCTGACAACGTGGTAGCGTGGCCGAGCGGTCCAAGGCGCTGGATTTAGGCTCCAGTCTCTCCGGAGGCGTGGGTTCAAATCCCACCGCTGCCACTTTTGTAGGGTGCTAACGCCGTCCCATTGCTTTGAAGTCAGTAAGTGGGTTTGAAAAAGTGAACTGTGGCTCGACATGTGCGATTGTATATGATTTTTTGGGGGCATCGTAGTTATAGTGGCAACTACAGTGGCAACTTTTTTCCTTGAAGTTGACGGGGTTCAATCCCCAGCCAGTACAGACCGTGGAGAGGCATGTCGTCTCTTGTGACGGTCGATAGCGTCACGATTAGGCCACGTGTTTCAAACTCCGCAGAAGTATAAACCAGGCTTAGGGCAATTTCTTACTAGTTGGACGTCAGTAGGTGGTGTGGAAAGGTGAACCGTCCCTCGAAATGCTGTGCGATCATGGAGTCTGTTGGGGGCATTGGTGGTATAGTGGCAAGCATAGCTGCCTTCCAAGCAGTTGACCAGGGCTCGATTCCTGGCCAATGCAGAACCTTGAGAGAGATTCAAATCAACTTTATTTCGCCATGTATACAGATACTAGGAATTTGATTTGGTATTCTCCATGCAGGCTATAGCATCACAAATAGAACAACAAGACAAAAAAGAAAAACAATACAAGGACAGATAGTACCAGTATGAGCAAAATAATAAATAAGAATGGAGGTAATGTTAAATAAAGCGCCGTAAAGTTCATGTGTAAGAGCTATTTAGGAGGGCTATTGTTAGATCTGTTTTATCTTGTGACGTTCAAGCGCTTCCAGGCATTAAGAATGTCACGTGAGCTCCTGGACGATCGATCAGCTTCGGGAAGAGCCCGGGGGGCCAAGACCTGACAACGTGGTAGCGTGGCCGAGCGGTCCAAGGCGCTGGATTTAGGCTCCAGTCTCTCCGGAGGCGTGGGTTCAAATCCCACCGCTGCCACTTTTGTAGGGTGCTAACGCCGTCCCATTGCTTTGAAGTCAGTAAGTGGGTTTGAAAAAGTGAACTGTGGCTCGACATGTGCGATTGTATATGATTTTTTGGGGGCATCGTAGTTATAGTGGCAACTACAGTGGCAACTTTTTTCCTTGAAGTTGACGGGGTTCAATCCCCAGCCAGTACAGACCGTGGAGAGGCATGTCGTCTCTTGTGACGGTCGATAGCGTCACGATTAGGCCACGTGTTTCAAACTCTGCAGAAGTATAAACCAGGCTTAGGGCAATTTCTTACTAGTTGGACGTCAGTAGGTGGTGTGGAAAGGTGAACCGTCCCTCGAAATGCTGTGCGATCATGGAGTCTGTTGGGAGCATTGGTGGTATAGTGGCAAGCATAGCTGCCTTCCAAGCAGTTGACCAGGGCTCGATTCCTGGCCAATGCAGAACCTTGAGAGAGATTCAAATCAACTTTATTTCGCCATGTATACAGATACTAGGAATTTGATTTGGTATTCTCCATGCAGGCTATAGCATCACAAATAGAACAACAAGACAAAAAAGAAAAACAATACAAGGACAGATAGTACCAGTATGAGCAAAATAATAAATAAGAATGGAGGTAATGTTAAATAAAGCGCCGTAAAGTTCATGTGTAAGAGCTATTTAGGAGGGCTATTGTTAGATCTGTTTTATCTTGTGACGTTCAAGCGCTTCCAGGCATTAAGAATGTCACGTGAGCTCATGGACGATCGATCAGCTTCGGGAAGAGCCCGGGGGGCCAAGACCTGACAACGTGGTAGCGTGGCCGAGCGGTCCAAGGCGCTGGATTTAGGCTCCAGTCTCTCCGGAGGCGTGGGTTCAAATCCCACCGCTGCCACTTTTGTAGGGTGCTAACGCCGTCCCATTGCTTTGAAGTCAGTAAGTGGGTTTGAAAAAGTGAACTGTGGCTCGACATGTGCGATTGTATATGATTTTTTGGGGGCATCGTAGTTATAGTGGCAACTACAGTGGCAACTTTTTTCCTTGAAGTTGACGGGGTTCAATCCCCAGCCAGTACAGACCGTGGAGAGGCATCTCGTCTCTTGTGACGGTCGATAGCGTCACGATTAGGCCACGTGTTTCAAACTCCGCAGAAGTATAAACCAGGCTTAGGGCAATTTCTTACTAGTTGGACGTCAGTAGGTGGTGTGAAAAGGTGAACCGTCCCTCGAAATGCTGTGCGATCATGGAGTCTCTTGAGAGCATTGGTGGTATAGTGGCAAGCATAGCTGCCTTCCAAGCAGTTGACCAGGGCTCGATTCCTGGCCAATGCAGAACCTTGAGAGAGATTCAAATCAACTTTATTTCGCCATGTATACAGATACTAGGAATTTGATTTGGTATTCTCCATGCAGGCTATAGCAGCACAAATAGAACAACAAGACAAAAAAGAAAAACAATACAAGGACAGATAGTACCAGTATGAGCAAAATAATAAATAAGAATGGAGGTAATGTTAAATAAAGCGCCGTAAAGTTCATGTGTAAGAGCTATTTAGGAGGGCTATTGTTAGATCTGTTTTATCTTGTGATGTTCAAGCGCTTCCAGGCATTAAGAATGTCACGTGAGCTCCTGGACGATCGATCAGCTTCGGGAAGAGCCCGGGGGGCCAAGACCTGACAACGTGGTAGCGTGGCCGAGCGGTCCAAGGCGCTGGATTTAGGCTCCAGTCTCTCCGGACGCGTGGGTTCAAATCCCACCGCTGCCACTTTTGTAGGGTGCTAACGCCGTCCCATTGCTTTGAAGTCAGTAAGTGGGTTTGAAAAAGTGAACTGTGGCTCGACATGTGCGATTGTATATGATTTTTTGGGGGCATCGTAGTTATAGTGGCAACTACAGTGGCAACTTTTTTCCTTGAAGTTGACGGGGTTCAATCCCCAGCCAGTACAGACCGTGGAGAGGCATGTCGTCTCTTGTGACGGTCGATAGCGTCACGATTAGGCCACGTGTTTCAAACTCCGCAGAAGTATAAACCAGGCTTAGGGCAATTTCTTACTAGTTGGACGTCAGTAGGTGGTGTGGAAAGGTGAACCGTCCCTCGAAATGCTGTGCGATCATGGAGTCTGTTGGGAGCATTGGTGGTATAGTGGCAAGCATAGCTGCCTTCCAAGCAGTTGACCAGGGCTCGATTCCTGGCCAATGCAGAACCTTGAGAGAGATTCAAATCAACTTTATTTCGCCATGTATACAGATACTAGGAATTTGATTTGGTATTCTCCATGCAGGCTATAGCAGCACAAATAGAACAACAAGACAAAAAAGAAAAACAATACAAGGACAGATAGTACCAGTATGAGCAAAATAATAAATAAGAATGGAGGTAATGTTAAATAAAGCGCCGTAAAGTTCATGTGTAAGAGCTATTTAGGAGGGCTATTGTTAGATCTGTTTTATCTTGTGACGTTCAAGCGCTTCCAGGCATTAAGAATGTCACGTGAGCTCCTGGACGATCGATCAGCTTCGGGAAGAGCCCGGGGGGCCAAGACCTGACAACGTGGTAGCGTGGCCGAGCGGTCCAAGGCGCTGTATTTAGGCTCCAGTCTCTCCGGAGGCGTGGGTTCAAATCCCACCGCTGCCACTTTTGTAGGGTGCTAACGCCGTCCCATTGCTTTGAAGTCAGTAAGTGGGTTTGAAAAAGTGAACTGTGGCTCGACATGTGCGATTGTATATGATTTTTTGGGGGCATCGTAGTTATAGTGGCAACTACAGTGGCAACTTTTTTCCTTGAAGTTGACGGGGTTCAATCCCCAGCCAGTACAGACCGTGGAGAGGCATCTCGTCTCTTGTGACGGTCGATAGCGTCACGATTAGGCCACGTGTTTCAAACTCCGCAGAAGTATAAACCAGGCTTAGGGCAATTTCTTACTAGTTGGACGTCAGTAGGTGGTGTGGAAAGGTGAACCGTCCCTCGAAATGCTGTGCGATCATGGAGTCTGTTGGGAGCATTGGTGGTATAGTGGCAAGCATAGCTGCCTTCCAAGCAGTTGACCAGGGCTCGATTCCTGGCCAATGCAGAACCTTGAGAGAGATTCAAATCAACTTTATTTCGCCATGTATACAGATACTAGGAATTTGATTTGGTATTCTCCATGCAGGCTATAGCAGCACAAATAGAACAAGAAGACAAAAAAGAAAAACAATACAAGGACAGATAGTACCAGTATGAGCAAAATAATAAATAAGAATGGAGGTAATGTTAAATAAAGCGCCGTAAAGTTCATGTGTAAGAGCTATTTAGGAGGGCTATTGTTAGATCTGTTTTATCTTGTGACGTTCAAGCGCTTCCAGGCATTAAGAATGTCACGTGAGCTCCTGGACGATCGATCAGCTTCGGGAAGAGCCCGGGGGGCCAAGACCTGACAACGTGGTAGCGTGGCCGAGCGGTCCAAGGCGCTGGATTTAGGCTCCAGTCTCTCCGGAGGCGTGGGTTCAAATCCCACCGCTGCCACTTTTGTAGGGTGCTAACGCCGTCCCATTGCTTTGAAGTCAGTAAGTGGGTTTGAAAAAGTGAACTGTGGCTCGACATGTGCGATTGTATATGATTTTTTGGGGCATCGTAGTTATAGTGGCAACTACAGTGGCAACTTTTTTCCATGAAGTTGACAGGGTTCAATCCCCAGCCAGTACAATCCCTGGAGAGGCATCTCGTCTCTTGTGACGGTCGATAGCGTCACGATTAGGCCACGTGTTTCAAACTCCGCAGAAGTATAAACCAGGCTTAGGGCAATTTTTTACTAGTTGGACGTCAGTAGGTGGTGTGGAAAGGTGAACCGTCCCTCGAAATGCTGTGCGATCATGGAGTCTGTTGGGGGCATTGGTGGTATAGTGGCAAGCATAGCTGCCTTCCAAGCAGTTGACCAGGGCTCGATTCTTGGCCAATGCAGAACCTTGAGAGAGATTCAAATCAACTTTATTTCGCCATGTATACAGATACTAGGAATTTGATTTGGTATTCTCCATGCAGGCTATAGCATCACAAATAGAACAACAAGACAAAAAAGAAAAACAATACAAGGACAGATAGTACCAGTATGAGCAAAATAATAAATAAGAATGGAGGTAAAGTTAAATAAAGCGCCGTAAAGTTCATGTATAAGAGCTATTTAGGAGGGCTATTGTTAGATCTGTTTTATCTTGTGACGTTCAAGCGCTTCCAGGCATTAAGAATGTCATGTGAGCTCCTGGACGATCGATCAGCTTCGGGAAGAGCCCGGGGGGCCAAGACCTGACAACGTGGTAGCGTGGCCGAGCGGTCCAAGGCGCTGGATTTAGGCTCCAGTCTCTCCGGAGGCGTGGGTTCTAATCCCACCGCTGCCACTTTTGTAGGGTGCTAACGCCGTCCCATTGCTTTGAAGTCAGTAAGTGGGTTTGAAAAAGTTAACTGTGGCTCGACATGTGCGATTGTATATGATTTTTTGGGGCATCGTAGTTATAGTGGCAACTACAGTGGCAACTTTTTTCCTTGAAGTTGACGGGGTTCAATCCCCAGCCAGTACAGACCGTGGAGAGGCATCTCGTCTCTTGTGACGGTCGATAGCGTCACGATTAGGCCACGTGTTTCAAACTCCGCAGAAGTATAAACCAGGCTTAGGGCAATTTCTTACTAGTTGGACGTCAGTAGGTGGTGTGGAAAGGTGAACCGTCCCTCGAAATGCTATGCGATCATGGAGTCTGTTGGGGGCATTGGTGGTATAGTGGCAAGCATAGCTGCCTTCCAAGCAGTTGACCAGGGCTCGATTCCTGGCCAATGCAGAACCTTGAGAGAGATTCAAATCAACTTTATTTCGCCATGTATACAGATACCAGGAATTTGATTTGGTATTCTCCATGCACAAATAGAACAAGAAGACAAAAAAGAAAAACAATACAAGGACAGATAGTACCAGTATGAGCAAAATAAGAATGGAGGTAATGTTAAATAAAGCGCCGTAAAGTTCATGTGTAAGAGCTATTTAGGAGGGCTATTGTTAGATCTGTTTTATCTTGTGACGTTCAAGCGCTTCCAGGCATTAAGAATGTCACGTGAGCTCCTGGACGATCGATCAGCTTCGGGAAGAGCCCGGGGGGCCAAGACCTGACAACGTGGTAGCGTGGCCGAGCGGTCCAAGGCGCTGGATTTAGGCTCCAGTCTCTCCGGAGGCGTGGGTTCAAATCCCACCGCTGCCACTTTTGTAGGGTGCTAACGCCGTCCCATTGCTTTGAAGTCAGTAAGTGGGTTTGAAAAAGTGAACTGTGGCTCGACATGTGCGATTGTATATGATTTTGTGGGGCATCGTAGTTATAGTGGCAACTACAGTGGCAACTTTTTTCCTTGAAGTTGACGGGGTTCAATCCCCAGCCAGTACAGACCGTGGAGAGGCATCTCGTCTCTTGTGACGGTCGATAGCGTCACGATTAGGCCACGTGTTTCAAACTCCGCAGAAGTATAAACCAGGCTTAGGGCAATTTCTTACTAGTTGGACGTCAGTAGGTGGTGTGGAAAGGTGAACCGTCCCTCGAAATGCTATGCGATCATGGAGTCTGTTGGGGGCATTGGTGGTATAGTGGCAAGCATAGCTGCCTTCCAAGCAGTTGACCAGGGCTCGATTCCTGGCCAATGCAGAACCTTGAGAGAGATTCAAATCAACTTTATTTCGCCATGTATACAGATACCAGGAATTTGATTTGGTATTCTCCATGCAGGCTATAGCATCACAAATAGAACAAGAAGACAAAAAAGAAAAACAATACAAGGACAGATAGTACCAGTATGAGCAAAATAAGAATGGAGGTAATGTTAAATAAAGCGCCGTAAAGTTCATGTGTAAGAGCTATTTAGGAGGGCTATTGTTAGATCTGTTTTATCTTGTGACGTTCAAGCGCTTCCAGGCATTAAGAATGTCACGTGAGCTCCTGGACGATCGATCAGCTTTGGGAAGAGCCCGGGGGGCCAAGACCTGACAACGTGGTAGCGTGGCCGAGCGGTCCAAGGCGCTGGATTTAGGCTCCAGTCTCTCCGGAGGCGTGGGTTCAAATCCCACAGCTGCCACTTTTGTAGGGTGCTAACGCCGTCCCATTGCTTTGAAGTCAGTAAGTGGGTTTGAAAAAGTGAACTGTGGCTCGACATGTGCGATTGTATATGATTTTTTGGGGCATCGTAGTTATAGTGGCAACTACAGTGGCAACTTTTTTCCTTGAAGTTGACGGGGTTCAATCCCCAGCCAGTACAGACCGTGGAGAGGCATCTCGTCTCTTGTGACGGTCGATAGCGTCACGATTAGGCCACGTGTTTCAAACTCCGCAGAAGTATAAACCAGGCATAGGGCAATTTCTTACTAGTTGGACGTCAGTAGGTGGTGTGGAAAGGTGAACCGTCCCTCGAAATGCTGTGCGATCATGGAGTCTGTTGGGGGCATTGGTGGTATAGTGGCAAGCATAGCTGCCTTCCAAGCAGTTGACCAGGGCTCGATTCCTGGCCAATGCAGAACCTTAAGAGAGGTTCAAATCAACTTTATTTCGCCATGTATACAGATACTAGGAATTTGATTTGGTATTCTCCATGCAGGCTATAGCATCACAAATAGAACAACAAGACAAAAAAGAAAAACAATACAAGGACAGATAGTACCAGTATGAGCAAAATAATAAATAAGAATGGAGGTAATGTTAAATAAAGCGCCGTAAAGTTCATGTGTAAGAGCTATTTAGGAGGGCTATTGTTAGATCTGTTTTATCTTGTGACGTTCAAGCGCTTCCAGGCATTAAGAATGTCACGTGAGCTCCTGGACGATCGATCAGCTTCGGGAAGAGCCCGGGGACCCAAGACCTGACAACGTGGTAGCGTGGCCGAGCAGTCCAAGGCGCTGGATTTAGGCTCCAGTCTCTCCGGAGGCGTGGGTTCAAATCCCACCGCTGCCACTTTTGTAGGGTGCTAACGCCGTCCCATTGCTTTGAAGTCAGTAAGTGGGTTTGAAAAAGTGAACTGTGGCTCGACATGTGCGATTGTATATGATTTTTTGGGGCATCGTAGTTATAGTGGCAACTACAGTGGCAACTTTTTTCCATAAAGTTGACAGGGTTCAATCCCCAGCCAGTACAATCCCTGGAGAGGCATCTCGTCTCTTGTGACGGTCGATAGCGTCACGATTAGACCACGTGTTTCAAACTCCGCAGAAGTATAAACCAGGCTTAGGGCAATTTCTTACTAGTTGGACGTCAGTAGGTGGTGTGGAAAGGTGAACCGTCCCTCGAAATGCTGTGCGATCATGGAGTCTGTTGGGGGCATTGGTGGTATAGTGGCAAGCATAGCTGCCTTCCAAGCAGTTGACCAGGGCTCGATTCCTGGCCAATGCAGAACCTTGAGAGAGATTCAAATCAACTTTATTTCGCCATGTATACAGATACTAGGAATTTGATTTGGTATTCTCCATGCAGGCTATAGCATCACAAATAGAACAACAAGACAAAAAAGAAAAACAATACAAGGACAGATAGTACCAGTATGAGCAAAATAATAAATAAGAATGGAGGTAATGTTAAATAAAGCGCCGTAAAGTTCATGTGTAAGAGCTATTTAGGAGGGCTATTGTTAGATCTGTTTTATCTTGTGACGTTCAAGCGCTTCCAGGCATTAAGAATGTCACGTGAGCTCCTGGACGATCGATCAGCTTCGGGAAGAGCCCGGGGGGCCAAGCCCTGACAACGTGGTAGCGTGGCCGAGCGGTCCAAGGCGCTGGATTTAGGCTCCAGTCTCTCCGGAGGCGTGGGTTCAAATCCCACCGCTGCCACTTTTGTAGGGTGCTAACGCCGTCCCATTGCTTTGAAGTCAGTAAGTGGGTTTGAAAAAGTGAACTGTGGCTCGACATGTGCGATTGTATATGATTTTTTGGGGCATCGTAGTTATAGTGGCAACTACAGTGGCAACTTTTTTCCTTGAAGTTGACGGGGTTCAATCCCCAGCCAGTACAGACCGTGGAGAGGCATCTCGTCTCTTGTGACGGTCGATAGCGTCACGATTAGGCCACGTGTTTCAAACTCCGCAGAAGTATAAACCAGGTTTAGGGCAATTTCTTACTAGTTGGACGTCAGTAGGTGGTGTGGAAAGGTGAACCGTCCCTCGAAATGCTATGCGATCATGGAGTCTGTTGGGGGCATTGGTGGTATAGTGGCAAGCATAGCTGCCTTCCAAGCAGTTGACCAGGGCTCGATTCCTGGCCAATGCAGAACCTTGAGAGAGATTCAAATCAACTTTATTTCGCCATGTATACAGATACCAGGAATTTGATTTGGTATTCTCCATGCAGGCTATAGCATCACAAATAGAACAAGAAGACAAAAAAGAAAAACAATACAAGGACAGATAGTACCAGTATGAGCAAAATAAGAATGGAGGTAATGTTAAATAAAGCGCCGTAAAGTTCATGTGTAAGAGCTATTTAGGAGGGCTATTGTTAGATCTGTTTTATCTTGTGACGTTCAAGCGCTTCCAGGCATTAAGAATGTCACGTGAGCTCCTGGACGATCGATCAGCTTTGGGAAGAGCCCGGGGGGCCAAGACCTGACAACGTGGTAGCGTGGCCGAGCGGTCCAAGGCGCTGGATTTAGGCTCCAGTCTCTCCGGAGGCGTGGGTTCAAATCCCACCGCTGCCACTTTTGTAGGGTGCTAACGCCGTCCCATTGCTTTGAAGTCAGTAAGTGGGTTTGAAAAAGTGAACTGTGGCTCGACATGTGCGATTGTATATGATTTTTTGGGGCATCGTAGTTATAGTGGCAACTACAGTGGCAACTTTTTTCCATAAAGTTGACAGGGTTCAATCCCCAGCCAGTACAATCCCTGGAGAGGCATCTCGTCTCTTGTGACGGTCGATAGCGTCACGATTAGGCCACGTGTTTCAAACTCCGCAGAAGTATAAACCAGGCTTAGGGCAATTTCTTACTAGTTGGACGTCAGTAGGTGGTGTGGAAAGGTGAACCGTCCCTCGAAATGCTGTGCGATCATGGAGTCTGTTGGGGGCATTGGTGGTATAGTGACAAGCATAGCTGCCTTCCAAGCAGTTGACCAGGGCTCGATTCCTGGCCAATGCAGAACCTTGAGAGAGATTCAAATCAACTTTATTTCGCCATGTATACAGATACTAGGAATTTGATTTGGTATTCTCCATGCAGGCTATAGCAGCACAAATAGAACAACAAGACAAAAAAGAAAAACAATACAAGGACAGATAGTACCAGTATGAGCAAAATAATAAATAAGAATGGAGGTAATGTTAAATAAAGCGCCGTAAAGTTCATGTGTAAGAGCTATTTAGGAGGGCTATTGTTAGATCTGTTTTATCTTGTGACGTTCAAGCGCTTCCAGGCATTAAGAATGTCACGTGAGCTCCTGGACGATCGATCAGCTTTGGGAAGAGCCCGGGGGGCCAAGACCTGACAACGTGGTAGCGTGACCGAGCGGTCCAAGGCGCTGGATTTAGGCTCCAGTCTCTCCGGAGGCGTGGGTTCAAATCCCACCGCTGCCACTTTTGTAGGGTGCTAACGCCGTCCCATTGCTTTGAAGTCAGTAAGTGGGTTTGAAAAAGTGAACTGTGGCTCGACATGTGCGATTGTATATGATTTTTTGGGGCATCGTAGTTATAGTGGCAACTACAGTGGCAACTTTTTTCCTTGAAGTTGACGGGGTTCAATCCCCAGCCAGTACAGACCGTGGAGAGGCATCTCGTCTCTTGTGACGGTCGATAGCGTCACGATTAGGCCACGTGTTTCAAACTCCGCAGAAGTATAAACCAGGCTTAGGGCAATTTCTTACTAGTTGGACGTCAGTAGGTGGTGTGGAAAGGTGAACCGTCCCTCGAAATGCTATGCGATCATGGAGTCTGTTGGGGGCATTGGTGGTATAGTGGCAAGCATAGCTGCCTTCCAAGCAGTTGACCAGGGCTCGATTCCTGGCCAATGCAGAACCTTGAGAGAGATTCAAATCAACTTTATTTCGCCATGTATACAGATACCAGGAATTTGATTTGGTATTCTCCATGCAGGCTATAGCATCACAAATAGAACAAGAAGACAAAAAAGAAAAACAATACAAGGACAGATAGTACCAGTATGAGCAAAATAAGAATGGAGGTAATGTTAAATAAAGCGCCGTAAAGTTCATGTGTAAGAGCTATTTAGGAGGGCTATTGTTAGATCTGTTTTATCTTGTGACGTTCAAGCGCTTCCAGGCATTAAGAATGTCACGTGAGCTCCTGGACGATCGATCAGCTTCGGGAAGAGCCCGGGGGGCCAAGACCTGACAACGTGGTAGCGTGGCCGAGCGGTCCAAGGCGCTGGATTTAGGCTCCAGTCTCTCCGGAGGCGTGGGTTCAAATCCCACCGCTGCCACTTTTGTAGGGTGCTAACGCCGTCCCATTGCTTTGAAGTCAGTAAGTGGGTTTGAAAAAGTGAACTGTGGCTCGACATGTGCGATTGTATATGATTTTTTGGGGCATCGTAGTTATAGTGGCAACTACAGTGGCAACTTTTTTCCTTGAAGTTGACGGGGTTCAATCCCCAGCCAGTACAGACCGTGGAGAGGCATCTCGTCTCTTGTGACGGTCGATAGCGTCACGATTAGGCCACGTGTTTCAAACTCCGCAGAAGTATAAACCAGGCTTAGGGCAATTTCTTACTAGTTGGACGTCAGTAGGTGGTGTGGAAAGGTGAACCGTCCCTCGAAATGCTATGCGATCATGGAGTCTGTTGGGGGCATTGGTGGTATAGTGGCAAGCATAGCTGCCTTCCAAGCAGTTGACCAGGGCTCGATTCCTGGCCAATGCAGAACCTTGAGAGAGATTCAAATCAACTTTATTTCGCCATGTATACAGATACCAGGAATTTGATTTGGTATTCTCCATGCAGGCTATAGCATCACAAATAGAACAAGAAGACAAAAAAGAAAAACAATACAAGGACAGATAGTACCAGTATGAGCAAAATAATAAATAAGAATGGAGGTAATGTTAAATAAAGCGCCGTAAAGTTCATGTGTAAGAGCTATTTAGGAGGGCTATTGTTAGATCTGTTTTATCTTGTGATGTTCAAGCGCTTCCAGGCATTAAGAATGTCACGTGAGCTCCTGGACGATCGATCAGCTTCGGGAAGAGCCCGGGGGGCCAAGACCTGACAACGTGGTAGCGTGGCCGAGCGGTCCAAGGCGCTGGATTTAGGCTCCAGTCTCTCCGGACGCGTGGGTTCAAATCCCACCGCTGCCACTTTTGTAGGGTGCTAACGCCGTCCCATTGCTTTGAAGTCAGTAAGTGGGTTTGAAAAAGTGAACTGTGGCTCGACATGTGCGATTGTATATGATTTTTTGGGGGCATCGTAGTTATAGTGGCAACTACAGTGGCAACTTTTTTCCTTGAAGTTGACGGGGTTCAATCCCCAGCCAGTACAGACCGTGGAGAGGCATGTCGTCTCTTGTGACGGTCGATAGCGTCACGATTAGGCCACGTGTTTCAAACTCCGCAGAAGTATAAACCAGGCTTAGGGCAATTTCTTACTAGTTGGACGTCAGTAGGTGGTGTGGAAAGGTGAACCGTCCCTCGAAATGCTGTGCGATCATGGAGTCTGTTGGGAGCATTGGTGGTATAGTGGCAAGCATAGCTGCCTTCCAAGCAGTTGACCAGGGCTCGATTCCTGGCCAATGCAGAACCTTGAGAGAGATTCAAATCAACTTTATTTCGCCATGTATACAGATACTAGGAATTTGATTTGGTATTCTCCATGCAGGCTATAGCAGCACAAATAGAACAACAAGACAAAAAAGAAAAACAATACAAGGACAGATAGTACCAGTATGAGCAAAATAATAAATAAGAATGGAGGTAATGTTAAATAAAGCGCCGTAAAGTTCATGTGTAAGAGCTATTTAGGAGGGCTATTGTTAGATCTGTTTTATCTTGTGACGTTCAAGCGCTTCCAGGCATTAAGAATGTCACGTGAGCTCCTGGACGATCGATCAGCTTCGGGAAGAGCCCGGGGGGCCAAGACCTGACAACGTGGTAGCGTGGCCGAGCGGTCCAAGGCGCTGTATTTAGGCTCCAGTCTCTCCGGAGGCGTGGGTTCAAATCCCACCGCTGCCACTTTTGTAGGGTGCTAACGCCGTCCCATTGCTTTGAAGTCAGTAAGTGGGTTTGAAAAAGTGAACTGTGGCTCGACATGTGCGATTGTATATGATTTTTTGGGGGCATCGTAGTTATAGTGGCAACTACAGTGGCAACTTTTTTCCTTGAAGTTGACGGGGTTCAATCCCCAGCCAGTACAGACCGTGGAGAGGCATCTCGTCTCTTGTGACGGTCGATAGCGTCACGATTAGGCCACGTGTTTCAAACTCCGCAGAAGTATAAACCAGGCTTAGGGCAATTTCTTACTAGTTGGACGTCAGTAGGTGGTGTGGAAAGGTGAACCGTCCCTCGAAATGCTGTGCGATCATGGAGTCTGTTGGGAGCATTGGTGGTATAGTGGCAAGCATAGCTGCCTTCCAAGCAGTTGACCAGGGCTCGATTCCTGGCCAATGCAGAACCTTGAGAGAGATTCAAATCAACTTTATTTCGCCATGTATACAGATACTAGGAATTTGATTTGGTATTCTCCATGCAGGCTATAGCAGCACAAATAGAACAAGAAGACAAAAAAGAAAAACAATACAAGGACAGATAGTACCAGTATGAGCAAAATAATAAATAAGAATGGAGGTAATGTTAAATAAAGCGCCGTAAAGTTCATGTGTAAGAGCTATTTAGGAGGGCTATTGTTAGATCTGTTTTATCTTGTGACGTTCAAGCGCTTCCAGGCATTAAGAATGTCACGTGAGCTCCTGGACGATCGATCAGCTTCGGGAAGAGCCCGGGGGGCCAAGACCTGACAACGTGGTAGCGTGGCCGAGCGGTCCAAGGCGCTGGATTTAGGCTCCAGTCTCTCCGGAGGCGTGGGTTCAAATCCCACCGCTGCCACTTTTGTAGGGTGCTAACGCCGTCCCATTGCTTTGAAGTCAGTAAGTGGGTTTGAAAAAGTGAACTGTGGCTCGACATGTGCGATTGTATATGATTTTTTGGGGCATCGTAGTTATAGTGGCAACTACAGTGGCAACTTTTTTCCATGAAGTTGACAGGGTTCAATCCCCAGCCAGTACAATCCCTGGAGAGGCATCTCGTCTCTTGTGACGGTCGATAGCGTCACGATTAGGCCACGTGTTTCAAACTCCGCAGAAGTATAAACCAGGCTTAGGGCAATTTTTTACTAGTTGGACGTCAGTAGGTGGTGTGGAAAGGTGAACCGTCCCTCGAAATGCTGTGCGATCATGGAGTCTGTTGGGGGCATTGGTGGTATAGTGGCAAGCATAGCTGCCTTCCAAGCAGTTGACCAGGGCTCGATTCTTGGCCAATGCAGAACCTTGAGAGAGATTCAAATCAACTTTATTTCGCCATGTATACAGATACTAGGAATTTGATTTGGTATTCTCCATGCAGGCTATAGCATCACAAATAGAACAACAAGACAAAAAAGAAAAACAATACAAGGACAGATAGTACCAGTATGAGCAAAATAATAAATAAGAATGGAGGTAAAGTTAAATAAAGCGCCGTAAAGTTCATGTATAAGAGCTATTTAGGAGGGCTATTGTTAGATCTGTTTTATCTTGTGACGTTCAAGCGCTTCCAGGCATTAAGAATGTCATGTGAGCTCCTGGACGATCGATCAGCTTCGGGAAGAGCCCGGGGGGCCAAGACCTGACAACGTGGTAGCGTGGCCGAGCGGTCCAAGGCGCTGGATTTAGGCTCCAGTCTCTCCGGAGGCGTGGGTTCTAATCCCACCGCTGCCACTTTTGTAGGGTGCTAACGCCGTCCCATTGCTTTGAAGTCAGTAAGTGGGTTTGAAAAAGTTAACTGTGGCTCGACATGTGCGATTGTATATGATTTTTTGGGGCATCGTAGTTATAGTGGCAACTACAGTGGCAACTTTTTTCCTTGAAGTTGACGGGGTTCAATCCCCAGCCAGTACAGACCGTGGAGAGGCATCTCGTCTCTTGTGACGGTCGATAGCGTCACGATTAGGCCACGTGTTTCAAACTCCGCAGAAGTATAAACCAGGCTTAGGGCAATTTCTTACTAGTTGGACGTCAGTAGGTGGTGTGGAAAGGTGAACCGTCCCTCGAAATGCTATGCGATCATGGAGTCTGTTGGGGGCATTGGTGGTATAGTGGCAAGCATAGCTGCCTTCCAAGCAGTTGACCAGGGCTCGATTCCTGGCCAATGCAGAACCTTGAGAGAGATTCAAATCAACTTTATTTCGCCATGTATACAGATACCAGGAATTTGATTTGGTATTCTCCATGCACAAATAGAACAAGAAGACAAAAAAGAAAAACAATACAAGGACAGATAGTACCAGTATGAGCAAAATAAGAATGGAGGTAATGTTAAATAAAGCGCCGTAAAGTTCATGTGTAAGAGCTATTTAGGAGGGCTATTGTTAGATCTGTTTTATCTTGTGACGTTCAAGCGCTTCCAGGCATTAAGAATGTCACGTGAGCTCCTGGACGATCGATCAGCTTCGGGAAGAGCCCGGGGGGCCAAGACCTGACAACGTGGTAGCGTGGCCGAGCGGTCCAAGGCGCTGGATTTAGGCTCCAGTCTCTCCGGAGGCGTGGGTTCAAATCCCACCGCTGCCACTTTTGTAGGGTGCTAACGCCGTCCCATTGCTTTGAAGTCAGTAAGTGGGTTTGAAAAAGTGAACTGTGGCTCGACATGTGCGATTGTATATGATTTTGTGGGGCATCGTAGTTATAGTGGCAACTACAGTGGCAACTTTTTTCCTTGAAGTTGACGGGGTTCAATCCCCAGCCAGTACAGACCGTGGAGAGGCATCTCGTCTCTTGTGACGGTCGATAGCGTCACGATTAGGCCACGTGTTTCAAACTCCGCAGAAGTATAAACCAGGCTTAGGGCAATTTCTTACTAGTTGGACGTCAGTAGGTGGTGTGGAAAGGTGAACCGTCCCTCGAAATGCTATGCGATCATGGAGTCTGTTGGGGGCATTGGTGGTATAGTGGCAAGCATAGCTGCCTTCCAAGCAGTTGACCAGGGCTCGATTCCTGGCCAATGCAGAACCTTGAGAGAGATTCAAATCAACTTTATTTCGCCATGTATACAGATACCAGGAATTTGATTTGGTATTCTCCATGCAGGCTATAGCATCACAAATAGAACAAGAAGACAAAAAAGAAAAACAATACAAGGACAGATAGTACCAGTATGAGCAAAATAAGAATGGAGGTAATGTTAAATAAAGCGCCGTAAAGTTCATGTGTAAGAGCTATTTAGGAGGGCTATTGTTAGATCTGTTTTATCTTGTGACGTTCAAGCGCTTCCAGGCATTAAGAATGTCACGTGAGCTCCTGGACGATCGATCAGCTTTGGGAAGAGCCCGGGGGGCCAAGACCTGACAACGTGGTAGCGTGGCCGAGCGGTCCAAGGCGCTGGATTTAGGCTCCAGTCTCTCCGGAGGCGTGGGTTCAAATCCCACAGCTGCCACTTTTGTAGGGTGCTAACGCCGTCCCATTGCTTTGAAGTCAGTAAGTGGGTTTGAAAAAGTGAACTGTGGCTCGACATGTGCGATTGTATATGATTTTTTGGGGCATCGTAGTTATAGTGGCAACTACAGTGGCAACTTTTTTCCTTGAAGTTGACGGGGTTCAATCCCCAGCCAGTACAGACCGTGGAGAGGCATCTCGTCTCTTGTGACGGTCGATAGCGTCACGATTAGGCCACGTGTTTCAAACTCCGCAGAAGTATAAACCAGGCATAGGGCAATTTCTTACTAGTTGGACGTCAGTAGGTGGTGTGGAAAGGTGAACCGTCCCTCGAAATGCTGTGCGATCATGGAGTCTGTTGGGGGCATTGGTGGTATAGTGGCAAGCATAGCTGCCTTCCAAGCAGTTGACCAGGGCTCGATTCCTGGCCAATGCAGAACCTTAAGAGAGGTTCAAATCAACTTTATTTCGCCATGTATACAGATACTAGGAATTTGATTTGGTATTCTCCATGCAGGCTATAGCATCACAAATAGAACAACAAGACAAAAAAGAAAAACAATACAAGGACAGATAGTACCAGTATGAGCAAAATAATAAATAAGAATGGAGGTAATGTTAAATAAAGCGCCGTAAAGTTCATGTGTAAGAGCTATTTAGGAGGGCTATTGTTAGATCTGTTTTATCTTGTGACGTTCAAGCGCTTCCAGGCATTAAGAATGTCACGTGAGCTCCTGGACGATCGATCAGCTTCGGGAAGAGCCCGGGGACCCAAGACCTGACAACGTGGTAGCGTGGCCGAGCAGTCCAAGGCGCTGGATTTAGGCTCCAGTCTCTCCGGAGGCGTGGGTTCAAATCCCACCGCTGCCACTTTTGTAGGGTGCTAACGCCGTCCCATTGCTTTGAAGTCAGTAAGTGGGTTTGAAAAAGTGAACTGTGGCTCGACATGTGCGATTGTATATGATTTTTTGGGGCATCGTAGTTATAGTGGCAACTACAGTGGCAACTTTTTTCCATAAAGTTGACAGGGTTCAATCCCCAGCCAGTACAATCCCTGGAGAGGCATCTCGTCTCTTGTGACGGTCGATAGCGTCACGATTAGACCACGTGTTTCAAACTCCGCAGAAGTATAAACCAGGCTTAGGGCAATTTCTTACTAGTTGGACGTCAGTAGGTGGTGTGGAAAGGTGAACCGTCCCTCGAAATGCTGTGCGATCATGGAGTCTGTTGGGGGCATTGGTGGTATAGTGGCAAGCATAGCTGCCTTCCAAGCAGTTGACCAGGGCTCGATTCCTGGCCAATGCAGAACCTTGAGAGAGATTCAAATCAACTTTATTTCGCCATGTATACAGATACTAGGAATTTGATTTGGTATTCTCCATGCAGGCTATAGCATCACAAATAGAACAACAAGACAAAAAAGAAAAACAATACAAGGACAGATAGTACCAGTATGAGCAAAATAATAAATAAGAATGGAGGTAATGTTAAATAAAGCGCCGTAAAGTTCATGTGTAAGAGCTATTTAGGAGGGCTATTGTTAGATCTGTTTTATCTTGTGACGTTCAAGCGCTTCCAGGCATTAAGAATGTCACGTGAGCTCCTGGACGATCGATCAGCTTCGGGAAGAGCCCGGGGGGCCAAGCCCTGACAACGTGGTAGCGTGGCCGAGCGGTCCAAGGCGCTGGATTTAGGCTCCAGTCTCTCCGGAGGCGTGGGTTCAAATCCCACCGCTGCCACTTTTGTAGGGTGCTAACGCCGTCCCATTGCTTTGAAGTCAGTAAGTGGGTTTGAAAAAGTGAACTGTGGCTCGACATGTGCGATTGTATATGATTTTTTGGGGCATCGTAGTTATAGTGGCAACTACAGTGGCAACTTTTTTCCTTGAAGTTGACGGGGTTCAATCCCCAGCCAGTACAGACCGTGGAGAGGCATCTCGTCTCTTGTGACGGTCGATAGCGTCACGATTAGGCCACGTGTTTCAAACTCCGCAGAAGTATAAACCAGGCTTAGGGCAATTTCTTACTAGTTGGACGTCAGTAGGTGGTGTGGAAAGGTGAACCGTCCCTCGAAATGCTATGCGATCATGGAGTCTGTTGGGGGCATTGGTGGTATAGTGGCAAGCATAGCTGCCTTCCAAGCAGTTGACCAGGGCTCGATTCCTGGCCAATGCAGAACCTTGAGAGAGATTCAAATCAACTTTATTTCGCCATGTATACAGATACCAGGAATTTGATTTGGTATTCTCCATGCAGGCTATAGCATCACAAATAGAACAAGAAGACAAAAAAGAAAAACAATACAAGGACAGATAGTACCAGTATGAGCAAAATAAGAATGGAGGTAATGTTAAATAAAGCGCCGTAAAGTTCATGTGTAAGAGCTATTTAGGAGGGCTATTGTTAGATCTGTTTTATCTTGTGACGTTCAAGCGCTTCCAGGCATTAAGAATGTCACGTGAGCTCCTGGACGATCGATCAGCTTTGGGAAGAGCCCGGGGGGCCAAGACCTGACAACGTGGTAGCGTGGCCGAGCGGTCCAAGGCGCTGGATTTAGGCTCCAGTCTCTCCGGAGGCGTGGGTTCAAATCCCACCGCTGCCACTTTTGTAGGGTGCTAACGCCGTCCCATTGCTTTGAAGTCAGTAAGTGGGTTTGAAAAAGTGAACTGTGGCTCGACATGTGCGATTGTATATGATTTTTTGGGGCATCGTAGTTATAGTGGCAACTACAGTGGCAACTTTTTTCCATAAAGTTGACAGGGTTCAATCCCCAGCCAGTACAATCCCTGGAGAGGCATCTCGTCTCTTGTGACGGTCGATAGCGTCACGATTAGGCCACGTGTTTCAAACTCCGCAGAAGTATAAACCAGGCTTAGGGCAATTTCTTACTAGTTGGACGTCAGTAGGTGGTGTGGAAAGGTGAACCGTCCCTCGAAATGCTGTGCGGTCATGGAGTCTGTTGGGGGCATTGGTGGTATAGTGACAAGCATAGCTGCCTTCCAAGCAGTTGACCAGGGCTCGATTCCTGGCCAATGCAGAACCTTGAGAGAGATTCAAATCAACTTTATTTCGCCATGTATACAGATACTAGGAATTTGATTTGGTATTCTCCATGCAGGCTATAGCAGCACAAATAGAACAACAAGACAAAAAAGAAAAACAATACAAGGACAGATAGTACCAGTATGAGCAAAATAATAAATAAGAATGGAGGTAATGTTAAATAAAGCGCCGTAAAGTTCATGTGTAAGAGCTATTTAGGAGGGCTATTGTTAGATCTGTTTTATCTTGTGACGTTCAAGCGCTTCCAGGCATTAAGAATGTCACGTGAGCTCCTGGACGATCGATCAGCTTTGGGAAGAGCCCGGGGGGCCAAGACCTGACAACGTGGTAGCGTGACCGAGCGGTCCAAGGCGCTGGATTTAGGCTCCAGTCTCTCCGGAGGCGTGGGTTCAAATCCCACCGCTGCCACTTTTGTAGGGTGCTAACGCCGTCCCATTGCTTTGAAGTCAGTAAGTGGGTTTGAAAAAGTGAACTGTGGCTCGACATGTGCGATTGTATATGATTTTTTGGGGCATCGTAGTTATAGTGGCAACTACAGTGGCAACTTTTTTCCTTGAAGTTGACGGGGTTCAATCCCCAGCCAGTACAGACCGTGGAGAGGCATCTCGTCTCTTGTGACGGTCGATAGCGTCACGATTAGGCCACGTGTTTCAAACTCCGCAGAAGTATAAACCAGGCTTAGGGCAATTTCTTACTAGTTGGACGTCAGTAGGTGGTGTGGAAAGGTGAACCGTCCCTCGAAATGCTATGCGATCATGGAGTCTGTTGGGGGCATTGGTGGTATAGTGGCAAGCATAGCTGCCTTCCAAGCAGTTGACCAGGGCTCGATTCCTGGCCAATGCAGAACCTTGAGAGAGATTCAAATCAACTTTATTTCGCCATGTATACAGATACCAGGAATTTGATTTGGTATTCTCCATGCAGGCTATAGCATCACAAATAGAACAAGAAGACAAAAAAGAAAAACAATACAAGGACAGATAGTACCAGTATGAGCAAAATAAGAATGGAGGTAATGTTAAATAAAGCGCCGTAAAGTTCATGTGTAAGAGCTATTTAGGAGGGCTATTGTTAGATCTGTTTTATCTTGTGACGTTCAAGCGCTTCCAGGCATTAAGAATGTCACGTGAGCTCCTGGACGATCGATCAGCTTCGGGAAGAGCCCGGGGGGCCAAGACCTGACAACGTGGTAGCGTGGCCGAGCGGTCCAAGGCGCTGGATTTAGGCTCCAGTCTCTCCGGAGGCGTGGGTTCAAATCCCACCGCTGCCACTTTTGTAGGGTGCTAACGCCGTCCCATTGCTTTGAAGTCAGTAAGTGGGTTTGAAAAAGTGAACTGTGGCTCGACATGTGCGATTGTATATGATTTTTTGGGGCATCGTAGTTATAGTGGCAACTACAGTGGCAACTTTTTTCCTTGAAGTTGACGGGGTTCAATCCCCAGCCAGTACAGACCGTGGAGAGGCATCTCGTCTCTTGTGACGGTCGATAGCGTCACGATTAGGCCACGTGTTTCAAACTCCGCAGAAGTATAAACCAGGCTTAGGGCAATTTCTTACTAGTTGGACGTCAGTAGGTGGTGTGGAAAGGTGAACCGTCCCTCGAAATGCTATGCGATCATGGAGTCTGTTGGGGGCATTGGTGGTATAGTGGCAAGCATAGCTGCCTTCCAAGCAGTTGACCAGGGCTCGATTCCTGGCCAATGCAGAACCTTGAGAGAGATTCAAATCAACTTTATTTCGCCATGTATACAGATACCAGGAATTTGATTTGGTATTCTCCATGCAGGCTATAGCATCACAAATAGAACAAGAAGACAAAAAAGAAAAACAATACAAGGACAGATAGTACCAGTATGAGCAAAATAAGAATGGAGGTAATGTTAAATAAAGCGCCGTAAAGTTCATGTGTAAGAGCTATTTAGGAGGGCTATTGTTAGATCTGTTTTATCTTGTGACGTTCAAGCGCTTCCAGGCATTAAGAATGTCACGTGAGCTCATGGACGATCGATCAGCTTCGGGAAGAGCCCGGGGGGCCCAGACCTGACAACGTGGTAGCGTGGCCGAGCGGTCCAAGGCGCTGGATTTAGGCTCCAGTCTCTCCGGAGGCGTGGGTTCAAATCCCACCGCTGCCACTTTTGTAGGGTGCTAACGCCGTCCCATTGCTTTGAAGTCAGTAAGTGGGTTTGAAAAAGTGAACTGTGGCTCGACATGTGCGATTGTATATGATTTTTTGGGGGCATCGTAGTTATAGTGGCAACTACAGTGGCAACTTTTTTCCTTGAAGTTGACGGGGTTCAATCCCCAGCCAGTACAGACCGTGGAGAGGCATGTCGTCTCTTGTGACGGTCGATAGCGTCACGATTAGGCCACGTGTTTCAAACTCCGCAGAAGTATAAACCAGGCTTAGGGCAATTTCTTACTAGTTGGACGTCAGTAGGTGGTGTGGAAAGGTGAACCGTCCCTCGAAATGCTGTGCGATCATGGAGTCTGTTGGGAGCATTGGTCGTATAGTGGCAAGCATAGCTGCCTTCCAAGCAGTTGACCAGGGCTCGATTCCTGGCCAATGCAGAACCTTGAGAGAGATTCAAATCAACTTTATTTCGCCATGTATACAGATACTAGGAATTTGATTTGGTATTCTCCATGCAGGCTATAGCATCACAAATAGAACAACAAGACAAAAAAGAAAAACAATACAAGGACAGATAGTACCAGTATGAGCAAAATAATAAATAAGAATGGAGGTAATGTTAAATAAAGCGCCGTAAAGTTCATGTGTAAGAGCTATTTAGGAGGGCTATTGTTAGATCTGTTTTATCTTGTGACGTTCAAGCGCTTCCAGGCATTAAGAATGTCACGTGAGCTCATGGACGATCGATCAGCTTCGGGAAGAGCCCGGGGGGCCAAGACCTGACAACGTGGTAGCGTGGCCGAGCGGTCCAAGGCGCTGGATTTAGGCTCCAGTCTCTCCGGAGGCGTGGGTTCAAATCCCACCGCTGCCACTTTTGTAGGGTGCTAACGCCGTCCCATTGCTTTGAAGTCAGTAAGTGGGTTTGAAAAAGTGAACTGTGGCTCGACATGTGCGATTGTATATGATTTTTTGGGGGCATCGTAGTTATAGTGGCAACTACAGTGGCAACTTTTTTCCTTGAAGTTGACGGGGTTCAATCCCCAGCCAGTACAGACCGTGGAGAGGCATCTCGTCTCTTGTGACGGTCGATAGCGTCACGATTAGGCCACGTGTTTCAAACTCCGCAGAAGTATAAACCAGGCTTAGGGCAATTTCTTACTAGTTGGACGTCAGTAGGTGGTGTGAAAAGGTGAACCGTCCCTCGAAATGCTGTGCGATCATGGAGTCTGTTGGGGGCATTGGTAGTATAGTGGCAAGCATAGCTGCCTTCCAAGCAGTTGACCAGGGCTCGATTCCTGGCCAATGCAGAACCTTGAGAGAGATTCAAATCAACTTTATTTCGCCATGTATACAGATACTAGGAATTTGATTTGGTATTCTCCATGCAGGCTATAGCAGCACAAATAGAACAACAAGACAAAAAAGAAAAACAATACAAGGACAGATAGTACCAGTATGAGCAAAATAATAAATAAGAATGGAGGTAATGTTAAATAAAGCGCCGTAAAGTTCATGTGTAAGAGCTATTTAGGAGGGCTATTGTTAGATCTGTTTTATCTTGTGATGTTCAAGCGCTTCCAGGCATTAAGAATGTCACGTGAGCTCCTGGACGATCGATCAGCTTCGGGAAGAGCCCGGGGGGCCAAGACCTGACAACGTGGTAGCGTGGCCGAGCGGTCCAAGGCGCTGGATTTAGGCTCCAGTCTCTCCGGACGCGTGGGTTCAAATCCCACCGCTGCCACTTTTGTAGGGTGCTAACGCCGTCCCATTGCTTTGAAGTCAGTAAGTGGGTTTGAAAAAGTGAACTGTGGCTCGACATGTGCGATTGTATATGATTTTTTGGGGCATCGTAGTTATAGTGGCAACTACAGTGGCAACTTTTTTCCATGAAGTTGACAGGGTTCAATCCCCAGCCAGTACAATCCCTGGAGAGGCATCTCGTCTCTTGTGACGGTCGATAGCGTCACGATTAGGCCACGTGCTTCAAACTCCGCAGAAGTATAAACCAGGCTTAGGGCAATTTTTTACTAGTTGGACGTCAGTAGGTGGTGTGGAAAGGTGAACCGTCCCTCGAAATGCTGTGCGATCATGGAGTCTGTTGGGGGCATTGGTGGTATAGTGGCAAGCATAGCTGCCTTCCAAGCAGTTGACCAGGGCTCGATTCTTGGCCAATGCAGAACCTTGAGAGAGATTCAAATCAACTTTATTTCGCCATGTATACAGATACTAGGAATTTGATTTGGTATTCTCCATGCAGGCTATAGCATCACAAATAGAACAACAAGACAAAAAAGAAAAACAATACAAGGACAGATAGTACCAGTATGAGCAAAATAATAAATAAGAATGGAGGTAAAGTTAAATAAAGCGCCGTAAAGTTAATGTGTAAGAGCTATTTAGGAGGGCTATTGTTAGATCTGTTTTATCTTGTGACGTTCAAGCGCTTCCAGGCATTAAGAATGTCACGTGAGCTCCTGGACGATCGATCAGCTTCGGGAAGAGCCCGGGGGGCCAAGACCTGACAACGTGGTAGCGTGGCCGAGCGGTCCAAGGCGCTGGATTTAGGCTCCAGTCTCTCCGGAGGCGTGGGTTCAAATCCCACCGCTGACACTTTTGTAGGTTGCTAACGCCGTCCCATTGCTTTGAAGTCAGTAAGTGGGTTTGAAAAAGTGAACTGTGGCTCGACATGTGCGATTGTATATGATTTTTTGGGGCATCGTAGTTATAGTGGCAACTACAGTGGCAACTTTTTTCCTTGAAGTTGACGGGGTTCAATCCCCAGCCAGTACAGACCGTGGAGAGGCATCTCGTCTCTTGTGACGGTCGATAGCGTCACGATTAGGCCACGTGTTTCAAACTCCGCAGAAGTATAAACCAGGCTTAGGGCAATTTCTTACTAGTTGGACGTCAGTAGGTGGTGTGGAAAGGTGAACCGTCCCTCGAAATGCTATGCGATCATGGAGTCTGTTGGGGGCATTGGTGGTATAGTGGCAAGCATAGCTGCCTTCCAAGCAGTTGACCAGGGCTCGATTCCTGGCCAATGCAGAACCTTGAGAGAGATTCAAATCAACTTTATTTCGCCATGTATACAGATACCAGGAATTTGATTTGGTATTCTCCATGCAGGCTATAGCATCACAAATAGAACAAGAAGACAAAAAAGAAAAACAATACAAGGACAGATAGTACCAGTATGAGCAAAATAAGAATGGAGGTAATGTTAAATAAAGCGCCGTAAAGTTCATGTGTAAGAGCTATTTAGGAGGGCTATTGTTAGATCTGTTTTATCTTGTGACGTTCAAGCGCTTCCAGGCATTAAGAATGTCACGTGAGCTCCTGGACGATCGATCAGCTTCGGGAAGAGCCCGGGGGGCCAAGACCTGACAACGTGGTAGCGTGGCCGAGCGGTCCAAGGCGCTGGATTTAGGCTCCAGTCTCTCCGGAGGCGTGGGTTCAAATCCCACCGCTGCCACTTTTGTAGGGTGCTAACGCCGTCCCATTGCTTTGAAGTCAGTAAGTGGGTTTGAAAAAGTGAACTGTGGCTCGACATGTGCGATTGTATATGATTTTGTGGGGCATCGTAGTTATAGTGGCAACTACAGTGGCAACTTTTTTCCTTGAAGTTGACGGGGTTCAATCCCCAGCCAGTACAGACCGTGGAGAGGCATCTCGTCTCTTGTGACGGTCGATAGCGTCACGATTAGGCCACGTGTTTCAAACTCCGCAGAAGTATAAACCAGGCTTAGGGCAATTTCTTACTAGTTGGACGTCAGTAGGTGGTGTGGAAAGGTGAACCGTCCCTCGAAATGCTATGCGATCATGGAGTCTGTTGGGGGCATTGGTGGTATAGTGGCAAGCATAGCTGCCTTCCAAGCAGTTGACCAGGGCTCGATTCCTGGCCAATGCAGAACCTTGAGAGAGATTCAAATCAACTTTATTTCGCCATGTATACAGATACCAGGAATTTGATTTGGTATTCTCCATGCAGGCTATAGCATCACAAATAGAACAAGAAGACAAAAAAGAAAAACAATACAAGGACAGATAGTACCAGTATGAGCAAAATAAGAATGGAGGTAATGTTAAATAAAGCGCCGTAAAGTTCATGTGTAAGAGCTATTTAGGAGGGCTATTGTTAGATCTGTTTTATCTTGTGACG
Organism: Osmerus eperlanus; assembly: GCF_963692335.1. Taxonomy (NCBI): domain Eukaryota; kingdom Metazoa; phylum Chordata; class Actinopteri; order Osmeriformes; family Osmeridae; genus Osmerus; species Osmerus eperlanus. The sequence goes on along the minus strand of NC_085039.1, from coordinate 172,162 downwards.
TTCAAGCGCTTCCAGGCATTAAGAATGTCACGTGAGCTCCTGGACGATCGATCAGCTTTGGGAAGAGCCCGGGGGGCCAAGACCTGACAACGTGGTAGCGTGGCCGAGTGGTCCAAGGCGCTGGATTTAGGCTCCAGTCTCTCCGGAGGCGTGGGTTCAAATCCCACAGCTGCCACTTTTGTAGGGTGCTAACGCCGTCCCATTGCTTTGAAGTCAGTAAGTGGGTTTGAAAAAGTGAACTGTGGCTCGACATGTGCGATTGTATATGATTTTTTGGGGCATCGTAGTTATAGTGGCAACTACAGTGGCAACTTTTTTCCTTGAAGTTGACGGGGTTCAATCCCCAGCCAGTACAGACCGTGGAGAGGCATCTCGTCTCTTGTGACGGTCGATAGCGTCACGATTAGGCCACGTGTTTCAAACTCCGCAGAAGTATAAACCAGGCATAGGGCAATTTCTTACTAGTTGGACGTCAGTAGGTGGTGTGGAAAGGTGAACCGTCCCTCGAAATGCTGTGCGATCATGGAGTCTGTTGGGGGCATTGGTGGTATAGTGGCAAGCATAGCTGCCTTCCAAGCAGTTGACCAGGGCTCGATTCCTGGCCAATGCAGAACCTTGAGAGAGGTTCAAATCAACTTTATTTCGCCATGTATACAGATACTAGGAATTTGATTTGGTATTCTCCATGCAGGCTATAGCATCACAAATAGAACAACAAGACAAAAAAGAAAAACAATACAAGGACAGATAGTACCAGTATGAGCAAAATAATAAATAAGAATGGAGGTAATGTTAAATAAAGCGCCGTAAAGTTCATGTGTAAGAGCTATTTAGGAGGGCTATTGTTAGATCTGTTTTATCTTGTGACGTTCAAGCGCTTCCAGGCATTAAGAATGTCACGTGAGCTCCTGGACGATCGATCAGCTTCGGGAAGAGCCCGGGGACCCAAGACCTGACAACGTGGTAGCGTGGCCGAGCAGTCCAAGGCGCTGGATTTAGGCTCCAGTCTCTCCGGAGGCGTGGGTTCAAATCCCACCGCTGCCACTTTTGTAGGGTGCTAACGCCGTCCCATTGCTTTGAAGTCAGTAAGTGGGTTTGAAAAAGTGAACTGTGGCTCGACATGTGCGATTGTATATGATTTTTTGGGGCATCGTAGTTATAGTGGCAACTACAGTGGCAACTTTTTTCCTTGAAGTTGACGGGGTTCAATCCCCAGCCAGTACAGACCGTGGAGAGGCATCTCGTCTCTTGTGACGGTCGATAGCGTCACGATTAGGCCACGTGTTTCAAACTCCGCAGAAGTATAAACCAGGCTTAGGGCAATTTCTTACTAGTTGGACGTCAGTAGGTGGTGTGGAAAGGTGAACCGTCCCTCGAAATGCTGTGCGATCATGGAGTCTGTTGGGAGCATTGGTGGTATAGTGGCAAGCATAGCTGCCTTCCAAGCAGTTGACCAGGGCTCGATTCCTGGCCAATGCAGAACCTTGAGAGAGATTCAAATCAACTTTATTTCGCCATGTATACAGATACTAGGAATTTGATTTGGTATTCTCCATGCAGGCTATAGCAGCACAAATAGAACAACAAGACAAAAAAGAAAAACAATACAAGGACAGATAGTACCAGTATGAGCAAAATAATAAATAAGAATGGAGGTAATGTTAAATAAAGCGCCGTAAAGTTCATGTGTAAGAGCTATTTAGGAGGGCTATTGTTAGATCTGTTTTATCTTGTGACGTTCAAGCGCTTCCAGGCATTAAGAATGTCACGTGAGCTCCTGGACGATCGATCAGCTTTGGGAAGAGCCCGGGGGGCCAAGACCTGACAACGTGGTAGCGTGGCCGAGCGGTCCAAGGCGCTGGATTTAGGCTCCAGTCTCTCCGGAGGCGTGGGTTCAAATCCCACAGCTGCCACTTTTGTAGGGTGCTAACGCCGTCCCATTGCTTTGAAGTCAGTAAGTGGGTTTGAAAAAGTGAACTGTGGCTCGACATGTGCGATTGTATATGATTTTTTGGGGCATCGTAGTTATAGTGGCAACTACAGTGGCAACTTTTTTCCTTGAAGTTGACGGGGTTCAATCCCCAGCCAGTACAGACCGTGGAGAGGCATCTCGTCTCTTGTGACGGTCGATAGCGTCACGATTAGGCCACGTGTTTCAAACTCCGCAGAAGTATAAACCAGGCATAGGGCAATTTCTTACTAGTTGGACGTCAGTAGGTGGTGTGGAAAGGTGAACCGTCCCTCGAAATGCTGTGCGATCATGGAGTCTGTTGGGGGCATTGGTGGTATAGTGGCAAGCATAGCTGCCTTCCAAGCAGTTGACCAGGGCTCGATTCCTGGCCAATGCAGAACCTTGAGAGAGATTCAAATCAACTTTATTTCGCCATGTATACAGATACTAGGAATTTGATTTGGTATTCTCCATGCAGGCTATAGCATCACAAATAGAACAACAAGACAAAAAAGAAAAACAATACAAGGACAGATAGTACCAGTATGAGCAAAATAATAAATAAGAATGGAGGTAATGTTAAATAAAGCGCCGTAAAGTTCATGTGTAAGAGCTATTTAGGAGGGCTATTGTTAGATCTGTTTTATCTTGTGACGTTCAAGCGCTTCCAGGCATTAAGAATGTCACGTGAGCTCCTGGACGATCGATCAGCTTCGGGAAGAGCCCGGGGACCCAAGACCTGACAACGTGGTAGCGTGGCCGAGCAGTCCAAGGCGCTGGATTTAGGCTCCAGTCTCTCCGGAGGCGTGGGTTCAAATCCCACCGCTGCCACTTTTGTAGGGTGCTAACGCCGTCCCATTGCTTTGAAGTCAGTAAGTGGGTTTGAAAAAGTGAACTGTGGCTCGACATGTGCGATTGTATATGATTTTTTGGGGCATCGTAGTTATAGTGGCAACTACAGTGGCAACTTTTTTCCTTGAAGTTGACGGGGTTCAATCCCCAGCCAGTACAGACCGTGGAGAGGCATCTCGTCTCTTGTGACGGTCGATAGCGTCACGATTAGGCCACGTGTTTCAAACTCCGCAGAAGTATAAACCAGGCTTAGGGCAATTTCTTACTAGTTGGACGTCAGTAGGTGGTGTGGAAAGGTGAACCGTCCCTCGAAATGCTGTGCGATCATGGAGTCTGTTGGGAGCATTGGTGGTATAGTGGCAAGCATAGCTGCCTTCCAAGCAGTTGACCAGGGCTCGATTCCTGGCCAATGCAGAACCTTGAGAGAGATTCAAATCAACTTTATTTCGCCATGTATACAGATACTAGGAATTTGATTTGGTATTCTCCATGCAGGCTATAGCAGCACAAATAGAACAACAAGACAAAAAAGAAAAACAATACAAGGACAGATAGTACCAGTATGAGCAAAATAATAAATAAGAATGGAGGTAATGTTAAATAAAGCGCCGTAAAGTTCATGTGTAAGAGCTATTTAGGAGGGCTATTGTTAGATCTGTTTTATCTTGTGACGTTCAAGCGCTTCCAGGCATTAAGAATGTCACGTGAGCTCCTGGACGATCGATCAGCTTTGGGAAGAGCCCGGGGGGCCAAGACCTGACAACGTGGTAGCGTGGCCGAGCGGTCCAAGGCGCTGGATTTAGGCTCCAGTCTCTCCGGAGGCGTGGGTTCAAATCCCACAGCTGCCACTTTTGTAGGGTGCTAACGCCGTCCCATTGCTTTGAAGTCAGTAAGTGGGTTTGAAAAAGTGAACTGTGGCTCGACATGTGCGATTGTATATGATTTTTTGGGGCATCGTAGTTATAGTGGCAACTACAGTGGCAACTTTTTTCCTTGAAGTTGACGGGGTTCAATCCCCAGCCAGTACAGACCGTGGAGAGGCATCTCGTCTCTTGTGACGGTCGATAGCGTCACGATTAGGCCACGTGTTTCAAACTCCGCAGAAGTATAAACCAGGCATAGGGCAATTTCTTACTAGTTGGACGTCAGTAGGTGGTGTGGAAAGGTGAACCGTCCCTCGAAATGCTGTGCGATCATGGAGTCTGTTGGGGGCATTGGTGGTATAGTGGCAAGCATAGCTGCCTTCCAAGCAGTTGACCAGGGCTCGATTCCTGGCCAATGCAGAACCTTGAGAGAGGTTCAAATCAACTTTATTTCGCCATGTATACAGATACTAGGAATTTGATTTGGTATTCTCCATGCAGGCTATAGCATCACAAATAGAACAACAAGACAAAAAAGAAAAACAATACAAGGACAGATAGTACCAGTATGAGCAAAATAATAAATAAGAATGGAGGTAATGTTAAATAAAGCGCCGTAAAGTTCATGTGTAAGAGCTATTTAGGAGGGCTATTGTTAGATCTGTTTTATCTTGTGACGTTCAAGCGCTTCCAGGCATTAAGAATGTCACGTGAGCTCCTGGACGATCGATCAGCTTCGGGAAGAGCCCGGGGACCCAAGACCTGACAACGTGGTAGCGTGGCCGAGCAGTCCAAGGCGCTGGATTTAGGCTCCAGTCTCTCCGGAGGCGTGGGTTCAAATCCCACCGCTGCCACTTTTGTAGGGTGCTAACGCCGTCCCATTGCTTTGAAGTCAGTAAGTGGGTTTGAAAAAGTGAACTGTGGCTCGACATGTGCGATTGTATATGATTTTTTGGGGCATCGTAGTTATAGTGGCAACTACAGTGGCAACTTTTTTCCTTGAAGTTGACGGGGTTCAATCCCCAGCCAGTACAGACCGTGGAGAGGCATCTCGTCTCTTGTGACGGTCGATAGCGTCACGATTAGGCCACGTGTTTCAAACTCCGCAGAAGTATAAACCAGGCTTAGGGCAATTTCTTACTAGTTGGACGTCAGTAGGTGGTGTGGAAAGGTGAACCGTCCCTCGAAATGCTGTGCGATCATGGAGTCTGTTGGGAGCATTGGTGGTATAGTGGCAAGCATAGCTGCCTTCCAAGCAGTTGACCAGGGCTCGATTCCTGGCCAATGCAGAACCTTGAGAGAGATTCAAATCAACTTTATTTCGCCATGTATACAGATACTAGGAATTTGATTTGGTATTCTCCATGCAGGCTATAGCAGCACAAATAGAACAACAAGACAAAAAAGAAAAACAATACAAGGACAGATAGTACCAGTATGAGCAAAATAATAAATAAGAATGGAGGTAATGTTAAATAAAGCGCCGTAAAGTTCATGTGTAAGAGCTATTTAGGAGGGCTATTGTTAGATCTGTTTTATCTTGTGATGTTCAAGCGCTTCCAGGCATTAAGAATGTCACGTGAGCTCCTGGACGATCGATCAGCTTCGGGAAGAGCCCGGGGACCCAAGACCTGACAACGTGGTAGCGTGGCCGAGCAGTCCAAGGCGCTGGATTTAGGCTCCAGTCTCTCCGGAGGCGTGGGTTCAAATCCCACCGCTGCCACTTTTGTAGGGTGCTAACGCCGTCCCATTGCTTTGAAGTCAGTAAGTGGGTTTGAAAAAGTGAACTGTGGCTCGACATGTGCGATTGTATATGATTTTTTGGGGCATCGTAGTTATAGTGGCAACTACAGTGGCAACTTTTTTCCTTGAAGTTGACGGGGTTCAATCCCCAGCCAGTACAGACCGTGGAGAGGCATCTCGTCTCTTGTGACGGTCGATAGCGTCACGATTAGGCCACGTGTTTCAAACTCCGCAGAAGTATAAACCAGGCTTAGGGCAATTTCTTACTAGTTGGACGTCAGTAGGTGGTGTGGAAAGGTGAACCGTCCCTCGAAATGCTGTGCGATCATGGAGTCTGTTGGGAGCATTGGTGGTATAGTGGCAAGCATAGCTGCCTTCCAAGCAGTTGACCAGGGCTCGATTCCTGGCCAATGCAGAACCTTGAGAGAGATTCAAATCAACTTTATTTCGCCATGTATACAGATACTAGGAATTTGATTTGGTATTCTCCATGCAGGCTATAGCAGCACAAATAGAACAACAAGACAAAAAAGAAAAACAATACAAGGACAGATAGTACCAGTATGAGCAAAATAATAAATAAGAATGGAGGTAATGTTAAATAAAGCGCCGTAAAGTTCATGTGTAAGAGCTATTTAGGAGGGCTATTGTTAGATCTGTTTTATCTTGTGACGTTCAAGCGCTTCCAGGCATTAAGAATGTCACGTGAGCTCCTGGACGATCGATCAGCTTTGGGAAGAGCCCGGGGGGCCAAGACCTGACAACGTGGTAGCGTGGCCGAGCGGTCCAAGGCGCTGGATTTAGGCTCCAGTCTCTCCGGAGGCGTGGGTTCAAATCCCACAGCTGCCACTTTTGTAGGGTGCTAACGCCGTCCCATTGCTTTGAAGTCAGTAAGTGGGTTTGAAAAAGTGAACTGTGGCTCGACATGTGCGATTGTATATGATTTTTTGGGGCATCGTAGTTATAGTGGCAACTACAGTGGCAACTTTTTTCCTTGAAGTTGACGGGGTTCAATCCCCAGCCAGTACAGACCGTGGAGAGGCATCTCGTCTCTTGTGACGGTCGATAGCGTCACGATTAGGCCACGTGTTTCAAACTCCGCAGAAGTATAAACCAGGCATAGGGCAATTTCTTACTAGTTGGACGTCAGTAGGTGGTGTGGAAAGGTGAACCGTCCCTCGAAATGCTGTGCGATCATGGAGTCTGTTGGGGGCATTGGTGGTATAGTGGCAAGCATAGCTGCCTTCCAAGCAGTTGACCAGGGCTCGATTCCTGGCCAATGCAGAACCTTGAGAGAGGTTCAAATCAACTTTATTTCGCCATGTATACAGATACTAGGAATTTGATTTGGTATTCTCCATGCAGGCTATAGCATCACAAATAGAACAACAAGACAAAAAAGAAAAACAATACAAGGACAGATAGTACCAGTATGAGCAAAATAATAAATAAGAATGGAGGTAATGTTAAATAAAGCGCCGTAAAGTTCATGTGTAAGAGCTATTTAGGAGGGCTATTGTTAGATCTGTTTTATCTTGTGACGTTCAAGCGCTTCCAGGCATTAAGAATGTCACGTGAGCTCCTGGACGATCGATCAGCTTCGGGAAGAGCCCGGGGACCCAAGACCTGACAACGTGGTAGCGTGGCCGAGCAGTCCAAGGCGCTGGATTTAGGCTCCAGTCTCTCCGGAGGCGTGGGTTCAAATCCCACCGCTGCCACTTTTGTAGGGTGCTAACGCCGTCCCATTGCTTTGAAGTCAGTAAGTGGGTTTGAAAAAGTGAACTGTGGCTCGACATGTGCGATTGTATATGATTTTTTGGGGCATCGTAGTTATAGTGGCAACTACAGTGGCAACTTTTTTCCTTGAAGTTGACGGGGTTCAATCCCCAGCCAGTACAGACCGTGGAGAGGCATCTCGTCTCTTGTGACGGTCGATAGCGTCACGATTAGGCCACGTGTTTCAAACTCCGCAGAAGTATAAACCAGGCTTAGGGCAATTTCTTACTAGTTGGACGTCAGTAGGTGGTGTGGAAAGGTGAACCGTCCCTCGAAATGCTGTGCGATCATGGAGTCTGTTGGGAGCATTGGTGGTATAGTGGCAAGCATAGCTGCCTTCCAAGCAGTTGACCAGGGCTCGATTCCTGGCCAATGCAGAACCTTGAGAGAGATTCAAATCAACTTTATTTCGCCATGTATACAGATACTAGGAATTTGATTTGGTATTCTCCATGCAGGCTATAGCAGCACAAATAGAACAACAAGACAAAAAAGAAAAACAATACAAGGACAGATAGTACCAGTATGAGCAAAATAATAAATAAGAATGGAGGTAATGTTAAATAAAGCGCCGTAAAGTTCATGTGTAAGAGCTATTTAGGAGGGCTATTGTTAGATCTGTTTTATCTTGTGACGTTCAAGCGCTTCCAGGCATTAAGAATGTCACGTGAGCTCCTGGACGATCGATCAGCTTTGGGAAGAGCCCGGGGGGCCAAGACCTGACAACGTGGTAGCGTGGCCGAGCGGTCCAAGGCGCTGGATTTAGGCTCCAGTCTCTCCGGAGGCGTGGGTTCAAATCCCACAGCTGCCACTTTTGTAGGGTGCTAACGCCGTCCCATTGCTTTGAAGTCAGTAAGTGGGTTTGAAAAAGTGAACTGTGGCTCGACATGTGCGATTGTATATGATTTTTTGGGGCATCGTAGTTATAGTGGCAACTACAGTGGCAACTTTTTTCCTTGAAGTTGACGGGGTTCAATCCCCAGCCAGTACAGACCGTGGAGAGGCATCTCGTCTCTTGTGACGGTCGATAGCGTCACGATTAGGCCACGTGTTTCAAACTCCGCAGAAGTATAAACCAGGCATAGGGCAATTTCTTACTAGTTGGACGTCAGTAGGTGGTGTGGAAAGGTGAACCGTCCCTCGAAATGCTGTGCGATCATGGAGTCTGTTGGGGGCATTGGTGGTATAGTGGCAAGCATAGCTGCCTTCCAAGCAGTTGACCAGGGCTCGATTCCTGGCCAATGCAGAACCTTGAGAGAGGTTCAAATCAACTTTATTTCGCCATGTATACAGATACTAGGAATTTGATTTGGTATTCTCCATGCAGGCTATAGCATCACAAATAGAACAACAAGACAAAAAAGAAAAACAATACAAGGACAGATAGTACCAGTATGAGCAAAATAATAAATAAGAATGGAGGTAATGTTAAATAAAGCGCCGTAAAGTTCATGTGTAAGAGCTATTTAGGAGGGCTATTGTTAGATCTGTTTTATCTTGTGACGTTCAAGCGCTTCCAGGCATTAAGAATGTCACGTGAGCTCCTGGACGATCGATCAGCTTCGGGAAGAGCCCGGGGACCCAAGACCTGACAACGTGGTAGCGTGGCCGAGCAGTCCAAGGCGCTGGATTTAGGCTCCAGTCTCTCCGGAGGCGTGGGTTCAAATCCCACCGCTGCCACTTTTGTAGGGTGCTAACGCCGTCCCATTGCTTTGAAGTCAGTAAGTGGGTTTGAAAAAGTGAACTGTGGCTCGACATGTGCGATTGTATATGATTTTTTGGGGCATCGTAGTTATAGTGGCAACTACAGTGGCAACTTTTTTCCTTGAAGTTGACGGGGTTCAATCCCCAGCCAGTACAGACCGTGGAGAGGCATCTCGTCTCTTGTGACGGTCGATAGCGTCACGATTAGGCCACGTGTTTCAAACTCCGCAGAAGTATAAACCAGGCTTAGGGCAATTTCTTACTAGTTGGACGTCAGTAGGTGGTGTGGAAAGGTGAACCGTCCCTCGAAATGCTGTGCGATCATGGAGTCTGTTGGGAGCATTGGTGGTATAGTGGCAAGCATAGCTGCCTTCCAAGCAGTTGACCAGGGCTCGATTCCTGGCCAATGCAGAACCTTGAGAGAGATTCAAATCAACTTTATTTCGCCATGTATACAGATACTAGGAATTTGATTTGGTATTCTCCATGCAGGCTATAGCAGCACAAATAGAACAACAAGACAAAAAAGAAAAACAATACAAGGACAGATAGTACCAGTATGAGCAAAATAATAAATAAGAATGGAGGTAATGTTAAATAAAGCGCCGTAAAGTTCATGTGTAAGAGCTATTTAGGAGGGCTATTGTTAGATCTGTTTTATCTTGTGATGTTCAAGCGCTTCCAGGCATTAAGAATGTCACGTGAGCTCCTGGACGATCGATCAGCTTCGGGAAGAGCCCGGGGGGCCAAGACCTGACAACGTGGTAGCGTGGCCGAGCGGTCCAAGGCGCTGGATTTAGGCTCCAGTCTCTCCGGACGCGTGGGTTCAAATCCCACCGCTGCCACTTTTGTAGGGTGCTAACGCCGTCCCATTGCTTTGAAGTCAGTAAGTGGGTTTGAAAAAGTGAACTGTGGCTCGACATGTGCGATTGTATATGATTTTTTGGGGCATCGTAGTTATAGTGGCAACTACAGTGGCAACTTTTTTCCATGAAGTTGACAGGGTTCAATCCCCAGCCAGTACAATCCCTGGAGAGGCATCTCGTCTCTTGTGACGGTCGATAGCGTCACGATTAGGCCACGTGTTTCAAACTCCGCAGAAGTATAAACCAGGCTTAGGGCAATTTTTTACTAGTTGGACGTCAGTAGGTGGTGTGGAAAGGTGAACCGTCCCTCGAAATGCTGTGCGATCATGGAGTCTGTTGGGGGCATTGGTGGTATAGTGGCAAGCATAGCTGCCTTCCAAGCAGTTGACCAGGGCTCGATTCTTGGCCAATGCAGAACCTTGAGAGAGATTCAAATCAACTTTATTTCGCCATGTATACAGATACTAGGAATTTGATTTGGTATTCTCCATGCAGGCTATAGCATCACAAATAGAACAACAAGACAAAAAAGAAAAACAATACAAGGACAGATAGTACCAGTATGAGCAAAATAATAAATAAGAATGGAGGTAAAGTTAAATAAAGCGCCGTAAAGTTAATGTGTAAGAGCTATTTAGGAGGGCTATTGTTAGATCTGTTTTATCTTGTGACGTTCAAGCGCTTCCAGGCATTAAGAATGTCACGTGAGCTCCTGGACGATCGATCAGCTTCGGGAAGAGCCCGGGGGGCCAAGACCTGACAACGTGGTAGCGTGGCCGAGCGGTCCAAGGCGCTGGATTTAGGCTCCAGTCTCTCCGGAGGCGTGGGTTCAAATCCCACCGCTGCCACTTTTGTAGGGTGCTAACGCCGTCCCATTGCTTTGAAGTCAGTAAGTGGGTTTGAAAAAGTGAACTGTGGCTCGACATGTGCGATTGTATATGATTTTGTGGGGCATCGTAGTTATAGTGGCAACTACAGTGGCAACTTTTTTCCTTGAAGTTGACGGGGTTCAATCCCCAGCCAGTACAGACCGTGGAGAGGCATCTCGTCTCTTGTGACGGTCGATAGCGTCACGATTAGGCCACGTGTTTCAAACTCCGCAGAAGTATAAACCAGGCTTAGGGCAATTTCTTACTAGTTGGACGTCAGTAGGTGGTGTGGAAAGGTGAACCGTCCCTCGAAATGCTATGCGATCATGGAGTCTGTTGGGGGCATTGGTGGTATAGTGGCAAGCATAGCTGCCTTCCAAGCAGTTGACCAGGGCTCGATTCCTGGCCAATGCAGAACCTTGAGAGAGATTCAAATCAACTTTATTTCGCCATGTATACAGATACCAGGAATTTGATTTGGTATTCTCCATGCAGGCTATAGCATCACAAATAGAACAAGAAGACAAAAAAGAAAAACAATACAAGGACAGATAGTACCAGTATGAGCAAAATAAGAATGGAGGTAATGTTAAATAAAGCGCCGTAAAGTTCATGTGTAAGAGCTATTTAGGAGGGCTATTGTTAGATCTGTTTTATCTTGTGACGTTCAAGCGCTTCCAGGCATTAAGAATGTCACGTGAGCTCCTGGACGATCGATCAGCTTCGGGAAGAGCCCGGGGGGCCAAGACCTGACAACGTGGTAGCGTGGCCGAGCGGTCCAAGGCGCTGGATTTAGGCTCCAGTCTCTCCGGAGGCGTGGGTTCAAATCCCACCGCTGCCACTTTTGTAGGGTGCTAACGCCGTCCCATTGCTTTGAAGTCAGTAAGTGGGTTTGAAAAAGTGAACTGTGGCTCGACATGTGCGATTGTATATGATTTTTTGGGGCATCGTAGTTATAGTGGCAACTACAGTGGCAACTTTTTTCCTTGAAGTTGACGGGGTTCAATCCCCAGCCAGTACAGACCGTGGAGAGGCATCTCGTCTCTTGTGACGGTCGATAGCGTCACGATTAGGCCACGTGTTTCAAACTCCGCAGAAGTATAAACCAGGCTTAGGGCAATTTCTTACTAGTTGGACGTCAGTAGGTGGTGTGGAAAGGTGAACCGTCCCTCGAAATGCTATGCGATCATGGAGTCTGTTGGGGGCATTGGTGGTATAGTGGCAAGCATAGCTGCCTTCCAAGCAGTTGACCAGGGCTCGATTCCTGGCCAATGCAGAACCTTGAGAGAGATTCAAATCAACTTTATTTCGCCATGTATACAGATACCAGGAATTTGATTTGGTATTCTCCATGCAGGCTATAGCATCACAAATAGAACAAGAAGACAAAAAAGAAAAACAATACAAGGACAGATAGTACCAGTATGAGCAAAATAAGAATGGAGGTAATGTTAAATAAAGCGCCGTAAAGTTCATGTGTAAGAGCTATTTAGGAGGGCTATTGTTAGATCTGTTTTATCTTGTGACGTTCAAGCGCTTCCAGGCATTAAGAATGTCACGTGAGCTCCTGGACGATCGATCAGCTTTGGGAAGAGCCCGGGGGGCCAAGACCTGACAACGTGGTAGCGTGGCCGAGCGGTCCAAGGCGCTGGATTTAGGCTCCAGTCTCTCCGGAGGCGTGGGTTCAAATCCCACAGCTGCCACTTTTGTAGGGTGCTAACGCCGTCCCATTGCTTTGAAGTCAGTAAGTGGGTTTGAAAAAGTGAACTGTGGCTCGACATGTGCGATTGTATATGATTTTTTGGGGCATCGTAGTTATAGTGGCAACTACAGTGGCAACTTTTTTCCTTGAAGTTGACGGGGTTCAATCCCCAGCCAGTACAGACCGTGGAGAGGCATCTCGTCTCTTGTGACGGTCGATAGCGTCACGATTAGGCCACGTGTTTCAAACTCCGCAGAAGTATAAACCAGGCATAGGGCAATTTCTTACTAGTTGGACGTCAGTAGGTGGTGTGGAAAGGTGAACCGTCCCTCGAAATGCTGTGCGATCATGGAGTCTGTTGGGGGCATTGGTGGTATAGTGGCAAGCATAGCTGCCTTCCAAGCAGTTGACCAGGGCTCGATTCCTGGCCAATGCAGAACCTTGAGAGAGGTTCAAATCAACTTTATTTCGCCATGTATACAGATACTAGGAATTTGATTTGGTATTCTCCATGCAGGCTATAGCATCACAAATAGAACAACAAGACAAAAAAGAAAAACAATACAAGGACAGATAGTACCAGTATGAGCAAAATAATAAATAAGAATGGAGGTAATGTTAAATAAAGCGCCGTAAAGTTCATGTGTAAGAGCTATTTAGGAGGGCTATTGTTAGATCTGTTTTATCTTGTGACGTTCAAGCGCTTCCAGGCATTAAGAATGTCACGTGAGCTCCTGGACGATCGATCAGCTTCGGGAAGAGCCCGGGGACCCAAGACCTGACAACGTGGTAGCGTGGCCGAGCAGTCCAAGGCGCTGGATTTAGGCTCCAGTCTCTCCGGAGGCGTGGGTTCAAATCCCACCGCTGCCACTTTTGTAGGGTGCTAACGCCGTCCCATTGCTTTGAAGTCAGTAAGTGGGTTTGAAAAAGTGAACTGTGGCTCGACATGTGCGATTGTATATGATTTTTTGGGGCATCGTAGTTATAGTGGCAACTACAGTGGCAACTTTTTTCCTTGAAGTTGACGGGGTTCAATCCCCAGCCAGTACAGACCGTGGAGAGGCATCTCGTCTCTTGTGACGGTCGATAGCGTCACGATTAGGCCACGTGTTTCAAACTCCGCAGAAGTATAAACCAGGCTTAGGGCAATTTCTTACTAGTTGGACGTCAGTAGGTGGTGTGGAAAGGTGAACCGTCCCTCGAAATGCTATGCGATCATGGAGTCTGTTGGGGGCATTGGTGGTATAGTGGCAAGCATAGCTGCCTTCCAAGCAGTTGACCAGGGCTCGATTCCTGGCCAATGCAGAACCTTGAGAGAGATTCAAATCAACTTTATTTCGCCATGTATACAGATACCAGGAATTTGATTTGGTATTCTCCATGCAGGCTATAGCATCACAAATAGAACAAGAAGACAAAAAAGAAAAACAATACAAGGACAGATAGTACCAGTATGAGCAAAATAAGAATGGAGGTAATGTTAAATAAAGCGCCGTAAAGTTCATGTGTAAGAGCTATTTAGGAGGGCTATTGTTAGATCTGTTTTATCTTGTGACGTTCAAGCGCTTCCAGGCATTAAGAATGTCACGTGAGCTCCTGGACGATCGATCAGCTTTGGGAAGAGCCCGGGGGGCCAAGACCTGACAACGTGGTAGCGTGGCCGAGCGGTCCAAGGCGCTGGATTTAGGCTCCAGTCTCTCCGGAGGCGTGGGTTCAAATCCCACAGCTGCCACTTTTGTAGGGTGCTAACGCCGTCCCATTGCTTTGAAGTCAGTAAGTGGGTTTGAAAAAGTGAACTGTGGCTCGACATGTGCGATTGTATATGATTTTTTGGGGCATCGTAGTTATAGTGGCAACTACAGTGGCAACTTTTTTCCTTGAAGTTGACGGGGTTCAATCCCCAGCCAGTACAGACCGTGGAGAGGCATCTCGTCTCTTGTGACGGTCGATAGCGTCACGATTAGGCCACGTGTTTCAAACTCCGCAGAAGTATAAACCAGGCATAGGGCAATTTCTTACTAGTTGGACGTCAGTAGGTGGTGTGGAAAGGTGAACCGTCCCTCGAAATGCTGTGCGATCATGGAGTCTGTTGGGGGCATTGGTGGTATAGTGGCAAGCATAGCTGCCTTCCAAGCAGTTGACCAGGGCTCGATTCCTGGCCAATGCAGAACCTTGAGAGAGGTTCAAATCAACTTTATTTCGCCATGTATACAGATACTAGGAATTTGATTTGGTTTTCTCCATGCAGGCTATAGCATCACAAATAGAACAACAAGACAAAAAAGAAAAACAATACAAGGACAGATAGTACCAGTATGAGCAAAATAATAAATAAGAATGGAGGTAATGTTAAATAAAGCGCCGTAAAGTTCATGTGTAAGAGCTATTTAGGAGGGCTATTGTTAGATCTGTTTTATCTTGTGACGTTCAAGCGCTTCCAGGCATTAAGAATGTCACGTGAGCTCCTGGACGATCGATCAGCTTCGGGAAGAGCCCGGGGACCCAAGACCTGACAACGTGGTAGCGTGGCCGAGCAGTCCAAGGCGCTGGATTTAGGCTCCAGTCTCTCCGGAGGCGTGGGTTCAAATCCCACCGCTGCCACTTTTGTAGGGTGCTAACGCCGTCCCATTGCTTTGAAGTCAGTAAGTGGGTTTGAAAAAGTGAACTGTGGCTCGACATGTGCGATTGTATATGATTTTTTGGGGCATCGTAGTTATAGTGGCAACTACAGTGGCAACTTTTTTTCCATAAAGTTGACAGGGTTCAATCCCCAGCCAGTACAATCCCTGGAGAGGCATCTCGTCTCTTGTGACGGTCGATAGCGTCACGATTAGGCCACGTGTTTCAAACTCCGCAGAAGTATAAACCAGGCTTAGGGCAATTTCTTACTAGTTGGACGTCAGTAGGTGGTGTGGAAAGGTGAACCGTCCCTCGAAATGCTGTGCGATCATGGAGTCTGTTGGGG
The DNA here is from genome assembly GCF_963692335.1 of Osmerus eperlanus. NCBI lineage: Eukaryota > Metazoa > Chordata > Actinopteri > Osmeriformes > Osmeridae > Osmerus > Osmerus eperlanus. The sequence goes on along the minus strand of NC_085039.1, from coordinate 156,871 downwards.
GCATTGGTGGTATAGTGGCAAGCATAGCTGCCTTCCAAGCAGTTGACCAGGGCTCGATTCCTGGCCAATGCAGAACCTTGAGAGAGATTCAAATCAACTTTATTTCGCCATGTATACAGATACTAGGAATTTGATTTGGTATTCTCCATGCAGGCTATAGCATCACAAATAGAACAACAAGACAAAAAAGAAAAACAATACAAGGACAGATAGTACCAGTATGAGCAAAATAATAAATAAGAATGGAGGTAATGTTAAATAAAGCGCCGTAAAGTTCATGTGTAAGAGCTATTTAGGAGGGCTATTGTTAGATCTGTTTTATCTTGTGACGTTCAAGCGCTTCCAGGCATTAAGAATGTCACGTGAGCTCCTGGACGATCGATCAGCTTCGGGAAGAGCCCGGGGGGCCAAGACCTGACAACGTGGTAGCGTGGCCGAGCGGTCCAAGGCGCTGGATTTAGGCTCCAGTCTCTCCGGAGGCGTGGGTTCAAATCCCACCGCTGCCACTTTTGTAGGGTGCTAACGCCGTCCCATTGCTTTGAAGTCAGTAAGTGGGTTTGAAAAAGTGAACTGTGGCTCGACATGTGCGATTGTATATGATTTTTTGGGGCATCGTAGTTATAGTGGCAACTACAGTGGCAACTTTTTTCCTTGAAGTTGACGGGGTTCAATCCCCAGCCAGTACAGACCGTGGAGAGGCATCTCGTCTCTTGTGACGGTCGATAGCGTCACGATTAGGCCACGTGTTTCAAACTCCGCAGAAGTATAAACCAGGCTTAGGGCAATTTCTTACTAGTTGGACGTCAGTAGGTGGTGTGGAAAGGTGAACCGTCCCTCGAAATGCTATGCGATCAGGGAGTCTGTTGGGGGCATTGGTGGTATAGTGGCAAGCATAGCTGCCTTCCAAGCAGTTGACCAGGGCTCGATTCCTGGCCAATGCAGAACCTTGAGAGAGATTCAAATCAACTTTATTTCGCCATGTATACAGATACCAGGAATTTGATTTGGTATTCTCCATGCAGGCTATAGCATCACAAATAGAACAAGAAGACAAAAAAGAAAAACAATACAAGGACAGATAGTACCAGTATGAGCAAAATAAGAATGGAGGTAATGTTAAATAAAGCGCCGTAAAGTTCATGTGTAAGAGCTATTTAGGAGGGCTATTGTTAGATCTGTTTTATCTTGTGACGTTCAAGCGCTTCCAGGCATTAAGAATGTCACGTGAGCTCCTGGACGATCGATCAGCTTTGGGAAGAGCCCGGGGGGCCAAGACCTGACAACGTGGTAGCGTGGCCGAGCGGTCCAAGGCGCTGGATTTAGGCTCCAGTCTCTCCGGAGGCGTGGGTTCAAATCCCACCGCTGCCACTTTTGTAGGGTGCTAACGCCGTCCCATTGCTTTGAAGTCAGTAAGTGGGTTTGAAAAAGTGAACTGTGGCTCGACATGTGCGATTGTATATGATTTTTTGGGGCATCGTAGTTATAGTGGCAACTACAGTGGCAACTTTTTTCCATAAAGTTGACAGGGTTCAATCCCCAGCCAGTACAATCCCTGGAGAGGCATCTCGTCTCTTGTGACGGTCGATAGCGTCACGATTAGGCCACGTGTTTCAAACTCCGCAGAAGTATAAACCAGGCTTAGGGCAATTTCTTACTAGTTGGACGTCAGTAGGTGGTGTGGAAAGGTGAACCGTCCCTCGAAATGCTGTGCGATCATGGAGTCTGTTGGGGGCATTGGTGGTATAGTGACAAGCATAGCTGCCTTCCAAGCAGTTGACCAGGGCTCGATTCCTGGCCAATGCAGAACCTTGAGAGAGATTCAAATCAACTTTATTTCGCCATGTATACAGATACTAGGAATTTGATTTGGTATTCTCCATGCAGGCTATAGCATCACAAATAGAACAACAAGACAAAAAAGAAAAACAATACAAGGACAGATAGTACCAGTATGAGCAAAATAATAAATAAGAATGGAGGTAATGTTAAATAAAGCGCCGTAAAGTTCATGTGTAAGAGCTATTTAGGAGGGCTATTGTTAGATCTGTTTTATCTTGTGACGTTCAAGCGCTTCCAGGCATTAAGAATGTCACGTGAGCTCCTGGACGATCGATCAGCTTTGGGAAGAGCCCGGGGGGCCAAGACCTGACAACGTGGTAGCGTGACCGAGCGGTCCAAGGCGCTGGATTTAGGCTCCAGTCTCTCCGGAGGCGTGGGTTCAAATCCCACCGCTGCCACTTTTGTAGGGTGCTAACGCCGTCCCATTGCTTTGAAGTCAGTAAGTGGGTTTGAAAAAGTGAACTGTGGCTCGACATGTGCGATTGTATATGATTTTTTGGGGCATCGTAGTTATAGTGGCAACTACAGTGGCAACTTTTTTCCTTGAAGTTGACGGGGTTCAATCCCCAGCCAGTACAGACCGTGGAGAGGCATCTCGTCTCTTGTGACGGTCGATAGCGTCACGATTAGGCCACGTGTTTCAAACTCCGCAGAAGTATAAACCAGGCTTAGGGCAATTTCTTACTAGTTGGACGTCAGTAGGTGGTGTGGAAAGGTGAACCGTCCCTCGAAATGCTATGCGATCATGGAGTCTGTTGGGGGCATTGGTGGTATAGTGGCAAGCATAGCTGCCTTCCAAGCAGTTGACCAGGGCTCGATTCCTGGCCAATGCAGAACCTTGAGAGAGATTCAAATCAACTTTATTTCGCCATGTATACAGATACCAGGAATTTGATTTGGTATTCTCCATGCAGGCTATAGCATCACAAATAGAACAAGAAGACAAAAAAGAAAAACAATACAAGGACAGATAGTACCAGTATGAGCAAAATAAGAATGGAGGTAATGTTAAATAAAGCGCCGTAAAGTTCATGTGTAAGAGCTATTTAGGAGGGCTATTGTTAGATCTGTTTTATCTTGTGACGTTCAAGCGCTTCCAGGCATTAAGAATGTCACGTGAGCTCCTGGACGATCGATCAGCTTCGGGAAGAGCCCGGGGGGCCAAGACCTGACAACGTGGTAGCGTGGCCGAGCGGTCCAAGGCGCTGGATTTAGGCTCCAGTCTCTCCGGAGGCGTGGGTTCAAATCCCACCGCTGCCACTTTTGTAGGGTGCTAACGCCGTCCCATTGCTTTGAAGTCAGTAAGTGGGTTTGAAAAAGTGAACTGTGGCTCGACATGTGCGATTGTATATGATTTTTTGGGGCATCGTAGTTATAGTGGCAACTACAGTGGCAACTTTTTTCCTTGAAGTTGACGGGGTTCAATCCCCAGCCAGTACAGACCGTGGAGAGGCATCTCGTCTCTTGTGACGGTCGATAGCGTCACGATTAGGCCACGTGTTTCAAACTCCGCAGAAGTATAAACCAGGCTTAGGGCAATTTCTTACTAGTTGGACGTCAGTAGGTGGTGTGGAAAGGTGAACCGTCCCTCGAAATGCTATGCGATCATGGAGTCTGTTGGGGGCATTGGTGGTATAGTGGCAAGCATAGCTGCCTTCCAAGCAGTTGACCAGGGCTCGATTCCTGGCCAATGCAGAACCTTGAGAGAGATTCAAATCAACTTTATTTCGCCATGTATACAGATACCAGGAATTTGATTTGGTATTCTCCATGCAGGCTATAGCATCACAAATAGAACAAGAAGACAAAAAAGAAAAACAATACAAGGACAGATAGTACCAGTATGAGCAAAATAAGAATGGAGGTAATGTTAAATAAAGCGCCGTAAAGTTCATGTGTAAGAGCTATTTAGGAGGGCTATTGTTAGATCTGTTTTATCTTGTGACGTTCAAGCGCTTCCAGGCATTAAGAATGTCACGTGAGCTCCTGGACGATCGATCAGCTTTGGGAAGAGCCCGGGGGGCCAAGACCTGACAACGTGGTAGCGTGGCCGAGCGGTCCAAGGCGCTGGATTTAGGCTCCAGTCTCTCCGGAGGCGTGGGTTCAAATCCCACCGCTGCCACTTTTGTAGGGTGCTAACGCCATCCCATTGCTTTGAAGTCAGTAAGTGGGTTTGAAAAAGTGAACTGTGGCTCGACATGTGCGATTGTATATGATTTTTTGGGGCATCGTAGTTATAGTGGCAACTACAGTGGCAACTTTTTTCCATAAAGTTGACAGGGTTCAATCCCCAGCCAGTACAATCCCTGGAGAGGCATCTCGTCTCTTGTGACGGTCGATAGCGTCACGATTAGGCCACGTGTTTCAAACTCCGCAGAAGTATAAACCAGGCTTAGGGCAATTTCTTACTAGTTGGACGTCAGTAGGTGGTGTGGAAAGGTGAACCGTCCCTCGAAATGCTGTGCGATCATGGAGTCTGTTGGGGGCATTGGTGGTATAGTGGCAAGCATAGCTGCCTTCCAAGCAGTTGACCAGGGCTCGATTCCTGGCCAATGCAGAACCTTGAGAGAGATTCAAATCAACTTTATTTCGCCATGTATACAGATACTAGGAATTTGATTTGGTATTCTCCATGCAGGCTATAGCAGCACAAATAGAACAACAAGACAAAAAAGAAAAACAATACAAGGACAGATAGTACCAGTATGAGCAAAATAATAAATAAGAATGGAGGTAATGTTAAATAAAGCGCCGTAAAGTTCATGTGTAAGAGCTATTTAGGAGGGCTATTGTTAGATCTGTTTTATCTTGTGACGTTCAAGCGCTTCCAGGCATTAAGAATGTCACGTGAGCTCCTGGACGATCGATCAGCTTTGGGAAGAGCCCGGGGGGCCAAGACCTGACAACGTGGTAGCGTGACCGAGCGGTCCAAGGCGCTGGATTTAGGCTCCAGTCTCTCCGGAGGCGTGGGTTCAAATCCCACCGCTGCCACTTTTGTAGGGTGCTAACGCCGTCCCATTGCTTTGAAGTCAGTAAGTGGGTTTGAAAAAGTGAACTGTGGCTCGACATGTGCGATTGTATATGATTTTTTGGGGCATCGTAGTTATAGTGGCAACTACAGTGGCAACTTTTTTCCTTGAAGTTGACGGGGTTCAATCCCCAGCCAGTACAGACCGTGGAGAGGCATCTCGTCTCTTGTGACGGTCGATAGCGTCACGATTAGGCCACGTGTTTCAAACTCCGCAGAAGTATAAACCAGGCTTAGGGCAATTTCTTACTAGTTGGACGTCAGTAGGTGGTGTGGAAAGGTGAACCGTCCCTCGAAATGCTATGCGATCATGGAGTCTGTTGGGGGCATTGGTGGTATAGTGGCAAGCATAGCTGCCTTCCAAGCAGTTGACCAGGGCTCGATTCCTGGCCAATGCAGAACCTTGAGAGAGATTCAAATCAACTTTATTTCGCCATGTATACAGATACCAGGGATTTGATTTGGTATTCTCCATGCAGGCTATAGCATCACAAATAGAACAAGAAGACAAAAAAGAAAAACAATACAAGGACAGATAGTACCAGTATGAGCAAAATAAGAATGGAGGTAATGTTAAATAAAGCGCCGTAAAGTTCATGTGTAAGAGCTATTTAGGAGGGCTATTGTTAGATCTGTTTTATCTTGTGACGTTCAAGCGCTTCCAGGCATTAAGAATGTCACGTGAGCTCCTGGACGATCGATCAGCTTCGGGAAGAGCCCGGGGGGCCAAGACCTGACAACGTGGTAGCGTGGCCGAGCGGTCCAAGGCGCTGGATTTAGGCTCCAGTCTCTCCGGAGGCGTGGGTTCAAATCCCACCGCTGCCACTTTTGTAGGGTGCTAACGCCGTCCCATTGCTTTGAAGTCAGTAAGTGGGTTTGAAAAAGTGAACTGTGGCTCGACATGTGCGATTGTATATGATTTTTTGGGGCATCGTAGTTATAGTGGCAACTACAGTGGCAACTTTTTTCCTTGAAGTTGACGGGGTTCAATCCCCAGCCAGTACAGACCGTGGAGAGGCATCTCGTCTCTTGTGACGGTCGATAGCGTCACGATTAGGCCACGTGTTTCAAACTCCGCAGAAGTATAAACCAGGCTTAGGGCAATTTCTTACTAGTTGGACGTCAGTAGGTGGTGTGGAAAGGTGAACCGTCCCTCGAAATGCTATGCGATCATGGAGTCTGTTGGGGGCATTGGTGGTATAGTGGCAAGCATAGCTGCCTTCCAAGCAGTTGACCAGGGCTCGATTCCTGGCCAATGCAGAACCTTGAGAGAGATTCAAATCAACTTTATTTCGCCATGTATACAGATACCAGGAATTTGATTTGGTATTCTCCATGCAGGCTATAGCATCACAAATAGAACAAGAAGACAAAAAAGAAAAACAATACAAGGACAGATAGTACCAGTATGAGCAAAATAAGAATGGAGGTAATGTTAAATAAAGCGCCGTAAAGTTCATGTGTAAGAGCTATTTAGGAGGGCTATTGTTAGATCTGTTTTATCTTGTGACGTTCAAGCGCTTCCAGGCATTAAGAATGTCACGTGAGCTCCTGGACGATCGATCAGCTTCGGGAAGAGCCCGGGGGGCCAAGACCTAACAACGTGGTAGCGTGGCCGAGCGGTCCAAGGCGCTGGATTTAGGCTCCAGTCTCTCCGGAGGCGTGGGTTCAGATCCCATCGCTGCCACTTTTGTAGGGTGCTAACGCCGTCCCATTGCTTTGAAGTCAGTAAGTGGGTTTGAAAAAGTGAACTGTGGCTCGACATGTGCGATTGTATATGATTTTTTGGGGCATCGTAGTTATAGTGGCAACTACAGTGGCAACTTTTTTCCTTGAAGTTGACGGGGTTCAATCCCCAGCCAGTACAGACCGTGGAGAGGCATCTCGTCTCTTGTGACGTTCGATAGCATCACGATTAGGCCACGTGTTTCAAACTCCGCAGAAGTATAAACCAGGCTTAGGGCAATTTCTTACTAGTTGGACGTCAGTAGGTGGTGTGGAAAGGTGAACCGTCCCTCGAAATGCTGTGCGATCATGGAGTCTCTTGGGAGCATTGGTGGTATAGTGGCAAGCATAGCTGCCTTCCAAGCAGTTGACCCGGGTTCGATTCCCGGCCAATGCAGAACCTTGAGAGAGATGTGTTTTATCTTGTGACGTTCAACCGCTTCCAGGCATTAAGAATGTCACGTGAGCTCCTGGACGATCGATCAGCTTCGGGAAGAGCCCGGGGGGCCAAGACCGAACAACATGGTAACGTGGTAGTGTGGCCGAGCGGTCCAAGGCGCTGGATTTAGGCTCCAGTCTCTCCGGAGGCGTGGGTTCAAATCCCCCCGCTGCCACGTTTGTAGGGTGCTAACGCCGTCCCATTGCTTTGAAGTCAGTAAGTGGGTTTGAAAAAGTGAACTGTGGCTCGACATGTGCGATTGTATATGATTTTTTGGGGCATCGTAGTTATAGTGGCAACTACAGTGGCAACTTTTTTCCTTGAAGTTGACGGGGTTCAATCCCCAGCCAGTACAGACCGTGGAGAGGCATCTCGTCTCTTGTGACGTTCGATAGCATCACGATTAGGCCACGTGTTTCAAACTCCGCAGAAGTATAAACCAGGCTTAGGGCAATTTCTTACTAGTTGGACGTCAGTAGGTGGTGTGGAAAGGTGAACCGTCCCTCGAAATGCTGTGCGATCATGGAGTCTCTTGGGAGCATTGGTGGTATAGTGGCAAGCATAGCTGCCTTCCAAGCAGTTGACCCGGGTTCGATTCCCGGCCAATGCAGAACCTTGAGAGAGATGTGTTTTATCTTGTGACGTTCAACCGCTTCCAGGCATTAAGAATGTCACGTGAGCTCCTGGACGATCGATCAGCTTCGGGAAGAGCCCGGGGACCCAAGACCTGACAACGTGGTAGCGTGGCCGAGCGGTCCAAGGCGCTGGATTTAGGCTCCAGTCACTCCGGAGGCGTGGGTTCAAATCCCACCACTGCCACTTTTGTAGGGTGCTAATGCCGTCCCATTGCTTTGAAGTCAGTAAGTCGGTTTGAAAAAGTGAACTGTGGCTCGACATGTGCGATTGTATATGATTTTTTGGGGCATCGTAGTTATAGTGGCAACTACAGTGGCAACTTTTTTCCTTGAAGTTGACGGGGTTCAATCCCCAGCCAGTACAGACCGTGGAGAGGCATCTCGTCTCTTGTGACGTTCGATAGCGTCACGATTAGGCCACGTGTTTCAAACTCCGCAGAAGTATAAACCAGGCTTAGGGCAATTTCTTACTAGTTGGACGTCAGTAGGTGGTGTGGAAAGGTGAACCGTCCCTCGAAATGCTGTGCGATCATAGAGTCTGTTGGGGGCATTGGTGGTATAGTGGCAAGCATAGCTGCCTTCCAAGCAGTTGACCCCTGTTCGATTCCCAGCCAATGCAGGACCTTGAGAGAGATGTGTTTTATCTTGTGACGTTCAACCGCTTCCAGGCATTAAGAATGTCACGTGAGCTCCTGGACGATCGATCAGCTTCGGGAAGAGCCCGGGGGGCCAAGACCTAACAACGTGGTAACGTGGTAGTGTGGCCGAGCGGTCCAAGGCGCTGGATTTAGGCTCCAGTCTCTCCGGAGGCGTGGGTTCAAATCCCATCGCTGCCACGTTTGTAGGGTGCTAACGCCGTCCCATTGCTTTGAAGTCAGTAAGTGGGTTTGAAAAAGTGAACTGTGGCTCGACATGTGCGATTGTATATGATTTTTTGGGGCATCGTAGTTATAGTGGCAACTACAGTGGCAACTTTTTTCCATAAAGTTGACAGGGTTCAATCCCCAGCCAGTACAGTCCCTGGAGAGGCATCTCGTCTCTTGTGACGGTCGATAGCGTCACGATTAGGCCACGTGTTTCAAACTCCGCAGAAGTATAAACCAGGCTTAGGGCAATTTCTTACTAGTTGGACGTCAGTAGGTGGTGTGGAAAGGTGAACCGTCCCTCGAAATGCTGTGCGATCATAGAGTCTGTTGGGGGCATTGGTGGTATAGTGGCAAGCATAGCTGCCTTCCAAGCAGTTGACCCGGGTTCGATTCCCAGCCAATGCAGAACCTTGAGAGAGATGTGTTTTATCTTGTGACGTTCAACCGCTTCCAGGCATTAAGAATGTCACGTGAGCTCCTGGACGATCGATCAGCTTCGGGAAGAGCCCGGGGGGCCAAGACCTAACAACGTGGTAGCGTGGCCGAGCGGTCCAAGGCGCTGGATTTAGGCTCCAGTCTCTCCGGAGGCGTGGGTTCAAATCCCACCGCTGCCACGTTTGTAGGGTGCTAATGCCGTCCCATTGCTTTGAAGTCAATAAGTGGGTTTGAAAAAGTGAACTGTGGCTTGACATGTGCGATTGTATATGATTTTTTGGGGCATCGTAGTTATAGTGGCAACTACAATGGCAACTTTTTTCCATAAAGTTGACAGGGTTCAATCCCCAGCCAGTACAGTCCCTGGAGAGGCATCTCGTCTCTTGTGACGGTCGATAGCGTCACGATTAGGCCACGTGTTTCAAACTCCGCAGAAGTATAAACCAGGCTTAGGGCAATTTCTTACTAGTTGGACGTCAGTAGGTGGTGTGGAAAGGTGAACCGTCCCTCGAAATGCTGTGCGATCATAGAGTCTGTTGGGGGCATTGGTGGTATAGTGGCAAGCATAGCTGCCTTCCAAGCAGTTGACCCCTGTTCGATTCCCGGCCAATGCAGGACCTTGAGAGAGATGTGTTTTATCTTGTGACGTTCAACCGCTTCCAGGCATTAAGAATGTCACGTGAGCTCCTGGACGATCGATCAGCTTCGGGAAGAGTCCGGGGGGCCAAGACCTAACAACGTGGTAGCGTGGCCGAGCGGTCCAAGGTGCTGGATTTAGGCTCCAGTCTCTCCGGAGGCGTGGGTTCAAATCCCACCGCTGCCACGTTTGTAGGGTGCTAACGCCGTCCCATTGCTTTGAAGTCAGTAAATGGGTTTGAAAAAGTGAACTGTGGCTCGACATGTGCAATTGTATTTGATTTTTTGGGGCATCGTAGTTATAGTGGCAACTACAGTGGCAACTTTTTTCCATAAAGTTGACAGGGTTCAATCCCCAGCCAGTACAGTCCCTGGAGAGGCATCTCGTCTCTTGTGACGGTCGATAGCGTCACGATTAGGCCACGTGTTTCAAACTCCGCAGAAGTATAAACCAGGCTTAGGGCAATTTCTTACTAGTTGGACGTCAGTAGGTGGTGTGGAAAGGTGAACCGTCCCTCGAAATGCTGTGCGATCATAGAGTCTGTTGGGGGCATTGGTGGTATAGTGGCAAGCATAGCTGCCTTACAAGCAGTTGACCCGGGTTCCATTCCTGGCCAATGCAGAACCTTGAGAGAGATGTGTTTTATCTTGTGACGTTCAACCGCTTCCAGGCATTAAGAATGTCACGTGAGCTCCTGGACGATCGATCAGCTTCGGGAAGAGCCCGGGGGGCCAAGACCTGACAACGTGGTAGCGTGGCCGAGCGGTCCAAGGCGCTGGATTTAGGCTCCAGTCACTCCGGAGGCGTGGGTTCAAATCCCACCGCTGCCACTTTTGTAGGGTGCTAATGCCGTCCCATTGCTTTGAAGTCAGTAAGTGGGTTTGAAAAAGTGAACTGTGGCTCGACATGTGCGATTGTATATGATTTTTTGGGGCATCGTAGTTATAGTGGCAACTACAGTGGCAACTTTTTTCCTTGAAGTTGACGGGGTTCAATCCCCAGCCAGTACAGACCGTGGAGAGGCATCTCGTCTCTTGTGACGTTCGATAGCGTCACGATTAGGCCACGTGTTTCAAACTCCGCAGAAGTATAAACCAGGCTTAGGGCAATTTCTTACTAGTTGGACGTCAGTAGGTGGTGTGGAAAGGTGAACCGTCCCTCGAAATGCTGTGCGATCATAGAGTCTGTTGGGGGCATTGGTGGTATAGTGGCAAGCATAGCTGCCTTCCAAGCAGTTGACCCCTGTTCGATTCCCAGCCAATGCAGGACCTTGAGAGAGATGTGTTTTATCTTGTGACGTTCAACCGCTTCCAGGCATTAAGAATGTCACGTGAGCTCCTGGACGATCGATCAGCTTCGGGAAGAGCCCGGGGGGCCAAGACCTAACAACGTGGTAACGTGGTAGTGTGGCCGAGCGGTCCAAGGCGCTGGATTTAGGCTCCAGTCTCTCCGGAGGCGTGGGTTCAAATCCCATCGCTGCCACGTTTGTAGGGTGCTAACGCCGTCCCATTGCTTTGAAGTCAGTAAGTGGGTTTGAAAAAGTGAACTGTGGCTCGACATGTGCGATTGTATATGATTTTTTGGGGCATCGTAGTTATAGTGGCAACTACAGTGGCAACTTTTTTCCATAAAGTTGACAGGGTTCAATCCCCAGCCAGTACAGTCCCTGGAGAGGCATCTCGTCTCTTGTGACGGTCGATAGCGTCACGATTAGGCCACGTGTTTCAAACTCCGCAGAAGTATAAACCAGGCTTAGGGCAATTTCTTACTAGTTGGACGTCAGTAGGTGGTGTGGAAAGGTGAACCGTCCCTCGAAATGCTGTGCGATCATAGAGTCTGTTGGGGGCATTGGTGGTATAGTGGCAAGCATAGCTGCCTTCCAAGCAGTTGACCCGGGTTCGATTCCCAGCCAATGCAGAACCTTGAGAGAGATGTGTTTTATCTTGTGACGTTCAACCGCTTCCAGGCATTAAGAATGTCACGTGAGCTCCTGGACGATCGATCAGCTTCGGGAAGAGCCCGGGGGGCCAAGACCTAACAACGTGGTAGCGTGGCCGAGCGGTCCAAGGCGCTGGATTTAGGCTCCAGTCTCTCCGGAGGCGTGGGTTCAAATCCCACCGCTGCCACGTTTGTAGGGTGCTAATGCCGTCCCATTGCTTTGAAGTCAATAAGTGGGTTTGAAAAAGTGAACTGTGGCTTGACATGTGCGATTGTATATGATTTTTTGGGGCATCGTAGTTATAGTGGCAACTACAATGGCAACTTTTTTCCATAAAGTTGACAGGGTTCAATCCCCAGCCAGTACAGTCCCTGGAGAGGCATCTCGTCTCTTGTGACGGTCGATAGCGTCACGATTAGGCCACGTGTTTCAAACTCCGCAGAAGTATAAACCAGGCTTAGGGCAATTTCTTACTAGTTGGACGTCAGTAGGTGGTGTGGAAAGGTGAACCGTCCCTCGAAATGCTGTGCGATCATAGAGTCTGTTGGGGGCATTGGTGGTATAGTGGCAAGCATAGCTGCCTTCCAAGCAGTTGACCCCTGTTCGATTCCCGGCCAATGCAGGACCTTGAGAGAGATGTGTTTTATCTTGTGACGTTCAACCGCTTCCAGGCATTAAGAATGTCACGTGAGCTCCTGGACGATCGATCAGCTTCGGGAAGAGTCCGGGGGGCCAAGACCTAACAACGTGGTAGCGTGGCCGAGCGGTCCAAGGTGCTGGATTTAGGCTCCAGTCTCTCCGGAGGCGTGGGTTCAAATCCCACCGCTGCCACGTTTGTAGGGTGCTAACGCCGTCCCATTGCTTTGAAGTCAGTAAATGGGTTTGAAAAAGTGAACTGTGGCTCGACATGTGCAATTGTATTTGATTTTTTGGGGCATCGTAGTTATAGTGGCAACTACAGTGGCAACTTTTTTCCATAAAGTTGACAGGGTTCAATCCCCAGCCAGTACAGTCCCTGGAGAGGCATCTCGTCTCTTGTGACGGTCGATAGCGTCACGATTAGGCCACGTGTTTCAAACTCCGCAGAAGTATAAACCAGGCTTAGGGCAATTTCTTACTAGTTGGACGTCAGTAGGTGGTGTGGAAAGGTGAACCGTCCCTCGAAATGCTGTGCGATCATAGAGTCTGTTGGGGGCATTGGTGGTATAGTGGCAAGCATAGCTGCCTTACAAGCAGTTGACCCGGGTTCCATTCCTGGCCAATGCAGAACCTTGAGAGAGATGTGTTTTATCTTGTGACGTTCAACCGCTTCCAGGCATTAAGAATGTCACGTGAGCTCCTGGACGATCGATCAGCTTCGGGAAGAGCCCGGGGGGCCAAGACCTGACAACGTGGTAGCGTGGCCGAGCGGTCCAAGGCGCTGGATTTAGGCTCCAGTCACTCCGGAGGCGTGGGTTCAAATCCCACCGCTGCCACTTTTGTAGGGTGCTAATGCCGTCCCATTGCTTTGAAGTCAGTAAGTGGGTTTGAAAAAGTGAACTGTGGCTCGACATGTGCGATTGTATATGATTTTTTGGGGCATCGTAGTTATAGTGGCAACTACAGTGGCAACTTTTTTCCTTGAAGTTGACGGGGTTCAATCCCCAGCCAGTACAGACCGTGGAGAGGCATCTCGTCTCTTGTGACGTTCGATAGCGTCACGATTAGGCCACGTGTTTCAAACTCCGCAGAAGTATAAACCAGGCTTAGGGCAATTTCTTACTAGTTGGACGTCAGTAGGTGGTGTGGAAAGGTGAACCGTCCCTCGAAATGCTGTGCGATCATAGAGTCTGTTGGGGGCATTGGTGGTATAGTGGCAAGCATAGCTGCCTTCCAAGCAGTTGACCCCTGTTCGATTCCCGGCCAATGCAGGACCTTGAGAGAGATGTGTTTTATCTTCTGACGTTCAACCGCTTCCAGGCATTAAGAATGTCACGTGAGCTCCTGGACGATCGATCAGCTTCGGGAAGAGTCCGGGGGGCCAAGACCTAACAACGTGGTAGCGTGGCCGAGCGGTCCAAGGCGCTGGATTTAGGCTCCAGTCTCTCCGGAGGCGTGGGTTCAAATCCCACCGCTGCCACGTTTGTAGGGTGCTAACGCCGTCCCATTGCTTTGAAGTCAGTAAATGGGTTTGAAAAAGTGAACTGTGGCTCGACATGTGCAATTGTATTTGATTTTTTGGGGCATCGTAGTTATAGTGGCAACTACAGTGGCAACTTTTTTCCATAAAGTTGACAGGGTTCAATCCCCAGCCAGTACAGTCCCTGGAGAGGCATCTCGTCTCTTGTGACGGTCGATAGCGTCACGATTAGGCCACGTGTTTCAAACTCCGCAGAAGTATAAACCAGGCTTAGGGCAATTTCTTACTAGTTGGACGTCAGTAGGTGGTGTGGAAAGGTGAACCGTCCCTCGAAATGCTGTGCGATCATAGAGTCTGTTGGGGGCATTGGTGGTATAGTGGCAAGCATAGCTGCCTTACAAGCAGTTGACCCGGGTTCCATTCCTGGCCAATGCAGAACCTTGAGAGAGATGTGTTTTATCTTGTGACGTTCAACCGCTTCCAGGCATTAAGAATGTCACGTGAGCTCCTGGACGATCGATCAGCTTCGGGAAGAGCCCGGGGGGCCAAGTCCTGACAACGTGGTAGCGTGGCCGAGCGGTCCAAGGCGCTGGATTTAGGCTCCAGTCACTCCGGAGGCGTGGGTTCAAATCCCACCGCTGCCACTTTTGTAGGGTGCTAATGCCGTCCCATTGCTTTGAAGTCAGTAAGTGGGTTTGAAAAAGTGAACTGTGGCTCGACATGTGCGATTGTATATGATTTTTTGGGGCATCGTAGTTATAGTGGCAACTACAGTGGCAACTTTTTTCCTTGAAGTTGACGGGGTTCAATCCCCAGCCAGTACAGACCGTGGAGAGGCATCTCGTCTCTTGTGACGTTCGATAGCGTCACGATTAGGCCACGTGTTTCAAACTCCGCAGAAGTATAAACCAGGCTTAGGGCAATTTCTTACTAGTTGGACGTCAGTAGGTGGTGTGGAAAGGTGAACCGTCCCTCGAAATGCTGTGCGATCATAGAGTCTGTTGGGGGCATTGGTGGTATAGTGGCAAGCATAGCTGCCTTCCAAGCAGTTGACCCCTGTTCGATTCCCGGCCAATGCAGGACCTTGAGAGAGATGTGTTTTATCTTGTGACGTTCAACCGCTTCCAGGCATTAAGAATGTCACGTGAGCTCCTGGACGATCGATCAGCTTCGGGAAGAGCCCGGGGGGCCAAGACCTAACAACGTGGTAGCGTGGCCGAGCGGTCCAAGGCGCTGGATTTAGGCTCCAGTCTCTCCGGAGGCGTGGGTTCAAATCCCACCGCTGCCACGTTTGTAGGGTGCTAACGCCGTCCCATTGCTTTGAAGTCAGTAAATGGGTTTGAAAAAGTGAACTGTGGCTCGACATGTGCAATTGTATATGATTTTTTGGGGCATCGTAGTTATAGTGGCAACTACAGTGGCAACTTTTTTCCATAAAGTTGACAGGGTTCAATCCCCAGCCAGTACAGTCCCTGGAGAGGCATCTCGTCTCTTGTGACGGTCGATAGCGTCACGATTAGGCCACGTGTTTCAAACTCCGCAGAAGTATAAACCAGGCTTAGGGCAATTTCTTACTAGTTGGACGTCAGTAGGTGGTGTGGAAAGGTGAACCGTCCCTCGAAATGCTGTGCGATCATAGAGTCTGTTGGGGGCATTGGTGTTATAGTGGCAAGCATAGCTGCCTTCCAAGCAGTTGACCCGGGTTCGATTCCCAGCCAATGCAGAACCTTGAGAGAGATGTGTTTTATCTTGTGACGTTCAACCGCTTCCAGGCATTAAGAATGTCACGTGAGCTCCTGGACGATCGATCAGCTTCGGGAAGAGCCCGGGGGGCCAAGACCTAACAACGTGGTAGCGTGGCCGAGCGGTCCAAGGCGCTGGATTTAGGCTCCAGTCTCTCCGGAGGCGTGGGTTCAAATCCCACTGCTGCCACGTTTGTAGGGTGCTAACGCCGTCCCATTGCTTTGAAGTCAGTAAATGGGTTTGAAAAAGTGAACTGTGGCTCGACATGTGCAATTGTATTTGATTTTTTGGGGCATCGTAGTTATAGTGGCAACTACAGTGGCAACTTTTTTCCATAAAGTTGACAGGGTTCAATCCCCAGCCAGTACAGTCCCTGGAGAGGCATCTCGTCTCTTGTGACGGTCGATAGCGTCACGATTAGGCCACGTGTTTCAAACTCCGCAGAAGTATAAACCAGGCTTAGGGCAATTTCTTACTAGTTGGACGTCAGTAGGTGGTGTGGAAAGGTGAACCGTCCCTCGAAATGCTGTGCGATCATAGAGTCTGTTGGGGGCATTGGTGGTATAGTGGCAAGCATAGCTGCCTTACAAGCAGTTGACCCGGGTTCCATTCCTGGCCAATGCAGAACCTTGAGAGAGATGTGTTTTATCTTGTGACGTTCAACCGCTTCCAGGCATTAAGAATGTCACGTGAGCTCCTGGACGATCGATCAGCTTCGGGAAGAGCCCGGGGGGCCAAGACCTGACAACGTGGTAGCGTGGCCGAGCGGTCCAAGGCGCTGGATTTAGGCTCCAGTCACTCCGGAGGCGTGGGTTCAAATCCCACCGCTGCCACTTTTGTAGGGTGCTAATGCCGTCCCATTGCTTTGAAGTCAGTAAGTGGGTTTGAAAAAGTGAACTGTGGCTCGACATGTGCGATTGTATATGATTTTTTGGGGCATCGTAGTTATAGTGGCAACTACAGTGGCAACTTTTTTCCTTGAAGTTGACGGGGTTCAATCCCCAGCCAGTACAGACCGTGGAGAGGCATCTCGTCTCTTGTGACGTTCGATAGCGTCACGATTAGGCCACGTGTTTCAAACTCCGCAGAAGTATAAACCAGGCTTAGGGCAATTTCTTACTAGTTGGACGTCAGTAGGTGGTGTGGAAAGGTGAACCGTCCCTCGAAATGCTGTGCGATCATAGAGTCTGTTGGGGGCATTGGTGGTATAGTGGCAAGCATAGCTGCCTTCCAAGCAGTTGACCCCTGTTCGATTCCCGGCCAATGCAGGACCTTGAGAGAGATGTGTTTTATCTTCTGACGTTCAACCGCTTCCAGGCATTAAGAATGTCACGTGAGCTCCTGGACGATCGATCAGCTTCGGGAAGAGTCCGGGGGGCCAAGACCTAACAACGTGGTAGCGTGGCCGAGCGATCCAAGGCGCTGGATTTAGGCTCCAGTCTCTCCGGAGGCGTGGGTTCAAATCCCACCGCTGCCACGTTTGTAGGGTGCTAACGCCGTCCCATTGCTTTGAAGTCAGTAAATGGGTTTGAAAAAGTGAACTGTGGCTCGACATGTGCAATTGTATTTGATTTTTTGGGGCATCGTAGTTATAGTGGCAACTACAGTGGCAACTTTTTTCCATAAAGTTGACAGGGTTCAATCCCCAGCCAGTACAGTCCCTGGAGAGGCATCTCGTCTCTTGTGACGGTCGATAGCGTCACGATTAGGCCACGTGTTTCAAACTCCGCAGAAGTATAAACCAGGCTTAGGGCAATTTCTTACTAGTTGGACGTCAGTAGGTGGTGTGGAAAGGTGAACCGTCCCTCGAAATGCTGTGCGATCATAGAGTCTGTTGGGGGCATTGGTGGTATAGTGGCAAGCATAGCTGCCTTACAAGCAGTTGACCCGGGTTCCATTCCTGGCCAATGCAGAACCTTGAGAGAGATGTGTTTTATCTTGTGACGTTCAACCGCTTCCAGGCATTAAGAATGTCACGTGAGCTCCTGGACGATCGATCAGCTTCGGGAAGAGCCCGGGGGGCCAAGTCCTGACAACGTGGTAGCGTGGCCGAGCGGTCCAAGGCGCTGGATTTAGGCTCCAGTCACTCCGGAGGCGTGGGTTCAAATCCCACCGCTGCCACTTTTGTAGGGTGCTAATGCCGTCCCATTGCTTTGAAGTCAGTAAGTGGGTTTGAAAAAGTGAACTGTGGCTCGACATGTGCGATTGTATATGATTTTTTGGGGCATCGTAGTTATAGTGGCAACTACAGTGGCAACTTTTTTCCTTGAAGTTGACGGGGTTCAATCCCCAGCCAGTACAGACCGTGGAGAGGCATCTCGTCTCTTGTGACGTTCGATAGCGTCACGATTAGGCCACGTGTTTCAAACTCCGCAGAAGTATAAACCAGGCTTAGGGCAATTTCTTACTAGTTGGACGTCAGTAGGTGGTGTGGAAAGGTGAACCGTCCCTCGAAATGCTGTGCGATCATAGAGTCTGTTGGGGGCATTGGTGGTATAGTGGCAAGCATAGCTGCCTTCCAAGCAGTTGACCCCTGTTCGATTCCCGGCCAATGCAGGACCTTGAGAGAGATGTGTTTTATCTTGTGACGTTCAACCGCTTCCAGGCATTAAGAATGTCACGTGAGCTCCTGGACGATCGATCAGCTTCGGGAAGAGCCCGGGGGGCCAAGACCTAACAACGTGGTAGCGTGGCCGAGCGGTCCAAGGCGCTGGATTTAGGCTCCAGTCTCTCCGGAGGCGTGGGTTCAAATCCCACCGCTGCCACGTTTGTAGGGTGCTAACGCCGTCCCATTGCTTTGAAGTCAGTAAATGGGTTTGAAAAAGTGAACTGTGGCTCGACATGTGCAATTGTATATGATTTTTTGGGGCATCGTAGTTATAGTGGCAACTACAGTGGCAACTTTTTTCCATAAAGTTGACAGGGTTCAATCCCCAGCCAGTACAGTCCCTGGAGAGGCATCTCGTCTCTTGTGACGGTCGATAGCGTCACGATTAGGCCACGTGTTTCAAACTCCGCAGAAGTATAAACCAGGCTTAGGGCAATTTCTTACTAGTTGGACGTCAGTAGGTGGTGTGGAAAGGTGAACCGTCCCTCGAAATGCTGTGCGATCATAGAGTCTGTTGGGGGCATTGGTGTTATAGTGGCAAGCATAGCTGCCTTCCAAGCAGTTGACCCGGGTTCGATTCCCAGCCAATGCAGAACCTTGAGAGAGATGTGTTTTATCTTGTGACGTTCAACCGCTTCCAGGCATTAAGAATGTCACGTGAGCTCCTGGACGATCGATCAGCTTCGGGAAGAGCCCGGGGGGCCAAGACCTAACAACGTGGTAGCGTGGCCGAGCGGTCCAAGGCGCTGGATTTAGGCTCCAGTCTCTCCGGAGGCGTGGGTTCAAATCCCACTGCTGCCACGTTTGTAGGGTGCTAACGCCGTCCCATTGCTTTGAAGTCAGTAAATGGGTTTGAAAAAGTGAACTGTGGCTCGACATGTGCAATTGTATTTGATTTTTTGGGGCATCGTAGTTATAGTGGCAACTACAGTGGCAAATTTTTTCCTTGAAGTTGACGGGGTTCAATCCCCAGCCAGTACAGACCGTGGAGAGGCATCTCGTCTCTTGTGACGTTCGATAGCGTCACGATTAGGCCACGTGTTTCAAACTCCGCAGAAGTATAAACCAGGCTTAGGGCAATTTCTTACTAGTTGGACGTCAGTAGGTGGTGTGGAAAGGTGAACCGTCCCTCGAAATGCTGTGCGATCATAGAGTCTGTTGGGGGCATTGGTGGTATAGTGGCAAGCATAGCTGCCTTCCAAGCAGTTGACCCCTGTTCGATTCCCGGCCAATGCAGGACCTTGAGAGAGATGTGTTTTATCTTGTGACGTTCAACCGCTTCCAGGCATTAAGAATGTCACGTGAGCTCCTGGACGATCGATCAGCTTCGGGAAGAGCCCGGGGGGCCAAGACCTAACAACGTGGTAGCGTGGCCGAGCGGTCCAAGGCGCTGGATTTAGGCTCCAGTCTCTCCGGAGGCGTGGGTTCAAATCCCACCGCTGCCACGTTTGTAGGGTGCTAACGCCGTCCCATTGCTTTGAAGTCAGTAAATGGGTTTGAAAAAGTGAACTGTGGCTCGACATGTGCAATTGTATATGATTTTTTGGGGCATCGTAGTTATAGTGGCAACTACAGTGGCAACTTTTTTCCATAAAGTTGACAGGGTTCAATCCCCAGCCAGTACAGTCCCTGGAGAGGCATCTCGTCTCTTGTGACGGTCGATAGCGTCACGATTAGGCCACGTGTTTCAAACTCCGCAGAAGTATAAACCAGGCTTAGGGCAATTTCTTACTAGTTGGACGTCAGTAGGTGGTGTGGAAAGGTGAACCGTCCCTCGAAATGCTGTGCGATCATAGAGTCTGTTGGGGGCATTGGTGTTATAGTGGCAAGCATAGCTGCCTTCCAAGCAGTTGACCCGGGTTCGATTCCCAGCCAATGCAGAACCTTGAGAGAGATGTGTTTTATCTTGTGACGTTCAACCGCTTCCAGGCATTAAGAATGTCACGTGAGCTCCTGGACGATCGATCAGCTTCGGGAAGAGCCCGGGGGGCCAAGACCTAACAACGTGGTAGCGTGGCCGAGCGGTCCAAGGCGCTGGATTTAGGCTCCAGTCTCTCCGGAGGCGTGGGTTCAAATCCCACCGCTGCCACGTTTGTAGGGTGCTAACGCCGTCCCATTGCTTTGAAGTCAGTAAATGGGTTTGAAAAAGTGAACTGTGGCTCGACATGTGCAATTGTATTTGATTTTTTGGGGCATCGTAGTTATAGTGGCAACTACAGTGGCAACTTTTTTCCATAAAGTTGACAGGGTTCAATCCCCAGCCAGTACAGTCCCTGGAGAGGCATCTCGTCTCTTGTGACGTTCGATAGCGTCACGATTAGGCCACGTGTTTCAAACTCCGCAGAAGTATAAACCAGGCTTAGGGCAATTTCTTACTAGTTGGACGTCAGTAGGTGGTGTGGAAAGGTGAACCGTCCCTCGAAATGCTGTGCGATCATAGAGTCTGTTGGGGGCATTGGTGGTATAGTGGCAAGCATAGCTGCCTTCCAAGCAGTTGACCCCTGTTCGATTCCCGGCCAATGCAGGACCTTGAGAGAGATGTGTTTTATCTTGTGACGTTCAACCGCTTCCAGGCATTAAGAATGTCACGTGAGCTCCTGGACGATCGATCAGCTTCGGGAAGAGCCCGGGGGGCCAAGACCTAACAACGTGGTAGCGTGGCCGAGCGGTCCAAGGCGCTGGATTTAGGCTCCAGTCTCTCCGGAGGCGTGGGTTCAAATCCCACCGCTGCCACGTTTGTAGGGTGCTAACGCCGTCCCATTGCTTTGAAGTCAGTAAATGGGTTTGAAAAAGTGAACTGTGGCTCGACATGTGCAATTGTATATGATTTTTTGGGGCATCGTAGTTATAGTGGCAACTACAGTGGCAACTTTTTTCCATAAAGTTGACAGGGTTCAATCCCCAGCCAGTACAGTCCCTGGAGAGGCATCTCGTCTCTTGTGACGGTCGATAGCGTCACGATTAGGCCACGTGTTTCAAACTCCGCAGAAGTATAAACCAGGCTTAGGGCAATTTCTTACTAGTTGGACGTCAGTAGGTGGTGTGGAAAGGTGAACCGTCCCTCGAAATGCTGTGCGATCATAGAGTCTGTTGGGGGCATTGGTGTTATAGTGGCAAGCATAGCTGCCTTCCAAGCAGTTGACCCGGGTTCGATTCCCAGCCAATGCAGAACCTTGAGAGAGATGTGTTTTATCTTGTGACGTTCAACCGCTTCCAGGCATTAAGAATGTCACGTGAGCTCCTGGACGATCGATCAGCTTCGGGAAGAGCCCGGGGGGCCAAGACCTAACAACGTGGTAGCGTGGCCGAGCGGTCCAAGGCGCTGGATTTAGGCTCCAGTCTCTCCGGAGGCGTGGGTTCAAATCCCACTGCTGCCACGTTTGTAGGGTGCTAACGCCGTCCCATTGCTTTGAAGTCAGTAAATGGGTTTGAAAAAGTGAACTGTGGCTCGACATGTGCAATTGTATTTGATTTTTTGGGGCATCGTAGTTATAGTGGCAACTACAGTGGCAAATTTTTTCCTTGAAGTTGACGGGGTTCAATCCCCAGCCAGTACAGACCGTGGAGAGGCATCTCGTCTCTTGTGACGTTCGATAGCGTCACGATTAGGCCACGTGTTTCAAACTCCGCAGAAGTATAAACCAGGCTTAGGGCAATTTCTTACTAGTTGGACGTCAGTAGGTGGTGTGGAAAGGTGAACCGTCCCTCGAAATGCTGTGCGATCATAGAGTCTGTTGGGGGCATTGGTGGTATAGTGGCAAGCATAGCTGCCTTCCAAGCAGTTGACCCCTGTTCGATTCCCGGCCAATGCAGGACCTTGAGAGAGATGTGTTTTATCTTGTGACGTTCAACCGCTTCCAGGCATTAAGAATGTCACGTGAGCTCCTGGACGATCGATCAGCTTCGGGAAGAGCCCGGGGGGCCAAGACCTAACAACGTGGTAGCGTGGCCGAGCGGTCCAAGGCGCTGGATTTAGGCTCCAGTCTCTCCGGAGGCGTGGGTTCAAATCCCACCGCTGCCACGTTTGTAGGGTGCTAACGCCGTCCCATTGCTTTGAAGTCAGTAAATGGGTTTGAAAAAGTGAACTGTGGCTCGACATGTGCAATTGTATATGATTTTTTGGGGCATCGTAGTTATAGTGGCAACTACAGTGGCAACTTTTTTCCATAAAGTTGACAGGGTTCAATCCCCAGCCAGTACAGTCCCTGGAGAGGCATCTCGTCTCTTGTGACGGTCGATAGCGTCACGATTAGGCCACGTGTTTCAAACTCCGCAGAAGTATAAACCAGGCTTAGGGCAATTTCTTACTAGTTGGACGTCAGTAGGTGGTGTGGAAAGGTGAACCGTCCCTCGAAATGCTGTGCGATCATAGAGTCTGTTGGGGGCATTGGTGTTATAGTGGCAAGCATAGCTGCCTTCCAAGCAGTTGACCCGGGTTCGATTCCCAGCCAATGCAGAACCTTGAGAGAGATGTGTTTTATCTTGTGACGTTCAACCGCTTCCAGGCATTAAGAATGTCACGTGAGCTCCTGGACGATCGATCAGCTTCGGGAAGAGCCCGGGGGGCCAAGACCTAACAACGTGGTAGCGTGGCCGAGCGGTCCAAGGCGCTGGATTTAGGCTCCAGTCTCTCCGGAGGCGTGGGTTCAAATCCCACCGCTGCCACGTTTGTAGGGTGCTAACGCCGTCCCATTGCTTTGAAGTCAGTAAATGGGTTTGAAAAAGTGAACTGTGGCTCGACATGTGCAATTGTATTTGATTTTTTGGGGCATCGTAGTTATAGTGGCAACTACAGTGGCAACTTTTTTCCATAAAGTTGACAGGGTTCAATCCCCAGCCAGTACAGTCCCTGGAGAGGCATCTCGTCTCTTGTGACGTTCGATAGCGTCACGATTAGGCCACGTGTTTCAAACTCCGCAGAAGTATAAACCAGGCTTAGGGCAATTTCTTACTAGTTGGACGTCAGTAGGTGGTGTGGAAAGGTGAACCGTCCCTCGAAATGCTGTGCGATCATAGAGTCTGTTGGGGGCATTGGTGGTATAGTGGCAAGCATAGCTGCCTTCCAAGCAGTTGACCCCTGTTCGATTCCCGGCCAATGCAGGACCTTGAGAGAGATGTGTTTTATCTTGTGACGTTCAACCGCTTCCAGGCATTAAGAATGTCACGTGAGCTCCTGGACGATCGATCAGCTTCGGGAAGAGCCCGGGGGGCCAAGACCTAACAACGTGGTAGCGTGGCCGAGCGGTCCAAGGCGCTGGATTTAGGCTCCAGTCTCTCCGGAGGCGTGGGTTCAAATCCCACCGCTGCCACGTTTGTAGGGTGCTAACGCCGTCCCATTGCTTTGAAGTCAGTAAATGGGTTTGAAAAAGTGAACTGTGGCTCGACATGTGCAATTGTATTTGATTTTTTGGGGCATCGTAGTTATAGTGGCAACTACAGTGGCAACTTTTTTCCATAAAGTTGACAGGGTTCAATCCCCAGCCAGTACAGTCCCTGGAGAGGCATCTCGTCTCTTGTGACGGTCGATAGCGTCACGATTAGGCCACGTGTTTCAAACTCCGCAGAAGTATAAACCAGGCTTAGGGCAATTTCTTACTAGTTGGACGTCAGTAGGTGGTGTGGAAAGGTGAACCGTCCCTCGAAATGCTGTGCGATCATAGAGTCTGTTGGGGGCATTGGTGGTATAGTGGCAAGCATAGCTGCCTTACAAGCAGTTGACCCGGGTTCCATTCCTGGCCAATGCAGAACCTTGAGAGAGATGTGTTTTATCTTGTGACGTTCAACCGCTTCCAGGCATTAAGAATGTCACGTGAGCTCCTGGACGATCGATCAGCTTCGGGAAGAGCCCGGGGGGCCAAGACCTGACAACGTGGTAGCGTGGCCGAGCGGTCCAAGGCGCTGGATTTAGGCTCCAGTCACTCCGGAGGCGTGGGTTCAAATCCCACCGCTGCCACTTTTGTAGGGTGCTAATGCCGTCCCATTGCTTTGAAGTCAGTAAGTGGGTTTGAAAAAGTGAACTGTGGCTCGACATGTGCGATTGTATATGATTTTTTGGGGCATCGTAGTTATAGTGGCAACTACAGTGGCAACTTTTTTCCTTGAAGTTGACGGGGTTCAATCCCCAGCCAGTACAGACCGTGGAGAGGCATCTCGTCTCTTGTGACGTTCGATAGCGTCACGATTAGGCCACGTGTTTCAAACTCCGCAGAAGTATAAACCAGGCTTAGGGCAATTTCTTACTAGTTGGACGTCAGTAGGTGGTGTGGAAAGGTGAACCGTCCCTCGAAATGCTGTGCGATCATAGAGTCTGTTGGGGGCATTGGTGTTATAGTGGCAAGCATAGCTGCCTTCCAAGCAGTTGACCCGGGTTCGATTCCCAGCCAATGCAGAACCTTGAGAGAGATGTGTTTTATCTTGTGACGTTCAACCGCTTCCAGGCATTAAGAATGTCACGTGAGCTCCTGGACGATCGATCAGCTTCGGGAAGAGCCCGGGGGGCCAAGACCTAACAACGTGGTAGCGTGGCCGAGCGGTCCAAGGCGCTGGATTTAGGCTCCAGTCTCTCCGGAGGCGTGGGTTCAAATCCCACCGCTGCCACTTTTGTAGGGTGCTAATGCCGTCCCATTGCTTTGAAGTCAGTAAGTGGGTTTGAAAAAGTGAACTGTGGCTCGACATGTGCGATTGTATATGATTTTTTGGGGCATCGTAGTTATAGTGGCAACTACAGTGGCAACTTTTTTCCTTGAAGTTGACGGGGTTCAATCCCCAGCCAGTACAGACCGTGGAGAGGCATCTCGTCTCTTGTGACGTTCGATAGCGTCACGATTAGGCCACGTGTTTCAAACTCCGCAGAAGTATAAACCAGGCTTAGGGCAATTTCTTACTAGTTGGACGTCAGTAGGTGGTGTGGAAAGGTGAACCGTCCCTCGAAATGCTGTGCGATCATAGAGTCTGTTGGGGGCATTGGTGTTATAGTGGCAAGCATAGCTGCCTTCCAAGCAGTTGACCCGGGTTCGATTCCCAGCCAATGCAGAACCTTGAGAGAGATGTGTTTTATCTTGTGACGTTCAACCGCTTCCAGGCATTAAGAATGTCACGTGAGCTCCTGGACGATCGATCAGCTTCGGGAAGAGCCCGGGGGGCCAAGACCTAACAACGTGGTAGCGTGGCCGAGCGGTCCAAGGCGCTGGATTTAGGCTCCAGTCTCTCCGGAGGCGTGGGTTCAAATCCCACCGCTGCCACGTTTGTAGGGTGCTAATGCCGTCCCATTGCTTTGAAGTCAGTAAGTGGGTTTGAAAAAGTGAACTGTGGCTTGACATGTGCGATTGTATATGATTTTTTGGGGCATCGTAGTTATAGTGGCAACTACAATGGCAACTTTTTTCCATAAAGTTGACAGGGTTCAATCCCCAGCCAGTACAGTCCCTGGAGAGGCATCTCGTCTCTTGTGACGGTCGATAGCGTCACGATTAGGCCACGTGTTTCAAACTCCGCAGAAGTATAAACCAGGCTTAGGGCAATTACTTACTAGTTGGACGTCAGTAGGTGGTGTGGAAAGGTGAACCGTCCCTCGAAATGCTGTGCGATCATGGAGTCTGTTGGGGGCATTGGTGGTATAGTGGCAAGCATAGCTGCCTTCCAAGCAGTTGACCAGGGCTCGATTCCTGGCCAATGCAGAACCTTGAGAGAGATTCAAATCAACTTTATTTCGCCATGTATACAGACACTAGGAATTTGATTTGGTATTCTCCATGCAGGCTATAGCATCACAAATAGAACAACAAGACAAAAAAGAAAAACAATACAAGGACAGATAGTACCAGTATGAGCAAAATAATAAATAAGAATGGAGGTAATGTTAAATAAAGCGCCGTAAAGTTCATGTGTAAGAGCTATTTAGGAGGGCTATTGTTAGATGTGTTTTATCTTGTGACGTTCAAGCGCTTCCAGGCATTAAGAATGTCACGTGAGCTCCTGGACGATCGATCAGCTTCGGGAAGAGCCCGGGGGGCCAAGACCTAACAACGTGGTAGTGTGGCCGAGCGGTCCAAGGCGCTGGATTTAGGCTCCAGTCTCTCCGGAGGCGTGGGTTCAAATCCCACCACTGCCACGTTTGTAGGGTGCTAATGCCGTCCCATTGCTTTGAAGTCAGTAAGTGGGTTTGAAAAAGTGAACTGTGGCTCGACATGTGCGATTGTATATGATTTTTTGGGGCATCGTAGTTATAGTGGCAACTACAGTGGCAACTTTTTTCCATAAAGTTGACAGGGTTCAATCCCCAGCCAGTACAGTCCCTGGAGAGGCATCTCGTCTCTTGTGACGGTCGATAGCGTCACGATTAGGCCACGTGTTTCAAACTCCGCAGAAGTATAAACCAGGCTTAGGGCAATTTCTTACTAGTTGGACGTCAGTAGGTGGTGTGGAAAGGTGAACCGTCCCTCGAAATGCTGTGCGATCATACAGTCTGTTGGGGGCATTGGTGGTATAGTGGCAAGCATAGCTGCCTTCCAAGCAGTTGACCCGGGTTCGATTCCCGGCCAATGCAGAACCTTGAGAGAGATGTGTTTTATCTTGTGACGTTCAACCGCTTCCAGGCATTAAGAATGTCACGTGAGCTCCTGGACGATCGATCAGCTTCGGGAAGAGCCCGGGGGGCCAATACCTAACAACGTGGTAGCGTGGCCGAGCGGTCCAAGGCGCTGGATTTAGGCTCCAGTCTCTCCGGAGGCGTGGGTTCAAATCCCACCACTGCCACGTTTGTAGGGTGCTAATGCCGTCCCATTGCTTTGAAGTCAGTAAGTGGGTTTGAAAAAGTGAACTGTGGCTCGACATGTGCGATTGTATATGATTTTTTGGGGCATCGTAGTTATAGTGGCAACTACAGTGGCAACTTTTTTCCATAAAGTTGACAGGGTTCAATCCCCAGCCAGTACAGTCCCTGGAGAGGCATCTCGTCTCTTGTGACGGTCGATAGCGTCACGATTAGGCCACGTGTTTCAAACTCCGCAGAAGTATAAACCAGGCTTAGGGCAATTTCTTAATAGTTGGACGTCAGTAGGAGGTGTGGAAAGGTGAACCGTCCCTCGAAATGCTGTGCGATCATGGAGTCTGTTGTGGGCATTGGTGGTATAGTGGCAAGCATAGCTGCCTTCCAAGCAGTTGACCCGGGTTCAATTCCCGGCCAATGCAGAACCTTGAGAGAGATGTGTTTTATCTTGTGACGTTCAACCGCTTCCAGGCATTAAGAATGTCACGTGAGCTCCTGGACGATCGATCAGCTTCGGGAAGAGCCCGGGGGGCCAAGACCTAACAACGTGGTAGCGTGGCCGAGCGGTCCAAGGCGCTGGATTTAGGCTCCAGTCTCTCCGGAGGCGTGGGTTCAAATCCCACCACTGCCACGTTTGTAGGGTGCTAATGCCGTCCCATTGCTTTGAAGTCAGTAAGTGGGTTTGAAAAAGTGAACTGTGGCTCGACATGTGCGATTGTATATGATTTTTTGGGGCATCGTAGTTATAGTGGCAACTACAGTGGCAACTTTTTTCCATAAAGTTGACAGGGTTCAATCCCCAGCCAGTACAGTCCCTGGAGAGGCATCTCGTCTCTTGTGACGGTCGATAGCGTCACGATTAGGCCACGTGTTTCAAGCTCCGCAGAAGTATAAACCAGGCTTAGGGCAATTACTTACTAGTTGGACGTCAGTAGGTGGTGTGGAAAGGTGAACCGTCCCTCGAAATGCTGTGCGATCATGGAGTCTGTTGGGGGCATTGGTGGTATAGTGACAAGCATAGCTGCCTTCCAAGCAGTTGACCAGGGCTCGATTCCTGGCCAATGCAGAACCTTGAGAGAGATTCAAATCAACTTTATTTCGCCATGTATACAGATACTAGGAATTTGATTTGGTATTCTCCATGCAGGCTATAGCATCACAAATAGAACAACAAGACAAAAAAGAAAAACAATACAAGGACAGATAGTACCAGTATGAGCAAAATAATAATTAAGAATGGAGGTAATTTTAAATAAAGCGCCGTAAAGTTCATGTGTAAGAGCTATTTAGGAGGGCTATTGTTAGATGTGTTTTATCTTGTGACGTTCAACCGCTTCCAGGCATTAAGAATGTCACGTGAGCTCCTGGACGATCGATCAGCTTCGGAAAGAGCCCGGGGGGCCAAGACCTAACAACGTGGTAACGTGGTAGTGTGGCCGAGCGGTCCAAGGCGCTGGATTTAGGCTCCAGTCTCTCCGGAGGCGTGGGTTCAAATCCCACCACTGCCACGTTTGTAGGGTGCTAATGCCGTCCCATTGCTTTGAAGTCAGTAAGTGCGTTTGAAAAAGTGAACTGTGGCTCGACATGTGCGATTGTATATGATTTTTTGGGGCATCGTAGTTATAGTGGCAACTACAGTGGCAACTTTTTTCCATAAAGTTGACAGGGTTCAATCCCCAGCCAGTACAGTCCCTGGAGAGGCATCTCGTCTCTTGTGACGGTCGATAGCGTCACGATTAGGCCACGTGTTTCAAGCTCCGCAGAAGTATAAACCAGGCTTAGGGCAATTACTTACTAGTTGGACGTCAGTAGGTGGTGTGGAAAGGTGAACCGTCCCTCGAAATGCTGTGCGATCATGGAGTCTGTTGTGGGCATTGGTGGTATAGTGGCAAGCATAGCTGCCTTCCAAGCAGTTGACCAGGGCTCGATTCCTGGCCAATGCAGAACCTTGAGAGAGATTCAAATCAACTTTATTTCGCCATGTATACAGATACTAGGAATTTGATTTGGTATTCTCCATGCAGGCTATAGCATCACAAATAGAACAACAAGACAAAAAAGAAAAACAATACAAGGACAGATAGTACCAGTATGAGAAAAATAATAATTAAGAATGGAGGTAATTTTAAATAAAGCGCCGTAAAGTTCATGTGTAAGAGCTATTTAGGAGGGCTATTGTTAGATGTGTTTTATCTTGTGACGTTCAACCGCTTCCAGGCATTAAGAATGTCACGTGAGCTCCTGGACGATCGATCAGCTTCGGGAAGAGCCCGGGGGGCCAAGACCTAACAACGTGGTAACGTGGTAGTGTGGCCGAGCGGTCCAAGGCGCTGGATTTAGGCTCCAGTCTCTCCGGAGGCGTGGGTTCAAATCCCACCACTGCCACGTTTGTAGGGTGCTAATGCCGTCCCATTGCTTTGAAGTCAGTAAGTGCGTTTGAAAAAGTGAACTGTGGCTCGACATGTGCGATTGTATATGATTTTTTGGGGCATCGTAGTTATAGTGGCAACTACAGTGGCAACTTTTTTCCATAAAGTTGACAGGGTTCAATCCCCAGCCAGTACAGTCCCTGGAGAGGCATCTCGTCTCTTGTGACGGTCGATAGCGTCACGATTAGGCCACGTGTTTCAAACTCCGCAGAAGTATAAACCAGGCTTAGGGCAATTTCTTACTAGTTGGACGTCAGTAGGTGGTGTGGAAAGGTGAACCGTCCCTCGAAATGCTGTGTGATCATACAGTCTGTTGGGGGCATTGGTGGTATAGTGGCAAGCATAGCTGCCTTCCAAGCAGTTGACCCGGGTTCGATTCCCGGCCAATGCAGAACCTTGAGAGAGATGTGTTTTATCTTGTGACGTTCAACCGCTTCCAGGCATTAAGAATGTCACGTGAGCTCCTGGACGATCGATCAGCTTCGGGAAGAGCCAGGGGGGCCAAGACCTAACAACGTGGTAGCGTGGCCGAGCGATCCAAGGCGCTGGATTTAGGCTCCAGTCTCTCCGGAGGCGTGGGTTCAAATCCCACCACTGCCACGTTTGTAGGGTGCTAATGCCGTCCCATTGCTTTGAAGTCAGTAAGTGGGTTTGAAAAAGTGAACTGTGTCTCGACATGTGCGATTGTATATGATTTTTTGGGGCATCGTAGTTATAGTGGCAACTACAGTGGCAACTTTTTTCCATAAAGTTGACAGGGTTCAATCCCCAGCCAGTACAGTCCCTGGAGAGGCATCTCGTCTCTTGTGACGGTCGATAGCGTCACGATTACGCCACGTGTTTCAAGCTCCGCAGAAGTATAAACCAGGCTTAGGGCAATTTCTTAATAGTTGGACGTCAGTAGGTGGTGTGGAAAGGTGAACCGTCCCTCGAAATGCTGTGTGATCATACAGTCTGTTGGGGGCATTGGTGGTATAGTGGCAAGCATAGCTGCCTTCCAAGCAGTTGACCCGGGTTCGATTCCCGGCCAATGCAGAACCTTGAGAGAGATGTGTTTTATCTTGTGACGTTCAACCGCTTCCAGGCATTAAGAATGTCACGTGAGCTCCTGGACGATCGATCAGCTTCGGGAAGAGCCAGGGGGGCCAAGACCTAACAACGTGGTAGCGTGGCCGAGCGATCCAAGGCGCTGGATTTAGGCTCCAGTCTCTCCGGAGGCGTGGGTTCAAATCCCACCACTGCCACGTTTGTAGGGTGCTAATGCCGTCCCATTGCTTTGAAGTCAGTAAGTGGGTTTGAAAAAGTGAACTGTGTCTCGACATGTGCGATTGTATATGATTTTTTGGGGCATCGTAGTTATAGTGGCAACTACAGTGGCAACTTTTTTCCATAAAGTTGACAGGGTTCAATCCCCAGCCAGTACAGTCCCTGGAGAGGCATCTCGTCTCTTGTGACGGTCGATAGCGTCACGATTACGCCACGTGTTTCAAGCTCCGCAGAAGTATAAACCAGGCTTAGGGCAATTTCTTAATAGTTGGACGTCAGTAGGAGGTGTGGAAAGGTGAACCGTCCCTCGAAATGCTGTGCGATCATGGAGTCTGTTGTGGGCATTGGTGGTATAGTGGCAAGCATAGCTGCCTTCCAAGCAGTTGACCCGGGTTCGATTCCCGGCCAATGCAGAACCTTGAGAGAGATGTGTTTTATCTTGTGACGTTCAAGCGCTTCCAGGCATTAAGAATGTCACGTGAGCTCCTGGACGATCGATCAGCTTCGGGAAGAGCCCGGGGGGCCAAGACCTAACAACGTGGTAGCGTGGCCGAGCGGTCCAAGGCGCTGGATTTAGGCTCCAGTCTCTCCGGAGGCGTGGGTTCAAATCCCACCGCTGCCACGTTTGTAGGGTGCTAATGCCGTCCCATTGCTTTGAAGTCAGTAAGTGGGTTTGAAAAAGTGAACTGTGGCTCGACATGTGCGATTGTATATGATTTTTTGGGGCATCGTAGTTATAGTGGCAACTACAGTGGCAACTTTTTTCCTTGAAGTTGACGGGGTTCAATCCCCAGCCAGTACAGTCCCTGGAGAGGCATCTCGTCTCTTGTGACGGTCGATAGCGTCACGATTAGGCCACGTGTTTCAAACTCCGCAGAAGTATAAACCAGGCTTAGGGCAATTACTTACTAGTTGGACGTCAGTAGGTGGTGTGGAAAGGTGAACCGTCCCTCGAAATGCTATGCGATCATGGAGTCTGTTGTGGGCATTGGTGGTATAGTGGCAAGAATAGCTGCCTTCCAAGCAGTTGACCTGGGTTCGATTCCCGGCCAATGCAGAACCTTGAGAGAGATGTGTTTTATCTTGTGACGTTCAACCGCTTCCAGGCATTAAGAATGTCACGTGAGCTCCTGGACGATCGATCAGCTTCGGGAAGAGCCCGGGGGGCCAAGACCTGACAACGTGGTAGCGTGGCCAAGCGGTCCAAGGCGCTGGATTTAGGCTCCAGTCACTCCGGAGGCGTGGGTTCAAATCCCACCGCTGCCACTTTTGTAGGGTGCTAATGCCGTCCCATTGCTTTGAAGTCAGTAAGTGGGTTTGAAAAAGTGAACTGTGGCTCGACATGTGCGATTGTATATGATTTTTTGGGGCATCGTAGTTATAGTGGCAACTACAGTGGCAACTTTTTTCCTTGAAGTTGACGGGGTTCAATCCCCAGCCAGTACAGACCGTGGAGAGGCATCTCGTCTCTTGTGACGTTCGATAGCGTCACGATTAGGCCACGTGTTTCAAACTCCGCAGAAGTATAAACCAGGCTTAGGGCAATTTCTTACTAGTTGGACGTCAGTAGGTGGTGTGGAAAGGTGAACCGTCCCTCGAAATGCTGTGCGATCATAGAGTCTGTTGGGGGCATTGGTGGTATAGTGGCAAGCATAGCTGCCTTCCAAGCAGTTGACCCCTGTTCGATTCCGGGCCAATGCAGGACCTTGAGAGAGATGTGTTTTATCTTGTGACGTTCAACCGCTTCCAGGCATTAAGAATGTCACGTGAGCTCCTGGACGATCGATCAGCTTCGCGAAGAGCCCGGGGGGCCAAGACCTAACAACGTGGTAGCGTGGCCGAGCGGTCCAAGGCGCTGGATTTAGGCTCCAGTCTCTCCGGAGGCGTGGGTTCAAATCCCACCGCTGCCACGTTTGTAGGGTGCTAATGCCGTCCCATTGCTTTGAAGTCAGTAAGTGGGTTTGTAAAAGTGAACTGTGGCTCGACATGTGCGATTGTATATGATTTTTTGGGGCATCGTAGTTATAGTGGCAACTACAGTGGCAACTTTTTTCCATAAAGTTGACAGGGTTCAATCCCCAGCCAGTACAGTCCCTGGAGAGGCTTCTCGTCTCTTGTGACGGTCGATAGCGTCATGATTAGGCCACGTGTTTCAAACTCCGCAGAAGTATAAACCAGGCTTAGGGCAATTTCTTACTAGTTGGACGTCAGTAGGTGGTGTGGAAAGGTGAACCGTCCCTCGAAATGCTGTGCGATCATAGCGTCTGTTGGGGGCATTGGTGGTATAGTGGCAAGCATAGCTGCCTTCCAAGCAGTTGACCCCTGTTCGATTCCGGGCCAATGCAGGACCTTGAGAGAGATGTGTTTTATCTTGTGACGTTCAACCGCTTCCAGGCATTAAGAATGTCACGTGAGCTCCTGGACGATCGATCAGCTTCGCGAAGAGCCCGGGGTGCCAAGACCTAACAACGTGGTAGCGTGGCCGAGCGGTCCAAGGCGCTGGATTTAGGCTCCAGTCTCTCCGGAGGCGTGGGTTCAAATCCCACCGCTGCCACGTTTGTAGGGTGCTAATGCCGTCCCATTGCTTTGAAGTCAGTAAGTGGGTTTGTAAAAGTGAACTGTGGCTCGACATGTGCGATTGTATATGATTTTTTGGGGCATCGTAGTTATAGTGGCAACTACAGTGGCAACTTTTTTCCATAAAGTTGACAGGGTTCAATCCCCAGCCAGTACAGTCCCTGGAGAGGCTTCTCGTCTCTTGTGACGGTCGATAGCGTCATGATTAGGCCACGTGTTTCAAACTCCGCAGAAGTATAAACCAGGCTTAGGGCAATTTCTTACTAGTTGGACGTCAGTAGGTGGTGTGGAAAGGTGAACCGTCCCTCGAAATGCTGTGCGATCATAGCGTCTGTTGGGGGCATTGGTGGTATAGTGGCAAGCATAGCTGCCTTCCAAGCAGTTGACCCGGGTTCGATTCCCGGCCAATGCAGAACCTTGAGAGAGATGTGTTTTATCTTGTGACGTTCAACCGCTTCCAGGCATTAAGAATGTCACGTGAGCTCCTGGACGATTCATCAGCTTCGGGAAGAGCCCGGGGGGCCAAGACCTAACAACGTGGTAGCGTGGTCGAGCGGTCCAAGGCGCTGGATTTAGGCTCCAGTCTCTCCGGAGGCGTGGGTTCAAATCCCACCGCTGCCACGTTTGTAGGGTGCTAATGCCGTCCCATTGCTTTGAAGTCAGTAAGTGGGTTTGAAAAAGTGAACTGTGGCTTGACATGTGCGATTGTATATGATTTTTTGGGGCATCGTAGTTATAGTGGCAACTACAATGGCAACTTTTTTCCATAAAGTTGACAGGGTTCAATCCCCAGCCAGTACAGTCCCTGGAGAGGCATCTCGTCTCTTGTGACGGTCGATAGCGTCACGATTAGGCCACGTGTTTCAAACTCCGCAGAAGTATAAACCAGGCTTAGGGCAATTACTTACTAGTTGGACGTCAGTAGGTGGTGTGGAAAGGTGAACCGTCCCTCGAAATGCTGTGCGATCATGGAGTCTGTTGTGGGCATTGGTGGTATAGTGGCAAGAATAGCTGCCTTCCAAGCAGTTGACCCGGGTTCGATTCCCGGCCAATGCAGAACCTTGAGAGAGATGTGTTTTATCTTGTGACGTTCAACCGCTTCCAGGCATTAAGAATGTCACGTGAGCTCCTGGACGATCGATCAGCTTCGGGAAGAGCCCGGGGGGCCAAGACCTAACAACGTGGTAGCGTGGTCGAGCGGTCCAAGGCGCTGGATTTAGGCTCCAGTCTCTCCGGAGGCGTGGGTTCAAATCCCACCGCTGCCACGTTTGTAGGGTGCTAATGCCGTCCCATTGCTTTGAAGTCAGTAAGTGGGTTTGAAAAAGTGAACTGTGGCTTGACATGTGCGATTGTATATGATTTTTTGGGGCATCGTAGTTATAGTGGCAACTACAATGGCAACTTTTTTCCATAAAGTTGACAGGGTTCAATCCCCAGCCAGTACAGTCCCTGGAGAGGCATCTCGTCTCTTGTGACGGTCGATAGCATCACGATTAGGCCACGTGTTTCAAACTCCGCAGAAGTATAAACCAGGCTTAGGGCAATTACTTACTAGTTGGACGTCAGTAGGTGGTGTGGAAAGGTGAACCGTCCCTCGAAATGCTGTGCGATCATGGAGTCTGTTGGGGGCATTGGTGGTATAGTGGCAAGCATAGCTGCCTTCCAAGCAGTTGACCCGGGTTCGATTCCCGGCCAATGCAGAACCTTGAGAGAGATGTGTTTTATCTTGTGACGTTCAACCGCTTCCAGGCATTAAGAATGTCCCGTGAGCTCCTGGACGATCGATCAGCTTCGGGAAGAGCCCGGGGGGCAAAGACCTAACAACGTGGTAGCGTGGCCGAGCGGTCCAAGGCGCTGGATTTAGGCTCCAGTCTCTCCGGAGGCGTGGGTTCAAATCCCACCGCTGCCACGTTTGTAGGGTGCTAATGCCGTCCCATTGCTTTGAAGTCAGTAAGTGGGTTTGAAAACGTGAACTGTGGCTCGACATGTGCGATTGTATATTATTTTTTGGGGCATCGTAGTTATAGTGGCAACTACAGTGGCAACTTTTTTCCTTGAAGTTGACGGGGTTCAATCCCCAGCCAGTACAGACCGTGGAGAGGCATCTCGTCTCTTGTGACGTTCGATAGCGTCACGATTAGGCCACGTGTTTCAAACTCCGCAGAAGTATAAACCAGGCTTAGGGCAATTTCTTACTAGTTGGACGTCAGTAGGTGGTGTGGAAAGGTGAACCGTCCCTCGAAATGCTGTGCGATCATGGAGTCTGTTGTAGGCATTGGTGGTATAGTGGCAAGCATAGCTGCCTTCCAAGCAGTTGACCAGGGCTCGATTCCTGGCCAATGCAGAACCTTGAGAGAGATTCAAATCAACTTTATTTCGCCATGTATACAGATACTAGGAATTTGATTTGGTATTCTCCATGCAGGCTATAGCATCACAAATAGAACAACAAGACAAAAAAGAAAAACAATACAAGGACAGATAGTACCAGTATGAGCAAAATAATAATTAAGAATGGAGGTAATTTTAAATAAAGCGCCGTAAAGTTCATGTGTAAGAGCTATTTAGGAGGGCTATTGTTAGATGTGTTTTATCTTGTGACGTTCAACCGCTTCCAGGCATTAAGAATGTCACGTGAGCTCCTGGACGATCGATCAGCTTCGGGAAGAGCCCGGGGGGCCAAGACCTAACAACGTGGTAACGTGGTAGTGTGGCCGAGCGGTCCAAGGCGCTGGATTTAGGCTCCAGTCTCTCCGGAGGCGTGGGTTCAAATCCCACCGCTGCCACGTTTGTAGGGTGCTAACGCCGTCCCATTGCTTTGAAGTCAGTAAGTGGGTTTGAAAAAGTGAACTGTGGCTCGACATGTGCGATTGTATATGATTTTTTGGGGCATCGTAGTTATAGTGGCAACTACAGTGGCAACTTTTTTCCTTGAAGTTGACGGGGTTCAATCCCCAGCCAGTACAGTCCCTGGAGAGGCATCTCGTCTCTTGTGACGGTCGATAGCGTCACGATTAGGCCACGTGTTTCAAACTCCGCAGAAGTATAAACCAGGCTTAGGGCAATTACTTACTAGTTGGACGTCAGTAGGTGGTGTGGAAAGGTGAACCGTCCCTCGAAATGCTGTGCGATCATGGAGTCTGTTGTGGGCATTGGTGGTATAGTGGCAAGAATAGCTGCCTTCCAAGCAGTTGACCCGGGTTCGATTCCCGGCCAATGCAGAACCTTGAGAGAGATGTGTTTTATCTTGTGACGTTCAACCGCTTCCAGGCATTAAGAATGTCACGTGAGCTCCTGGACGATCGATCAGCTTCGGGAAGAGCCCGGGGGGCCAAGACCTAACAACGTGGTAGCGTGGTCGAGCGGTCCAAGGCGCTGGATTTAGGCTCCAGTCTCTCCGGAGGCGTGGGTTCAAATCCCACCGCTGCCACGTTTGTAGGGTGCTAATGCCGTCCCATTGCTTTGAAGTCAGTAAGTGGGTTTGAAAAAGTGAACTGTGGCTTGACATGTGCGATTGTATATGATTTTTTGGGGCATCGTAGTTATAGTGGCAACTACAATGGCAACTTTTTTCCATAAAGTTGACAGGGTTCAATCCCCAGCCAGTACAGTCCCTGGAGAGGCATCTCGTCTCTTGTGACGGTCGATAGCGTCACGATTAGGCCACGTGTTTCAAACTCCGCAGAAGTATAAACCAGGCTTAGGGCAATTACTTACTAGTTGGACGTCAGTAGGTGGTGTGGAAAGGTGAACCGTCCCTCGAAATGCTGTGCGATCATGGAGTCTGTTGGGGGCATTGGTGGTATAGTGGCAAGCATAGCTGCCTTCCAAGCAGTTGACCCGGGTTCGATTCCCGGCCAATGCAGAACCTTGAGAGAGATGTGTTTTATCTTGTGACGTTCAACCGCTTCCAGGCATTAAGAATGTCACGTGAGCTCCTGGACGATCGATCAGCTTCGGGAAGAGCCCGGGGGGCCAAGACCTAACAACGTGGTAGCGTGGCCGAGCGGTCCAAGGCGCTGGATTTAGGCTCCAGTCTCTCCGGAGGCGTGGGTTCAAATCCCACCGCTGCCACGTTTGTAGGGTGCTAATGCCGTCCCATTGCTTTGAAGTCAGTAAGTGGGTTTGAAAAAGTGAACTGTGGCTCGACATGTGCGATTGTATATGATTTTTTGGGGCATCGTAGTTATAGTGGCAACTACAGTGGCAACTTTTTTTCATTAAGTTGACGGGGTTCAATCCCCAGCCAGTACAGACCGTGGAGAGGCATCTCGTCTCTTGTGACGGTCGATAGCGTCACGATTAGGCCACGTGTTTCAAGCTCCGCAGAATTATAAACCAGGCTTAGGGCAATTTCTTAATAGTTGGACGTCAGTAGGAGGTGTGGAAAGGTGAACCGTCCCTCGAAATGCTGTGCGATCATGGAGTCTGTTGTGGGCATTGGTGGTATAGTGGCAAGCATAGCTGCCTTCCAAGCAGTTGACCCGGGTTCCATTCCTGGCCAATGCAGAACCTTGAGAGAGATGTGTTTTATCTTGTGACGTTCAACCGCTTCCAGGCATTAAGAATGTCAAGTGAGCTCCTGGACGATCGATCAGCTTCGGGAAGAGCCCGGGGGGCCAAGACCTAACAACGTGGTAGCGTGGCCGAGCGGTCCAAGGCGCTGGATTTAGGCTCCAGTCTCTCCGGAGGCGTGGGTTCAAATCCCACCGCTGCCACTTTTGTAGGGTGCTAACGCCGTCCCATTGCTTTGAAGTCAGTAAGTGGGTTTGAAAAAGTGAACTGTGGCTCGACATGTGCGATTGTATATGATTTTTTGGGGGCATCGTAGTTATAGTGGCAACTACAGTGGCAACTTTTTTCCTTGAAGTTGACGGGGTTCAATCCCCAGCCAGTACAGACCGTGGAGAGGCATCTCGTCTCTTGTGACGGTCGATAGCATCACGATTAGGCCACGTGTTTCAAACTCCGCAGAAGTATAAAACAGGCTTAGGGCAATTTCTTACTAGTTGGACGTCAGTAGGTGGTGTGGAAAGGTGAACCGTCCCTCGAAATGCTGTGCGATCATGGAGTCTGTTGGGGGCATTGGTGGTATAGTGGCAAGCATAGCTGCCTTCCAAGCAGTTGACCAGGGCTCGATTCCTGGCCAATGCAGAACCTTGAGAGAGATTCAAATCAACTTTATTTCGCCATGTATACAGACACTAGGAATTTGATTTGGTATTCTCCATGCAGGCTATAGCATCACAAATAGAACAACAAGACAAAAAAGAAAAACAATACAAGGACAGATAGTACCAGTATGAGCAAAATAATAAATAAGAATGGAGGTAATGTTAAATAAAGCGCCGTAAAGTTCATGTGTAAGAGCTATTTAGGAGGGCTATTGTTAGATCTGTTTTATCTTGTGACGTTCAAGCGCTTCCAGGCATTAAGAATGTCACGTGAGCTCCTGGACGATCGATCAGCTTCGGGAAGAGCCCGGGGACCCAAGACCTGACAACGTGGTAGCGTGGCCGAGCTGTCCAAGGCGCTGGATTTAGGCTCCAGTCTCTCCGGAGGCGTGGGTTCAAATCCCACCGCTGCCACTTTTGTAGGGTGCTAAC
Organism: Osmerus eperlanus; assembly: GCF_963692335.1. Taxonomy (NCBI): domain Eukaryota; kingdom Metazoa; phylum Chordata; class Actinopteri; order Osmeriformes; family Osmeridae; genus Osmerus; species Osmerus eperlanus. The sequence goes on along the minus strand of NC_085039.1, from coordinate 118,213 downwards.
GCCGTCCCATTGCTTTGAAGTCAGTAAGTGGGTTTGAAAAAGTGAACTGTGGCTCGACATGTGCGATTGTATATGATTTTTGGGGGGCATCGTAGTTATAGTGGCAACTACAGTGGCAACTTTTTTCCTTGAAGTTGACGGGGTTCAATCCCCAGCCAGTACAGACCGTGGAGAGGCATCTCGTCTCTTGTGACGGTCGATAGCGTCACGATTAGGCCACGTGTTTCAAACTCCGCAGAAGTATAAACCAGGCTTAGGGCAATTTCTTACTAGTTGGACGTCAGTAGGTGGTGTGGAAAGGTGAACCGTCCCTCGAAATGCTGTGCGATCATGGAGTCTGTTGGGGGCATTGGTAGTATAGTGGCAAGCATAGCTGCCTTCCAAGCAGTTGACCAGGGCTCGATTCCTGGCCAATGCAGAACCTTGAGAGAGATTCAAATCAACTTTATTTCGCCATGTATACAGATACTAGGAATTTGATTTGGTATTCTCCATGCAGGCTATAGCATCACAAATAGAACAACAAGACAAAAAAGAAAAACAATACAAGGACAGATAGTACCAGTATGAGCAAAATAATAAATAAGAATGGAGGTAATGTTAAATAAAGCGCCGTAAAGTTCATGTGTAAGAGCTATTTAGGAGGGCTATTGTTAGATCTGTTTTATCTTGTGACGTTCAAGCGCTTCCAGGCAATAAGAATGTCACGTGAGCTCCTGGACGATCGATCAGCTTCGGGAAGAGCCCGGGGGGCCAAGACCTGTCAACGTGGTAGCGTGGCCGAGCGGTCCAAGGCGCTGGATTTAGGCTCCAGTCTCTCCGGAGGCGTGGGTTCAAATCCCACCGCTGCCACTTTTGTAGGGTGCTAACGCCGTCCCATTGCTTTGAAGTCAGTAAGTGGGTTTGAAAAAGTGAACTGTGGCTCGACATGTGCGATTGTATATGATTTTTGGGGGGCATCGTAGTTATAGTGGCAACTACAGTGGCAACTTTTTTCCTTGAAGTTGACGGGGTTCAATCCCCAGCCAGTACAGACCGTGGAGAGGCATCTCGTCTCTTGTGACGGTCGATAGCGTCACGATTAGGCCACGTGTTTCAAACTCCGCAGAAGTATAAACCAGGCTTAGGGCAATTTCTTACTAGTTGGACGTCAGTAGGTGGTGTGGAAAGGTGAACCGTCCCTCGAAATGCTGTGCGATCATGGAGTCTGTTGGGGGCATTGGTAGTATAGTGGCAAGCATAGCTGCCTTCCAAGCAGTTGACCAGGGCTCGATTCCTGGCCAATGCAGAACCTTGAGAGAGATTCAAATCAACTTTATTTCGCCATGTATACAGATACTATGCAGGCTATAGCATCACAAATAGAACAACAAGACAAAAAAGAAAAACAATACAAGGACAGATAGTACCAGTATGAGCAAAATAATAAATAAGAATGGAGGTAATGTTAAATAAAGCGCCGTAAAGTTCATGTGTAAGAGCTATTTAGGAGGGCTATTGTTAGATCTGTTTTATCTTGTGACGTTCAAGCGCTTCCAGGCAATAAGAATGTCACGTGAGCTCCTGGACGATCGATCAGCTTCGGGAAGAGCCCGGGGGGCCAAGACCTGTCAACGTGGTAGCGTGGCCGAGCGGTCCAAGGCGCTGGATTTAGGCTCCAGTCTCTCCGGAGGCGTGGGTTCAAATCCCACCGCTGCCACTTTTGTAGGGTGCTAACGCCGTCCCATTGCTTTGAAGTCAGTAAGTGGGTTTGAAAAAGTGAACTGTGGCTCGACATGTGCGATTGTATATGATTTTTTGGGGGCATCGTAGTTATAGTGGCAACTACAGTGGCAACTTTTTTCCTTGAAGTTGACGGGGTTCAACCCCCAGCCAGTACAGACCGTGGAGAGGCATCTCGTCTCTTGTGACGGTCGATAGCGTCACGATTAGGCCACGTGTTTCAAACTCCGCAGAAGTATAAACCAGGCTTAACGCAATTTCTTACTAGTTGGACGTCAGTAGGTGGTGTGGAAAGGTGAACCGTCCCTCGAAATGCTGTGCGATCATGGAGTCTGTTGGGGGCATTGGTAGTATAGTGGCAAGCATAGCTGCCTTCCAAGCAGTTGACCAGGGCTCGATTCCTGGCCAATGCAGAACCTTGAGAGAGATTCAAATCAACTTTATTTCGCCATGTATACAGACACTAGGAATTTGATTTGGTATTCTCCATGCAGGCTATAGCATCACAAATAGAACAACAAGACAAAAAAGAAAAACAATACAAGGACAGATAGTACCAGTATGAGCAAAATAATAAATAAGAATGGAGGTAATGTTAAATAAAGCGCCGTAAAGTTCATGTGTAAGAGCTATTTAGGAGGGCTATTGTTAGATCTGTTTTATCTTGTGACGTTCAAGCGCTTCCAGGCATTAAGAATGTCACGTGAGCTCCTGGACGATCGATCAGCTTCGGGAAGAGCCCGGGGACCCAAGACCTGACAACGTGGTAGCGTGGCCGAGCTGTCCAAGGCGCTGGATTTAGGCTCCAGTCTCTCCGGAGGCGTGGGTTCAAATCCCACCGCTGCCACTTTTGTAGGGTGCTAACGCCGTCCCATTGCTTTGAAGTCAGTAAGTGGGTTTGAAAAAGTGAACTGTGGCTCGACATGTGCGATTGTATATGATTTTTGGGGGGCATCGTAGTTATAGTGGCAACTACAGTGGCAACTTTTTTCCTTGAAGTTGACGGGGTTCAATCCCCAGCCAGTACAGACCGTGGAGAGGCATCTCGTCTCTTGTGACGGTCGATAGCGTCACGATTAGGCCACGTGTTTCAAACTCCGCAGAAGTATAAACCAGGCTTAGGGCAATTTCTTACTAGTTGGACGTCAGTAGGTGGTGTGGAAAGGTGAACCGTCCCTCGAAATGCTGTGCGATCATGGAGTCTGTTGGGGGCATTGGTAGTATAGTGGCAAGCATAGCTGCCTTCCAAGCAGTTGACCAGGGCTCGATTCCTGGCCAATGCAGAACCTTGAGAGAGATTCAAATCAACTTTATTTCGCCATGTATACAGATACTAGGAATTTGATTTGGTATTCTCCATGCAGGCTATAGCATCACAAATAGAACAACAAGACAAAAAAGAAAAACAATACAAGGACAGATAGTACCAGTATGAGCAAAATAAGAATGGAGGTAATGTTAAATAAAGCGCCGTAAAGTTCATGTGTAAGAGCTATTTAGGAGGGCTATTGTTAGATCTGTTTTATCTTGTGACGTTCAAGCGCTTCCAGGCATTAAGAATGTCACGTGAGCTCCTGGACGATCGATCAGCTTCGGGAAGAGCCCGGGGGGCCAAGACCTGACAACGTGGTAGCGTGGCCGAGCGGTCCAAGGTGCTGGATTTAGGCTCCAGTCTCTCCGGAGGCGTGGGTTCAAATCCCACCGCTGCCACTTTTGTAGGGTGCTAACGCCGTCCCATTGCTTTGAAGTCAGTAAGTGGGTTTGAAAAAGTGAACTGTGGCTCGACATGTGCGATTGTATATGATTTTTTGGGGGCATCGTAGTTATAGTGGCAACTACAGTGGCAACTTTTTTCCTTGAAGTTGACGGGGTTCAATCCCCAGCCAGTACAGACCGTGGAGAGGCATCTCGTCTCTTGTGACGGTCGATAGCGTCACGATTAGGCCACGTGTTTCAAACTCCGCAGAAGTATAAACCAGGCTTAGGGCAATTTCTTACTAGTTGGACGTCAGTAGGTGGTGTGGAAAGGTGAACCGTCCCTCGAAATGCTGTGCGATCATGGAGTCTGTTGGGGGCATTGGTAGTATAGTGGCAAGCATAGCTGCCTTCCAAGCAGTTGACCAGGGCTCGATTCCTGGCCAATGCAGAACCTTGAGAGAGATTCAAATCAACTTTATTTCGCCATGTATACAGACACTAGGAATTTGATTTGGTATTCTCCATGCAGGCTATAGCATCACAAATAGAACAACAAGACAAAAAAGAAAAACAATACAAGGACAGATAGTACCAGTATGAGCAAAATAATAAATAAGAATGGAGGTAATGTTAAATAAAGCGCCGTAAAGTTCATGTGTAAGAGCTATTTAGGAGGGCTATTGTTAGATCTGTTTTATCTTGTGACGTTCAAGCGCTTCCAGGCATTAAGAATGTCACGTGAGCTCCTGGACGATCGATCAGCTTCGGGAAGAGCCCGGGGACCCAAGACCTGACAACGTGGTAGCGTGGCCGAGCTGTCCAAGGCGCTGGATTTAGGCTCCAGTCTCTCCGGAGGCGTGGGTTCAAATCCCACCGCTGCCACTTTTGTAGGGTGCTAACGCCGTCCCATTGCTTTGAAGTCAGTAAGTGGGTTTGAAAAAGTGAACTGTGGCTCGACATGTGCGATTGTATATGATTTTTTGGGGGCATCGTAGTTATAGTGGCAACTACAGTGGCAACTTTTTTCCTTGAAGTTGACGGGGTTCAATCCCCAGCCAGTACAGACCGTGGAGAGGCATCTCGTCTCTTGTGACGGTCGATAGCGTCACGATTAGGCCACGTGTTTCAAACTCCGCAGAAGTATAAACCAGGCTTAGGGCAATTTCTTACTAGTTGGACGTCAGTAGGCGGTGTGGAAAGGTGAACCGTCCCTCGAAATGCTGTGCGATCATGGAGTCTGTTGGGGGCATTGGTGGTATAGTGGCAAGCATAGCTGCCTTCCAAGCAGTTGACCAGGGCTTGATTCCTGGCCAATGCAGAACCTTGAGAGAGATTCAAATCAACTTTATTTCGCCATGTATACAGACACTAGGAATTTGATTTGGTATTCTCCATGCAGGCTATAGCATCACAAATAGAACAACAAGACAAAAAAGAAAAACAATACAAGGACAGATAGTACCAGTATGAGCAAAATAATAAATAAGAATGGAGGTAATGTTAAATAAAGCGCCGTAAAGTTCATGTGTAAGAGCTATTTAGGAGGGCTATTGTTAGATCTGTTTTATCTTGTGACGTTCAAGCGCTTCCAGGCATTAAGAATGTCACGTGAGCTCCTGGACGATCGATCAGCTTCGGGAAGAGCCCGGGGGGCCAAGACCTGACAACGTGGTAGCGTGGCCGAGCGGTCCAAGGCGCTGGATTTAGGCTCCAGTCTCTCCAGAGGCGTGGGTTCAAATCCCACCGCTGCCACTTTTGTAGGGTGCTAACGCCGTCCCATTGCTTTGAAGTCAGTAAGTGGGTTTGAAAAAGTGAACTGTGGCTCGACATGTGCGATTGTATATGATTTTTTGGGGCATCGTAGTTATAGTGGCAACTACAGTGGCAACTTTTTTCCTTGAAGTTGACGGGGTTCAATCCCCAGCCAGTACAGACCGTGGAGAGGCATCTCGTCTCTTGTGACGGTCGATAGCGTCACGATTAGGCCACGTGTTTCAAACTCCGCAGAAGTATAAACCAGGCTTAGGGCAATTTCTTACTAGTTGGACGTCAGTAGGTGGTGTGGAAAGGTGAACCGTCCCTCGAAATGCTGTGCGATCATGGAGTCTGTTGGGGGCATTGGTAGTATAGTGGCAAGCATAGCTGCCTTCCAAGCAGTTGACCAGGGCTCGATTCCTGGCCAATGCAGAACCTTGAGAGAGATTCAAATCAACTTTATTTCGCCATGTATACAGATACTAGGAATTTGATTTGGTATTCTCCATGCAGGCTATAGCAGCACAAATAGAACAACAAGACAAAAAAGAAAAACAATACAAGGACAGATAGTACCAGTATGAGCAAAATAATAAATAAGAATGGAGGTAATGTTAAATAAAGCGCCGTAAAGTTCATGTGTAAGAGCTATTTAGGAGGGCTATTGTTAGATCTGTTTTATCTTGTGACGTTCAAGCGCTTCCAGGCATTAAGAATGTCACGTGAGCTCCTGGACGATCGATCAGCTTCGGGAAGAGCCCGGGGGGCCAAGACCTGACAACGTGGTAGCGTGGCCGAGCGGTCCAAGGCGCTGGATTTAGGCTCCAGTCTCTCCGGAGGCGTGGGTTCAAATCCCACCGCTCCCACTTTTGTAGGGTGCTAACGCCGTCCCATTGCTTTGAAGTCAGTAAGTGGGTTTGAAAAAGTGAACTGTGGCTCGACATGTGCGATTGTATATGATTTTTTGGGGGCATCGTAGTTATAGTGGCAACTACAGTGGCAACTTTTTTCCTTGAAGTTGACGGGGTTCAATCCCCAGCCAGTACAGACCGTGGAGAGGCATCTCGTCTCTTGTGACGGTCGATAGCGTCACGATTAGGCCACGTGTTTCAAACTCCGCAGAAGTATAAACCAGGCTTAGGGCAATTTCTTACTAGTTGGACGTCAGTAGGCGGTGTGGAAAGGTGAACCGTCCCTCGAAATGCTGTGCGATCATGGAGTCTGTTGGGGGCATTGGTGGTATAGTGGCAAGCATAGCTGCCTTCCAAGCAGTTGACCAGGGCTCGATTCCTGGCCAATGCAGAACCTTGAGAGAGATTCAAATCAACTTTATTTCGCCATGTATACAGACACTAGGAATTTGATTTGGTATTCTCCATGCAGGCTATAGCATCACAAATAGAACAACAAGACAAAAAAGAAAAACAATACAAGGACAGATAGTACCAGTATGAGCAAAATAATAAATAAGAATGGAGGTAATGTTAAATAAAGCGCCGTAAAGTTCATGTGTAAGAGCTATTTAGGAGGGCTATTGTTAGATCTGTTTTATCTTGTGACGTTCAAGCGCTTCCAGGCATTAAGAATGTCACGTGAGCTCCTGGACGATCGATCAGCTTCGGGAAGAGCCCGGGGGGCCAAGACCTGACAACGTGGTAGCGTGGCCGAGCGGTCCAAGGCGCTGGATTTAGGCTCCAGTCTCTCCGGAGGCGTGGGTTCAAATCCCACCGCTCCCACTTTTGTAGGGTGCTAACGCCGTCCCATTGCTTTGAAGTCAGTAAGTGGGTTTGAAAAAGTGAACTGTGGCTCGACATGTGCGATTGTATATGATTTTTTGGGGGCATCGTAGTTATAGTGGCAACTACAGTGGCAACTTTTTTCCTTGAAGTTGACGGGGTTCAATCCCCAGCCAGTACAGACCGTGGAGAGGCATCTCGTCTCTTGTGACGGTCGATAGCGTCACGATTAGGCCACGTGTTTCAAACTCCGCAGAAGTATAAACCAGGCTTAGGGCAATTTCTTACTAGTTGGACGTCAGTAGGCGGTGTGGAAAGGTGAACCGTCCCTCGAAATGCTGTGCGATCATGGAGTCTGTTGGGGGCATTGGTGGTATAGTGGCAAGCATAGCTGCCTTCCAAGCAGTTGACCAGGGCTTGATTCCTGGCCAATGCAGAACCTTGAGAGAGATTCAAATCAACTTTATTTCGCCATGTATACAGACACTAGGAATTTGATTTGGTATTCTCCATGCAGGCTATAGCATCACAAATAGAACAACAAGACAAAAAAGAAAAACAATACAAGGACAGATAGTACCAGTATGAGCAAAATAATAAATAAGAATGGAGGTAATGTTAAATAAAGCGCCGTAAAGTTCATGTGTAAGAGCTATTTAGGAGGGCTATTGTTAGATCTGTTTTATCTTGTGACGTTCAAGCGCTTCCAGGCATTAAGAATGTCACGTGAGCTCCTGGACGATCGATCAGCTTCGGGAAGAGCCCGGGGGGCCAAGACCTGACAACGTGGTAGCGTGGCCGAGCGGTCCAAGGCGCTGGATTTAGGCTCCAGTCTCTCCAGAGGCGTGGGTTCAAATCCCACCGCTGCCACTTTTGTAGGGTGCTAACGCCGTCCCATTGCTTTGAAGTCAGTAAGTGGGTTTGAAAAAGTGAACTGTGGCTCGACATGTGCGATTGTATATGATTTTTTGGGGCATCGTAGTTATAGTGGCAACTACAGTGGCAACTTTTTTCCTTGAAGTTGACGGGGTTCAATCCCCAGCCAGTACAGACCGTGGAGAGGCATCTCGTCTCTTGTGACGGTCGATAGCGTCACGATTAGGCCACGTGTTTCAAACTCCGCAGAAGTATAAACCAGGCTTAGGGCAATTTCTTACTAGTTGGACGTCAGTAGGTGGTGTGGAAAGGTGAACCGTCCCTCGAAATGCTGTGCGATCATGGAGTCTGTTGGGGGCATTGGTAGTATAGTGGCAAGCATAGCTGCCTTCCAAGCAGTTGACCAGGGCTCGATTCCTGGCCAATGCAGAACCTTGAGAGAGATTCAAATCAACTTTATTTCGCCATGTATACAGATACTAGGAATTTGATTTGGTATTCTCCATGCAGGCTATAGCAGCACAAATAGAACAACAAGACAAAAAAGAAAAACAATACAAGGACAGATAGTACCAGTATGAGCAAAATAATAAATAAGAATGGAGGTAATGTTAAATAAAGCGCCGTAAAGTTCATGTGTAAGAGCTATTTAGGAGGGCTATTGTTAGATCTGTTTTATCTTGTGACGTTCAAGCGCTTCCAGGCATTAAGAATGTCACGTGAGCTCCTGGACGATCGATCAGCTTCGGGAAGAGCCCGGGGGGCCAAGACCTGACAACGTGGTAGCGTGGCCGAGCGGTCCAAGGCGCTGGATTTAGGCTCCAGTCTCTCCGGAGGCGTGGGTTCAAATCCCACCGCTGCCACTTTTGTAGGGTGCTAACGCCGTCCCATTGCTTTGAAGTCAGTAAGTGGGTTTGAAAAAGTGAACTGTGGCTCGACATGTGCGATTGTATATGATTTTTTGGGGGCATCGTAGTTATAGTGGCAACTACAGTGGCAACTTTTTTCCTTGAAGTTGACGGGGTTCAATCCCCAGCCAGTACAGACCGTGGAGAGGCATCTCGTCTCTTGTGACGGTCGATAGCGTCACGATTAGGCCACGTGTTTCAAACTCCGCAGAAGTATAAACCAGGCTTAGGGCAATTTCTTACTAGTTGGACGTCAGTAGGTGGTGTGGAAAGGTGAACCGTCCCTCGAAATGCTGTGCGATCATGGAGTCTGTTGGGGGCATTGGTAGTATAGTGGCAAGCATAGCTGCCTTCCAAGCAGTTGACCAGGGCTCGATTCCTGGCCAATGCAGAACCTTGAGAGAGATTCAAATCAACTTTATTTCGCCATGTATACAGATACTAGGAATTTGATTTGGTATTCTCCATGCAGGCTATAGCAGCACAAATAGAACAACAAGACAAAAAAGAAAAACAATACAAGGACAGATAGTACCAGTATGAGCAAAATAATAAATAAGAATGGAGGTAATGTTAAATAAAGCGCCGTAAAGTTCATGTGTAAGAGCTATTTAGGAGGGCTATTGTTAGATCTGTTTTATCTTGTGACGTTCAAGCGCTTCCAGGCATTAAGAATGTCACGTGAGCTCCTGGACGATCGATCAGCTTCGGGAAGAGCCCGGGGGGCCAAGACCTGACAACGTGGTAGCGTGGCCGAGCGGTCCAAGGCGCTGGATTTAGGCTCCAGTCTCTCCGGAGGCGTGGGTTCAAATCCCACCGCTGCCACTTTTGTAGGGTGCTAACGCCGTCCCATTGCTTTGAAGTCAGTAAGTGGGTTTGAAAAAGTGAACTGTGGCTCGACATGTGCGATTGTATATGATTTTTTGGGGGCATCGTAGTTATAGTGGCAACTACAGTGGCAACTTTTTTCCTTGAAGTTGACGGGGTTCAATCCCCAGCCAGTACAGACCGTGGAGAGGCATCTCGTCTCTTGTGACGGTCGATAGCGTCACGATTAGGCCACGTGTTTCAAACTCCGCAGAAGTATAAACCAGGCTTAGGGCAATTTCTTACTAGTTGGACGTCAGTAGGCGGTGTGGAAAGGTGAACCGTCCCTCGAAATGCTGTGCGATCATGGAGTCTGTTGGGGGCATTGGTGGTATAGTGGCAAGCATAGCTGCCTTCCAAGCAGTTGACCAGGGCTTGATTCCTGGCCAATGCAGAACCTTGAGAGAGATTCAAATCAACTTTATTTCGCCATGTATACAGACACTAGGAATTTGATTTGGTATTCTCCATGCAGGCTATAGCATCACAAATAGAACAACAAGACAAAAAAGAAAAACAATACAAGGACAGATAGTACCAGTATGAGCAAAATAATAAATAAGAATGGAGGTAATGTTAAATAAAGCGCCGTAAAGTTCATGTGTAAGAGCTATTTAGGAGGGCTATTGTTAGATCTGTTTTATCTTGTGACGTTCAAGCGCTTCCAGGCATTAAGAATGTCACGTGAGCTCCTGGACGATCGATCAGCTTCGGGAAGAGCCCGGGGGGCCAAGACCTGACAACGTGGTAGCGTGGCCGAGCGGTCCAAGGCGCTGGATTTAGGCTCCAGTCTCTCCGGAGGCGTGGGTTCAAATCCCACCGCTGCCACTTTTGTAGGGTGCTAACGCCGTCCCATTGCTTTGAAGTCAGTAAGTGGGTTTGAAAAAGTGAACTGTGGCTCGACATGTGCGATTGTATATGATTTTTTGGGGCATCGTAGTTATAGTGGCAACTACAGTGGCAACTTTTTTCCTTGAAGTTGACGGGGTTCAATCCCCAGCCAGTACAGACCGTGGAGAGGCATCTCGTCTCTTGTGACGGTCGATAGCGTCACGATTAGGCCACGTGTTTCAAACTCCGCAGAAGTATAAACCAGGCTTAGGGCAATTTCTTACTAGTTGGACGTCAGTAGGTGGTGTGGAAAGGTGAACCGTCCCTCGAAATGCTGTGCGATCATGGAGTCTGTTGGGGGCATTGGTAGTATAGTGGCAAGCATAGCTGCCTTCCAAGCAGTTGACCAGGGCTCGATTCCTGGCCAATGCAGAACCTTGAGAGAGATTCAAATCAACTTTATTTCGCCATGTATACAGATACTAGGAATTTGATTTGGTATTCTCCATGCAGGCTATAGCAGCACAAATAGAACAACAAGACAAAAAAGAAAAACAATACAAGGACAGATAGTACCAGTATGAGCAAAATAATAAATAAGAATGGAGGTAATGTTAAATAAAGCGCCGTAAAGTTCATGTGTAAGAGCTATTTAGGAGGGCTATTGTTAGATCTGTTTTATCTTGTGACGTTCAAGCGCTTCCAGGCATTAAGAATGTCACGTGAGCTCCTGGACGATCGATCAGCTTCGGGAAGAGCCCGGGGGGCCAAGACCTGACAACGTGGTAGCGTGGCCGAGCGGTCCAAGGCGCTGGATTTAGGCTCCAGTCTCTCCGGAGGCGTGGGTTCAAATCCCACCGCTGCCACTTTTGTAGGGTGCTAACGCCGTCCCATTGCTTTGAAGTCAGTAAGTGGGTTTGAAAAAGTGAACTGTGGCTCGACATGTGCGATTGTATATGATTTTTTGGGGCATCGTAGTTATAGTGGCAACTACAGTGGCAACTTTTTTCCTTGAAGTTGACGGGGTTCAATCCCCAGCCAGTACAGACCGTGGAGAGGCATCTCGTCTCTTGTGACGGTCGATAGCGTCACGATTAGGCCACGTGTTTCAAACTCCGCAGAAGTATAAACCAGGCTTAGGGCAATTTCTTACTAGTTGGACGTCAGTAGGTGGTGTGGAAAGGTGAACCGTCCCTCGAAATGCTGTGCGATCATGGAGTCTGTTGGGGGCATTGGTAGTATAGTGGCAAGCATAGCTGCCTTCCAAGCAGTTGACCAGGGCTCGATTCCTGGCCAATGCAGAACCTTGAGAGAGATTCAAATCAACTTTATTTCGCCATGTATACAGATACTAGGAATTTGATTTGGTATTCTCCATGCAGGCTATAGCAGCACAAATAGAACAACAAGACAAAAAAGAAAAACAATACAAGGACAGATAGTACCAGTATGAGCAAAATAAGAATGGAGGTAATGTTAAATAAAGCGCCGTAAAGTTCATGTGTAAGAGCTATTTAGGAGGGCTATTGTTAGATCTGTTTTATCTTGTGACGTTCAAGCGCTTCCAGGCATTAAGAATGTCACGTGAGCTCCTGGACGATCGATCAGCTTCGGGAAGAGCCCGGGGGGCCAAGACCTGACAACGTGGTAGCGTGGCCGAGCGGTCCAAGGCGCTGGATTTAGGCTCCAGTCTCTCCGGAGGCGTGGGTTCAAATCCCACCCCTCCCACTTTTGTAGGGTGCTAACGCCGTCCCATTGCTTTGAAGTCAGTAAGTGGGTTTGAAAAAGTGAACTGTGGCTCGACATGTGCGATTGTATATGATTTTTTGGGGGCATCGTAGTTATAGTGGCAACTACAGTGGCAACTTTTTTCCTTGAAGTTGACGGGGTTCAATCCCCAGCCAGTACAGACCGTGGAGAGGCATCTCGTCTCTTGTGACGGTCGATAGCGTCACGATTAGGCCACGTGTTTCAAACTCCGCAGAAGTATAAACCAGGCTTAGGGCAATTTCTTACTAGTTGGACGTCAGTAGGCGGTGTGGAAAGGTGAACCGTCCCTCGAAATGCTGTGCGATCATGGAGTCTGTTGGGGGCATTGGTGGTATAGTGGCAAGCATAGCTGCCTTCCAAGCAGTTGACCAGGGCTCGATTCCTGGCCAATGCAGAACCTTGAGAGAGATTCAAATCAACTTTATTTCGCCATGTATACAGATACTAGGAATTTGATTTGGTATTCTCCATGCAGGCTATAGCAGCACAAATAGAACAACAAGACAAAAAAGAAAAACAATACAAGGACAGATAGTACCAGTATGAGCAAAATAATAAATAAGAATGGAGGTAATGTTAAATAAAGCGCCGTAAAGTTCATGTGTAAGAGCTATTTAGGAGGGCTATTGTTAGATCTGTTTTATCTTGTGACGTTCAAGCGCTTCCAGGCATTAAGAATGTCACGTGAGCTCCTGGACGATCGATCAGCTTCGGGAAGAGCCCGGGGGGCCAAGACCTGACAACGTGGTAGCGTGGCCGAGCGGTCCAAGGCGCTGGATTTAGGCTCCAGTCTCTCCGGAGGCGTGGGTTCAAATCCCACCCCTCCCACTTTTGTAGGGTGCTAACGCCGTCCCATTGCTTTGAAGTCAGTAAGTGGGTTTGAAAAAGTGAACTGTGGCTCGACATGTGCGATTGTATATGATTTTTTGGGGGCATCGTAGTTATAGTGGCAACTACAGTGGCAACTTTTTTCCTTGAAGTTGACGGGGTTCAATCCCCAGCCAGTACAGACCGTGGAGAGGCATCTCGTCTCTTGTGACGGTCGATAGCGTCACGATTAGGCCACGTGTTTCAAACTCCGCAGAAGTATAAACCAGGCTTAGGGCAATTTCTTACTAGTTGGACGTCAGTAGGCGGTGTGGAAAGGTGAACCGTCCCTCGAAATGCTGTGCGATCATGGAGTCTGTTGGGGGCATTGGTGGTATAGTGGCAAGCATAGCTGCCTTCCAAGCAGTTGACCAGGGCTCGATTCCTGGCCAATGCAGAACCTTGAGAGAGATTCAAATCAACTTTATTTCGCCATGTATACAGACACTAGGAATTTGATTTGGTATTCTCCATGCAGGCTATAGCATCACAAATAGAACAACAAGACAAAAAAGAAAAACAATACAAGGACAGATAGTACCAGTATGAGCAAAATAATAAATAAGAATGGAGGTAATGTTAAATAAAGCGCCGTAAAGTTCATGTGTAAGAGCTATTTAGGAGGGCTATTGTTAGATCTGTTTTATCTTGTGACGTTCAAGCGCTTCCAGGCATTAAGAATGTCACGTGAGCTCCTGGACGATCGATCAGCTTCAGGAAGAGCCCGGGGGGCCAAGACCTGACAACGTGGTAGCGTGGCCGAGCGGTCCAAGGCGCTGGATTTAGGCTCCAGTCTCTCCGGAGGCGTGGGTTCAAATCCCACCGCTGCCACTTTTGTAGGGTGCTAACGCCGTCCCATTGCTTTGAAGTCAGTAAGTGGGTTTGAAAAAGTGAACTGTGGCTCGACATGTGCGATTGTATATGATTTTTTGGGGCATCGTAGTTATAGTGGCAACTACAGTGGCAACTTTTTTCCTTGAAGTTGACGGGGTTCAATCCCCAGCCAGTACAGACCGTGGAGAGGCATCTCGTCTCTTGTGACGGTCGATAGCGTCACGATTAGGCCACGTGTTTCAAACTCCGCAGAAGTATAAACCAGGCATAGGGCAATTTCTTACTAGTTGGACGTCAGTAGGTGGTGTGGAAAGGTGAACCGTCCCTCGAAATGCTGTGCGATCACGGAGTCTGTTGGGGGCATTGGTGGTATAGTGGCAAGCATAGCTGCCTTCCAAGCAGTTGACCAGGGCTCGATTCCTGGCCAATGCAGAACCTTGAGAGAGATTCAAATCAACTTTATTTCGCCATGTATACAGACACTAGGAATTTGATTTGGTATTCTCCATGCAGGCTATAGCATCACAAATAGAACAACAAGACAAAAAAGAAAAACAATACAAGGACAGATAGTACCAGTATGAGCAAAATAATAAATAAGAATGGAGGTAATGTTAAATAAAGCGCCGTAAAGTTCATGTGTAAGAGCTATTTAGGAGGGCTATTGTTAGATCTGTTTTATCTTGTGACGTTCAAGCGCTTCCAGGCATTAAGAATGTCACGTGGGCTCCTGGACGATCGATCAGCTTCGGGAAGAGCCCGGGGGGCCAAGACCTGACAACGTGGTAGCGTGGCCGAGCGGTCCAAGGCGCTGGATTTAGGCTCCAGTCTCTCCGGAGGCGTGGGTTCAAATCCCACCGCTGCCACTTTTGTAGGGTGCTAACGCCGTCCCATTGCTTTGAAGTCAGTAAGTGGGTTTGAAAAAGTGAACTGTGGCTCGACATGTGCTATTGTATATGATTTTTTGGGGCATCGTAGTTATAGTGGCAACTACAGTGGCAACTTTTTTCCTTGAAGTTGACGGGGTTCAATCCCCAGCCAGTACAGACCGTGGAGAGGCATCTCGTCTCTTGTGACGGTCGATAGCGTCACGATTAGGCCACGTGTTTCAAACTCCGCAGAAGTATAAACCAGGCATAGGGCAATTTCTTACTAGTTGGACGTCAGTAGGTGGTGTGGAAAGGTGAACCGTCCCTCGAAATGCTGTGCGATCACGGAGTCTGTTGGGGGCATTGGTGGTATAGTGGCAAGCATAGCTGCCTTCCAAGCAGTTGACCAGGGCTCGATTCCTGGCCAATGCAGAACCTTGAGAGAGATTCAAATCAACTTTATTTCGCCATGTATACAGATACTAGGAATTTGATTTGGTATTCTCCATGCAGGCTATAGCAGCACAAATAGAACAACAAGACAAAAAAGAAAAACAATACAAGGACAGATAGTACCAGTATGAGCAAAATAATAAATAAGAATGGAGGTAATGTTAAATAAAGCGCCGTAAAGTTCATGTGTAAGAGCTATTTAGGAGGGCTATTGTTAGATCTGTTTTATCTTGTGACGTTCAAGCGCTTCCAGGCATTAAGAATGTCACGTGAGCTCCTGGACGATCGATCAGCTTCGGGAAGAGCCCGGGGGGCCAAGACCTGACAACGTGGTAGCGTGGCCGAGCGGTCCAAGGCGCTGGATTTAGGCTCCAGTCTCTCCGGAGGCGTGGGTTCAAATCCCACCGCTGCCACTTTTGTAGGGTGCTAACGCCGTCCCATTGCTTTGAAGTCAGTAAGTGGGTTTGAAAAAGTGAACTGTGGCTCGACATGTGCGATTGTATATGATTTTTTGGGGGCATCGTAGTTATAGTGGCAACTACAGTGGCAACTTTTTTCCTTGAAGTTGACGGGGTTCAATCCCCAGCCAGTACAGACCGTGGAGAGGCATCTCGTCTCTTGTGACGGTCGATAGCGTCACGATTAGGCCACGTGTTTCAAACTCCGCAGAAGTATAAACCAGGCTTAGGGCAATTTCTTACTAGTTGGACGTCAGTAGGTGGTGTGGAAAGGTGAACCGTCCCTCGAAATGCTGTGCGATCATGGAGTCTGTTGGGGGCATTGGTAGTATAGTGGCAAGCATAGCTGCCTTCCAAGCAGTTGACCAGGGCTCGATTCCTGGCCAATGCAGAACCTTGAGAGAGATTCAAATCAACTTTATTTCGCCATGTATACAGATACTAGGAATTTGATTTGGTATTCTCCATGCAGGCTATAGCAGCACAAATAGAACAACAAGACAAAAAAGAAAAACAATACAAGGACAGATAGTACCAGTATGAGCAAAATAATAAATAAGAATGGAGGTAATGTTAAATAAAGCGCCGTAAAGTTCATGTGTAAGAGCTATTTAGGAGGGCTATTGTTAGATCTGTTTTATCTTGTGACGTTCAAGCGCTTCCAGGCATTAAGAATGTCACGTGAGCTCCTGGACGATCGATCAGCTTCGGGAAGAGCCCGGGGGGCCAAGACCTGACAACGTGGTAGCGTGGCCGAGCGGTCCAAGGCGCTGGATTTAGGCTCCAGTCTCTCCGGAGGCGTGGGTTCAAATCCCACCCCTCCCACTTTTGTAGGGTGCTAACGCCGTCCCATTGCTTTGAAGTCAGTAAGTGGGTTTGAAAAAGTGAACTGTGGCTCGACATGTGCGATTGTATATGATTTTTTGGGGGCATCGTAGTTATAGTGGCAACTACAGTGGCAACTTTTTTCCTTGAAGTTGACGGGGTTCAATCCCCAGCCAGTACAGACCGTGGAGAGGCATCTCGTCTCTTGTGACGGTCGATAGCGTCACGATTAGGCCACGTGTTTCAAACTCCGCAGAAGTATAAACCAGGCATAGGGCAATTTCTTACTAGTTGGACGTCAGTAGGTGGTGTGGAAAGGTGAACCGTCCCTCGAAATGCTGTGCGATCACGGAGTCTGTTGGGGGCATTGGTGGTATAGTGGCAAGCATAGCTGCCTTCCAAGCAGTTGACCAGGGCTCGATTCCTGGCCAATGCAGAACCTTGAGAGAGATTCAAATCAACTTTATTTCGCCATGTATACAGACACTAGGAATTTGATTTGGTATTCTCCATGCAGGCTATAGCATCACAAATAGAACAACAAGACAAAAAAGAAAAACAATACAAGGACAGATAGTACCAGTATGAGCAAAATAATAAATAAGAATGGAGGTAATGTTAAATAAAGCGCCGTAAAGTTCATGTGTAAGAGCTATTTAGGAGGGCTATTGTTAGATCTGTTTTATCTTGTGACGTTCAAGCGCTTCCAGGCATTAAGAATGTCACGTGAGCTCCTGGACGATCGATCAGCTTCGGGAAGAGCCCGGGGGGCCAAGACCTGACAACGTGGTAGCGTGGCCGAGCGGTCCAAGGCGCTGGATTTAGGCTCCAGTCTCTCCGGAGGCGTGGGTTCAAATCCCACCGCTGCCACTTTTGTAGGGTGCTAACGCCGTCCCATTGCTTTGAAGTCAGTAAGTGGGTTTGAAAAAGTGAACTGTGGCTCGACATGTGCTATTGTATATGATTTTTTGGGGCATCGTAGTTATAGTGGCAACTACAGTGGCAACTTTTTTCCTTGAAGTTGACGGGGTTCAATCCCCAGCCAGTACAGACCGTGGAGAGGCATCTCGTCTCTTGTGACGGTCGATAGCGTCACGATTAGGCCACGTGTTTCAAACTCCGCAGAAGTATAAACCAGGCATAGGGCAATTTCTTACTAGTTGGACGTCAGTAGGTGGTGTGGAAAGGTGAACCGTCCCTCGAAATGCTGTGCGATCACGGAGTCTGTTGGGGGCATTGGTGGTATAGTGGCAAGCATAGCTGCCTTCCAAGCAGTTGACCAGGGCTCGATTCCTGGCCAATGCAGAACCTTGAGAGAGATTCAAATCAACTTTATTTCGCCATGTATACAGACACTAGGAATTTGATTTGGTATTCTCCATGCAGGCTATAGCATCACAAATAGAACAACAAGACAAAAAAGAAAAACAATACAAGGACAGATAGTACCAGTATGAGCAAAATAATAAATAAGAATGGAGGTAATGTTAAATAAAGCGCCGTAAAGTTCATGTGTAAGAGCTATTTAGGAGGGCTATTGTTAGATCTGTTTTATCTTGTGACGTTCAAGCGCTTCCAGGCATTAAGAATGTCACGTGGGCTCCTGGACGATCGATCAGCTTCGGGAAGAGCCCGGGGGGCCAAGACCTGACAACGTGGTAGCGTGGCCGAGCGGTCCAAGGCGCTGGATTTAGGCTCCAGTCTCTCCGGAGGCGTGGGTTCAAATCCCACCGCTGCCACTTTTGTAGGGTGCTAACGCCGTCCCATTGCTTTGAAGTCAGTAAGTGGGTTTGAAAAAGTGAACTGTGGCTCGACATGTGCTATTGTATATGATTTTTTGGGGCATCGTAGTTATAGTGGCAACTACAGTGGCAACTTTTTTCCTTGAAGTTGACGGGGTTCAATCCCCAGCCAGTACAGACCGTGGAGAGGCATCTCGTCTCTTGTGACGGTCGATAGCGTCACGATTAGGCCACGTGTTTCAAACTCCGCAGAAGTATAAACCAGGCATAGGGCAATTTCTTACTAGTTGGACGTCAGTAGGTGGTGTGGAAAGGTGAACCGTCCCTCGAAATGCTGTGCGATCATGGAGTCTGTTGGGGGCATTGGTAGTATAGTGGCAAGCATAGCTGCCTTCCAAGCAGTTGACCAGGGCTCGATTCCTGGCCAATGCAGAACCTTGAGAGAGATTCAAATCAACTTTATTTCGCCATGTATACAGATACTAGGAATTTGATTTGGTATTCTCCATGCAGGCTATAGCAGCACAAATAGAACAACAAGACAAAAAAGAAAAACAATACAAGGACAGATAGTACCAGTATGAGCAAAATAATAAATAAGAATGGAGGTAATGTTAAATAAAGCGCCGTAAAGTTCATGTGTAAGAGCTATTTAGGAGGGCTATTGTTAGATCTGTTTTATCTTGTGACGTTCAAGCGCTTCCAGGCATTAAGAATGTCACGTGAGCTCCTGGACGATCGATCAGCTTCGGGAAGAGCCCGGGGGGCCAAGACCTGACAACGTGGTAGCGTGGCCGAGCGGTCCAAGGCGCTGGATTTAGGCTCCAGTCTCTCCGGAGGCGTGGGTTCAAATCCCACCGCTGCCACTTTTGTAGGGTGCTAACGCCGTCCCATTGCTTTGAAGTCAGTAAGTGGGTTTGAAAAAGTGAACTGTGGCTCGACATGTGCGATTGTATATGATTTTTTGGGGGCATCGTAGTTATAGTGGCAACTACAGTGGCAACTTTTTTCCTTGAAGTTGACGGGGTTCAATCCCCAGCCAGTACAGACCGTGGAGAGGCATCTCGTCTCTTGTGACGGTCGATAGCGTCACGATTAGGCCACGTGTTTCAAACTCCGCAGAAGTATAAACCAGGCTTAGGGCAATTTCTTACTAGTTGGACGTCAGTAGGTGGTGTGGAAAGGTGAACCGTCCCTCGAAATGCTGTGCGATCATGGAGTCTGTTGGGGGCATTGGTAGTATAGTGGCAAGCATAGCTGCCTTCCAAGCAGTTGACCAGGGCTCGATTCCTGGCCAATGCAGAACCTTGAGAGAGATTCAAATCAACTTTATTTCGCCATGTATACAGATACTAGGAATTTGATTTGGTATTCTCCATGCAGGCTATAGCAGCACAAATAGAACAACAAGACAAAAAAGAAAAACAATACAAGGACAGATAGTACCAGTATGAGCAAAATAATAAATAAGAATGGAGGTAATGTTAAATAAAGCGCCGTAAAGTTCATGTGTAAGAGCTATTTAGGAGGGCTATTGTTAGATCTGTTTTATCTTGTGACGTTCAAGCGCTTCCAGGCATTAAGAATGTCACGTGAGCTCCTGGACGATCGATCAGCTTCGGGAAGAGCCCGGGGGGCCAAGACCTGACAACGTGGTAGCGTGGCCGAGCGGTCCAAGGCGCTGGATTTAGGCTCCAGTCTCTCCGGAGGCGTGGGTTCAAATCCCACCCCTCCCACTTTTGTAGGGTGCTAACGCCGTCCCATTGCTTTGAAGTCAGTAAGTGGGTTTGAAAAAGTGAACTGTGGCTCGACATGTGCGATTGTATATGATTTTTTGGGGGCATCGTAGTTATAGTGGCAACTACAGTGGCAACTTTTTTCCTTGAAGTTGACGGGGTTCAATCCCCAGCCAGTACAGACCGTGGAGAGGCATCTCGTCTCTTGTGACGGTCGATAGCGTCACGATTAGGCCACGTGTTTCAAACTCCGCAGAAGTATAAACCAGGCATAGGGCAATTTCTTACTAGTTGGACGTCAGTAGGTGGTGTGGAAAGGTGAACCGTCCCTCGAAATGCTGTGCGATCACGGAGTCTGTTGGGGGCATTGGTGGTATAGTGGCAAGCATAGCTGCCTTCCAAGCAGTTGACCAGGGCTCGATTCCTGGCCAATGCAGAACCTTGAGAGAGATTCAAATCAACTTTATTTCGCCATGTATACAGACACTAGGAATTTGATTTGGTATTCTCCATGCAGGCTATAGCATCACAAATAGAACAACAAGACAAAAAAGAAAAACAATACAAGGACAGATAGTACCAGTATGAGCAAAATAATAAATAAGAATGGAGGTAATGTTAAATAAAGCGCCGTAAAGTTCATGTGTAAGAGCTATTTAGGAGGGCTATTGTTAGATCTGTTTTATCTTGTGACGTTCAAGCGCTTCCAGGCATTAAGAATGTCACGTGAGCTCCTGGACGATCGATCAGCTTCGGGAAGAGCCCGGGGGGCCAAGACCTGACAACGTGGTAGCGTGGCCGAGCGGTCCAAGGCGCTGGATTTAGGCTCCAGTCTCTCCGGAGGCGTGGGTTCAAATCCCACCGCTGCCACTTTTGTAGGGTGCTAACGCCGTCCCATTGCTTTGAAGTCAGTAAGTGGGTTTGAAAAAGTGAACTGTGGCTCGACATGTGCTATTGTATATGATTTTTTGGGGCATCGTAGTTATAGTGGCAACTACAGTGGCAACTTTTTTCCTTGAAGTTGACGGGGTTCAATCCCCAGCCAGTACAGACCGTGGAGAGGCATCTCGTCTCTTGTGACGGTCGATAGCGTCACGATTAGGCCACGTGTTTCAAACTCCGCAGAAGTATAAACCAGGCATAGGGCAATTTCTTACTAGTTGGACGTCAGTAGGTGGTGTGGAAAGGTGAACCGTCCCTCGAAATGCTGTGCGATCACGGAGTCTGTTGGGGGCATTGGTGGTATAGTGGCAAGCATAGCTGCCTTCCAAGCAGTTGACCAGGGCTCGATTCCTGGCCAATGCAGAACCTTGAGAGAGATTCAAATCAACTTTATTTCGCCATGTATACAGACACTAGGAATTTGATTTGGTATTCTCCATGCAGGCTATAGCATCACAAATAGAACAACAAGACAAAAAAGAAAAACAATACAAGGACAGATAGTACCAGTATGAGCAAAATAATAAATAAGAATGGAGGTAATGTTAAATAAAGCGCCGTAAAGTTCATGTGTAAGAGCTATTTAGGAGGGCTATTGTTAGATCTGTTTTATCTTGTGACGTTCAAGCGCTTCCAGGCATTAAGAATGTCACGTGAGCTCCTGGACGATCGATCAGCTTCGGGAAGAGCCCGGGGGGCCAAGACCTGACAACGTGGTAGCGTGGCCGAGCGGTCCAAGGCGCTGGATTTAGGCTCCAGTCTCTCCGGAGGCGTGGGTTCAAATCCCACCGCTGCCACTTTTGTAGGGTGCTAACGCCGTCCCATTGCTTTGAAGTCAGTAAGTGGGTTTGAAAAAGTGAACTGTGGCTCGACATGTGCGATTGTATATGATTTTTTGGGGCATCGTAGTTATAGTGGCAACTACAGTGGCAACTTTTTTCCTTGAAGTTGACGGGGTTCAATCCCCAGCCAGTACAGACCGTGGAGAGGCATCTCGTCTCTTGTGACGGTCGATAGCGTCACGATTAGGCCACGTGTTTCAAACTCCGCAGAAGTATAAACCAGGCATAGGGCAATTTCTTACTAGTTGGACGTCAGTAGGTGGTGTGGAAAGGTGAACCGTCCCTCGAAATGCTGTGCGATCATGGAGTCTGTTGGGGGCATTGGTGGTATAGTGGCAAGCATAGCTGCCTTCCAAGCAGTTGACCAGGGCTCGATTCCTGGCCAATGCAGAACCTTGAGAGAGATTCAAATCAACTTTATTTCGCCATGTATACAGACACTAGGAATTTGATTTGGTATTCTCCATGCAGGCTATAGCATCACAAATAGAACAACAAGACAGAAAAGAAAAACAATACAAGGACAGATAGTACCAGTATGAGCAAAATAATAAATAAGAATGGAGGTAATGTTAAATAAAGCGCCGTAAAGTTCATGTGTAAGAGCTATTTAGGAGGGCTATTGTTAGATCTGTTTTATCTTGTGACGTTCAAGCGCTTCCAGGCATTAAGAATGTCACGTGAGCTCCTGGACGATCGATCAGCTTCGGGAAGAGCCCGGGGGGCCAAGACCTGACAACGTGGTAGCGTGGCCGAGCGGTCCAAGGCGCTGGATTTAGGCTCCAGTCTCTCCGGAGGCGTGGGTTCAAATCCCACCCCTCCCACTTTTGTAGGGTGCTAACGCCGTCCCATTGCTTTGAAGTCAGTAAGTGGGTTTGAAAAAGTGAACTGTGGCTCGACATGTGCGATTGTATATGATTTTTTGGGGGCATCGTAGTTATAGTGGCAACTACAGTGGCAACTTTTTTCCTTGAAGTTGACGGGGTTCAATCCCCAGCCAGTACAGACCGTGGAGAGGCATCTCGTCTCTTGTGACGGTCGATAGCGTCACGATTAGGCCACGTGTTTCAAACTCCGCAGAAGTATAAACCAGGCATAGGGCAATTTCTTACTAGTTGGACGTCAGTAGGTGGTGTGGAAAGGTGAACCGTCCCTCGAAATGCTGTGCGATCACGGAGTCTGTTGGGGGCATTGGTGGTATAGTGGCAAGCATAGCTGCCTTCCAAGCAGTTGACCAGGGCTCGATTCCTGGCCAATGCAGAACCTTGAGAGAGATTCAAATCAACTTTATTTCGCCATGTATACAGACACTAGGAATTTGATTTGGTATTCTCCATGCAGGCTATAGCATCACAAATAGAACAACAAGACAAAAAAGAAAAACAATACAAGGACAGATAGTACCAGTATGAGCAAAATAATAAATAAGAATGGAGGTAATGTTAAATAAAGCGCCGTAAAGTTCATGTGTAAGAGCTATTTAGGAGGGCTATTGTTAGATCTGTTTTATCTTGTGACGTTCAAGCGCTTCCAGGCATTAAGAATGTCACGTGAGCTCCTGGACGATCGATCAGCTTCGGGAAGAGCCCGGGGGGCCAAGACCTGACAACGTGGTAGCGTGGCCGAGCGGTCCAAGGCGCTGGATTTAGGCTCCAGTCTCTCCGGAGGCGTGGGTTCAAATCCCACCGCTGCCACTTTTGTAGGGTGCTAACGCCGTCCCATTGCTTTGAAGTCAGTAAGTGGGTTTGAAAAAGTGAACTGTGGCTCGACATGTGCTATTGTATATGATTTTTTGGGGCATCGTAGTTATAGTGGCAACTACAGTGGCAACTTTTTTCCTTGAAGTTGACGGGGTTCAATCCCCAGCCAGTACAGACCGTGGAGAGGCATCTCGTCTCTTGTGACGGTCGATAGCGTCACGATTAGGCCACGTGTTTCAAACTCCGCAGAAGTATAAACCAGGCATAGGGCAATTTCTTACTAGTTGGACGTCAGTAGGTGGTGTGGAAAGGTGAACCGTCCCTCGAAATGCTGTGCGATCACGGAGTCTGTTGGGGGCATTGGTGGTATAGTGGCAAGCATAGCTGCCTTCCAAGCAGTTGACCAGGGCTCGATTCCTGGCCAATGCAGAACCTTGAGAGAGATTCAAATCAACTTTATTTCGCCATGTATACAGACACTAGGAATTTGATTTGGTATTCTCCATGCAGGCTATAGCATCACAAATAGAACAACAAGACAAAAAAGAAAAACAATACAAGGACAGATAGTACCAGTATGAGCAAAATAATAAATAAGAATGGAGGTAATGTTAAATAAAGCGCCGTAAAGTTCATGTGTAAGAGCTATTTAGGAGGGCTATTGTTAGATCTGTTTTATCTTGTGACGTTCAAGCGCTTCCAGGCATTAAGAATGTCACGTGAGCTCCTGGACGATCGATCAGCTTCGGGAAGAGCCCGGGGGGCCAAGACCTGACAACGTGGTAGCGTGGCCGAGCGGTCCAAGGCGCTGGATTTAGGCTCCAGTCTCTCCGGAGGCGTGGGTTCAAATCCCACCGCTGCCACTTTTGTAGGGTGCTAACGCCGTCCCATTGCTTTGAAGTCAGTAAGTGGGTTTGAAAAAGTGAACTGTGGCTCGACATGTGCGATTGTATATGATTTTTTGGGGCATCGTAGTTATAGTGGCAACTACAGTGGCAACTTTTTTCCTTGAAGTTGACGGGGTTCAATCCCCAGCCAGTACAGACCGTGGAGAGGCATCTCGTCTCTTGTGACGGTCGATAGCGTCACGATTAGGCCACGTGTTTCAAACTCCGCAGAAGTATAAACCAGGCATAGGGCAATTTCTTACTAGTTGGACGTCAGTAGGTGGTGTGGAAAGGTGAACCGTCCCTCGAAATGCTGTGCGATCATGGAGTCTGTTGGGGGCATTGGTGGTATAGTGGCAAGCATAGCTGCCTTCCAAGCAGTTGACCAGGGCTCGATTCCTGGCCAATGCAGAACCTTGAGAGAGATTCAAATCAACTTTATTTCGCCATGTATACAGACACTAGGAATTTGATTTGGTATTCTCCATGCAGGCTATAGCATCACAAATAGAACAACAAGACAGAAAAGAAAAACAATACAAGGACAGATAGTACCAGTATGAGCAAAATAATAAATAAGAATGGAGGTAATGTTAAATAAAGCGCCGTAAAGTTCATGTGTAAGAGCTATTTAGGAGGGCTATTGTTAGATCTGTTTTATCTTGTGACGTTCAAGCGCTTCCAGGCATTAAGAATGTCACGTGAGCTCCTGGACGATCGATCAGCTTCGGGAAGAGCCCGGGGGGCCAAGACCTGACAACGTGGTAGCGTGGCCGAGCGGTCCAAGGGGCTGGATTTAGGCTCCAGTCTCTCCGGAGGCGTGGGTTCAAATCCCACCGCTGCCACTTTTGTAGGGTGCTAACGCCGTCCCATTGCTTTGAAGTCAGTAAGTGGGTTTGAAAAAGTGAACTGTGGCTCGACATGTGCGATTGTATATGATTTTTTGGGGCATCGTAGTTATAGTGGCAACTACAGTGGCAACTTTTTTCCTTGAAGTTGACGGGGTTCAATCCCCAGCCAGTACAGACCGTGGAGAGGCATCTCGTCTCTTGTGACGGTCGATAGCGTCACGATTAGGCCACGTGTTTCAAACTCCGCAGAAGTATAAACCAGGCATAGGGCAATTTCTTACTAGTTGGACGTCAGTAGGTGGTGTGGAAAGGTGAACCGTCCCTCGAAATGCTGTGCGATCACGGAGTCTGTTGGGGGCATTGGTGGTATAGTGGCAAGCATAGCTGCCTTCCAAGCAGTTGACCAGGGCTCGATTCCTGGCCAATGCAGAACCTTGAGAGAGATTCAAATCAACTTTATTTCGCCATGTATACAGACACTAGGAATTTGATTTGGTATTCTCCATGCAGGCTATAGCATCACAAATAGAACAACAAGACAAAAAAGAAAAACAATACAAGGACAGATAGTACCAGTATGAGCAAAATAATAAATAAGAATGGAGGTAATGTTAAATAAAGCGCCGTAAAGTTCATGTGTAAGAGCTATTTAGGAGGGCTATTGTTAGATCTGTTTTATCTTGTGACGTTCAAGCGCTTCCAGGCATTAAGAATGTCACGTGAGCTCCTGGACGATCGATCAGCTTCGGGAAGAGCCCGGGGGGCCAAGACCTGACAACGTGGTAGCGTGGCCGAGCGGTCCAAGGCGCTGGATTTAGGCTCCAGTCTCTCCGGAGGCGTGGGTTCAAATCCCACCGCTGCCACTTTTGTAGGGTGCTAACGCCGTCCCATTGCTTTGAAGTCAGTAAGTGGGTTTGAAAAAGTGAACTGTGGCTCGACATGTGCGATTGTATATGATTTTTTGGGGCATCGTAGTTATAGTGGCAACTACAGTGGCAACTTTTTTCCTTGAAGTTGACGGGGTTCAATCCCCAGCCAGTACAGACCGTGGAGAGGCATCTCGTCTCTTGTGACGGTCGATAGCGTCACGATTAGGCCACGTGTTTCAAACTCCGCAGAAGTATAAACCAGGCATAGGGCAATTTCTTACTAGTTGGACGTCAGTAGGTGGTGTGGAAAGGTGAACCGTCCCTCGAAATGCTGTGCGATCACGGAGTCTGTTGGGGGCATTGGTGGTATAGTGGCAAGCATAGCTGCCTTCCAAGCAGTTGACCAGGGCTCGATTCCTGGCCAATGCAGAACCTTGAGAGAGATTCAAATCAACTTTATTTCGCCATGTATACAGACACTAGGAATTTGATTTGGTATTCTCCATGCAGGCTATAGCATCACAAATAGAACAACAAGACAAAAAAGAAAAACAATACAAGGACAGATAGTACCAGTATGAGCAAAATAATAAATAAGAATGGAGGTAATGTTAAATAAAGCGCCGTAAAGTTCATGTGTAAGAGCTATTTAGGAGGGCTATTGTTAGATCTGTTTTATCTTGTGACGTTCAAGCGCTTCCAGGCATTAAGAATGTCACGTGAGCTCCTGGACGATCGATCAGCTTCGGGAAGAGCCCGGGGGGCCAAGACCTGACAACGTGGTAGCGTGGCCGAGCGGTCCAAGGCGCTGGATTTAGGCTCCAGTCTCTCCGGAGGCGTGGGTTCAAATCCCACCGCTGCCACTTTTGTAGGGTGCTAACGCCGTCCCATTGCTTTGAAGTCAGTAAGTGGGTTTGAAAAAGTGAACTGTGGCTCGACATGTGCGATTGTATATGATTTTTTGGGGCATCGTAGTTATAGTGGCAACTACAGTGGCAACTTTTTTCCTTGAAGTTGACGGGGTTCAATCCCCAGCCAGTACAGACCGTGGAGAGGCATCTCGTCTCTTGTGACGGTCGATAGCGTCACGATTAGGCCACGTGTTTCAAACTCCGCAGAAGTATAAACCAGGCATAGGGCAATTTCTTACTAGTTGGACGTCAGTAGGTGGTGTGGAAAGGTGAACCGTCCCTCGAAATGCTGTGCGATCACGGAGTCTGTTGGGGGCATTGGTGGTATAGTGGCAAGCATAGCTGCCTTCCAAGCAGTTGACCAGGGCTCGATTCCTGGCCAATGCAGAACCTTGAGAGAGATTCAAATCAACTTTATTTCGCCATGTATACAGACACTAGGAATTTGATTTGGTATTCTCCATGCAGGCTATAGCATCACAAATAGAACAACAAGACAAAAAAGAAAAACAATACAAGGACAGATAGTACCAGTATGAGCAAAATAATAAATAAGAATGGAGGTAATGTTAAATAAAGCGCCGTAAAGTTCATGTGTAAGAGCTATTTAGGAGGGCTATTGTTAGATCTGTTTTATCTTGTGACGTTCAAGCGCTTCCAGGCATTAAGAATGTCACGTGAGCTCCTGGACGATCGATCAGCTTCAGGAAGAGCCCGGGGGGCCAAGACCTGACAACGTGGTAGCGTGGCCGAGCGGTCCAAGGCGCTGGATTTAGGCTCCAGTCTCTCCGGAGGCGTGGGTTCAAATCCCACCGCTGCCACTTTTGTAGGGTGCTAACGCCGTCCCATTGCTTTGAAGTCAGTAAGTGGGTTTGAAAAAGTGAACTGTGGCTCGACATGTGCGATTGTATATGATTTTTTGGGGCATCGTAGTTATAGTGGCAACTACAGTGGCAACTTTTTTCCTTGAAGTTGACGGGGTTCAATCCCCAGCCAGTACAGACCGTGGAGAGGCATCTCGTCTCTTGTGACGGTCGATAGCGTCACGATTAGGCCACGTGTTTCAAACTCCGCAGAAGTATAAACCAGGCATAGGGCAATTTCTTACTAGTTGGACGTCAGTAGGTGGTGTGGAAAGGTGAACCGTCCCTCGAAATGCTGTGCGATCACGGAGTCTGTTGGGGGCATTGGTGGTATAGTGGCAAGCATAGCTGCCTTCCAAGCAGTTGACCAGGGCTCGATTCCTGGCCAATGCAGAACCTTGAGAGAGATTCAAATCAACTTTATTTCGCCATGTATACAGACACTAGGAATTTGATTTGGTATTCTCCATGCAGGCTATAGCATCACAAATAGAACAACAAGACAAAAAAGAAAAACAATACAAGGACAGATAGTACCAGTATGAGCAAAATAATAAATAAGAATGGAGGTAATGTTAAATAAAGCGCCGTAAAGTTCATGTGTAAGAGCTATTTAGGAGGGCTATTGTTAGATCTGTTTTATCTTTTGACGTTCAAGCGCTTCCAGGCATTAAGAATGTCACGTGAGCTCCTGGACGATCGATCAGCTTCGGGAAGAGCCCGGGGGGCCAAGACCTGACAACGTGGTAGCGTGGCCGAGCGGTCCAAGGCGCTGGATTTAGGCTCCAGTCTCTCCGGAGGCGTGGGTTCAAATCCCACCGCTGCCACTTTTGTAGGGTGCTAACGCCGTCCCATTGCTTTGAAGTCAGTAAGTGGGTTTGAAAAAGTGAACTGTGGCTCGACATGTGCGATTGTATATGATTTTTTGGGGCATCGTAGTTATAGTGGCAACTACAGTGGCAACTTTTTTCCTTGAAGTTGACGGGGTTCAATCCCCAGCCAGTACAGACCGTGGAGAGGCATCTCGTCTCTTGTGACGGTCGATAGCGTCACGATTAGGCCACGTGTTTCAAACTCCGCAGAAGTATAAACCAGGCATAGGGCAATTTCTTACTAGTTGGACGTCAGTAGGTGGTGTGGAAAGGTGAACCGTCCCTCGAAATGCTGTGCGATCACGGAGTCTGTTGGGGGCATTGGTGGTATAGTGGCAAGCATAGCTGCCTTCCAAGCAGTTGACCAGGGCTCGATTCCTGGCCAATGCAGAACCTTGAGAGAGATTCAAATCAACTTTATTTCGCCATGTATACAGACACTAGGAATTTGATTTGGTATTCTCCATGCAGGCTATAGCATCACAAATAGAACAACAAGACAAAAAAGAAAAACAATACAAGGACAGATAGTACCAGTATGAGCAAAATAATACATAAGAATGGAGGTAATGTTAAATAAAGCGCCGTAAAGTTCATGTGTAAGAGCTATTTAGGAGGGCTATTGTTAGATCTGTTTTATCTTGTGACGTTCAAGCGCTTCCAGGCATTAAGAATGTCACGTGAGCTCCTGGACGATCGATCAGCTTCGGGAAGAGCCCGGGGGGCCAAGACCTGACAACGTGGTAGCGTGGCCGAGCGGTCCAAGGCGCTGGATTTAGGCTCCAGTCTCTCCGGAGGCGTGGGTTCAAATCCCACCGCTGCCACATTTGTAGGGTGCTAACGCCGTCCCATTGCTTTGAAGTCAGTAAGTGGGTTTGAAAAAGTGAACTGTGGCTCGACATGTGCGATTGTATATGATTTTTTGGGGCATCGTAGTTATAGTGGCAACTACAGTGGCAACTTTTTTCCTTGAAGTTGACGGGGTTCAATCCCCAGCCAGTACAGACCGTGGAGAGGCATCTCGTCTCTTGTGACGGTCGATAGCGTCACGATTAGGCCACGTGTTTCAAACTCCGCAGAAGTATAAACCAGGCATAGGGCAATTTCTTACTAGTTGGACGTCAGTAGGTGGTGTGGAAAGGTGAACCGTCCCTCGAAATGCTGTGCGATCACGGAGTCTGTTGGGGGCATTGGTGGTATAGTGGCAAGCATAGCTGCCTTCCAAGCAGTTGACCAGGGCTCGATTCCTGGCCAATGCAGAACCTTGAGAGAGATTCAAATCAACTTTATTTCGCCATGTATACAGACACTAGGAATTTGATTTGGTATTCTCCATGCAGGCTATAGCATCACAAATAGAACAACAAGACAAAAAAGAAAAACAATACAAGGACAGATAGTACCAGTATGAGCAAAATAATACATAAGAATGGAGGTAATGTTAAATAAAGCGCCGTAAAGTTCATGTGTAAGAGCTATTTAGGAGGGCTATTGTTAGATCTGTTTTATCTTGTGACGTTCAAGCGCTTCCAGGCATTAAGAATGTCACGTGAGCTCCTGGACGATCGATCAGCTTCGGGAAGAGCCCGGGGGGCCAAGACCTGACAACGTGGTAGCGTGGCCGAGCGGTCCAAGGCGCTGGATTTAGGCTCCAGTCTCTCCGGAGGCGTGGGTTCAAATCCCACCGCTGCCACTTTTGTAGGGTGCTAACGCCGTCCCATTGCTTTGAAGTCAGTAAGTGGGTTTGAAAAAGTGAACTGTGGCTCGACATGTGCGATTGTATATGATTTTTTGGGGCATCGTAGTTATAGTGGCAACTACAGTGGCAACTTTTTTCCTTGAAGTTGACGGGGTTCAATCCCCAGCCAGTACAGACCGTGGAGAGGCATCTCGTCTCTTGTGACGGTCGATAGCGTCACGATTAGGCCACGTGTTTCAAACTCCGCAGAAGTATAAACCAGGCATAGGGCAATTTCTTTAGGCCACGTGTTTCAAACTCCGCAGAAGTATAAACCAGGCATAGGGCAATTTCTTACTAGTTGGACGTCAGTAGGTGGTGTGGAAAGGTGAACCGTCCCTCGAAATGCTGTGCGATCACGGAGTCTGTTGGGGGCATTGGTGGTATAGTGGCAAGCATAGCTGCCTTCCAAGCAGTTGACCAGGGCTCGATTCCTGGCCAATGCAGAACCTTGAGAGAGATTCAAATCAACTTTATTTCGCCATGTATACAGACACTAGGAATTTGATTTGGTATTCTCCATGCAGGCTATAGCATCACAAATAGAACAACAAGACAAAAAAGAAAAACAATACAAGGACAGATAGTACCAGTATGAGCAAAATAATACATAAGAATGGAGGTAATGTTAAATAAAGCGCCGTAAAGTTCATGTGTAAGAGCTATTTAGGAGGGCTATTGTTAGATCTGTTTTATCTTGTGACGTTCAAGCGCTTCCAGGCATTAAGAATGTCACGTGAGCTCCTGGACGATCGATCAGCTTCGGGAAGAGCCCGGGGGGCCAAGACCTGACAACGTGGTAGCGTGGCCGAGCGGTCCAAGGCGCTGGATTTAGGCTCCAGTCTCTCCGGAGGCGTGGGTTCAAATCCCACCGCTGCCACTTTTGTAGGGTGCTAACGCCGTCCCATTGCTTTGAAGTCAGTAAGTGGGTTTGAAAAAGTGAACTGTGGCTCGACATGTGCTATTGTATATGATTTTTTGGGGCATCGTAGTTATAGTGGCAACTACAGTGGCAACTTTTTTCCTTGAAGTTGACGGGGTTCAATCCCCAGCCAGTACAGACCGTGGAGAGGCATCTCGTCTCTTGTGACGGTCGATAGCGTCACGATTAGGCCACGTGTTTCAAACTCCGCAGAAGTATAAACCAGGCATAGGGCAATTTCTTACTAGTTGGACGTCAGTAGGTGGTGTGGAAAGGTGAACCGTCCCTCGAAATGCTGTGCGATCACGGAGTCTGTTGGGGGCATTGGTGGTATAGTGGCAAGCATAGCTGCCTTCCAAGCAGTTGACCAGGGCTCGATTCCTGGCCAATGCAGAACCTTGAGAGAGATTCAAATCAACTTTATTTCGCCATGTATACAGACACTAGGAATTTGATTTGGTATTCTCCATGCAGGCTATAGCATCACAAATAGAACAACAAGACAAAAAAGAAAAACAATACAAGGACAGATAGTACCAGTATGAGCAAAATAATAAATAAGAATGGAGGTAATGTTAAATAAAGCGCCGTAAAGTTCATGTGTAAGAGCTATTTAGGAGGGCTATTGTTAGATCTGTTTTATCTTGTGACGTTCAAGCGCTTCCAGGCATTAAGAATGTCACGTGAGCTCCTGGACGATCGATCAGCTTCGGGAAGAGCCCGGGGGGCCAAGACCTGACAACGTGGTAGCGTGGCCGAGCGGTCCAAGGCGCTGGATTTAGGCTCCAGTCTCTCCGGAGGCGTGGGTTCAAATCCCACCGCTGCCACTTTTGTAGGGTGCTAACGCCGTCCCATTGCTTTGAAGTCAGTAAGTGGGTTTGAAAAAGTGAACTGTGGCTCGACATGTGCGATTGTATATGATTTTTTGGGGCATCGTAGTTATAGTGGCAACTACAGTGGCAACTTTTTTCCTTGAAGTTGACGGGGTTCAATCCCCAGCCAGTACAGACCGTGGAGAGGCATCTCGTCTCTTGTGACGGTCGATAGCGTCACGATTAGGCCACGTGTTTCAAACTCCGCAGAAGTATAAACCAGGCATAGGGCAATTTCTTACTAGTTGGACGTCAGTAGGTGGTGTGGAAAGGTGAACCGTCCCTCGAAATGCTGTGCGATCACGGAGTCTGTTGGGGGCATTGGTGGTATAGTGGCAAGCATAGCTGCCTTCCAAGCAGTTGACCAGGGCTCGATTCCTGGCCAATGCAGAACCTTGAGAGAGATTCAAATCAACTTTATTTCGCCATGTATACAGACACTAGGAATTTGATTTGGTATTCTCCATGCAGGCTATAGCATCACAAATAGAACAACAAGACAAAAAAGAAAAACAATACAAGGACAGATAGTACCAGTATGAGCAAAATAATACATAAGAATGGAGGTAATGTTAAATAAAGCGCCGTAAAGTTCATGTGTAAGAGCTATTTAGGAGGGCTATTGTTAGATCTGTTTTATCTTGTGACGTTCAAGCGCTTCCAGGCATTAAGAATGTCACGTGAGCTCCTGGACGATCGATCAGCTTCGGGAAGAGCCCGGGGGGCCAAGACCTGACAACGTGGTAGCGTGGCCGAGCGGTCCAAGGCGCTGGATTTAGGCTCCAGTCTCTCCGGAGGCGTGGGTTCAAATCCCACCGCTGCCACTTTTGTAGGGTGCTAACGCCGTCCCATTGCTTTGAAGTCAGTAAGTGGGTTTGAAAAAGTGAACTGTGGCTCGACATGTGCTATTGTATATGATTTTTTGGGGCATCGTAGTTATAGTGGCAACTACAGTGGCAACTTTTTTCCTTGAAGTTGACGGGGTTCAATCCCCAGCCAGTACAGACCGTGGAGAGGCATCTCGTCTCTTGTGACGGTCGATAGCGTCACGATTAGGCCACGTGTTTCAAACTCCGCAGAAGTATAAACCAGGCATAGGGCAATTTCTTACTAGTTGGACGTCAGTAGGTGGTGTGGAAAGGTGAACCGTCCCTCGAAATGCTGTGCGATCACGGAGTCTGTTGGGGGCATTGGTGGTATAGTGGCAAGCATAGCTGCCTTCCAAGCAGTTGACCAGGGCTCGATTCCTGGCCAATGCAGAACCTTGAGAGAGATTCAAATCAACTTTATTTCGCCATGTATACAGACACTAGGAATTTGATTTGGTATTCTCCATGCAGGCTATAGCATCACAAATAGAACAACAAGACAAAAAAGAAAAACAATACAAGGACAGATAGTACCAGTATGAGCAAAATAATAAATAAGAATGGAGGTAATGTTAAATAAAGCGCCGTAAAGTTCATGTGTAAGAGCTATTTAGGAGGGCTATTGTTAGATCTGTTTTATCTTGTGACGTTCAAGCGCTTCCAGGCATTAAGAATGTCACGTGAGCTCCTGGACGATCGATCAGCTTCGGGAAGAGCCCGGGGGGCCAAGACCTGACAACGTGGTAGCGTGGCCGAGCGGTCCAAGGCGCTGGATTTAGGCTCCAGTCTCTCCGGAGGCGTGGGTTCAAATCCCACCGCTGCCACTTTTGTAGGGTGCTAACGCCGTCCCATTGCTTTGAAGTCAGTAAGTGGGTTTGAAAAAGTGAACTGTGGCTCGACATGTGCGATTGTATATGATTTTTTGGGGCATCGTAGTTATAGTGGCAACTACAGTGGCAACTTTTTTCCTTGAAGTTGACGGGGTTCAATCCCCAGCCAGTACAGACCGTGGAGAGGCATCTCGTCTCTTGTGACGGTCGATAGCGTCACGATTAGGCCACGTGTTTCAAACTCCGCAGAAGTATAAACCAGGCATAGGGCAATTTCTTACTAGTTGGACGTCAGTAGGTGGTGTGGAAAGGTGAACCGTCCCTCGAAATGCTGTGCGATCACGGAGTCTGTTGGGGGCATTGGTGGTATAGTGGCAAGCATAGCTGCCTTCCAAGCAGTTGACCAGGGCTCGATTCCTGGCCAATGCAGAACCTTGAGAGAGATTCAAATCAACTTTATTTCGCCATGTATACAGACACTAGGAATTTGATTTGGTATTCTCCATGCAGGCTATAGCATCACAAATAGAACAACAAGACAAAAAAGAAAAACAATACAAGGACAGATAGTACCAGTATGAGCAAAATAATACATAAGAATGGAGGTAATGTTAAATAAAGCGCCGTAAAGTTCATGTGTAAGAGCTATTTAGGAGGGCTATTGTTAGATCTGTTTTATCTTGTGACGTTCAAGCGCTTCCAGGCATTAAGAATGTCACGTGAGCTCCTGGACGATCGATCAGCTTCGGGAAGAGCCCGGGGGGCCAAGACCTGACAACGTGGTAGCGTGGCCGAGCGGTCCAAGGCGCTGGATTTAGGCTCCAGTCTCTCCGGAGGCGTGGGTTCAAATCCCATCGCTGCCACTTTTGTAGGGTGCTAACGCCGTCCCATTGCTTTGAAGTCAGTAAGTGGGTTTGAAAAAGTGAACTGTGGCTCGACATGTGCGATTGTATATGATTTTTTGGGGCATCGTAGTTATAGTGGCAACTACAGTGGCAACTTTTTTCCTTGAAGTTGACGGGGTTCAATCCCCAGCCAGTACAGACCGTGGAGAGGCATCTCGTCTCTTGTGACGGTCGATAGCGTCACGATTAGGCCACGTGTTTCAAACTCCGCAGAAGTATAAACCAGGCATAGGGCAATTTCTTACTAGTTGGACGTCAGTAGGTGGTGTGGAAAGGTGAACCGTCCCTCGAAATGCTGTGCGATCACGGAGTCTGTTGGGGGCATTGGTGGTATAGTGGCAAGCATAGCTGCCTTCCAAGCAGTTGACCAGGGCTCGATTCCTGGCCAATGCAGAACCTTGAGAGAGGTTCAAATCAACTTTATTTCGCCATGTATACAGACACTAGGAATTTGATTTGGTATTCTCCATGCAGGCTATAGCATCACAAATAGAACAACAAGACAAAAAAGAAAAACAATACAAGGACAGATAGTACCAGTATGAGCAAAATAATACATAAGAATGGAGGTAATGTTAAATAAAGCGCCGTAAAGTTCATGTGTAAGAGCTATTTAGGAGGGCTATTGTTAGATCTGTTTTATCTTGTGACGTTCAAGCGCTTCCAGGCATTAAGAATGTCACGTGAGCTCCTGGACGATCGATCAGCTTCGGGAAGAGCCCGGGGGGCCAAGACCTGACAACGTGGTAGCGTGGCCGAGCGGTCCAAGGCGCTGGATTTAGGATTTAGGATTTTAGGATTTTTACTAGTTGGACGTCAGCAGGTGGTGTGGAAAGGTGAACCGTCCCTCGAAATGCTAGGGTTAGGGTTTAGGGTTAGGGTTAGGTTTGGGTTAGGGTAGGGTAAAAAGAAAAACTGGACGGTCTTAGGGAGCACGGGCCTATCATTCCTGTGTTGAAAGTATAAAACAAAAGAGAGGAAGAAAAACAGAACTACAACAAAGAGGTTTTGTGAAATAATGTGTGTTTTCTTTTACAGGTGCTGTGTGGTGGTGGCTGAGTGGATGGTGCTGAGAATTGGAGGACCAAGGTAGGTGTGTGTATGGATACATAGCCAGGTAAGTTATGTGTGTGTATATTATTTTTTTGGGTAATGTATGTGTAAGAATATGTATGAGTGTGTATATGTATATGTTGAGTGAAGCAGGTCTTGTATGAGATGAAGAGTGTTATGTTTTTTCATTCAGTCCCAGGGGTGTAATTGTGTTTAACTGTGTGATCCATTTTCTTTCGGCGTGTTTCCGCTGTCCACTGGACCACCCGGACCCCGACTCCACACCAGATATGATGAGGTGAGTGACGGGGTGCTCCTGGAAGTGTGTGACGAGTGTTGTTTGTAGGTGTGCCCGTGAGATGTTGTATAGGTGTTGTTTGAGCCTAGTGTCTATTGATGAACCGGTTTCTCCTACGTAGTGTTTGTGGCAGAGGGTGCAGGTGATGATGTATACGGCGTTCGAGGTTTGTAAGGTGAGGTTGTCCGGGACTGGAGCTGATGTGTGACTGTGAGGGTTTGTAATGAATTTTCTGTATTTATAATGAAATGTATGAGGTTTGGCTGGGGAGGGGTGGGGTTACAGGGAGGGTTGGGGTTGGGTATGGGGTCGGAGGGAGGGTTGGGTTTAGGCCTAGGGTTAAAGGGAGGGGTGGGGTTACAAGGAAGGGGATTAAAGGTAGGGTGGGAATGGGAAGGCAGGGTGGGGTTAGAGGGCGGGTTGAAGGGACTTTTAAAGGGAGGGTTGGGTTTGGGCCTAGGGTTAAAGGGAGGGGTGGGGTTACAGGGAGGGTTGGGGTTGGGTATGGGGTCGGAGGGACTTTTAAAGGGAGGGTTGGGTTTAGGCCTAGGGTTAAAGGGAGGGGTGTGGTTACAGGGAGGGTTGGGGTTGGGTATGGGGTCTGAGGGGTTGGGGTTAGGATGAGGGACCAGGTTGGGTGTAGCTCTTGGGGCGGGCAGAGAGGGGTTAGGGTTAGGTTTGTGGAAAGGTCTCAGCCCAACGATGGGCTGGAGTTGCACTGGCACAAGTCCTGTGTTTTTATTCAATGTTTTTTTTGTCCCCAGAAAAGAAGGTGAAGAGGAGGATTATTATATTCCCATCCAGGTAGGTATCCTAGCAGGTAAGTATCCCAGGTAAGTCAACCACTAAATACCCTATACTTTAGATCTGTGTTGATCTTTTTTCTTTTTTTGTCCTACAGGAACCCTTCTGCCCCCTACTGGTCATCACAGGTAAGTATCACAGGTAAGTAAGTATGTGCATATATACCCTCTTTTCTGATTCCTGGTATTGTTAATAACTTTTTTCTCTTTCCCCAGGAATCCCTCACCTCCCACTCGGAAGACAGCAGGGGGTATGCAACCTTTAGATGTTTATAATAATAAATCACTCATCCATAATTTTAGCATTCTCTCTGCGGTTTCAGTGGTCCAGAGAACTGGATCCTGTCCCGTTACCTGGAATTGGAGTTTATCCATCTCAGGTAACGTTTGAAAAGGAGATTTACTATCAACATAAAAGTTAAAATCGTCAAACAATTCTTGCTGGTCCTTAGCCAACCTGTCCGAGAAATGAATGAATGGCACGTAGACAACAGCTTTAGGAAATCGTTTTTGACAGGTTTTCCCAAGCTGCTGCAGTTGTTTCACGGTGGTCGTGGGTTTCTGTCTGTCGAGACAGTTAACCATCCCTACTGACAGGATGACATGCTCTGTGTTAGAGTTAGGTGTCAATTTCTCTAGTATCCGCCTTAAATGATGACAGTTCGCTCCTGGGAAACTGTCAACTTGGATAAGATCATCCTTAAAAGTAGGGATAGCCGAGAGATTACCGTCCCCCACCACCACTATGGGTTTCACTACGTCTAACTGCCAATCTTGTATTTTCCTCCAACAGGTCGGATGGATAACGGGCTCCTCTCGATGGAGGACCTTTGGCTGTGACTGGCTGAGGGCGTGACGGTAAGTAGGTTCCAGGGAAAGGGAAGGGAGGAGGGGGGAGGGTTGGGGTAAGGTATAGGAAAGGGAGGGTTGGGGTGAGGTATAGGAGAGGGAGGGTTGGGGTTAGGATGAGGGATCAGGGAGGGGTTAAGTCCCCTTTCCACCATGGGGTTTGGGGAAGGGGGAGGATTAGATTTGGGGAAGGGAGGGTTGGGGTTAGGGTTCAGGGTCAAGGTGGGGTTAGGACCCCTTATACCCACCATGGTGTCACTCAACCGCGTCAACAGCATTTTGGGAGGGAAACTGGTCTCCACTGTTGGGGGTGGGCTGGCAATAGTCGAGCTAATTGCCACCTCACTGCCACTACTGGGGGCAACTTGGACCCTCTCCCTCACAATTTCAGAGACCCCAGATGTAAAGTTCAGGGCCTCTTTAAAGGTAAGTAAGGTAGTTCCAACTGTGTTTGACCCATGTGACTGTTTGATGTTTTTTGTTTTCCCCACAGGAGATGTACCAGAGACCTCTGGAGTTTCCCTCATCCCTACCAAAGGTAAGTATCCATCCCCCTGGGTGACCACACTGGTGTCGGAGTCCTCCTCAATTGGAGTTAGGACCCCCATACCCATGGACGCAGGCAATGGTGGGAAGTCTTCCGGATTCATCGGCCGGAAGGCTTGAGAAGAAGGATTTTCTCCTGGAGAGGTGAGTAATTCCCGCAATGTTTTCACTGATGTTGTTGTGAATTTGCGTTTGTATCTCAACCTTCCCCAGCCCACCGCCACTCGAAAAGCCTCCTCATCCATCCCAGGTAAGTCACCCAGTAAAAAGACCAACATATCATCATAATGACATTTTAAAATTTCCAAGTTCCCCTCTAACCATTTGTTGGTGTTCATTTTCACCTTACTGGTGGTCTCAAACGAGGGGGACGCAGGTTTAATAAAAGTTGTTAATTTATTAACCTGCCTCTGCATCCCTTTTGGACAGGATCCCTTGGAGATGGAGTCATCCAGGATCTCTGTGTGATGCAGAGCTTGGAGAAGTTTAAAATAAATTTTGGCCAGTGGGACATTCAGGCATTTGGGTCGGTTTATCCCGTTTCCTGTATCTGTTGGTCCCACTTCCATCCTCCTTATAAAAAGTAAAACCACTAAAATTGCTAAAAGTATTTCTAAAATGTCTCAATAAAATTGTTCAGACATCAATAAAATGCATCTATGGCCTATGGTATTTTCCTATTTAGTCCTTTTATTGCACATAGAAGATTATTGGCCTTTAGAAAAGCCTGTCTAAAAAGAGCCCTTACTGCAAGGGTTGTCTTTTTTTGCCCCAATGACACCTGTTCAGGGTGAAGATGGCCCCTTCCTTGGTCAGTCCCTGTAGAACTGCACACTGTGCTTTTGAACAAGAGGTTCCAAACCAGGAATAAGGTAAGTGCACCACACACCCACACACACACTCACCCCACACAAAGAGGGAACTGAGCCAACCAGGGTTCTCTCCCCTGCTCATAAAGTGCCAAGTACTGGGTGCAAAAATGTGCAACTGTTTGTTTAAAACCAAGGACCAAAAAAAGTTCAAAGATGGACTGGGTCCACTCTGAATAAAACCATAGGTTAAAATGCACTCTAAAAGTTTTTGCCCCCCATAAAAGAATAAAAGAGTAAAAGAATAAAAGAAGGAGCTCCTAACGTTTCACCTTCATAAGGCTTCCTCAGAGGAGAACTGAGTTGGATGAGGCAGACAGGAAGTTAAGTAGTGGAAGGGGGGCGGGGGCTTGGCCACTTCCTGTGGTTTCTAATTGGCCAATCTGCCATACCCCTCTCACACCCTCTTGTGTTCAATTAAGGCTTAATTAGGCCCAACACTTTCTTTGTAAAAGTTGCCAGTTACTTAATTCCTAACTAAAACCTCAAGAAAAAAATGAAGTAAAAGGGGAATTTAAAAATATTTTCAAAAAATAAGACACTGGACTAGGCTCTGGCTGGGTTAGGTTTGTGGAAAGGTCTCAGCCCAACGATGGGCTGGAGTTGCACTGGCACAAGTCCTGTGTTTTTATTCAATGTTTTTTTTGTCCCCAGAAAAGAAGGTGAAGAGGAGGATTATTATATTCCCATCCAGGTAGGTATCCTAGCAGGTAAGTATCCCAGGTAAGTCAACCACTAAATACCCTATACTTTAGATCTGTGTTGATCTTTTTTCTTTTTTTGTCCTACAGGAACCCTTCTGCCCCCTACTGGTCATCACAGGTAAGTATCACAGGTAAGTAAGTATGTGCATATATACACTCTTTTCTGATTCCTGGTATTGTTAATAACTTTTTTCTCTTTCCCCAGGAATCCCTCACCTCCCACTCGGAAGACAGCAGGGGGTATGCAACCTTTAGATGTTTATAATAATAAATCACTCATCCATAATTTTAGCATTCTCTCTGCGGTTTCAGTGGTCCAGAGAACTGGATCCTGTCCCGTTACCTGGAATTGGAGTTTATCCATCTCAGGTAACGTTTGAAAAGGAGATTTACTATCAACATAAAAGTTAAAATCGTCAAACAATTCTTGCTGGTCCTTAGCCAACCTGTCCGAGAAATGAATGAATGGCACGTAGACAACAGCTTTAGGAAATCGTTTTTGACAGGTTTTCCCAAGCTGCTGCAGTTGTTTCACGGTGGTCGTGGGTTTCTGTCTGTCGAGACAGTTAACCATCCCTACTGACAGGATGACATGCTCTGTGTTAGAGTTAGGTGTCAATTTCTCTAGTATCCGCCTTAAATGATGACAGTTCGCTCCTGGGAAACTGTCAACTTGGATAAGATCATCCTTAAAAGTAGGGATAGCCGAGAGATTACCGTCCCCCACCACCACTATGGGTTTCACTACGTCTAACTGCCAATCTTGTATTTTCCTCCAACAGGTCGGATGGATAACGGGCTCCTCTCGATGGAGGACCTTTGGCTGTGACTGGCTGAGGGCGTGACGGTAAGTAGGTTCCAGGGAAAGGGAAGGGAGGAGGGGGGAGGGTTGGGGTAAGGTATAGGAAAGGGAGGGTTGGGGTGAGGTATAGGAGAGGGAGGGTTGGGGTTAGGATGAGGGATCAGGGAGGGGTTAAGTCCCCTTTCCACCATGGGGTTTGGGGAAGGGGGAGGATTAGATTTGGGGAAGGGAGGGTTGGGGTTAGGGTTCAGGGTCAAGGTGGGGTTAGGACCCCTTATACCCACCATGGTGTCACTCAACCGCGTCAACAGCATTTTGGGTTAGGGTTAGGGTTAGGTTTGACGTCTGAAAATCCCCCGAGCCCAGTAGTTCAGTACTTCGACCCACTTAGGCTCAGGACTGAGGCACACGCTATGCCAATGCTGAGTCATCCACCACATCCGAACAGGGGCTAGGCCCCTCTAGGAACCCCGAGGGGAACCTAGGCCGGGTAACCCCTGAAGTGCTCGCCACTCGACACAAGGTGAGTGAGGAGCACCCAGAGGGACAGTAATATATAGACATACAGTAAGAAACAATGCATAATATATAAGTATAGGTCGAGCACATGGATGGCCGTCTCAGTATCCACTTGACATGTTCAGGTAGCAGGGTCAATGCGGGAGCATGCTCAGAGTCAGAAAGGTCCCTCAGTACGGATTCAAGAGTCCAGTAGCTAAGAAAATCAGAGTTTAGGGGGTCCTAATGTGTAAAAATCGAAGGTTTCTTATAGTTCCTCAATTAGCGGGGAGGGCCTTGTGTGACAGATGCAGAGTCCATAGACGGCAAAAACAATGAGAACTCCATACTCTTCTATTCTCCGAGTGTTGGTTAATGTTCATCCACTGGAAACTTATCAGAGTTCCGACCCAGAGGGGATCGTAGTGAACATCATCAGTGTTAAACAATTGTGAGTATTCCAAGTAATAGTTATAATAAATCCCAGGGTCCTTGATCCCCGGGGGTCAAGGTAAACGCCATTGGGATTATAATAAGGGTTTGGACAGTTGTTAATAGGCTGGATCTCATCCGGATCCTTAGTCTCACGAGGTTCAACCGGTCAACATCACAAGTGTTAGTTAACAAGTACTAGTAATAGAAGATATTATGCTCAGGGTCCCTGTCCTCCCAGGGGCAGAGTAAACACTATCATAATGATATTAATAATAGGGGTTATTATTCCAAGGGTCCCTGTCCCAATGGGGACAGAGTAAACACCACCATTATAGTATTGCTAATATGAACTATTATCTTAAGGGTCCCTGTCCTAGTAGGGACAGGGTAAACACCACCAGATTATACCAAAGTTATTGATTGTAGAAACTGAGTTATAATTCTAAACATTGTTATTATAGCAATGATCCTCAGAGTCCTGATCCCCAGGGGGTCAAGGTAAACTTCCTCAGATTACAATTAGGTTAGCAGTAATAGTGTACGGTTGAGGATATTGTTAAACGGGGGTGTGAGTGTTGTGATCAGTCCAGGGTCCAAGCATTGAAGTTATCCCTGTAACACTCGTTGTCCAATTTAAAATTAAGGTCCTGTACTCAGGTGCGGACGTTAAGGCCCTCCGGATATAGGGAGGAAAGCCTCCATATCCATTTCCTCTCACCGGCCTGCCTTTGTCTGCGCTTCCACTCTGGGTTGTGTTCCAGGCCGCTCATGTTAAGAGATTCGGCTCCGTGTCTCAGGAAGTGGGGGACCAGGTGTGTGTCAAGACGGCGGTGGTTGTTAATATTATAGAGGTGTTGGGTGAGGCGCTGTTGGAGGGAATTCCCAGTTTCGCCGACATAACGCAAGCCGCAGGCACTGCACGTGATCACATACACTGCGCTACAAGTCGAGGGTGGCAGGGAAGCTATTGGAAGCCTGGCCTTGAGCGCTCGACAGTGAACCGCAGTGAGGGGTGAAAAGTGTGTGTGCAACGGTTGCGGTATTCGGTTGAGTGGTCCGAGGCCACTACGGACTAGGAATTCACCAGTGCTGCGGTTTTTCCTGTAAGCCGAGATGAGGGTGGCCCCTTCCAATACGCCAGAGCCTCCCAGGTGTGTCAACAGATTTTGTTTAAACCTGCGGTTCAGGAGCCGGTTGCGGCGTCCGAACGTGGTGACCAGAGGGATAGTGAGTGTGTCGTCACGCTGTGTAACTTCCAGAAAGGTCCTAGAGACCTGACGTAGGAGACTGCGTGGATAACCCCTCTGGGCCAGGACCTGGTAAAGGGTGTGCTTAGCTGCCAGGAAGTCACTGTGCTGTGTGCAGATTCTGTGGAATCGTAGCAGCTGTGACTTGACTACCCCAGGAAATGTGTGTTTCGGGTGGTAGCTGTCTCTGTGCAATAGAGCGTGTGTGTCGGTCTCCTTAAAAAATACTTTAACGTCTAAACAGTGGGATGTAGGGAAGTCCACTCCTTTGAAGGTCGTGGTGTCTAGGAAATCCATGCTATTATCACTGAGTACATATTTGACCTTAATAGAGTTGTGGTGAGAGTTGAGGATGTTGACAAACACAGTGAAGGCCTCCCTGGAGTGTGGCCACACTCCCCAGATATCATCCAAGTATCTGAGGTAGTGTGTGGGTTTGAGAGGGCACTTTGGAAGAACCGTTGCCTCCCACATAGCCATATAGATGTCCGCATGTGCGGGGGCAAATTTCTTCCCCATAGCCACGCCTTTGAGTTGGAGGTAGTGTTTACCGTTGAACTCAAAGTCGTTTTTAGTGAGTGCGAGTTCAAGTAGCTGCATAATATACCTGTCCGGGCGGCCCTCAGCCGGGTTCAGTGTAAGCATTTGTTGAACCGCTCTAAGCCCCTCAGGTGCCTCTATGTTAGTGTACAGGCTGTCTACATCCATAGAGAAAAGCAGGTCATTCTCATTGAGTCTCGCGGCCCTAACCTTGGCTATAAAGTCATACGTGTCCTTGACATAGCTAGGGTGTTGATTGGACAGCGGGTTGAGGAACGAGTCAATATACTCTGCTATGCCATAGGTCTCACTGCCGCAGTCAGATACAATCGGTCTCCCAGCTGGGGTCAGGTAGGGGAGGGGCCAGGAAGCTGGATCCTTGTGGATTTTAGGTAGGAGGTAGAACTTTCTAGGCTTGGGCTCTCCCTCCCCCATTAAGTATAACCTTTGTCTGGGTGCGAGATAGCCCAGTCTCACCAGGCACATGAGGATCCGATCGATCTCGCGGGCCGTGGTGGTGAACAAAGGTTCGTCTAATCTGCGGTAGTATTCTGGCATATTGAGTTGTCTCTCTGCTTCTTGTACGTAGTGTGTTCGGTCCATGATGACCACTGCGGAGCCCTTATCGGCTGGCTTGAGGACCAGGTGCGGGTCCGTCCGCAGCTGTCTCAAAGCCACCACTTCCTCACTAGTGAGGTTCAGGGCTTCCGCGTCCAGGTTTGGGAGGGAGTCTACCGAGTGTAGGTCTGCCATCACCAAAGCAGGTATCACGGGAGGTAACTGGCTGTCCTTGGGAGTCCAACGTGACTTGGGGAAGAAACGTGGACGCTCTGTTATATTAACAGGTTCTCTTTCTTCAAAATAGGTGGCCAGTTTAACTCTGCGGTGATAATTGGCTATCTCGAGACACAAACGATTTCTACCGCCCGCGGCAATATTGAGAGTAGGAAC
Organism: Osmerus eperlanus; assembly: GCF_963692335.1. NCBI lineage: Eukaryota > Metazoa > Chordata > Actinopteri > Osmeriformes > Osmeridae > Osmerus > Osmerus eperlanus. The sequence continues at coordinate 73,798 of NC_085039.1, read as the reverse complement.
AAAAGATAGGCCTCTAACTAAGAGGCTGCGCTGCGCTAACGTGGGTCTAAAGTAAGAAGAAAGGTTGATCAGGCCCTTCCTCACCCCCTGGGCTTGGTCAGAGGGTCCATTCAGTTTAAATAGTTTAGCCAGTGCGCGCGCATGGCCGTAGCCGTGGGAGTCGTCCAGTGAATTTTGTCTCTGCCGGTACTGAAGGACGCGGCAGGCAGCAGTGGAATGATGGGCACATGTGCGGCCAGGTAACGGTTGAGGCTAGAGATTGTTTCTTTTTCGAGCGCCGGCAGGTCCGGAGAGGTGTTGATTAGCGGGATAGAGATAGAGGCGTGCGGAAAAGCTGCAGTGGCCTTGGTGAACATTGTCATGGCCTGTTTGGTAGAGGTGTCGATGCCCATGTTCCGATTGTTAAGTCCAAAAGCCAGGATGACCCGTTTTACGTGCAGTGCAGGGACAGAGATTTTGGCGAGGATGTTGATCGCATGGTAGAGCCTGGCCCCTGGGTAACAGTCAACCTGAACTGTGTCGATGTTAACGGCAGGGAGACGATGGAGATTAGAGTCACCCATTATTATGGTCTGTCTACCAGGGACCAGGCTCCAACCGCCCTTGTTCCCGTTGTGATCGTGTCTGGTGTGCAGTGAGAGCTGTGGCGCGGCGGTAGTTGTGTCGGCTGTTTGTCTCTGGGCCTCCAGATGGGAGGGACCGGGTGCGGGCGTCAGGGCCGCAGCCGCGTTGGTGGTGTGGACCGAGAGAGAGTTCAGTGGGGTGCGTCTCCGGGCTCCCAGAGGGGAGGGACCGGGTGCGGGCGCTAAGGCGGCCACCGCTGTAGTGGTCGGAATGACATGCGAAACGGACGAGAGAGGAGGATCAAAGAGGTCCGAGGAGTGGGGAAGTTCCGCCAGCAGAGCCTTCCGTAGAGCCACCTCCTCGGCCTCGTCCTCAGAGGAGTGGAGTAGTGACCACGTTGGTGACGAAAGAGGCGCGAGAGGAGAGAGAGGTCTGGAGAGAGTTATAGAGAGAGGTGGGCGTGGCGAGGGCCCAGAGACCTTGGGGTCGCCCGTGTCCAGAGCTATAGCTAGATCCGTGAGTGAGGGTTCGTTGTCCCCGACGAGAGGTGCTCTCAGTAGCGTACGTAGGGCCACAGGAGATGCCATCCGCGGGGAGAACGTAGCTAACTCTGCTGTGTCAAGTTGGCTCCATTCTAGATCCGCAGCTTCGGAGGTGTCCATCGGGACAGGGGCCGAAGCCAGTGTAGTGAGACTGAGGGTTCTGGCCGCAGCCCCGATGTGATCAGGATCGGGGAGGGCCAGAGGCTCCTCAGTCTCCGCACCCAAGTTCGCCCGTGTGACCGTGGCTGAAGGTTCCACACGGGGTCGGTGCGGCGTGGCGAACAGCGCGCGCGGAACCATGGAGGGCGTCAACATGGGTCTGGCGGGTTTGGCCGCAGAAACCGGAGGAGCCCAGGGTGCGTTAGTAGTGGAAGAAGAGGAAGAAGAGAAGACGTTACATGGTAGAGAAGACCTGGCTTGATGAATCGTCGCTTGAGAGATAGAGTTTCCCAGATCGCGAGTGGCCCATCTAACCCCTAGTTCCCATGCATCCAGCCAACTCCGGAAAGTGGTATAGCGTACCCTGAGAGTACGTGTGAGATCCCCTGAGACTTTGTCGTAATGTTCTTCAAGGGATTGGTATGACTCCCTAATAAAGTTCTCCGAGATCTGTTGGAGTTGGCTCCAGTTATCATGTGTCGGGGACGACGGTCGGAACATTGTGGCCAGTTCGTTTATTTTATTCTGGAGCCCCGGTGGCTGTATGCCGTCCCTAACGTAGGCCCTGACTTCCCCGTGGTGGTGTGCGGTCTTGATTAATTTACAGATGGTTTTCCCTACTTCAGTTGTGGGCCTGCCGTAAACCTGGCGTGACTGTTGCGCATTAACGGAGTATCTGTCGGCTGACATTTGCCGTAGGCCCGGTGGAGTATCCGGAACGGCCACATTGGTGGCTGCCTGTACGGGCGTAGTCGGGGTGATCTGAGGGAAGCTGGTTTTAGCGTCCCCGACTCGTGCCCGTGCGAGGGTGTTGACCGCGAGAGCGTGTGCACGGGCTAGACGTCTTCTGATGCGGCGTTCCGCCGGTGAGTGGGGTTGGCCACCGCGCTTACGCCGCTTGGGGGTCACAGCGGGGCCACTGGAGGCCCAGTCCAGTGGCCCAGGCTGTGCCGCGTTTCGTCGAGGTCGGGGCTGATGAGTCGGAGCAGTTGTGTGTGCCCCGCGTGTTGCCCTGGGGGCACGTCGGGGCACCGGATGCGCCGGAGGGGCCGTAGCGGGGGTCCCGCGTGTTACCCTGGGGGCACGTCGGGCCATAGGGTGTGCTGCGGGGGCCGCAGTGGGGGTCCCTCGTGTTGCCCTGGGGGCACGTAGGGACCCAAACTGGTGTATGGTACGGGACCCGCGTGTTGCCCTGGGGGCACGTCGGAATCCAGGTGAGAGACGGAAGGCCGGAGCCTCGCGCGTTGCCCCGGGGGCCCGTCGGTGTGGAGAGAGGTCGATGCGGCGTGCTCTACCTAGCGAAGGGGCATATTGGTGGTCAGCTAAGTACGGGTTGTAATCGTACGAGAAACCAGGTTCAGGGCCTGGAGCGTGAGGTGGGTCAGAAGGACCCCTAAAGTACGCCCCCCTTCTAGTGGTGCCACTGTCTTGCCAGGGCAGTGGATCCCTGTATGGCCCAGGGGGATCCCGGAGACGGGGGCGTCCCCAGACCGTGCTGCGGTCATACTCCCAGGAGGAGGGGGGAGCGGAGGGGTGGGAGACAGCCCCCCAGTAGGAGTTCGGGTTACAGTAGGGGTCGTGTGCCTGGCGAGGATCCCTCTCATAGTGGCGGTCAATTCCAGACATACTATCAAACGAGAGAGAGTAAAACAGAGGGGGCAACTGTATGAGTGGGCGTCTTAGAGGATACTAATCATTATTATAAGGAACGGCGCAAACTGATGCGAATCCCGAGGCGAGAGGATTCGGTCTAAATTAGTAGGTAAAGGCTAAAGAACGTGGGAGGAGAGATTGAGATGCATCTAGTGGGTGGAGGTGTATGGGTGCATTGTGGGTGAGTGCGTGTCCTACCTTAACCGGGCAGCTAATTTAATCTGAAAAGGGTTAGGGTTAGGGTTTAGGGTTAGGGTTTAGGGTTAGGGTTAGGTTTGGGTTAGGGTAGGGTTAAAAGAAAAACTGGACGGTCTTAAGGAGCACGGGCCTATCATTCCTGTGTTATAAAAAATAAAAAATAAAAGAAAATAAAAAATAAAAATTGTATATACCAAAAGAAAGGAAGGAAGGCAGAAATACAAAAACAAGTGTTGTGAAATAATGTGCGTGTTTTCTTTTACAGGTGCTGTGTGGTGGTGACTGAGTAGATTGTGCTGAGGACGGAGGACCAAGGTAGGTGTTGTTGAATTTGTTCTTTAGTGTGTAGATCTATGTGCCAGTATGTAAGTGTGTGCGTGTGTATGGATACATAGCCAGGTAAGTTATGTGTGTGTGTATTATACTGTTTTAGGTGGTGTATGTATGAGTGTGTACATGTATATGTTCCAAAGTGTTGTGAAGTAATGTGTTTGTTCTTTTGCAGGTGCTGTGTGGCGATGGATGAGTGGATAGTGCTGATCAAGGTGAGTGTTATTGAAGGTGTAAGTTATTCGGTGAGTGAAGCAGGTCTTGTATGAGATGGAGAGTGTTATGTTTTTTCATTCAATCCCAGGGGTGTAATTGTGTTTAACTGTGTGATCCATTTTCTTTCGGCGTGTTTCCGCTGTCCACTGGACCACCCAGACCCCGACTCCACACCAGATATGATGAGGTGAGTGACGGGGTGCTCCTGGAAGTGTGTGACAAGTGTGGTTTGTAGGTGTGCCCGTGAGATGTTGTATAGGTGTTGTTTGAGCCTAGTGTCTATTGATGAACCGGTTTCTCCTATGTAGTGTTTGTGACAGAGGGTGCAGGTGATGATGTATACTGCATTGGAGGTTTGTAAGGTGAGGTTGTCCGGGACTGGAGCTGATGTGTGACTGTGAGGGTTTGTAATAAATTTTCTGTATTTGTAATGAAGTGTATGAGGTTTGGCCACTGGAGAGGGCATGGTGCTGAATTTGGTGTGTATGAGTATGTCCTTTAAGCTTTTATTTTTCCTGTATGCTGAAATGATCTTGTAGGGTTTGAGTGCGGGGTATGTGCGTTGGGCCGTGGTGAAGTTGTGTTTGAATGCATGTTGTAGGGGTCGAGTTTTATGTGAAAATGTGGTGACTAGGGGAATGATTATCAACGGGTCTGTGACGGTGTCTGAGGTGAACGGTGTGCCGGTGTTGGTTGTGGGTGGTGGGGCCGGGGGGGTGAAAGCAGAATCCTGAGTGTTGTTAAAATCAGGATCGGGAAGGATGGTGGGGTTAAAGGGCGGGTAAACAACCAGTGGGGAATTAGGAAGGGTATTAGAGGTAGGGTGGGGACGGGAAAGCAGGGTGGAATTAAAGGGCGGGTTGGGAAGGGTGGTGGGATTAAAGGGTGGGTCAACACCCAGTGGGGAACTAGGAAGGGGATTAAAGGTAGGGTGGGAATAGGAAGGCAGGGCGGGGTTAGAGGGCGGGTTGAAGGGACCTTTAAAGGGAGGGTTGGGTTTGGGCCTAGGGTTAAAGGGGGGGGTGGGGTTACAAGGAAGGGGATTAAAGGTAGGGTGGGAATGGGAAGGCAGGGTGGGGTTAAAGGGCGGGTTGAAGGGACTTTTAAAGGGAGGGTTGGGTTTGGGCCTAGGGTTAAAGGTAGGGGTGGGGTTACAGGGAGGGTTGGGGTTGGGTATAGGGTCGAAGGGACTTTTAAAGGGAGGGTTGGGTTTGGGCCTAGGGTTAAAGGGAGGGGTGGGGTTACAGGGAGGGTTGGGGTTGGGTATGGGGTCGGAGGGATTTTTAAAGGGAGGGTTGGGTTTAGGCCTAGGGTTAAAGGGAGGGGTGGGGTTACAGGGAGGGTTGGGGTTGGGTATGGGGTTAGGGTTTAGGGTTAGGGGTTAGGGTTAGGTTTCAGAAGGGTCTCAACCCATTGCTGGGTGGGAGTTTGCGCTGGCACAAGTACAGTATGTTTAATTGCTCTGTTTTATTATTCCCTTAGAAAAGGAAAAAAGAAGAAATTAGTGATCTATTAATATGTATGAAGAATTGAAGGTATTTATTAGGTCAGTTTCTTAAGGTAGGTTCTGCACCATCCACTCTCAGGTAAGTACTATTGGTTCTTCTAGGTGTTAAATGTATGATTTTTGTAAACAATATTTTAACTGTTTTTCTTCCCCCTAGGAATCCATCCTCTCACCGAGAAATGTGATTGGCCGCTTGTCATCAATTCGCTCTACACGGTAAGTATTTTTAAGTATTTGTTACAGTAAAAAATAATAAGTGCAACTGTAATTTGGAGTAGGGATTCAACCATATTGCAGGGCCACCCAGCCAATAAACACAAATGTAATAAATAATAATTCATGGTATCATATTACAACAACAAATATATATATATTTTAATATATATATAGGAAAAACTGACAATATGGGAATCCCAATGATCCGTATACGCTACCGATACTCTCCAAGCGGAGTCGAACTGTATCCTCCCACCTTTACTTACTGTATATCAAAAGAGAGACATGCAATACATTTTAATATTTTTCATTCAGACCCAACGGGTCGATGGTTTTCAATAAACGTATCCATGTTCTTTCTGCTTTTTGTCTTGCGGTTCTGGACCAATCCTTTTGGCTTTCTAGTCCTTCAATTCTCATATTTAAAACCCCATGTACTATAAAATGTCTGTATAAAACCGTATCCTTATATGGCAGGCCGTTTTAACATTTATTTCTATAAACGTACTAGTCACTATTTTAAAGTTACTAGTACTTATTCTTTAGTTACTAGTAACTAATCCAATAGTTACTAGTATCTATTCCCGTTTTACTAGTAACTTTCATTAGATACTAGTAACTATTCTTTAGTTACTAGTAACTAATCCAATAGTTACTAGTATCTATTCCCGTTTTACTAGTAAGTTTTCATTAGATACTAGTACCTATTCTTTAGTTACTAGTAACTAATCCAATAGTTACTAGTATCTATTCCCGTTTTACTAGTAACAAATTGGACAATTTTACAATGGTATCCTATGGGGCTCTGCTTTACAGATATCTACTATTTGTGTCCAACTAGTATCTATTCAAATAGTTACTAGTATCTATTCCAGTTTTACTAGTAACTATTCATTAGATACTAGTAACTATTCTTTAGTTACTAGTAACTAATCCAATAGTTACTAGTATCTATTCCCGTTTTACTAGTAACTATTCATTAGATACTAGTAACTATTCTTTAGTTACTAGTAACTAATCCAATAGTTACTAGTATCTATTCCCGTTTTACTAGTAACATTTTAAATTGTACTATCAAGTAGTCATTTTTACTCGTCATAAGCAATGACGAGTAAAAACGCATTTGTTACTAGTAAGAATAATAATGTTACTAGTAAGAATTTTAATAGTTACTAGTAACTAAAGAATAGTTACTAGTATCTAATGAAAGTTACTAGTAAAACGGGAATAGGTACTAGTAACTATTGGATTAGTTACTAGTAACTAAAGAATAGTTACTAGTATCTAATGAAAGTTACTAGTAAAACGGGAATAGATACTAGTAACTATTGGATTAGTTACTAGTAACTAAAGAATAGTTACTAGTAAAACGGGAATAGATACTAGTAACTATTCTTTAGTTACTAGTAACTATTCCAACAAGAGATATCCCGAAACCAATAAGTACTAGTAACTATTGCCAACAAGATATCTAGTTAACATGCAAATTAGCTTTAGAAGATATCTAGTTAACATGCAAATTAGCTTTAGAAGATATCTAGTTAACATGCAAATCGGCTTTAGAAGATATCTAGTTAACATGCAAACTAGCTGCCGAAGACCACACCTCACAGAAGACAGCACCACAGTGGACATATCGACACGAATTTATTACAGAAATGGCACACACGTGTTATTGAACAAATTCCAACAAGGCAACATACGCCACGCACAATTGATTGCCTATTGATTCATTACTGGTGAATTTAAGAAGACTCGAAGGCATTTTATCGATGGAGACATTGGAAGAACGTGTTGTCTTTCAGAACTTGAGCGCTCATCACCACACGCACTCGATGTCTGCACAGCGAAGACGCCTTCTCAGACCCTCGTATGCCATCAGGTAACTTTTGGATTTCGCTTTTAGAATAACATTACTCATACAATGGTAACATGGTTGGCCAAATATACGTTGTATTAGAGATACCCGTAGGTTATATTATTTAAACTAGCTTGCTAGCTGGCGAGCGCTTATGTTATCTACCTAGAATACCAGGACTTAGCGTTAGCTTATACTTATCAAAATGTCTAGCCACTGGGTGACCAAAGGCAGGCAAGGGGAACTCGTATTAATGTTAAATAACCTCATAAAGTGACATTTGAATGCCTTAAGACCTTAACAAAACAATCACCATGGCAATGACTACACAATGGAACTTGCATTTAGCTTAGCTTAGTTCTAACAATAAGGGCCAATAAATGGTTATGGTGTTGCATGACAAGTTATTGGCTATCCAATCAGAATGTACAAAATGTGTGTCATTCAACAGTTTGTGATGGTGCCCTTACCTGTGTTGCAGCTGGCTAGGGCACACTCTCTCACACTTGTGTCCTGGCGCTCCCCACTGTCCTATCTGAGGCAAAGGCTACTATTTGACTGTAGTTCCAAATTTGTGTCCTGTTTTTCATTACTGCAGGTACATGGATGACCTCCGCAAAGCAGGACGACCTGCCACCTCTGCTGCTCACCAGGCTGCTGCGCTGCTATTTGAAAATGGCGTGGGCACAGATTTGGACGTAGAAGCTGGGCAGTGCTCTGTCCGTCACAGTCAACCAACACAGCATACAAAGTAAACTTGGGTTACACTTCACGTGTGAGGAGTGAAGTGTGGAGAGGGTGGCGGGACTTCCGCTTCTTGGGGGTCCACATACAGGACAGCCCATCCTGGAGTGTGAACCCCTCTGAGCTGCTGAAAAAGTCCCAGCAGAGACTGTACTTCCTGAGAACACTCAGCAGGAATAACATCACACAAAGACTGCTGGGGTCCTTCTACCGAGCCTCCATTGAAAGCATCCTCACATATTGCATATGCATTTGGTATACTAGCTGTACAGTGGCTCAGAGGAAAACGCTCCAGAGGGTCATCAACACCGCTCAAAAGATTGTTGGCTGCCCTCTCCCTGCACTGGAAGACCTACACAGATCCTGTTGTCTCAAAAAATCCCAGAACATCATAAAAGACACTTCACACTCCTGGGGACTCCCTGTTTGAAATGTTGCCTACAGGCAGACGATACAGATCAATCCAGGCAAGGACAAACAGACTAAAACACAGTTTCTATCCAACTGCAATAACCACTGTTAATGTTGCCAAAACATAATGTGCACAATGTTATGTTATGTATTATGCAATGACTGTGTGTGGTTGTTCATGGCACTGTCTTAGGTATATTAATTCTTATTTATTTGAGTAATGTTAGCACTTTAGTAATTTTATCCTTTTTATTGATATTGAGTCAATGAATGATGCACTGACCGGAAAAAGTTAAATTTCGTTGTACCAGTGACAATGACAATAAAGATCTATTCTATTCATTTGTATAGTATGTGATTGTGTTGGGGGCACAGCCTGGCCCAAGGAGAATGCTGTATACTGTAGTTACATGGAGATTTTTGTTAATGGACCCAGTAGTGTTTGTTAGGGGACAATTTATACATGAGATGATCAATAAAACTACCATACTTGAGAAATCCAGAGAACAATATAATCATCAATTCTTGTAACTGGCTGAGCCTAAAATATCATAACAATGGCCATTTGGTCTCATAAACACAAGTCATTGTATTCCACACCTACACTGGTACAACATGATGCTAGTGTGGGGGTCTGTCCGTGCGGAGGAGACACCAGAGAAAGAAGACAATATATCTTAATGATTATTTGTATTTTCCCATGGGACCAGTGGGGTATCATCCCTGTATAATTAATATATCTCATATGTATTTTGTCCAAGAATAACTGGTGGAAGTTGTGGTTCAATGGCAAAATGTACAAGCCAGAAGTATCAGCACTACAACAAGCTGGATGATTATCAATGACATTTTCTGTTTTGAGTACAATTCAATTGAATAGCTATATTTCTTCATGATGTAATATATGAAGGCTAAGAGAATTCATCATGAATTGTGTTGCCGATGATGAACTCAGCAGAACAGACCACACTACTTAAGGCCTTGCGGTCCCTGTCTGTGCAGCTCCCATACCACACTGAGATGCAACCAGTCAGTATGCTCTCTATAGTGCATCTGTAGAAGTTAGTGAGGATGACTGAGTCCATGCTGAACTTCTTCAGTCTCCACAGGAAGAAGAGGCGTTTACAGGCCGCTTTGACCACCTTTGTAAGTGTGAGCAGACCAGGTGAGATCATTGCTGATTGTAAGGATGAGATCTCTGTCTCCAAGCAAGCCGGAAGGAGGCACGACTATTAGAAAAGGGTTGACTCGGTTTTATTAGTAACGACGTTGGATCATGCCATCAGTCCATGACAGAGGGATAGCATGTGAGAGAAACAAGTCTCTCAGAGGTCCATTATATACATGAGCTGGCCCATACAGATATAGTAACCACCAAAACATGCCCTTAAACAGTACACATTTCACAACTTAATGCACAGGAGAAATAGCACACTGGTGATGCGTCATAACTCATTGTTTGTACTTTTCTCAAAGGTTAAACAGAGCACATTCCCTGATCTATATGGGTATTGTCAAAGGCCCACTGCGTGACCTCTTGACCACAGCAAGAGACAACCTCACATATGTATAGAAAATCTTCATATCACTGATGTTCACCCCGAGGAACTTGAAGCAGCTGACCTTCCACTTCGGATCCGTTGATGTGTAGGGTTGCATGCTCTTCTTCCTGCCGCCTCCTATAGTCCACAATCATCTCCTTGGTCTTGCTGATGTTGAGAGAGAGGTTATTGTCCTGACACCATGATTTCAGGTCATCAACCTCCTCTCTGTAGGCTGACACTGTCAGAGATGAGGCCCACGATGGTTGTGTCGTCAGCAAACTTAACAAGGAGGCTGCCGCACAATCGTGAGTGAACAAGGTTAAGCACACAGCCCTGGGGGGTGCCTGTGTTGGTGATCAGTGTGGATGAGGTGCAGTCACCGATTCTCACCACCTGCTTCCCCGTCAAGAAGTTGAAGATCCACTTGCAGAGGGAGGAGCTTAGTCCCAGGTCCACAAACTTGGAGACAAGTCTGGAGGGGATAATGGTGTTGAATGCTTAGCTGTAGTCAATGAACAGCATCCTCACATACGTATTCCCTTTGTCCAGGTGGGAGAGCGGTGTGCATTGTCAGAGCGATGGCATCGTCTGTAGACCTGTTGGACCGGTATGCAAACTGCATTGGGTCCAGGGTGGGGGGCAGCGAGGAGCAGAGGAATGATTTGACTAGCCGCTCAAAGCACTTCATGATGAAAGAGGTCAGTGCTATCGGGCAATAGTGGTTCATACATGTGACCTTGGTGTTCTTGGGCACAGGGATAATGGTGGTCATCTTGAAGCGGTGGGGGGTACAGACAGGCTGAGGGAGAGGTGGAAGACGTCACTGAAGACCCCTGCTAGCTGGTCAGCACAACCCAAGGGCCCTACCTGATATACCGCCTGGGCCAGGAGCCTTGCGAGGGTTGATCTGCGCTGCCTCACCTCAGCTGCAGTTAGTGTAGGATAATGTAGGAAATATGTGTTGGGCTGGTTGACCTCTCAGACTGTCTGCCTGAGAGAAATGGACACACTAGTATCATGTTGTACCAGTGTAGGTGTGGAATACAAGGACTTCTGTCTATGAGACCAAATGGCCATTGTTCTGATGTTTTAGGCTCAGCCAGTTGCGAGAATTGATCATTATATTGTTCTGGGGATTTCTCAGGTATGGTAGTTTTATTGATCATCTCATGTATAAACTGTCCCATAACAAACACTACTGGGTCCATTAATAAAAATCTCCATGTAACTACAGTCTACAGCATTTTCCTTGGGCCAGGCTGTGCCCCCAAACACAATTGCATACTATACAAATGAATAGAATAGATCTTTATTGTCATTGTCACAGGTACAAAGAAATTAAAGTGCTTCCGGTCAGTGGATCATTCATTGACTTAAAAATCAGGATAAAATTACTAAAGTGCTAAAATTACTCAAATAAATATACCTAAGACTGTACCGTAAAGAACCACACACAGTCATTACATGATACATAACATTGTGCACATTATGTTTTGCCAGCAGCAACAGTGGTTATTGCAGTTGGATAGACACTGTTTTAGTATGTTTGTCCTTGCCTTGATTGATCTGTATTGTCTGCCTGAAGGCAACATTTTAAACAGGGAGTGCCCAGGAGTGTGAAGTGTCTTTTATGATGTTCTGGGCATTTTTTGAGACAACAGGATCTGTGTAGGTCTTCCAGTGCGGGGAGAGGGCAGCCAACAATGCTGTTTATGACCCTCTGAGCCACTGTACAGCTGGTATACCAAATGAATATGCAGTATGTGAGGATGCTTTCAATGGAGGCTCGGTAGAAGGACACCAGCAGTCTTTGTGTGATGTTATTCCTCCTGAGTGTTCTCGGGAAGTACAGTCTTTTTCAGCAGCTCAGAGGTGTTCACACTACAGGATGGGCTGTCCTGTAAATGGACCCCCAAGAAGCGGAAGTCCCGCCACCCTCTCCACACTTCACTCCTCACACGTGAAGTGTAACAAGTTTACTTTGTACGCTGTGTTGGTTGACAGTGACGGCACAGAGCACTGCCCAGCTTCTACGTCCAAATCTGTGCCCACGCCATTTTCAAATAGCAGCGCAGCAGCCTGGTGAGCAGCAGAGGTGGCAGGTCGTCCTGCTTTGCGGAGGTCATCCATGTACCTGCAGTAATGAAAAACAGGACACAAATTTGGAACTACAGTCAAATAGTAGCCTTTGCCTCAGATAGGACAGTGGGGAGCTCCATGACACAAGAGTATGAGAGTGTGCCCTAGCCAGCTGCAACACAGGTAAGGGCACCATCACAAACTGTTGAATGACACACATTTTGCATATTCTGATTGGATAGCCAATAACTTGTCATGCAACACCATAACCATTTATTGGCCCCTATTGTTAGAACTAAGCTAAGCTAAATGCAAGTTCCATTGTGTAGTCATTGCCATGGTGATTGTTTTGTTAAGGTCTCAAGGCATAAACATTTCACTTTATGAGATTATTTAACATTAATATGAGTTCCCCTAGCCTGCCTTTGGTCACCCTGTGGCTAGACATTTTGATAAGTATAAACCAAGCCCTGGTACTGTATTCTAGGTAGATAACATTAGCGCTTGCCAGCAAGCAAGCTAGTTTAAGGAATATAACCTACGGGGATCTCTAATACAAGGTATATTTGGCTAACCACCATATTACCATTGTACGAGTAATGTTATTCTAAAAGGGAAATACAAAAGTTACCTGATGGCATACGAGGATCTGAGAAGGCGTCTTCGTTGTGCTCTCTTATTGCCATCGAGTGCGTGGAGAGCTCGGAGTTCTGAAAGACTAGCAACAAGTTCTTCCATCGTCTCCATCGATAAAATGCCTTCGAGTCTTCTCAAATTCACGTCAATAACACGTATGTGCCATTTCTGAAATCGGTTTGCGTCGATATTTTCTCTGTAGTGCTGTCCTCTGTGAGGTGTGGTCTTCAGCAGTTAATTTGCATGTTAACTAGATATCTTCAAAACTAATTAGCATGTTAACTAGATATCTTCTAAAGCTTATTTGCATGTTAACTAGATATCTTCTAAAGCTAATTTGCATGTTAACTAGATATCTTCAAAAACTAATTTGCATGTTAACTAGATATCTTCTAAAGCTAATTTGCATGTTAACTAGATATCTTCAGACGCTAATTTGCATGTTAACCAGATATCTTCTAAAGCTAATTTGCATGTTAACTAGATATCTTGTTGGCAATAGTTACTAGTACTTATTGGTTTCGGGATATCTCTTGTCGGAATAGTTACTAGTAACTAAAGAATAGTTACTAGTATCTATTCCCGTTTTACTAGTAACTATTCATTAGATACTAGTAACTAATCCAATAGTTACTAGTATCTATTCCCGTTTTACTAGTAACAAATTGACCAATTTTACAATTGTATTCTATGGGGCTCTCCTGTACAGATATCTACTATTTGTTTCCAACTAGTATCTATTCCAAAAGGTACTAGTATCTATTCCTGTTTTACTAGTAACTTTTCATTAGATACCAGTACCTATTTTTTAGTTACTAGTAACTAATCCAATAGTTACTAGTATCTATTCCCGTTTTACTAGTAACTTTTCATTAGATACTAGTAACTATTCTTTAGTTACTAGTAACTATTGCCAACAAGATATCTAGTTAACATGCAAATTGGCTTTAGAAGATATCTAGTTAACATGCAAATTAGCTGCTGAAGACCACACCTCACAGAAGACCGCACCATTTTTTTTTTTTTTATTCAGCCAATGAAATCTCCTAGCTCAATTCCCGCGCCTTTCTGGAGCTTGACAATTCACCAGCACAGGCTGATCGCCATATAGCTAATTGAGCTATGGCGGAGACACGTTCACCGACGAACACTAATCAAGACACTAATGAGCAACCAGTTGCAGCTGCAGCAGTGTTTGACCGAGTGTTTAATGCTCTGCAACGTGCTAGGCACGAATTGACGTTGGCTCCATCGGCAGGGACTTCTGGCACCAACATTTTGAGATCAACCAGAAATCTTTTCAGAAGACGTGGAAATCGAGTTCAAGGTTAGTACTGTAGCTAGCTCTATCCAGTTCATTCAGTGGTGGCACAGGCAACTATGTAATTTGGCTAATAATGGCTAACGATAATTACAGAGATCAATTTTTTTACTTTCGTTGTACAATATTCCTACCTAAATGCACAAATATAGCTAGTTATCGATTCTGCCACATTATTTAAACATTTTCCATTGCAGCTTGAAAACCTAATCGGTTGGGGGTGCACATGGTGTTCATCAATGACATAAGCTAGCGTTAGCTCAGCGATTACAAACTTGTTTTAGCCACGGCACATTTTTTTTACATTGGAAAAATCTTGCAGCACACCAACGACCAAAAAGTTTCCAAAATGACACTGTAGCCTATTACAATAACATAATTGGGTGTGCTCAAGGCTTCGGCGAGTAGGCCTACAACCATTGTTCTCTTGCATATGTATTTATTTTCCCACCCCTTAAAAGTTGGTCCCGCTGGCTAAACTGCATACGAGTAAACCAAGATACTTAAAACTCATTTGAGATGCAGATGGGCTCCATGCTGGCTTTAAATTAGGTGTGCTATAATGCCACAACTGGAAGTTTGCTTTGCAAATCGCCTGAAGTATTGAAATTATTCATTCATAAAGTAAATCTCAATCTTATTGAAACTTTGATTTAGGCACATCCTCCAGCAGGGGACGTTCGACTTGGCAGGTGGGCCTCTTTCTGCTCCCAAGACCAGATATCCAGTCTCTGCCATCAACTTCTGCGCGTCAGGCTCTAACAAATAATGGATTAGGTACATCATGCACTGTTATTAGGTAGAAGCAATGAAATGTGTTTGACAAAAATTAATATTAACTTGTATGACATTGGTAATATAATATAATAGAAACTTTTGTAATTTTAAAATGATCAAATGGATAATGCATTTGCAGTTTGTCAATCCTTAAAAAAAGTTAATGTATGTAATCAAACTAGTATTGCAAGCCAATACAGGCATAGTCAATCTAGTGGATGGTTTATCAGTTTTAGAGGATTATGTCTTTTATTCATTTGTTTTCAATATTCTTTTAGGAGTACCAGTGCAGGAGTCAGTGGATGGACAACTGTCCACCATTGAGCTGAATTGGAGTCTGGCAGAATTGAACCACTTTGTTTGTCAGAGATTCCCAATGATTAGCTTGAACCTGGTGGGGTTTGAGCTGGCAAAAGTAGACAAGGGCAAAAAAATCAAAAAGGTCCAAGCCAACTCTGTGAGAGCCCTGAAGAAAGTGATGGGAAAGAGCAGACTCTACATTGTCCCCTGTGCTGAAGTGGGGCAGGTACAGTGCAGTTTCTATTCACTGTATTTGCATCCATGTGTCCAAGTGCATAATTCACAAAATATTCTGATTTGTCTCTTCAGACACAGGATCTACCCATACCACCTGACACCATACATGAAGCACAAGGCAACCCAGCACTTGAGAGGCCTCAAAGTCCAAGAGCAGAAGTCCTCACTGTACCTGTGACAATAAATGATGTAGAGGTAGGTAACTTGCTGTCTTAATTCTTTACTATTGGACTGGATTTCATCCGTGACTATTTATATGAACCTAAGGGGGGTTGGCGGATCAGAGCAAATGCGTAACCACATGTCCTATTTGCTTTTCTGAATTGCAGGGGTACACCTCTGACTCGTCCAGTCATCATCAGAGTCTACATCCGACCAGCACTGAGACTGTAGAAAACCTTGAGAGAGCTCAAAGTCCAGGACTGGTTGTACTGCCTATACCTGGAACACCACATGATGTAGAGGTAACTTGTTCTTTCCTAACTTTACATAGAGGGGTTGGAGGACCTATCCAAATACATTTATCTGCTGTGTCAAGGGTTTTTTCTTTTTTTTCTATGACTCATTGTTGTCTCTATCCTTGACTCTGGTTTGTTGTAGTAATGTGCAACTTGAATTAAAACCCAAGCAATTTCAATTAATTGTTCACCATTGTCATTTAAACAATAGTTATAAAAAAGTGTTATAGCATTTGCTTCCTGGTTTTAATAATTGTTTTAACAGGAGTGGAGGACTGTACGGCAACAACAAGACATTGAATACAATCTGTCATTGAGAGCTGACCAAGAAAAGGTATATTTTTTTGGAACATTTAACTGTAGGTATTTGCCTTTCCCCTCTGCTCTTCTCCTTGTACACCAACGGCTGCACCTCAAGTCCCCAGGGCCTTTTATATTGTGTATATTACCTATATACATAATTTATTCTGCATACCTTTCCCCGTAGTAGTTGGTTTTAGGTTGGCTTTGTACCTTGTTAGTATAGTTAGATTTGTTTAAACTTAACACCACTTATGTATTCCTATACGCATGCACCTTCCTGCCAACATCAATTCCTTGTCTGTGCAAACTTTCATGGTGATTAAAATTTCTGAAGCTGATGGTTTTTATTTGATGACAGGATCAGAGCAGACGAGCTGTCTGCGACTACGAGGAGAGGCGTTTGAAGGTACTATCATCTCCGTAAGCATCTATTCAGTAGAAGGCACATATTCAACCTGTTACAAACTCACTGTCTCTCAGACAATAGATGAGAGACTCATGAGGACAACTGAGGAACCTGCTGGTGGCATACCTCTGAAAGTCAGTTTTCCAGATGGCACAATGAAGATCAGACGGTTCCATACATCTGATCCTATGCAGGTAAACATTGTTGAATGTACAGATGTATAAATGCTTAATTTGCTAAATTTTTGATGTGATTCTTCTGGATTTGTAAAATTTGGAATTTTCCAACCAAAAACCATGACCCATCTGAAGCATGTAGATCTGTAAGGTTTTGTATCTCAAATATGAAAACGGCTTTTCAAAGAAAAGGCTGTGTTTTTACAGAAGGCAAAATCATTCAATTGAGTGCTTAGCATTCCGCACTGAGGTTACCTAATTAAACCTCTGAACACATGATGACATTATGTAATATCATATCAATTTCCTCATCCCTACATAGACATGGTTTGTCCTTGTTGTCTAAATTGACCATCTACTGGTGCCTGCAAGCAGGCCTCATAACTCTAGAAACTAAAAACCTTAACATTTTACTACTTGCCCTCCACTGGTGTGTAAATGAGACTGCGTTACCTGCTACTGACTATACTATAAATATGGTACTATGTTACCCACATTTTGCATATAGTGCAATTGTATTTTTTGGTTTAAACACTATAGTTTTATATATTTAAAATATATAAACACAGCAAGGATGTCAGGTCAAAACGGCAGTCATAAACCTTGATTGTCATTGTACTGATATTTTCCGGCTAGTAAATAAGTACATATTTTATTTCAGGCCTTGTTTGACTTTGTTGGATCACATGCCTCAGCCACTGAGTATTTTTACATCAGAGAAACTACGTCAGGCACCACAGTCATCAACATGGTGTCTGGGACTCTTCTGGACCACAACATCACCTCTCCATTGAACCTCCATGTTCGATGGATGGACATGGAGGAAGTGCAGGTGAATAATATAATACAAGTAGTGGGGTGGGTATTTATCACTTGTGTTTTGGACAGCCTCATTTATGTTTCTGTGAAATAAATTTTAACACAGGATTTGCAATGACTCATGTGTAATGTACCTTTTGGTATTAAAGCAGCAGTTACAACTTCATTCAACACTTGTTTAATGCATTGCATGCTAGACCTCAAAGCTCAATTACCAATTTGAAAGTGTGATTTGGTTAACATTGTTGTGGATAGAACTAAATTAGTTTACCTTTGAATTAAAATTTACTTTTTTGAAAGTAAAGATTTACAAAGGTGTTAAGTTTTAGCTCCGAAAACAATGTAATAGATGTAATCTTTTATCTTTGTGTATTTACAACTTATCACTTTCTGAAGACCATTTACCAGCAGCAAAACAGAGTTTCTGCTGAAGGGCCTGATTTGATGGAGGTTGTCCAAAGTGATTTTGGGCCTACACAGTGTGGACCTGCAGAGGAAATCTACATAGATTACCTTGACATCATGCCAGAGACTGAGATGTCAGAGCCAGATGAGATGCAGCTAACGGATAACATCGAAATTCAGTGAGTTGTACATATTTTGTTGTAGCGTTTCCAGTCTATGGTCAGTTGTTTCTAGATGAAAATATAGATTTTGGCATGTGACTTTGAATGCATTTGGGGGGGGGTGGACTTTACTGCATTTTAATATTTACAATATTAAAATGTTTGCAGATGCACAGAAGATTTTGACTGTTCCCCAAAAGAAATTCTTTTGGAACTTGGGAAAAATATTAACTACAACTTGAGCTGCAGATTTAACATCAACCGAAACAATGTACTCGATGGTGCATTTAGAGCATTCAACCGGAAATCATACAATCCATTTAAGAGAATTTCTGTTAAGTTTTCTGATGAAACTGGACATGTTGAGGAAGGAATAGATTTGGGAGGTCCAAGACGAGAGCTTTTAAGTCTACTAATGGAAGACATTGAGCGCTCCCCGATGCTGACAGGTCCAGATGGACAAAAAAACCTTGCTCTTGACTCGATTGGTGAGCCCTTTTGTCTACATTTTCAGTTAACATTTTCATTTCAGTAGCACTGGCAAAAGATGGAATGGTTGCCTTGGAAGTTTTGAATAAAATGAAGTAATCATGGATAATTGGCTATTACATGTAAGACTACTTTGGAGTAATGTTATCATGTCAATTTTACTCTCCAGCTGTCAGAGAAGACAAGTACTATATCATGGGGAAGGCTATATCAGTCAGTATGGTTCATGGGGGGCCATCACCGGGATTCTTTTCTCCCACTTTATTTGATTGCATTGTGAAAGATAACGTCTCACCCACCATCGATGATGTGCACGACCTTGACTTGCGAGCTAAAATCATACAGGTAATTTCAGTTTTTTAAAAAAAATTTTACTTGACCTATTCGTGCTAAAATATCTGATTTTGCCAGGTATCAGAGGCCAAGTCCATGGAGGAGTTGCGTTCAGTTGTGTCCAGTCACAGTGACTACCTGTCTAATGCAGGCTGCCTACGAGCTGTAAAATGTCTGGAGGACAAAGACCTGCTTTTGCAGGACATCCTCCAGTTCCAAGTCGTAAACCGACTCCATGGTCCACTCGAACGGTATAATTGAGCATTGTTTTAAAAGTGCTGTTTGTCGATTTGAGCTCTAACATTGGAACTAGCATTCATTGTAAAGCAACCAGCGTACAAATGCTGTAAATTTTCATTTATCCCATGAAAGATATTTATACGGGATAATGATTCCCTGCACTATGCAGTGCCTGGTTACACAGTAACACAACGTGAAATGTTTAAGTTCTGTTCTTACAGTACACAATTTTAGTTTGCTTTTCAATGCTACATTTGTATAATGTGACAATTCAGGCTTGAGCTCACTCACCTACTGGATCTATCCACTTTTAATTCTTCAAGGTTCAAGGAAGGCCTGAGGACATTAGGATTGTTGGAGGAGGTTGTCAAACAGCCAGAAGCCTTTCGTCCTCTCTTCTGCAGCCCACCACAGACCCTTAGCGCAGATGGTCTCGATCACCTGTTTGTCATCTGTTTTTCCAGTGCAGGAAGTAACAGACGAGTACAGGAAAACATTGCTGTGGGCTTTTGGAGAGACTACCTTCTAGATGCAGAGGGCAAGTAATAGATCAGTTTGCTTTTTATTTAGTTTACCATAATTTTACCAGGCAAGTTGGGCCTGCCCGTGCATAGCTTGAATGTCACACATGATCCAAACCCCGGCCACTGACGAGTTAGACACACTACAGCTCGCTGACGCTTAACTTAATACTCTAGTGCATGATTCTGAACACCACTTAAACCTGCACTATAACTTTTTGAAACCCCCCCCCCCCCAAATATATATAAACTGTGTAAATGGTAGGACCTAGTATATTGGATCCAGTGGTTGAAAAATACAAATTTGACTGCCGTATTTTCCGGACTATAAGGCACACTTAAAAGCCTTTAATTAAAATAAAAACTGAGCTTTATAATCCAGAGCGCTTTATATATGAAAAAGATCGAAAATGGACCATTCATTGACAGTGCGCCTGAGTGCGAACAATACGGTAATACAAACTATAGACGACAATAAAATGGCTAAATCGACATCAACTTGAAAATAATGCATATTATGGACAAATTAATAATGTGCATTTTCAGAAATTGGTTATTGTCCCAGTATTACCATGTTCAGTAATAACTAGTATAAGGCTGACAGGATCACTTTATGGAAAGTTGCATAGGGCAGCTTGAATTGGCTTCCTTATAACATTTCTTTCTTTACAGAAGGTAACTCCCCCTGCTCGTTGGAGGAAATTCTAATGTTTGTGACTGGATGCAGTGCGCTACCTGCCATTGGCTTGAAGCCGGAACCATCCATCGAGTTCCTGCACACTGACGGTCTTTTACCTGGGGACACTCAACAGAGGGCGAAGTTTCCAACGGCAAACACATGTGTGAACTGCTTGCGTCTACCTTTGCACAAGGATTACACTGCCTTTAAGTACAATATGGACTTTGGTATTTGCAATACACAGGGCTTTGGTCAAGAGTAGGGCTTAGAATGAAATGGTATAAGGAAACTGTCAATAGGCTTTTTGTTTTTTGGTACTGTTCATCTTTAATTCACATTCAAACCAAGTTTTTGTTTCTGAACCTCAAACGTAATTTACAATTGTACAAAAATGTTGTTCAACTAAATGTGACTGAAGGGTTGTACAATAAAAGTGGTCTTTCTGTTACTATAACATCACCTAGATCTATGAATCAAGCACATTGCAAGGCAAATCTAAAAAGAGAGCATAGACATGCATTAGTCATGTGATTCAAGGCAGTCCCCTGGCTGGCTCATTCAACTTATTAGAAATTTCAGTGCAGCATGTTTGATATTTCACTTTCAAGTCCACAATTCCCTCTATAGCCCTCAAAATGTCTTGCTGTTGTTGGTGGTTAAGATTTACATTGAGTTGTTGGACAACTACAGCTGGGAACTGTTCTTCTATGTCAGTTCGAAAGTTGTTGATGCCATGTTGTGCCAGAAGGGCCTCTAAACTGTCCTCCCTATATGGGTCATCACCAAATACGTTGTTGATGGGAGTGCTGTCTGCCTCTATGTTGGTCAGCATGCCCTCTGTCCAGATCTGTGAGGGTGTTCGGTTGTTTTCTGTCCTTAGACTGTGCTGATTCCAGGCCTCTCTAAACATGTTCAACCTACGTTGAATTTCTGGTAGATAGGTCAGGTGTAGTGATAACTTGTGGATGTCATTTTCTGGATCTAGTATGGCAGCATCCTCTAGGCTGTAGAATTCATTGTAGAAGTAGTGTAGAACTTGCAGGAACACGTCTCTCCAGAGGCGCTCTATCCTCTGGTTGTGAACAGATTCCCCTGTTATGTGACTACTGCGCTCTACACCCTGGACAATATTCATGAACAATGCTACTTGTGTGTTCTCCCCACCATGATCAGAGCGAACTCTGGATGGGAGTCCATACAGGCATGTTGCCTTCAAGAACTGTGTAAGTACAGTGACAGCTTTGTTGTTTGTATTACAGTTTAGGTATGTTACTAGGCGTGAGTATCCATCTATGGCTCCATGAACAACTAAGCCCCACCTGTAAAGGAAAAACTATTGGTCAACAAAATTAGTACTTCTCAGTTATATACAATACATCTTTAATGGTGCCATTTGTAGAATATGAGAAGAAACAAACTAGTTTCTCTTTCCAGCTGACAATCTTATAAATGCTGAATTTCTGATATTTCTGATAATCAGGGAATACATGTTCTACAGCTTTTGGAAGCTGGTTACTGAAGAAAGTAGTTTGCTTGGTACAACAGTGCATATTTAATTGTCAAATACAACTGAATACCTGATGAGACGCATGTTTCCATCCATATGCCACAGACTGTTGGGATATGGCACATGGTATGTTCTTCTTGCCACGGTAGCACTCCATCTTCGCGCAGCAGCCGCTGGGTCAATATAAGTCAGCATCGCTCTCACTCTCTGTCGTGTTACAAAGAATCCTTCTGCTCGCAGCAATGCCCTCATCATCTGAAACCACAGGCAACTTACACCTTTGGTAAAACATTTTTTTACTAAATTGACGTGTTTTGATAGAAAATTGAATCTTCATTCCCCAAGGTGGCATTAAATATATCAGAAATAATAGTCAAACATAATTAATTATGAATGAGCTAAAAGGAAAATGTCTCTGCAGTTGTATTTACATTAGTAATCATGAATCAGTCATTTACAACAGTGATAGATATTTGCAACATTGGTAAGGTATTGGATATCTATTTTAATCAATTTAATGTCACCTTAGTGAAACTATCTAAAACATTAATAACCCTAGGTGTTCTTAAACATTTGAGCGGTAGTGCATGAACACTGTCTATTTATTAATGCTAACAAAAAGGCCAACAAACTTTCAGAATGAAAACGTGGGCCAGGATGCTAGAAAATGTTACAAAAATACTGATTAGTTATAATACACTTATAACAATGTCACCTCATTTCCAGATCTCGGAAACTGTCTGTGAAGTCTTCTTATATGATCTTCAAGTTCCTCATTGGTTAGGGTTCTTGACCTGGAACTCCTAATTGGTAATCCAAGCGCTCTGGTTTTCTTATATAAAAAAGATGCTGAACATTTCAGCAGCTGTCCCATCCGCTTGACTGTGTAGCCTTGACCCACGAGGAACTGTATTTGCTGCCTTGTTATGGCAATTTTAGGTCTCCCTCGCTGGCCTGAGAACATAAGTTAGAGATACAAGTTGGGCAGAGATGGTCAGGAAACGTTAGCAACTAATGTAGCTAATAAAGACAATACTGTAAAGTCAAGGTAGATAACATCGGCGCTCGACAGCTAGCAAGCTATCTTAAGTAATAACCTACAGGGATCTCTAATACAAGGTATATTTGGCTAACCACCATATTACCATTGTACGAGTAATGTTATTCTAAAAGTGAAATCCAAACGTTACCTGAGGGCATACGAGGGGCTGAAAAGGCGTCTTCGCTGTGCTCTCCTGACATCGCATGTGTGGTGGTGATGAGAGCTCGGAGTTCTTCAAGGCTAGCAAAAGGTTCTTGCATTGTCTCCACCGATAAAATACCGTCCAGTCTTCTTAAATTCACAAGTGATGACTCAATCGGCATCAATCGTGCGTGGCTTATGTTAGCTTGTTGGAAAGCTCTTTCTAATGCTCTGCATTTTCGTCCTATTTCTTCAATTACACATAGGTGTGCCATTTCTCAAATCGGTTCGTTGATATTTTCTCTGTGGTGCTGTCTTCTGTGAGGTGTGGTCTTCAGCAGCTAAATTGCATGTTAACTAGATATCTTCAGAAGCTAATTTGCATGTTAACTAGATATCTTCTGAAGCTAATTTGCATGTTAACTAGATATCTTTAGAAGCTCATTTGCATGTTAACTAGATATCTTCTCAAGCTAATTTGCATGTTAACTAGATATCTTGTTGGCAATAGTTACTAGTACTTATTGGTTTCGGGATATGTCGGAATAGTTACTAGTAACTAAAAAATAGGTACTAGTATCTAATGAAAACTTACTAGTAAAACGGGAATAGATACTAGTAACTATTGGATTAGTTACTAGTAACTAAAGAATAGTTACTAGTATCTAATGAAAGTTACTAGTAAAACGGGAATAGATACTAGTAACTATTGGATTAGTTACTAGTAACTAAAGAATAGTTACTAGTATCTAATGAAAGTTACTAGTAAAACGGGAATAGATACTAGTAACTATTGGATTAGTTACTAGTAACTAAAGAATAAGTACTAGTAACTTTAAAATAGTGACTAGTAAGTTTGTAGAAATAAATGTTAAAACGGCCTGCCATAATCCTTATTCCCTCTCCTGACTTGGTATTTATGTTGTGTAAACCGAGTCTGCATAGAGTGTTTAGTTTCTCCTATGTATAGTTTCTGGCACTTCGCACACCTAATGGCATAGACCGTATTAGGAGTCCTGAAAGCTATTCGGTTCCTTATAGGTACCCCTTTCCCCGAATACCTATTCCCGATATAGGTATTTAGGTTAAAATAATTATTTTCCTCAGGAGATACCGCAGGTTTTCCATTTAGGTTAGAATGTACCAGCCTGTCTTTGAGATTCTTGTTTCTCCTATATGCAGAAATTAGTTTAAAACGCCCCAAGCCTCCCAAGTCTCCCTGGGCCTGCTGGAAGTTAAGCCTTAATT
The DNA here is from genome assembly GCF_963692335.1 of Osmerus eperlanus. Taxonomy (NCBI): domain Eukaryota; kingdom Metazoa; phylum Chordata; class Actinopteri; order Osmeriformes; family Osmeridae; genus Osmerus; species Osmerus eperlanus. The sequence goes on along the minus strand of NC_085039.1, from coordinate 49,578 downwards.
GGCCACCCAAACGTCCTAGAGGTTGTGAGTATGTTGTCACCACAGGTATAATATCTTTCTCTTCTCTCTCCACTACATACCTCCCATTTATTTCAAATATTTGTCTTACTTCCTGTTTTATTTCCCTCAGGAACCGCCGAGAGTAACCCCGAGGCCTGAGGGCTTTAAACAGGATAGATGTCGCCTCCTCCACATCACTCAGGTAAGTACAAATACGATGGAATCTTATTAACTGTTATTTAACTAGTCCTTTGTAGGTATGTTTAGGATGATAACTCTGTTTGTGAAGCAAAGCATGTCTATCGGTCTCCTTAAAGAAGACTTTTGTAGCTAAGGCTTTATTCGCTCCCAAACCGGGTATAAAGAAGACCTGTGTGTCTAAAAACTCCAGTTTTTCCTTATGGACGTTGTGTGTAATTTTAATTGCAGGGTGATGAGAGTTCAGAATATTTAAAAACACCATAAATTGCTCCATGTCCCCCTCCCAGATACCAAAGATGTCATCAAGGTATCTGAAGTACAGCGAAGGTAGATGAGCGCACTTTAAAAAGGCTGATTCCTCCCAGCCACACATGTAAAGGTTGGCATACGCTGGGGCAAATTTCTTGCCCATCGCTGTACCATGGATCTGTAAATAGTGTCTTTTATTGAACTCGAAGTCATTGCGAATAAGGCTTATCTCCAACAGTTCTAAAATATAATCATCGGGCCGCCCAGAGACAGGGAATTTATTAAAAGCAGCTCGAACCGACTGTAAGCCCAGAGTCGTATCTATATTAGTATACAGAGAATTGATATCTATAGAAAATAGAAAAGCATCTGCAGAAACTGAAATATTCCCAACTTTCTCAACAAAGTCATACGTATCCTTGACGTAGGACGCATGTCTCTGTGAAAGTGGGTTTATATGGTGGTCCAAGTATTCTGCTATGTTTGACGACTCTGAGCCACAGTCACTGACAATAGGTCGACCACAAGGAACCTGACCAGGGATGGTCCATTTATCCAAGGCTTTATGTATCTTTGGGAGCAGATAGAACAGCCTCGGTCTTGGGACGTCCGGTCCCAACAGGTAGGTCATTTGCTTTAATGTTATTACTTTTTCCTGATACATTTTACATAGAATGTTTTTAATCATGTTTTGTGTTTCAGGTTGCATAGAATGGAGCAGCGGCGCATAATGATTCCTGTTGGTAAGTTGTCTATCTGCTTCCAAAAGATATTGAGTCCTATCCATAATTACTATTTGTGAACCCTTGTCTGCCGGTTTGATGACAATAGCTGGGTTGTTTGCCAGAGTGTTAATGGCTTGCAGCTCTATTGTATTCAAATTATGATTTCTTTCCGGTTTTGGTCTGTAGCGTCTCAAGCATTGCAGATCTTTTTGGACAAGGGTTTCAACAGGAGCTGCCACCTCCCGTGGTACCCAACTAGACGGATCAGTGAAAGGTACATGAGGAAAGTGGCTCTCATATTTGAAATGATCTAATAATCTCAATCTCCTGTGATAGGTATGGAGGTCCCTGCGTAGTTCCCTGAGGTCGGGCTGCTTTGGAGTAGGGATAAAGGTAAGACCCAGTTCCAACACCCTTTTCTCAACCTCACCAAGTCTGTAAGACCTCGAGAGGTTCATGATGTTAGATGCGGGAGTTGTGTTGTCACACTCCTCTCCCTCTAAAAGTTTAAATGGCCCCGCCATAAATTAAAAATCCTATCGGCAGTTTCAGGTGTCCAGTGGACTGGAACAAGTGGTAACACCCGAAAGTGACGCTCCTCCAAGACAGGTAAGTAATGACATCTTTCAATAATTGTTTTGTTTAATTTCCTCAACAGGCTCTGCTGGTTCTTATTAAGCTGATCAGAGAAGTGGATCTGTGCCACATAAACTGTGGCATGTGGGAACACTCTCATGCAGACCCGTAGTAGTTGCTGAAGCTGTTTCAGTGAAGTGTCTGGTTCCTGTTGAGAGAGACAGTTGACCAGGCCTACCGAGAGTAATACCTTCTCTGTTTCCAGGTGGGGTGTTAGCTTTGCTATTACCCCCCTTAGATGTTCACAATTGGCTCCCGGGAAACTGTCTATCTGGATGTTCTCATCTTCAAAGGTAGGTATTTTAGAGAGATTCGAATCTCCTACAACTATTACGGGTTTAACAACCTGCAAGTTCCAATCATTAATTTTTCTCTTCCTGTTAGGGTGTCTAACGGGTTCCCTCCGACGGGTGGTCCTGGATGGCGGCTGGCGGCGAGGACTCAGGTAAGTGGGGTCTGGGGAATTAGGGGGAAAGGGAAGAGGGGGAGGGGAAAGGTTGGGGTTAGGAATGGAAAGGGGAGGGTTGAGTTTAGGACCAGGGGTCTGGACCAGGATAGGCCTCCCATCAGTCCCCATAGAAGAATTGGGTTCAAGGATGGAAGGGGGAGGGAAGGGGGTGGGGTTGGGGTTAGGAACAGGGGACAGGAAGGGGATAGAGGCCCCAGAAAACCCCTTAGATGCATTGGATTTGGATGTTGGGGGCAAGATGGGGGTAGAATCCCCAACTGTCCTTGTCATCCCATCCCGCCGTACCACCGCCAGCTTGGGACAGTTGTTTCTCTCATCCTGTGATGCTGGGGAAGGATTGATGCTGTCTGTGGTAAAGGCTACCGCCCCATTAGCAGTGGAGGGATGTAGATTCGTCCCCTCAACCTCCATCCCTGTGTCTCCCCCTGGAGGACCCTGTGCAGCCTCTTCATCTGAGGAGGAGTCCTCCATTTGGAGATCGAAAGAGATGGGGTGTAAAGGTGATCCCTCCAAAACCGTCCCACTCTCCCTAGGTGTTAATAGGGCTTCCCTAAAGGTAAGTGGAGTAGGCTTGGTAGTAGATGTTATGGACCCTGCTTCCGACTGTCTAACACTGTGTAATTCTGCCACAGCAGACCGTCTCGAGGACCCTGGAGTCATCACCCCTTCCCCCCCAGGTAAGTATTTGTTCCCATGGATGGGGGTATCTTGGGGACTCAACTGAGCAACGGAGGACTGTCCAAGGGGATCCGACACAGGACGCCCCCGGTTACCTGTTGTAGGTCGTGACCTACTCAGGTTGGACCTCTGTTTCCTAGGGGCTAATGTCCCCTGGATGTAGGGAGTCTGTCCCCTAGCTCCCTCGGCTACAGGTAAAGATGGGAAGTCAACACTGTTAAGGCTTGGTAGGGTCGGAGAAGAAGATATTTCTTCTGGAGCTATTAGCATTGTCCGCAATGTGTCCACAGATGTATTTGTGAATTTACGTTTATACCGTAGCTTGCTCCAACCCACCGCCACCTGCAGGGCCTTCTCATCCAATACAGGTAAGTCCCCCAGAATTGTCCCCATCACCTCATCATAATGAACCCGTAAGATCTCTAAGTTCCCCTCCAACCACTTTTGAGTATTAAGTTTAACTTTTTCAGTAGTATTCAAGGAGGGTGAAGATGGTTTGATAAAAGATGCCAATTTATTAACCTGTCTTTTCATCCCAACAGGACAAGATCCTGTTAGAATTGATTGATCCAGAATTTCTGAATGGTGTAACGCCTGGAGAAGTTTAAAATATTTTTTAGAGAGTGGAATATTGAGATTATTGGATTTCTCATTACCACCCCCTACTGTTCTTCCCCCTAAGGCTTCCCCCCTTCCAGTCAGGGTGGGGGTCTGCCTATGGCCCAACTCCATTTCCTACTGGAAAAACCGGAAACCACTCAATAAGGATCTCCAAATCCAGGTTGGTACCAAATTTAAAAAAAAAATGATTTTTCAATGTCTTAAATGAATAAGTGCACAGACACTGAAAAAATCAATAAGGTCCTATTACATGTGGTCTTTTCCTATAAGTCCCTTTAATTTTTTGCACATATAAAAAAACCTTTCATTGCTTTTAGAAAAGCATTTTTTGGAGAACCTTTAGAGGGTTAGGGTTAGGGTTGTATGTCTGAGAAATCCCATCACCAAGCAGATCGGAAAACCGGTAAGCGAGGATAGGGTTAGAGTTAGGGTTAGGGTTAGGTGTGGTAGCATTAACGAGGAAACACCCTGTGGGACCCAGACGGGACCACAGTTAAGGTGAGACCCCACGAAAGCACTCGCGCTTAAATCTCACTCACCCCGTCTCCAAATATAGATATGAGAGAATCGACGATCCGTCCAACAGTATTATGACCCCCAGGGTTGATACCATTGGTGTCCGAAGACTTTGGGATCATATAAAGGTCCTAAAGATTAACTAGTAATCTGATCCTTGGTCTTCATGGGTTAGGGTTAGGGTTAGGTGTGGCAGTAATAACGAGGAAACACCCTGTGGGACCCCAACGGGACCACAGTACAGGTGAGACCCCAATTAGGCACGCGCACCTGAAACCCCACTCACTCCGTCCCCCTGAAATGAATGAATGAGCAGGAGTCTGTTTTATAGGCTCCTCCCTTTCCACTGCCAGACCTATTGACCAATAGGAGTAGCATTAGTAACCCTCAGGGAAACAATTGTCCGAAGACTTTACTACTACCTATTGTTACCTAGGATATTCTTCTTGGACGTATTGTTCCTGATGATCCCATGTCCATGACTTGTTTTCTTCTTTCACACCTGACCCTATTGGCAAATAGGAGCCTATCAGTATTAGCAACCCCCAGGGATGACATACTGTTGTCCGAAGACATTAACACTACCCATTGCTAAGGTCATCAGAATAAAAAATATCTTGTGTCCAAGTCTTCATCCAACATCTTGTGTCCAAGTCTTCTTCCAATAACCTGTGTCCAAGTCTTCTTCCAATATCCCGTGTTCAAGTCTTCATCCAACATCCTGTGTCCAAGTCTTCCTCCAAAATCCCGTGTTCAAGTCTTCATCCAACATCCTGTGTCCAAGTCTTCTTCCAATATCCCGTGTTCAAGTCTTCATCCAACATCCTGTGTCCAAGTCTTCTTCCAATAGCCCGTGTTCAAGTCTTCATCCAACATCATGTGTCCAAGTCTTCCTCCAAAATCCCGTGTTCAAGTCTTCATCCAACATCCTGTGTCCAAGTCTTCTTCCAATATCCTGTGTTCAAGTCTTCATCCAACATCCTGTGTCCAAGTCTTCTGTCACTGTCTGGTCTTCTTCTTTCAGACCTAACCTTTTTTGGCAAGTAGGAGCCTATCAGCATTAACATCCCTCAGGGATGACATACTGTTGTCCGAAGACTTTAACACTACCCATTGCTAACAGGGTTAGGGTTAGGGTTAGGGTTAGGTTTGGGTTAGGGTAGGGTAAAAAGAAAAACTGGACGGTCTTAGGGAGCACGGGCCTATCATTCCTGTGTTGAAAGTATAAAACAAAAGAGAGGAAGAAAAACAGAACTACAACAGAGGTTTTGTGAAATAATGTGTGTTTTCTTTTACAGGTGCTGTGTGGTGGTGGCTGAGTGGATGGTGCTGAGAATTGGAGGACCAAGGTAGGTGTGTGTATGGATACATAGCCAGGTAAGTTATGTGTGTGTATGTTATTTTTTTGGGTAATGTATGTGTAAGGATATGTATGAGTGTGTATATGTTGAGTGAAGCAGGTCTTGTATGAGATGAAGAGTGTTATGTTTTTTCATTCAGTCCCAGGGGTGTAATTGTGTTTAACTGTGTGATCCATTTTCTTTCGGCGTGTTTCCGCTGTCCACTGGACCACCCGGACCCCGACTCCACACCAGATATGATGAGGTGAGTGACGGGGTGCTCCTGGAAGTGTGTGACGAGTGTTGTTTGTAGGTGTGCCCGTGAGATATTGTATAGGTGTTGTTTGAGCCTAGTGTCTATTGATGAACCGGTTTCTCCTACGTAGTGTTTGTGGCAGAGGGTGCAGGTGATGATGTATACGGCATTCGAGGTTTGTAAGGTGAGGTTGTCCGGGACTGGAGCTGATGTGTGACTGTGAGGGTTTGTAATGAATTTTCTGTATTTATAATGAAATGTATGAGGTTTGGCTGCTGCAGAGGGCATGGTGCTGAATTTGGTGTGTATGAGTATGTTCTGTAAGCTTTTGTTTTTTCTGTATGCCGAAATGATCCTGTAGGGTTTTAGTGCGGGGTATGTGCGTTGAGCTGTGGTGAAGTTTTGTTTGAATGCATGTTGTAGGGGTCGAGTTTTGTGTGAAAATGTGGTGACTAGGGGAATGATTATTAACGGGTCCGTGACGGTGTCTGAGGTGAACGGTGTGCCGGTGTTGGTTGTGGGTGGTGGGGCCGGGGGGGTGAGGGTAGTGGGATTAAAGGGCGGGTCAGCACCCAGTGGGAAACTGGGAAGGGGATTAAAGGTGGGGTGGGGATGGGAAGGTGGGGTGGGTTTAAAGGGCGGGTTAGGAAGGATGGTGGAATTAAAGGGTGGGTCAACACCCCGTGTGGGACTAGGGAGGGGACTAAAGGTGGGGTGGGATTGGGAAGGCAGGGTGGGGTTAAAGGGCGGGTTGGAGGGACTTTTAAAGGGAGGGTTGGGTTTAGGCCTCGGGTTTGAGGGGTTGGGTTTAGGGTTTGGGCCTGGACTGGGTTTAGTCCTAGGTTTAAGGGGAGGGGTGGGGATAGGGTTAGGGTTAGGGTTAGGGGTTAGGGTTAGGGTTAGGTGTGGTAGCATTAACGAGGAAACACCCTGTGGGACCCCGACGGGACCACAGTTAAGGTGAGACCCCACGAAAGCACTCGCGCTTAAATCTCACTCACCCCGTCTCCAAATATAGATATGAGAGAATCGACGATCCGTCCAACAGTATTATGACCCCCAGGGTTGATACCATTGGTGTCCGAAGACTTTGGGATCATATAAAGGTCCTAAAGATTAACTAGTAATCTGATCCTTGGTCTTCATGAGTGATGGATATCAGTCTGAATATCACTGCCCACCAGGGGTTAAGAGATAATCGGTGTCCGAAGACTTTAAGACTGAGGATAGGGAGAGTATTAGTCCAGGGTGATGGGATTTAACGTATTCCAGGGGGAGGGGGGATAGGGGTAAGAAAGGAGTATGAGGGAGAGAGAGAGAGAGAGTGTGAGAGAAAGAAAAAGGGAGACAGAAAAAAAGAGCGAGAGGGGAGAGGAGAGATGACCATACAGAGTCGACACCCACGGGGCGAGGAACAATGTCGCCCACAGGGCTTAGTCAGTCCCTGCCTACCATCCAAAGGGAGGTCCCCAGGACGGGAGGAGAGGGTATAGAGGGGCAGGGGGTGGTGAGGCATGAGGAGGGGGTGCGAGAGAGGGGAGAAGAAAAAGGAGAGAGGAGAGGAGAGATGACCATACAGAGTCGACACCCACGGGGCGAGGAACACTGTTGCCCACAGGGCTTAGTCAGTCTCTACCTACCATCCAAAGAAAGAAGCCAAGGATGGGAGGAGAGGGTATAGAGGGGTTGGGTTTAGGTATAGGTCCCAAATGGTTGAGGTTAGGGTGAGGGGTCGGGATAGGGTTACTTGAGGGTCCATATGTCAGACACAGAATCGCAAGAGGGTTGGGTTTAGGTCCGAGGTCCCATGGTTAAATTGAGGTATCAGTCCCAAGTTTTAGGATTAGGCATGGGTTCCTGTCATTGGTCAGTATTAATCCAATGATCCAAAGGAGCGCCGGTGGGACAGGTCTAGGACTGTTTTTTATCTATAATAGATGTCAGTCTGAGAATCACTGCCCCTCTGGGGTCGAGATAATCGTTGTCCGAAGACTTCAGGACTGAGAGGATAGGGAGATAGGAGTCCAGAGTGATGGGATCTAACGGATTCCAGGGGGATGGGGGTAAGAAGGAGCATGAGGGAGACAGAGACGCAGAGAGAGAGAGAGAGAGAGAGAGACACAGAGAGAGAGAGAGAGACACAGAGAGAGAGAGAGAGAGAGAGAGAGAGAGAGAGAGAGACAGAGAGACAGAGAGACAGAGAGACAGACACAGAGAGAGAGAGAGAGAGAGACACAGAGACACAGAGAGAGAGAGAGAGAGACACAGAGAGAGAGAGAGAGACACAGAGACACAGAGAGAGAGAGAGACACAGAGACACAGAGAGAGAGAGACACAGAGAGAGAGAGAGAGAGAGAGAGAGAGAGAGAGAGAGAGAGAGAGAGAGAGAGAGAGAGAGAGAGAGATGACCATACAGAGTCGACACCCACGGGGCGAGGAACACCGTTGCCCACAGGGCTTAGTCAGTCTCTACCTACCATCCAAAGAGATCAAGGATGGGAGGAGAGGGTATAGAGGGGTTGATGTCAGGCATAGGTCCCCAATGGTTGGGTTTAGGTATAGGTCCCGAATGGTTGAGGTTGGGGTGAGGGGTCGGGATAGGGTTACTTGAGGGTCCATATGTCAGATCCAAAATCGCAAGAGGGTTGGGCTTAGGTCCGAGGTCCCATGGTTAAATTGAGGTGTCAGTCCTAAGTTTTAGGTTTAGGCATGGGTTCCTGTCATTGGTCAGTATTAATCTAATGATCCAAAGGAGCGCCGGTGGGACAGGTCTAGGACTTTTTTGTATCTATAATAGACGTCAGTCTGAGAATCACTGCCCCTCTGGGGTTGAGATAATCGGTGTCCGAAGACTTCAGGACTGAGAGGATAGGGAGATACGAGTTCAGAGTGATGGGATCTAACGGATTCCAGGGGGATGGGGGTAAGAAAGGAGTATGAGGGAGAGAGTGAGGGAGAGAGAGAGAGAGAGAGAGAGAGAGAGAGAGAGAGAGAGAGAGAGAGAGAGAGAGAGATGACCATACAGAGTCGACACCCACGGGGCGAGGAACACTGTTGCCCACAGGGCTTAGTCAGTCTCTGCCTACCATCCAAAGGGAGGTCCCCAGGACGGGAGGAGAGGGTATAGAGGGGTGGTGAGGCGTGAGGAGGGGGTGCGAGAGAGGGGAGAGAAGGATGAGAGAGGAGAGGAGAGAAGAGAGAGGAGAGGGGAGATGACCATACAGAGCCGACACCCACAGGGCGAGGAACACTGTTGCCCACAGGGCTTAGTCAGTCTCTACCTACCATCCAAAGAAGGAAGCCAAGGTCCTTTGTAGGTATGTTTAGGATGATAACTCTGTTTGTGAAGCAAAGCATGTCTATCGGTCTCCTTAAAGAAGACTTTTGTAGCTAAGGCTTTATTCGCTCCCAAACCGGGTATAAAGAAGACCTGTGTGTCTAAAAACTCCAGTTTTTCCTTCTGGACGTTGTGTGTAATTTTAATTGCAGGGTGATGAGAGTTCAGAATATTTAAAAACACCATAAATTGCTCCATGTCCCCCTCCCAGATACCAAAGATGTCATCAAGGTATCTGAAGTACAGCGAAGGTAGATGAGCGCACTTTAAAAAGGCTGATTCCTCCCAGCCACACATGTAAAGGTTGGCATACGCTGGGGCAAATTTCTTGCCCATCGCTGTACCATGGATCTGTAAATAGTGTCTTTTATTGAACTCGAAGTCATTGCGAATAAGGCTTATCTCCAACAGTTCTAAAATATAATCATCGGGCCGCCCAGAGACAGGGAATTTATTAAAAGCAGCTCGAACCGACTGTAAGCCCAGAGTCGTATCTATATTAGTATACAGAGAATTGATATCTATAGAAAATAGAAAAGCATCTGCAGAAACTGAAATATTCCCAACTTTCTCAACAAAGTCATACGTATCCTTGACGTAGGACGCATGTCTCTGTGAAAGTGGGTTTATATGGTGGTCCAAGTATTCTGCTATGTTTGACGACTCTGAGCCACAGTCACTGACAATAGGTCGACCACAAGGAACCTGACCAGGGATGGTCCATTTATCCAAGGCTTTATGTATCTTTGGGAGCAGATAGAACAGCCTCGGTCTTGGGACGTCCGGTCCCAACAGGTAGGTCATTTGCTTTAATGTTATTACTTTTTCCTGATACATTTTACATAGAATGTTTTTAATCATGTTTTGTGTTTCAGGTTGCATAGAATGGAGCAGCGGCGCATAATGATTCCTGTTGGTAAGTTGTCTATCTGCTTCCAAAAGATATTGAGTCCTATCCATAATTACTATTTGTGAACCCTTGTCTGCCGGTTTGATGACAATAGCTGGGTTGTTTGCCAGAGTGTTAATGGCTTGCAGCTCTATTGTATTCAAATTATGATTTCTTTCCGGTTTTGGTCTGTAGCGTCTCAAGCATTGCAGATCTTTTTGGACAAGGGTTTCAACAGGAGCTGCCACCTCCCGTGGTACCCAACTAGACGGATCAGTGAAAGGTACATGAGGAAAGTGGCTCTCATATTTGAAATGATCTAATAATCTCAATCTCCTGTGATAGGTATGGAGGTCCCTGCGTAGTTCCCTGAGGTCGGGCTGCTTTGGAGTAGGGATAAAGGTAAGACCCAGTTCCAACACCCTTTTCTCAACCTCACCAAGTCTGTAAGACCTCGAGAGGTTCATGATGTTAGATGCGGGAGTTGTGTTGTCACACTCCTCTCCCTCTAAAAGTTTAAATGGCCCCGCCATAAATTAAAAATCCTATCGGCAGTTTCAGGTGTCCAGTGGACTGGAACAAGTGGTAACACCCGAAAGTGACGCTCCTCCAAGACAGGTAAGTAATGACATCTTTCAATAATTGTTTTGTTTAATTTCCTCAACAGGCTCTGCTGGTTCTTATTAAGCTGATCAGAGAAGTGGATCTGTGCCACATAAACTGTGGCATGTGGGAACACTCTCATGCAGACCCGTAGTAGTTGCTGAAGCTGTTTCAGTGAAGTGTCTGGTTCCTGTTGAGAGAGACAGTTGACCAGGCCTACCGAGAGTAATACCTTCTCTGTTTCCAGGTGGGGTGTTAGCTTTGCTATTACCCCCCTTAGATGTTCACAATTGGCTCCCGGGAAACTGTCTATCTGGATGTTCTCATCTTCAAAGGTAGGTATTTTAGAGAGATTCGAATCTCCTACAACTATTACGGGTTTAACAACCTGCAAGTTCCAATCATTAATTTTTCTCTTCCTGTTAGGGTGTCTAACGGGTTCCCTCCGACGGGTGGTCCTGGATGGCGGCTGGCGGCGAGGACTCAGGTAAGTGGGGTCTGGGGAATTAGGGGGAAAGGGAAGAGGGGGAGGGGAAAGGTTGGGGTTAGGAATGGAAAGGGGAGGGTTGAGTTTAGGACCAGGGGTCTGGACCAGGATAGGCCTCCCATCAGTCCCCATAGAAGAATTGGGTTCAAGGATGGAAGGGGGAGGGAAGGGGGTGGGGTTGGGGTTAGGAACAGGGGACAGGAAGGGGATAGAGGCCCCAGAAAACCCCTTAGATGCATTGGATTTGGATGTTGGGGGCAAGATGGGGGTAGAATCCCCAACTGTCCTTGTCATCCCATCCCGCCGTACCACCGCCAGCTTGGGACAGTTGTTTCTCTCATCCTGTGATGCTGGGGAAGGATTGATGCTGTCTGTGGTAAAGGCTACCGCCCCATTAGCAGTGGAGGGATGTAGATTCGTCCCCTCAACCTCCATCCCTGTGTCTCCCCCTGGAGGACCCTGTGCAGCCTCTTCATCTGAGGAGGAGTCCTCCATTTGGAGATCGAAAGAGATGGGGTGTAAAGGTGATCCCTCCAAAACCGTCCCACTCTCCCTAGGTGTTAATAGGGCTTCCCTAAAGGTAAGTGGAGTAGGCTTGGTAGTAGATGTTATGGACCCTGCTTCCGACTGTCTAACACTGTGTAATTCTGCCACAGCAGACCGTCTCGAGGACCCTGGAGTCATCACCCCTTCCCCCCCAGGTAAGTATTTGTTCCCATGGATGGGGGTATCTTGGGGACTCAACTGAGCAACGGAGGACTGTCCAAGGGGATCCGACACAGGACGCCCCCGGTTACCTGTTGTAGGTCGTGACCTACTCAGGTTGGACCTCTGTTTCCTAGGGGCTAATGTCCCCTGGATGTAGGGAGTCTGTCCCCTAGCTCCCTCGGCTACAGGTAAAGATGGGAAGTCAACACTGTTAAGGCTTGGTAGGGTCGGAGAAGAAGATATTTCTTCTGGAGCTATTAGCATTGTCCGCAATGTGTCCACAGATGTATTTGTGAATTTACGTTTATACCGTAGCTTGCTCCAACCCACCGCCACCTGCAGGGCCTTCTCATCCAATACAGGTAAGTCCCCCAGAATTGTCCCCATCACCTCATCATAATGAACCCGTAAGATCTCTAAGTTCCCCTCCAACCACTTTTGAGTATTAAGTTTAACTTTTTCAGTAGTATTCAAGGAGGGTGAAGATGGTTTGATAAAAGATGCCAATTTATTAACCTGTCTTTTCATCCCAACAGGACAAGATCCTGTTAGAATTGATTGATCCAGAATTTCTGAATGGTGTAACGCCTGGAGAAGTTTAAAATATTTTTTAGAGAGTGGAATATTGAGATTATTGGATTTCTCATTACCACCCCCTACTGTTCTTCCCCCTAAGGCTTCCCCCCTTCCAGTCAGGGTGGGGGTCTGCCTATGGCCCAACTCCATTTCCTACTGGAAAAACCGGAAACCACTCAATAAGGATCTCCAAATCCAGGTTGGTACCAAATTAAAAAAAAAATGATTTTTCAATGTCTTAAATGAATAAGTGCACAGACACTGAAAAAATCAATAAGGTCCTATTACATGTGGTCTTTTCCTATAAGTCCCTTTAATTTGTTGCACATATAAAAAAACCTTTCATTGCTTTTAGAAAAGCATTTTTTGGAGAACCTTTAGAGGGTTAGGGTTAGGGTTGTATGTCTGAGAAATCCCATCACCAAGCAGATCGGAAAACCGGTAAGCGAGGATAGGGTTAGAGTTAGGGTTAGGGTTAGGTGTGGTAGCATTAACGAGGAAACACCCTGTGGGACCCAGACGGGACCACAGTTAAGGTGAGACCCCACGAAAGCACTCGCGCTTAAATCTCACTCACCCCGTCTCCAAATATAGATATGAGAGAATCGACGATCCGTCCAACAGTATTATGACCCCCAGGGTTGATACCATTGGTGTCCGAAGACTTTGGGATCATATAAAGGTCCTAAAGATTAACTAGTAATCTGATCCTTGGTCTTCATGGGTTAGGGTTAGGGTTAGGTGTGGCAGTAATAACGAGGAAACACCCTGTGGGACCCCAACGGGACCACAGTACAGGTGAGACCCCAATTAGGCACGCGCACCTGAAACCCCACTCACTCCGTCCCCCTGAAATGAATGAATGAGCAGGAGTCTGTTTTATAGGCTCCTCCCTTTCCACTGCCAGACCTATTGACCAATAGGAGTAGCATTAGTAACCCTCAGGGAAACAATTGTCCGAAGACTTTACTACTACCTATTGTTACCTAGGATATTCTTCTTGGACGTATTGTTCCTGATGATCCCATGTCCATGACTTGTTTTCTTCTTTCACACCTGACCCTATTGGCAAATAGGAGCCTATCAGTATTAGCAACCCCCAGGGATGACATACTGTTGTCCGAAGACATTAACACTACCCATTGCTAAGGTCATCAGAATAAAAAATATCTTGTGTCCAAGTCTTCATCCAACATCTTGTGTCCAAGTCTTCTTCCAATAACCTGTGTCCAAGTCTTCTTCCAATATCCCGTGTTCAAGTCTTCATCCAACATCCTGTGTCCAAGTCTTCCTCCAAAATCCCGTGTTCAAGTCTTCATCCAACATCCTGTGTCCAAGTCTTCTTCCAATATCCCGTGTTCAAGTCTTCATCCAACATCCTGTGTCCAAGTCTTCTTCCAATAGCCCGTGTTCAAGTCTTCATCCAACATCATGTGTCCAAGTCTTCCTCCAAAATCCCGTGTTCAAGTCTTCATCCAACATCCTGTGTCCAAGTCTTCTTCCAATATCCTGTGTTCAAGTCTTCATCCAACATCCTGTGTCCAAGTCTTCTGTCACTGTCTGGTCTTCTTCTTTCAGACCTAACCTTTTTTGGCAAGTAGGAGCCTATCAGCATTAACATCCCTCAGGGATGACATACTGTTGTCCGAAGACTTTAACACTACCCATTGCTAACAGGGTTAGGGTTAGGGTTAGGTTTGGGTTAGGGTAGGGTAAAAAGAAAAACTGGACGGTCTTAGGGAGCACGGGCCTATCATTCCTGTGTTGAAAGTATAAAACAAAAGAGAGGAAGAAAAACAGAACTACAACAGAGGTTTTGTGAAATAATGTGTGTTTTCTTTTACAGGTGCTGTGTGGTGGTGGCTGAGTGGATGGTGCTGAGAATTGGAGGACCAAGGTAGGTGTGTGTATGGATACATAGCCAGGTAAGTTATGTGTGTGTATGTTATTTTTTTGGGTAATGTATGTGTAAGGATATGTATGAGTGTGTATATGTTGAGTGAAGCAGGTCTTGTATGAGATGAAGAGTGTTATGTTTTTTCATTCAGTCCCAGGGGTGTAATTGTGTTTAACTGTGTGATCCATTTTCTTTCGGCGTGTTTCCGCTGTCCACTGGACCACCCGGACCCCGACTCCACACCAGATATGATGAGGTGAGTGACGGGGTGCTCCTGGAAGTGTGTGACGAGTGTTGTTTGTAGGTGTGCCCGTGAGATATTGTATAGGTGTTGTTTGAGCCTAGTGTCTATTGATGAACCGGTTTCTCCTACGTAGTGTTTGTGGCAGAGGGTGCAGGTGATGATGTATACGGCATTCGAGGTTTGTAAGGTGAGGTTGTCCGGGACTGGAGCTGATGTGTGACTGTGAGGGTTTGTAATGAATTTTCTGTATTTATAATGAAATGTATGAGGTTTGGCTGCTGCAGAGGGCATGGTGCTGAATTTGGTGTGTATGAGTATGTTCTGTAAGCTTTTGTTTTTTCTGTATGCCGAAATGATCCTGTAGGGTTTTAGTGCGGGGTATGTGCGTTGAGCTGTGGTGAAGTTTTGTTTGAATGCATGTTGTAGGGGTCGAGTTTTGTGTGAAAATGTGGTGACTAGGGGAATGATTATTAACGGGTCCGTGACGGTGTCTGAGGTGAACGGTGTGCCGGTGTTGGTTGTGGGTGGTGGGGCCGGGGGGGTGAGGGTAGTGGGATTAAAGGGCGGGTCAGCACCCAGTGGGAAACTGGGAAGGGGATTAAAGGTGGGGTGGGGATGGGAAGGTGGGGTGGGTTTAAAGGGCGGGTTAGGAAGGATGGTGGAATTAAAGGGTGGGTCAACACCCCGTGTGGGACTAGGGAGGGGACTAAAGGTGGGGTGGGATTGGGAAGGCAGGGTGGGGTTAAAGGGCGGGTTGGAGGGACTTTTAAAGGGAGGGTTGGGTTTAGGCCTCGGGTTTGAGGGGTTGGGTTTAGGGTTTGGGCCTGGACTGGGTTTAGTCCTAGGTTTAAGGGGAGGGGTGGGGATAGGGTTAGGGTTAGGGTTAGGGTTAGGTGTTATCTCTGATGCCCCCCGCGCCAAGCAGTTCAGTACTTCGACCCGCATAGGCTTAGGGGGAAATGCACTCGTATCCTAGAGCCATGTAGATCTTCCACCAGAGGGGGTAGGGGAGTAGACCCCCTCCAGGACCCCAAAGGGGTCCCAGGCCTGTAGACCCTGTTGCGCTCGCGGCCCAGGGTAAGTAAAGGCCTAAGCACTAAAGAGGACGTTAGTAACCGATGGGTACATGGATGACCACCCCCGAATCCACTGATGGACGTGTGCGCACCACAGGGTCTAAGCAGGAGCGTGCTCTGAGGTCTTCTGTCCCCACAAGAGAGGATCCCCCCGAGAGAGGTAGGTGACCCCGGGTGTCAAGGTTCACTCGTGGGTGGCAGAGGTGACCGGCCACCGTAGTACATGCCACATCCGAGTGTAGACACAGGGGGGTTCCCCTCGTCCAATCCGAAGCGCGCAGCGCCGAGGCAATCCAATCCGAAGCGCGCAGCGCCGAGGTGCCGCGCTGAGGTAGTCCATCTAATCTTCTTCACCAGTGGAGCAGCAGGGCCGTCTAGAAGGGAGGGGTCACTCCTGTCTCCTCCCCCTGAGTCCGGTCAGGAGGAGTGACTCGTAAAGCAGCGGAGCCGGTAAAACCGTGGTCCAAGCCTGAGGCCGGCTTGAAAATCAACCGTAGCCACGTCTTGAAAATCAACCGTGGTCCAAGCCTGAGGCCGGCTTGAAAATCAACCGTAGCCACGGCTTGAAAATCAACCGTAGCCACGTCAGGACTGCTTTAGATGAAGTGGTGGGGTGGGCTGGACCGTAGCCTGGGCCTACGGCCGGAGGGGTCAAAGATCCCCCCGTTGCCGTGTGAGGGCCGGATGATGTGTAGTACACATCACCGAAGGAGGGAGCTGAGACAGCTCGGTCATCAGAGATGACAGAGGATCACAGGCTATGTGCGGAGGAGCAAGTCCCCGACGGTCCAGCCCCCAGGATGGGCGATGATGCTCCAGTGGAGGCCAATCCGGGTCCTCTTCAAGAGATGGGGGGCATGAGCGTGAGTGAATGGATGCACCTGAGTGTGTGAGTGCGTGTCCTACCTTGGCCCGGTAGCTAACCTAATCTAGGGGGAGCCTGCCTGAAAATTTAAAAAGCCTATCCAGGGCCTGGTTTTGATGAGTAGAGGACATCTGCACTTGTCGTGCTGCTGGGGAGGAAAGGGGGGTTAACGGACAGGACACATGAGTGCCATGAATGCAATAAATGAGGGCGCTCTGGGGAAGAGCGCCGCAGACATACATGAGTATGTGGAAGACAGGGCATGGGAGACAGAATTAAACCCTGGGCGTGGGGGTGTGCGTGTGTGAGAGAGCGAGAGAGAGAGAGAGAGCAGTTTAGAGGAGAGCAGGTAGAGGGAGATCAGTTAGAGAGAGAACAGCTAGGGATTTTTCTGTTGAGCGCACGTGTGTGTGGGTGTGTGGGAGAGAGAGAGAGCAAGAGAGGGGCTCTTCCGAGCAAATAAAAGGTGTAGTCAAAAACGCAGAACTCCACTCCCTGGGAGGTGCCTTCCTGCTGGCACCTACCACAACATTAAGCAGGGAATCGTGAGGTTCTAACCGGCCACGACTGCAGTTTCGCTCTCCTCAGAGCTCTTCAGGTAGCAAAGTATGAAATAAAAACGTTATGCAGGTCAAGGGCCGTCCTACGACTAAGGACTATCAAGAACTCAGGGGTGACGACAAAAAGCGTCATCCCCCCTGTGCCTTGGGCGCCCACCAGAATCGGTAATCTCAATTAAACATCTAGGGAAAAGAGGAGACAAGAGAGAGAGAGAGAGAGAGAGAGAGAGAGTGTGTGTGTGTGTGTGTGTGTGTGTGTGTGTGTATGGAAGACAACATGGATGGACCGCGTGTGATAGGCGACCAAGGAACTGTGAAAGGAGAATGGTGCACAGGTTAGGGTTAGTGTGGTACCAGAGTGGATCTGTAAGGAAAAAGGTGTGTGAATTAAAATTAGTAGGAAGGCCAGGGAGAGCCGAAGACACCGAAACCATAGGCCCAAAAGGGAGGTGAGAGGGAAACAAAGAGAGAGAACGGCCTAGGGTTGGGGTGAGGAGACTAAGGAGGAGGTAGGGGGGAGGGTGGGAGGAAAGACACCAGGGCGGGACCTATGGTTAGGTAAGAGGAAGGAGGGGTTGGGGTTAGGGTAAATAGGTCGGTAAGGAGGTAGGGGGTAAGGAGAGATGGAAACAAGGTCAGCAGGGTTAAGGTTAGAGCAGGAGAGGAGAGGCCGAAAGAAGAACCATCAGTGAATATCAGTATGGGATGTGGGTGGAAAGGAGAGACGGGCTCCACAACATGAGTGTGGAGGTGTGGTGGAGGGACTCACAAATGGCCACAGGTGAAGGAACGTAGAGAAGAGTGTCCAGCGTCCATGCAGGGGAGGAGTCCACTTGTAGATGGGAAGCCCGGGTGAATAGACGAGCAACGAATGGGCTGGTGTGATCATGACATGGCACAGTCAACAATGACCCGCACGCAGTCACAACACAGCCATGCTATACCACAGGAGATAGATAACTACCCCGTGGAAAAATAGCATATTGAGAATCCCACGATGCAGACTGAATCCAGGGTTGTGGCGATGCCAAGCCGCAGAGAGCACAGGCAGCATCCAGAGAACAGGTCCACCACTCCGAAAGGTCAAAGGTCAAAAGCTCCCAGGGGTCAGAACCACACGTACGTCAGGTCCCCCAGTCACAACGGCCACCTACGGTGCAGGGTGTTTAAGGGTCACGTCCGATATTCCCCCAGCCTGGCAAAGGGTCACAAGCTGATCTTCCCCCGCGCACACACACCACCCATGCAAATCAGAGGTGCTTGGTCAAAGAACGTCACCCAGGCACCCGCCACCGGCGCAATGCTCAGGTCACATCCGATATTCCCAGGCACTGCAACCAGCGTAAGCAACGCCCTAGTAACGGTAGACCAAGGCTTCTGCAAGGGGCCAGAGGCCCCACAGAAGGCGCGAGCGGCAGGGGAGCAAAGTGACGCGACCGTAGAACGTGACCCCCCAGAGCCAAAGGCCAGAGACAGTCAGAGCAGGAACCGTCCAGCAGATGGTGCCACAGAGAGGGAGAGCGGTGCTTCACATAGGCCGTGAAGTTGGTGGAGCAGCTCAGCTTATGTAGTTTGACCCCGTGGGGACACGTCCTCCCGGGTCTAAGGAGGGACGGCGGGTAGATGAACCAGAGCTGAGATCAGCCTGGGGTTGAAGAAAGGCGCAGTGTAACACAGACGTAGGACCCGTCATGGTAGAGGTGAATGCAAATCTTCTGGGATGTGAGCAGGCTACCATTAAGCAGGTCTTCCCGATGACAGAGTGCAACTGTTTCCACACTACGCCGACCGCCACCCTGAGAGGTCCTCCCCCTGCGTACTACTACTTGGCCCATTCGTCGATACCATAGCAGACAGACACCCCCGCCCAGAACGGACGTTTGTGGAGTGAATGCGGAGGACGTCAGGGACAGTTCGTCGATTGAGGCATAAATAGGAAGAGAGGTCAGATGCGTAGTGAAACGCAGTCAATGACGGTCTATTTTGCCCACGACAGGAGGTGCTGTCTCTCTCCCAGAAGACCCGTCATCGGCTTCAGCGTGGCTCGGTGGTGTCCCGCCCCGGGGAAGGCGTGGTACCGGGGGGAGCGTGGCCTAGTTACCACCCGAGGGTCCAGAGAAGGCCGTCTGGGGGCGGGGTCAGGACACGTCCACGGCCGGTCCAGCAGACACAGGAAAGGTGGGTATGACACTCCATGATGTGACAAGACCCGCTCCGGCTGTGAGTGTAGGCCTCGTGCCGTCACTAGAAGACGGGGAGGCCGAGAGGAGTAGAGAGGCCAGGGGTCGAAGGTCAAGTGGAGTGCCCAGCAGGTCAAGCCCCCTGTTCAGGAGGGCCTTCTTCTGTGGGGGCATGTTTATAGGTGGGGGCAAGGCTATAGCAGGGTGGCCCTCGGACCGTCAGTGCGGTGCAGAGTGTCTCTGTTCTTCAGCCCGAGAGCTATGGTGTGGGGAGAGGAGTCCCCTACCCAACGACCGCTCCAATCAGGGCCACGATGGTGGAGTGTGTGACACTCCGTGTGTGGGGAGTGTGTGGGGGGGTCCGATCCCCCTGTGTGTATTAAGCCTACCGTCGGTGCGGTGCAGAGTGTCTCTGTTCTTCAGCCCGAGAGCTTGTGTGAGGAGAGGAGCTCCCCACTGCTTCGATCGGGGCCATGCCGGTAAAGGGCATTCTGACCTACGTGTTGAGTGTAGAGGGCGTGCGAGGCCCGGTCCCCCTTGGGACTATAGCCGTATACCCCGAAGAGGCGTTTCGTTGGCCCGCCCGCTGGGTCTCCAATGTAACCGCGAGGATCTGGCAGGATGAAGCAGTTGGCCGTGAGTTGTCACGTGCACTTATGAAGTTTCAACACCGTTTCCCTCGCTGAGTCGAACCCGATTGTAGGCCGGTCTCTCTCCAGAATCCCACGACGACGACCATCTTCTTGCGTCTGCATGCTAATGCGTCAGCGTCAACACTCACAGTCCGTGTCTATCCCAGGGAGGACTGCAGCGCACGCGAGGGGGAAGCGTCCATCTTCCAGACTACGCTGTGTTACACGTGGGGACTGAGCGCCCGTGGAGAGAGGTGGGGCTTACGCAACAAGGAATCCGACGTTCCCCTGAGGGGTAATTCGGTGGCCCCCCAATGGGGCCTCAGCGGCATGGCCCTACATGCGCTGGCTGGGTTAGGTGTTATCTCTGATGCCCCCCGCGCCAAGCAGTTCAGTACTTCGACCCGCATAGGCTTAGGGGGAAATGCACTCGTATCCTAGAGCCATGTAGATCTTCCACCAGAGGGGGTAGGGGAGTAGACCCCCTCCAGGACCCCAAAGGGGTCCCAGGCCTGTAGACCCTGTTGCGCTCGCGGCCCAGGGTAAGTAAAGGCCTAAGCACTAAAGAGGACGTTAGTAACCGATGGGTACATGGATGACCACCCCCGAATCCACTGATGGACGTGTGCGCACCACAGGGTCTAAGCAGGAGCGTGCTCTGAGGTCTTCTGTCCCCACAAGAGAGGATCCCCCCGAGAGAGGTAGGTGACCCCGGGTGTCAAGGTTCACTCGTGGGTGGCAGAGGTGACCGGCCACCGTAGTACATGCCACATCCGAGTGTAGACACAGGGGGGTTCCCCTCGTCCAATCCGAAGCGCGCAGCGCCGAGGCAATCCAATCCGAAGCGCGCAGCGCCGAGGTGCCGCGCTGAGGTAGTCCATCTAATCTTCTTCACCAGTGGAGCAGCAGGGCCGTCTAGAAGGGAGGGGTCACTCCTGTCTCCTCCCCCTGAGTCCGGTCAGGAGGAGTGACTCGTAAAGCAGCGGAGCCGGTAAAACCGTGGTCCAAGCCTGAGGCCGGCTTGAAAATCAACCGTAGCCACGTCTTGAAAATCAACCGTGGTCCAAGCCTGAGGCCGGCTTGAAAATCAACCGTGGTCCAAGCCTGAGGCCGGCTTGAAAATCAACCGTAGCCACGGCTTGAAAATCAACCGTAGCCACGTCAGGACTGCTTTAGATGAAGTGGTGGGGTGGGCTGGACCGTAGCCTGGGCCTACGGCCGGAGGGGTCAAAGATCCCCCCGTTGCCGTGTGAGGGCCGGATGATGTGTAGTACACATCACCGAAGGAGGGAGCTGAGACAGCTCGGTCATCAGAGATGACAGAGGATCACAGGCTATGTGCGGAGGAGCAAGTCCCCGACGGTCCAGCCCCCAGGATGGGCGATGATGCTCCAGTGGAGGCCAATCCGGGTCCTCTTCAAGAGATGGGGGGCATGAGCGTGAGTGAATGGATGCACCTGAGTGTGTGAGTGCGTGTCCTACCTTGGCCCGGTAGCTAACCTAATCTAGGGGGAGCCTGCCTGAAAATTTAAAAAGCCTATCCAGGGCCTGGTTTTGATGAGTAGAGGACATCTGCACTTGTCGTGCTGCTGGGGAGGAAAGGGGGGTTAACGGACAGGACACATGAGTGCCATGAATGCAATAAATGAGGGCGCTCTGGGGAAGAGCGCCGCAGACATACATGAGTATGTGGAAGACAGGGCATGGGAGACAGAATTAAACCCTGGGCGTGGGGGTGTGCGTGTGTGAGAGAGCGAGAGAGAGAGAGAGAGAGAGAGAGAGAGAACAGCTAGGGATTTTTCTGTTGAGCGCACGTGTGTGTGGGTGTGTGGGAGAGAGAGAGAGCAAGAGAGGGGCTCTTCCGAGCAAATAAAAGGTGTAGTCAAAAACGCAGAACTCCACTCCCTGGGAGGTGCCTTCCTGCTGGCACCTACCACAACATTAAGCAGGGAATCGTGAGGTTCTAACCGGCCACGACTGCAGTTTCGCTCTCCTCAGAGCTCTTCAGGTAGCAAAGTATGAAATAAAAACGTTATGCAGGTCAAGGGCCGTCCTACGACTAAGGACTATCAAGAACTCAGGGGTGACGACAAAAAGCGTCATCCCCCCTGTGCCTTGGGCGCCCACCAGAATCGGTAATCTCAATTAAACATCTAGGGAAAAGAGGAGACAAGAGAGAGAGAGAGAGAGAGAGAGAGAGAGTGTGTGTGTGTGTGTGTGTGTGTGTGTGTGTGTATGGAAGACAACATGGATGGACCGCGTGTGATAGGCGACCAAGGAACTGTGAAAGGAGAATGGTGCACAGGTTAGGGTTAGTGTGGTACCAGAGTGGATCTGTAAGGAAAAAGGTGTGTGAATTAAAATTAGTAGGAAGGCCAGGGAGAGCCGAAGACACCGAAACCATAGGCCCAAAAGGGAGGTGAGAGGGAAACAAAGAGAGAGAACGGCCTAGGGTTGGGGTGAGGAGACTAAGGAGGAGGTAGGGGGGAGGGTGGGAGGAAAGACACCAGGGCGGGACCTATGGTTAGGTAAGAGGAAGGAGGGGTTGGGGTTAGGGTAAATAGGTCGGTAAGGAGGTAGGGGGTAAGGAGAGATGGAAACAAGGTCAGCAGGGTTAAGGTTAGAGCAGGAGAGGAGAGGCCGAAAGAAGAACCATCAGTGAATATCAGTATGGGATGTGGGTGGAAAGGAGAGACGGGCTCCACAACATGAGTGTGGAGGTGTGGTGGAGGGACTCACAAATGGCCACAGGTGAAGGAACGTAGAGAAGAGTGTCCAGCGTCCATGCAGGGGAGGAGTCCACTTGTAGATGGGAAGCCCGGGTGAATAGACGAGCAACGAATGGGCTGGTGTGATCATGACATGGCACAGTCAACAATGACCCGCACGCAGTCACAACACAGCCATGCTATACCACAGGAGATAGATAACTACCCCGTGGAAAAACAGCATATTGAGAATCCCACGATGCAGACTGAATCCAGGGTTGTGGCGATGCCAAGCCGCAGAGAGCACAGGCAGCATCCAGAGAACAGGTCCACCACTCCGAAAGGTCAAAGGTCAAAAGCTCCCAGGGGTCAGAACCACACGTACGTCAGGTCCCCCAGTCACAACGGCCACCTACGGTGCAGGGTGTTTAAGGGTCACGTCCGATATTCCCCCAGCCTGGCAAAGGGTCACAAGCTGATCTTCCCCCGCGCACACACACCACCCATGCAAATCAGAGGTGCTTGGTCAAAGAACGTCACCCAGGCACCCGCAACCGGCGCAATGCTCAGGTCACATCCGATATTCCCAGGCACTGCAACCAGCGTAAGCAACGCCCTAGTAACGGTAGACCAAGGCTTCTGCAAGGGGCCAGAGGCCCCACAGAAGGCGCGAGCGGCAGGGGAGCAAAGTGACGCGACCGTAGAACGTGACCCCCCAGAGCCAAAGGCCAGAGACAGTCAGAGCAGGAACCGTCCAGCAGATGGTGCCACAGAGAGGGAGAGCGGTGCTTCACATAGGCCGTGAAGTTGGTGGAGCAGCTCAGCTTATGTAGTTTGACCCCGTGGGGACACGTCCTCCCGGGTCCAAGGAGGGACGGAGGGTAGATGAACCAGAGCTGAGATCAGCCTGGGGTTGAAGAAAGGCGCAGTGTAACACAGACGTAGGACCCGTCATGGTAGAGGTGAATGCAAATCTTCTGGGATGTGAGCAGGCTACCATTAAGCAGGTCTTCCCGATGACAGAGTGCAACTGTTTCCACACTACGCCGACCGCCACCCTGAGAGGTCCTCCCCCTGCGTACTACTACTTGGCCCATTCGTCGATACCATAGCAGACAGACACCCCCGCCCAGAACGGACGTTTGTGGAGTGAATGCGGAGGACGTCAGGGACAGTTCGTCGATTGAGGCATAAATAGGAAGAGAGGTCAGATGCGTAGTGAAACGCAGTCAATGACGGTCTATTTTGCCCACGACAGGAGGTGCTGTCTCTCTCCCAGAAGACCCGTCATCGGCTTCAGCGTGGCTCGGTGGTGTCCCGCCCCGGGGAAGGCGTGGTACCGGGGGGAGCGTGGCCTAGTTACCACCCGAGGGTCCAGAGAAGGCCGTCTGGGGGCGGGGTCAGGACACGTCCACGGCCGGTCCAGCAGACACAGGAAAGGTGGGTATGACACTCCATGATGTGACAAGACCCGCTCCGGCTGTGAGTGTAGGCCTCGTGCCGTCACTAGAAGACGGGGAGGCCGAGAGGAGTAGAGAGGCCAGGGGTCGAAGGTCAAGTGGAGTGCCCAGCAGGTCAAGCCCCCTGTTCAGGAGGGCCTTCTTCTGTGGGGGCATGTTTATAGGTGGGGGCAAGGCTATAGCAGGGTGGCCCTCGGACCGTCAGTGCGGTGCAGAGTGTCTCTGTTCTTCAGCCCGAGAGCTATGGTGTGGGGAGAGGAGTCCCCTACCCAACGACCGCTCCAATCAGGGCCACGATGGTGGAGTGTGTGACACTCCGTGTGTGGGGAGTGTGTGGGGGGGTCCGATCCCCCTGTGTGTATTAAGCCTACCGTCGGTGCGGTGCAGAGTGTCTCTGTTCTTCAGCCCGAGAGCTTGTGTGAGGAGAGGAGCTCCCCACTGCTTCGATCGGGGCCATGCCGGTAAAGGGCATTCTGACCTACGTGTTGAGTGTAGAGGGCGTGCGAGGCCCGGTCCCCCTTGGGACTATAGCCGTATACCCCGAAGAGGCGTTTCGTTGGCCCGCCCGCTGGGTCTCCAATGTAACCGCGAGGATCTGGCAGGATGAAGCAGTTGGCCGTGAGTTGTCACGTGCACTTATGAAGTTTCAACACCGTTTCCCTCGCTGAGTCGAACCCGATTGTAGGCCGGTCTCTCTCCAGAATCCCACGACGACGACCATCTTCTTGCGTCTGCATGCTAATGCGTCAGCGTCAACACTCACAGTCCGTGTCTATCCCAGGGAGGACTGCAGCGCACGCGAGGGGGAAGCGTCCATCTTCCAGACTACGCTGTGTTACACGTGGGGACTGAGCGCCCGTGGAGAGAGGTGGGGCTTACGCAACAAGGAATCCGACGTTCCCCTGAGGGGTAATTCGGTGGCCCCCCAATGGGGCCTCAGCGGCATGGCCCTACATGCGCTGGCTGGGTTAGGTGTTATCTCTGATGCCCCCCGCGCCAAGCAGTTCAGTACTTCGACCCGCATAGGCTTAGGGGGAAATGCACTCGTATCCTAGAGCCATGTAGATCTTCCACCAGAGGGGGTAGGGGAGTAGACCCCCTCCAGGACCCCAAAGGGGTCCCAGGCCTGTAGACCCTGTTGCGCTCGCGGCCCAGGGTAAGTAAAGGCCTAAGCACTAAAGAGGACGTTAGTAACCGATGGGTACATGGATGACCACCCCCGAATCCACTGATGGACGTGTGCGCACCACAGGGTCTAAGCAGGAGCGTGCTCTGAGGTCTTCTGTCCCCACAAGAGAGGATCCCCCCGAGAGAGGTAGGTGACCCCGGGTGTCAAGGTTCACTCGTGGGTGGCAGAGGTGACCGGCCACCGTAGTACATGCCACATCCGAGTGTAGACACAGGGGGGTTCCCCTCGTCCAATCCGAAGCGCGCAGCGCCGAGGCAATCCAATCCGAAGCGCGCAGCGCCGAGGTGCCGCGCTGAGGTAGTCCATCTAATCTTCTTCACCAGTGGAGCAGCAGGGCCGTCTAGAAGGGAGGGGTCACTCCTGTCTCCTCCCCCTGAGTCCGGTCAGGAGGAGTGACTCGTAAAGCAGCGGAGCCGGTAAAACCGTGGTCCAAGCCTGAGGCCGGCTTGAAAATCAACCGTAGCCACGTCTTGAAAATCAACCGTGGTCCAAGCCTGAGGCCGGCTTGAAAATCAACCGTGGTCCAAGCCTGAGGCCGGCTTGAAAATCAACCGTAGCCACGGCTTGAAAATCAACCGTAGCCACGTCAGGACTGCTTTAGATGAAGTGGTGGGGTGGGCTGGACCGTAGCCTGGGCCTACGGCCGGAGGGGTCAAAGATCCCCCCGTTGCCGTGTGAGGGCCGGATGATGTGTAGTACACATCACCGAAGGAGGGAGCTGAGACAGCTCGGTCATCAGAGATGACAGAGGATCACAGGCTATGTGCGGAGGAGCAAGTCCCCGACGGTCCAGCCCCCAGGATGGGCGATGATGCTCCAGTGGAGGCCAATCCGGGTCCTCTTCAAGAGATGGGGGGCATGAGCGTGAGTGAATGGATGCACCTGAGTGTGTGAGTGCGTGTCCTACCTTGGCCCGGTAGCTAACCTAATCTAGGGGGAGCCTGCCTGAAAATTTAAAAAGCCTATCCAGGGCCTGGTTTTGATGAGTAGAGGACATCTGCACTTGTCGTGCTGCTGGGGAGGAAAGGGGGGTTAACGGACAGGACACATGAGTGCCATGAATGCAATAAATGAGGGCGCTCTGGGGAAGAGCGCCGCAGACATACATGAGTATGTGGAAGACAGGGCATGGGAGACAGAATTAAACCCTGGGCGTGGGGGTGTGCGTGTGTGAGAGAGCGAGAGAGAGAGAGAGAGAGAGAGAGAACAGCTAGGGATTTTTCTGTTGAGCGCACGTGTGTGTGGGTGTGTGGGAGAGAGAGAGAGCAAGAGAGGGGCTCTTCCGAGCAAATAAAAGGTGTAGTCAAAAACGCAGAACTCCACTCCCTGGGAGGTGCCTTCCTGCTGGCACCTACCACAACATTAAGCAGGGAATCGTGAGGTTCTAACCGGCCACGACTGCAGTTTCGCTCTCCTCAGAGCTCTTCAGGTAGCAAAGTATGAAATAAAAACGTTATGCAGGTCAAGGGCCGTCCTACGACTAAGGACTATCAAGAACTCAGGGGTGACGACAAAAAGCGTCATCCCCCCTGTGCCTTGGGCGCCCACCAGAATCGGTAATCTCAATTAAACATCTAGGGAAAAGAGGAGACAAGAGAGAGAGAGAGAGAGAGAGAGAGTGTGTGTGTGTGTGTGTGTGTGTGTATGGAAGACAACATGGATGGACCGCGTGTGATAGGCGACCAAGGAACTGTGAAAGGAGAATGGTGCACAGGTTAGGGTTAGTGTGGTACCAGAGTGGATCTGTAAGGAAAAAGGTGTGTGAATTAAAATTAGTAGGAAGGCCAGGGAGAGCCGAAGACACCGAAACCATAGGCCCAAAAGGGAGGTGAGAGGGAAACAAAGAGAGAGAACGGCCTAGGGTTGGGGTGAGGAGACTAAGGAGGAGGTAGGGGGGAGGGTGGGAGGAAAGACACCAGGGCGGGACCTATGGTTAGGTAAGAGGAAGGAGGGGTTGGGGTTAGGGTAAATAGGTCGGTAAGGAGGTAGGGGGTAAGGAGAGATGGAAACAAGGTCAGCAGGGTTAAGGTTAGAGCAGGAGAGGAGAGGCCGAAAGAAGAACCATCAGTGAATATCAGTATGGGATGTGGGTGGAAAGGAGAGACGGGCTCCACAACATGAGTGTGGAGGTGTGGTGGAGGGACTCACAAATGGCCACAGGTGAAGGAACGTAGAGAAGAGTGTCCAGCGTCCATGCAGGGGAGGAGTCCACTTGTAGATGGGAAGCCCGGGTGAATAGACGAGCAACGAATGGGCTGGTGTGATCATGACATGGCACAGTCAACAATGACCCGCACGCAGTCACAACACAGCCATGCTATACCACAGGAGATAGATAACTACCCCGTGGAAAAATAGCATATTGAGAATCCCACGATGCAGACTGAATCCAGGGTTGTGGCGATGCCAAGCCGCAGAGAGCACAGGCAGCATCCAGAGAACAGGTCCACCACTCCGAAAGGTCAAAGGTCAAAAGCTCCCAGGGGTCAGAACCACACGTACGTCAGGTCCCCCAGTCACAACGGCCACCTACGGTGCAGGGTGTTTAAGGGTCACGTCCGATATTCCCCCAGCCTGGCAAAGGGTCACAAGCTGATCTTCCCCCGCGCACACACACCACCCATGCAAATCAGAGGTGCTTGGTCAAAGAACGTCACCCAGGCACCCGCCACCGGCGCAATGCTCAGGTCACATCCGATATTCCCAGGCACTGCAACCAGCGTAAGCAACGCCCTAGTAACGGTAGACCAAGGCTTCTGCAAGGGGCCAGAGGCCCCACAGAAGGCGCGAGCGGCAGGGGAGCAAAGTGACGCGACCGTAGAACGTGACCCCCCAGAGCCAAAGGCCAGAGACAGTCAGAGCAGGAACCGTCCAGCAGATGGTGCCACAGAGAGGGAGAGCGGTGCTTCACATAGGCCGTGAAGTTGGTGGAGCAGCTCAGCTTATGTAGTTTGACCCCGTGGGGACACGTCCTCCCGGGTCCAAGGAGGGACGGCGGGTAGATGAACCAGAGCTGAGATCAGCCTGGGGTTGAAGAAAGGCGCAGTGTAACACAGACGTAGGACCCGTCATGGTAGAGGTGAATGCAAATCTTCTGGGATGTGAGCAGGCTACCATTAAGCAGGTCTTCCCGATGACAGAGTGCAACTGTTTCCACACTACGCCGACCGCCACCCTGAGAGGTCCTCCCCCTGCGTACTACTACTTGGCCCATTCGTCGATACCATAGCAGACAGACACCCCCGCCCAGAACGGACGTTTGTGGAGTGAATGCGGAGGACGTCAGGGACAGTTCGTCGATTGAGGCATAAATAGGAAGAGAGGTCAGATGCGTAGTGAAACGCAGTCAATGACGGTCTATTTTGCCCACGACAGGAGGTGCTGTCTCTCTCCCAGAAGACCCGTCATCGGCTTCAGCGTGGCTCGGTGGTGTCCCGCCCCGGGGAAGGCGTGGTACCGGGGGGAGCGTGGCCTAGTTACCACCCGAGGGTCCAGAGAAGGCCGTCTGGGGGCGGGGTCAGGACACGTCCACGGCCGGTCCAGCAGACACAGGAAAGGTGGGTATGACACTCCATGATGTGACAAGACCCGCTCCGGCTGTGAGTGTAGGCCTCGTGCCGTCACTAGAAGACGGGGAGGCCGAGAGGAGTAGAGAGGCCAGGGGTCGAAGGTCAAGTGGAGTGCCCAGCAGGTCAAGCCCCCTGTTCAGGAGGGCCTTCTTCTGTGGGGGCATGTTTATAGGTGGGGGCAAGGCTATAGCAGGGTGGCCCTCGGACCGTCAGTGCGGTGCAGAGTGTCTCTGTTCTTCAGCCCGAGAGCTATGGTGTGGGGAGAGGAGTCCCCTACCCAACGACCGCTCCAATCAGGGCCACGATGGTGGAGTGTGTGACACTCCGTGTGTGGGGAGTGTGTGGGGGGGTCCGATCCCCCTGTGTGTATTAAGCCTACCGTCGGTGCGGTGCAGAGTGTCTCTGTTCTTCAGCCCGAGAGCTTGTGTGAGGAGAGGAGCTCCCCACTGCTTCGATCGGGGCCATGCCGGTAAAGGGCATTCTGACCTACGTGTTGAGTGTAGAGGGCGTGCGAGGCCCGGTCCCCCTTGGGACTATAGCCGTATACCCCGAAGAGGCGTTTCGTTGGCCCGCCCGCTGGGTCTCCAATGTAACCGCGAGGATCTGGCAGGATGAAGCAGTTGGCCGTGAGTTGTCACGTGCACTTATGAAGTTTCAACACCGTTTCCCTCGCTGAGTCGAACCCGATTGTAGGCCGGTCTCTCTCCAGAATCCCACGACGACGACCATCTTCTTGCGTCTGCATGCTAATGCGTCAGCGTCAACACTCACAGTCCGTGTCTATCCCAGGGAGGACTGCAGCGCACGCGAGGGGGAAGCGTCCATCTTCCAGACTACGCTGTGTTACACGTGGGGACTGAGCGCCCGTGGAGAGAGGTGGGGCTTACGCAACAAGGAATCCGACGTTCCCCTGAGGGGTAATTCGGTGGCCCCCCAATGGGGCCTCAGCGGCATGGCCCTACATGCGCTGGCTGGGTTAGGTGTTATCTCTGATGCCCCCCGCGCCAAGCAGTTCAGTACTTCGACCCGCATAGGCTTAGGGGGAAATGCACTCGTATCCTAGAGCCATGTAGATCTTCCACCAGAGGGGGTAGGGGAGTAGACCCCCTCCAGGACCCCAAAGGGGTCCCAGGCCTGTAGACCCTGTTGCGCTCGCGGCCCAGGGTAAGTAAAGGCCTAAGCACTAAAGAGGACGTTAGTAACCGATGGGTACATGGATGACCACCCCCGAATCCACTGATGGACGTGTGCGCACCACAGGGTCTAAGCAGGAGCGTGCTCTGAGGTCTTCTGTCCCCACAAGAGAGGATCCCCCCGAGAGAGGTAGGTGACCCCGGGTGTCAAGGTTCACTCGTGGGTGGCAGAGGTGACCGGCCACCGTAGTACATGCCACATCCGAGTGTAGACACAGGGGGGTTCCCCTCGTCCAATCCGAAGCGCGCAGCGCCGAGGCAATCCAATCCGAAGCGCGCAGCGCCGAGGTGCCGCGCTGAGGTAGTCCATCTAATCTTCTTCACCAGTGGAGCAGCAGGGCCGTCTAGAAGGGAGGGGTCACTCCTGTCTCCTCCCCCTGAGTCCGGTCAGGAGGAGTGACTCGTAAAGCAGCGGAGCCGGTAAAACCGTGGTCCAAGCCTGAGGCCGGCTTGAAAATCAACCGTAGCCACGTCTTGAAAATCAACCGTGGTCCAAGCCTGAGGCCGGCTTGAAAATCAACCGTGGTCCAAGCCTGAGGCCGGCTTGAAAATCAACCGTAGCCACGGCTTGAAAATCAACCGTAGCCACGTCAGGACTGCTTTAGATGAAGTGGTGGGGTGGGCTGGACCGTAGCCTGGGCCTACGGCCGGAGGGGTCAAAGATCCCCCCGTTGCCGTGTGAGGGCCGGATGATGTGTAGTACACATCACCGAAGGAGGGAGCTGAGACAGCTCGGTCATCAGAGATGACAGAGGATCACAGGCTATGTGCGGAGGAGCAAGTCCCCGACGGTCCAGCCCCCAGGATGGGCGATGATGCTCCAGTGGAGGCCAATCCGGGTCCTCTTCAAGAGATGGGGGGCATGAGCGTGAGTGAATGGATGCACCTGAGTGTGTGAGTGCGTGTCCTACCTTGGCCCGGTAGCTAACCTAATCTAGGGGGAGCCTGCCTGAAAATTTAAAAAGCCTATCCAGGGCCTGGTTTTGATGAGTAGAGGACATCTGCACTTGTCGTGCTGCTGGGGAGGAAAGGGGGGTTAACGGACAGGACACATGAGTGCCATGAATGCAATAAATGAGGGCGCTCTGGGGAAGAGCGCCGCAGACATACATGAGTATGTGGAAGACAGGGCATGGGAGACAGAATTAAACCCTGGGCGTGGGGGTGTGCGTGTGTGAGAGAGCGAGAGAGAGAGAGAGAGCAGTTTAGAGGAGAGCAGGTAGAGGGAGATCAGTTAGAGAGAGAACAGCTAGGGATTTTTCTGTTGAGCGCACGTGTGTGTGGGTGTGTGGGAGAGAGAGAGAGCAAGAGAGGGGCTCTTCCGAGCAAATAAAAGGTGTAGTCAAAAACGCAGAACTCCACTCCCTGGGAGGTGCCTTCCTGCTGGCACCTACCACAACATTAAGCAGGGAATCGTGAGGTTCTAACCGGCCACGACTGCAGTTTCGCTCTCCTCAGAGCTCTTCAGGTAGCAAAGTATGAAATAAAAACGTTATGCAGGTCAAGGGCCGTCCTACGACTAAGGACTATCAAGAACTCAGGGGTGACGACAAAAAGCGTCATCCCCCCTGTGCCTTGGGCGCCCACCAGAATCGGTAATCTCAATAGGGTTAGGGTTAGGGTTAGGGTTAGGTTTGGGTTAGGGTAGGGTAAAAAGAAAAACTGGACGGTCTTAGGGAGCACGGGCCTATCATTCCTGTGTTGAAAGTATAAAACAAAAGAGAGGAAGAAAAACAGAACTACAACAGAGGTTTTGTGAAATAATGTGTGTTTTCTTTTACAGGTGCTGTGTGGTGGTGGCTGAGTGGATGGTGCTGAGAATTGGAGGACCAAGGTAGGTGTGTGTATGGATACATAGCCAGGTAAGTTATGTGTGTGTATGTTATTTTTTTGGGTAATGTATGTGTAAGGATATGTATGAGTGTGTATATGTTGAGTGAAGCAGGTCTTGTATGAGATGAAGAGTGTTATGTTTTTTCATTCAGTCCCAGGGGTGTAATTGTGTTTAACTGTGTGATCCATTTTCTTTCGGCGTGTTTCCGCTGTCCACTGGACCACCCGGACCCCGACTCCACACCAGATATGATGAGGTGAGTGACGGGGTGCTCCTGGAAGTGTGTGACGAGTGTTGTTTGTAGGTGTGCCCGTGAGATATTGTATAGGTGTTGTTTGAGCCTAGTGTCTATTGATGAACCGGTTTCTCCTACGTAGTGTTTGTGGCAGAGGGTGCAGGTGATGATGTATACGGCGTTCGAGGTTTGTAAGGTGAGGTTGTCCGGGACTGGAGCTGATGTGTGACTGTGAGGGTTTGTAATGAATTTTCTGTATTTATAATGAAATGTATGAGGTTTGGCTGCTGGAGAGGGCATGGTGCTGAATTTGGTGTGTATGAGTATGTTCTGTAAGCTTTTATTTTTTCTGTATGCCGAAATGATCCTGTAGGGTTTTAGTGCGGGGTATGTGCGTTGAGCTGTGGTGAAGTTTTGTTTGAATGCATGTTGTAGGGGTCGGTTAGGGTTAGGGTTAGGGTTAGGGTTAGGTGTGGTAGCATTAACGAGGAAACACCCTGTGGGACCCCGACGGGACCACAGTTAAGGTGAGACCCCACGAAAGCACTCGCGCTTAAATCTCACTCACCCCGTCTCCAAATATAGATATGAGAGAATCGACGATCCGTCCAACAGTATTATGACCCCCAGGGTTGATACCATTGGTGTCCGAAGACTTTGGGATCATATAAAGGTCCTAAAGATTAACTAGTAATCTGATCCTTGGTCTTCATGAGTGATGGATATCAGTCTGAATATCACTGCCCACCAGGGGTTAAGAGATAATCGGTGTCCGAAGACTTTAAGACTGAGGATAGGGAGAGTATTAGTCCAGGGTGATGGGATTTAACGTATTCCAGGGGGAGGGGGGATAGGGGTAAGAAAGGAGTATGAGGGAGAGAGAGAGAGAGAGTGTGAGAGAAAGAAAAAGGGAGACAGAAAAAAAGAGCGAGAGGGGAGAGGAGAGATGACCATACAGAGTCGACACCCACGGGGCGAGGAACAATGTCGCCCACAGGGCTTAGTCAGTCCCTGCCTACCATCCAAAGGGAGGTCCCCAGGACGGGAGGAGAGGGTATAGAGGGGCAGGGGGTGGTGAGGCATGAGGAGGGGGTGCGAGAGAGGGGAGAAGAAAAAGGAGAGAGGAGAGGAGAGATGACCATACAGAGTCGACACCCACGGGGCGAGGAACACTGTTGCCCACAGGGCTTAGTCAGTCTCTACCTACCATCCAAAGAAAGAAGCCAAGGATGGGAGGAGAGGGTATAGAGGGGTTGGGTTTAGGTATAGGTCCCAAATGGTTGAGGTTAGGGTGAGGGGTCGGGATAGGGTTACTTGAGGGTCCATATGTCAGACACAGAATCGCAAGAGGGTTGGGTTTAGGTCCGAGGTCCCATGGTTAAATTGAGGTATCAGTCCCAAGTTTTAGGATTAGGCATGGGTTCCTGTCATTGGTCAGTATTAATCCAATGATCCAAAGGAGCGCCGGTGGGACAGGTCTAGGACTGTTTTTTATCTATAATAGATGTCAGTCTGAGAATCACTGCCCCTCTGGGGTCGAGATAATCGTTGTCCGAAGACTTCAGGACTGAGAGGATAGGGAGATAGGAGTCCAGAGTGATGGGATCTAACGGATTCCAGGGGGATGGGGGTAAGAAGGAGCATGAGGGAGACAGAGACGCAGAGAGAGAGAGAGAGAGAGAGAGAGACACAGAGAGAGAGAGAGAGACACAGAGAGAGAGAGAGAGAGACACAGAGAGAGAGAGAGAGAGAGAGAGAGAGAGAGAGAGAGAGAGAGACAGAGAGAGAGAGAGAGAGAGACACAGAGACACAGAGAGAGAGAGAGAGAGAGACACAGAGACACAGAGAGAGAGAGAGAGAGAGAGAGACACAGAGACACAGAGGGTTAGGGTTAGGGTTAGGGTTAGGTGTGGCAGTAATAACGAGGAAACACCCTGTGGGACCCCAACGGGACCACAGTACAGGTGAGACCCCAATTAGGCACGCGCACCTGAAACCCCACTCACTCCGTCCCCCTGAAATGAATGAATGAGCAGGAGTCTGTTTTATAGGCTCCTCCCTTTCCACTGCCAGACCTATTGACCAATAGGAGTAGCATTAGTAACTCTCAGGGAAACAATTGTCCGAAGACTTTACTACTACCTATTGTTACATAGGATATTCTTCTTGGACGTATTGTTCCTGATGATCCCATGTCCATGACTTGTTTTCTTCTTTCAAACCTGACCCTATTGGCAAATAGGAGCCTATCAGTATTAGCAACCCCCAGGGATGACATACTGTTGTCCGAAGACATTAACACTACCCATTGCTAAGGTCATCAGAATAAAAAATATCTTGTGTCCAAGTCTTCATCCAACATCTTGTGTCCAAGTCTTCTTCCAATAACCTGTGTCCAAGTCTTCTTCCAATATCCCGTGTTCAAGTCTTCATCCAACATCCTGTGTCCAAGTCTTCCTCCAAAATCCCGTGTTCAAGTCTTCATCCAACATCCTGTGTCCAAGTCTTCTTCCAATATCCCGTGTTCAAGTCTTCATCCAACATCCTGTGTCCAAGTCTTCTTCCAATATCCTGTGTTCAAGTCTTCATCCAACATCACGTGTCCAAGTCTTCCTCCAAAATCCCGTGTTCAAGTCTTCATCCAACATCCTGTGTCCAAGTCTTCTTCCAATATCCTGTGTTCAAGTCTTCATCCAACATCCTGTGTCCAAGTCTTCTTCCAATATCCTGTGTTCAAGTCTTCATCCAACATCACGTGTCCAAGTCTTCCTCCAAAATCCCGTGTTCAAGTCTTCATCCAACATCCTGTGTCCAAGTCTTCTTCCAATATCCTGTGTTCAAGTCTTCATCCAACATCCTGTGTCCAAGTCTTCTTCCAATATCCTGTGTTCAAGTCTTCATCCAACATCCTGTGTCCAAGTCTTCTGTCACTGTCTGGTCTTCTTCTTTCAGACCTAACCTTTTTTGGCAAGTAGGAGCCTATCAGCATTAACATCCCTCAGGGATGACATACTGTTGTCCGAAGACTTTAACACTACCCATTGCTAACACAAGTACAGCTGTCTTAGCGTCTGTCAGTCAAGTAAAAGTGAGAAATAAATCCAAATGTGAATCTAAATTGTGGAAACACATCATCAGTAGTATACCTAGGATCATCGGGCGTTTCGGCCTTCGAAACACTAGACACCCTCCCCATAGGCAGGCCCACCAGGGTTGATCAAATCCCCAGTGTGTGTTTCCAGTCCAATTGGTGAATCAACATATAAATTTGGAAAAATAGTCTGGTCCACAGAAAAACAGTCCATCCTAATGCAGTCTTGAGGAGTAACTGGGGATAATAAAGAAAATACAAGCGGAATACATATACATTTATTAATTAAACAGCCGCCTTGAACCAAAGCGTCTTTACAATAAAAAGTCACTTAACAATAAAACAACATGAATGTCAACAATAATACTTACCAATAACAATAACATGAATGTCAACAATAATACTTACCAATAAAAAGTCACTTAACAATAAAACAACATGAATGTCAACAATAATACAACATGAATGTCAACAATAATACTTACCTGTGCTGGGAGTAAAAGAGGGTTAGGGTTAGAAGAGAAAGCAAGGAGGGTTAGGTTTAAGACAAGAAAGAGAGAGACCCACCAGGGGCCTAGGGTTGGGGTTAGGATAGGGTGCAGGTGGGGTTAGGATCGAGAGCAGGAGGGTTGGGTTTAGGTAAGAGAAGGAGAGGGAAATTAAATCAGTGACTCATACAGGGTCGACACCCACAGGGCGAATGACACTGCTGCCCACAGGGCTTGAGTCGAATTCTCCCGTCCAGCACAAAGGAATCAATCCCAGGGGGTGGAAGGCAGAGACAGAGTAGGAAAAGCAGGGAATAGTGAGGAAGATCTGTTTGACCCGGTCCAGAATGATGTGAAAAAATCCTGTAGAAGACTGGAATGAGGAAATCCTGTTTACTTCAGTCCAGAGTGTTGTGAAAAATCTTGTTCAATCTTGTCCAGAGTGTTGTGAAAAATCCAAAAATAGGAGAGTAAGGCCACAGGCCATCTTACAAAAATTGTAGAGTGAACCAAACCTTGTAAAATATCTTCTTGAGGCAATATAGTAAATAAGAGCGGAAAGGGAAAGGGGGCAATAGGAGCAAGTAGGGCCAAGGCCCCGGCAGAGTTAGGTGTGGCAGTAATAACGAGGAAACACCCTGTGGGACCCCAACGGGACCACAGTACAGGTGAGACCCCAATTAGGCACGCGCACCTGAAACCCCACTCACTCCGTCCCCCTGAAATGAATGAATGAGCAGGAGTCTGTTTTATAGGCTCCTCCCTTTCCACTGCCAGACCTATTGACCAATAGGAGTAGCATTAGTAACCCTCAGGGAAACAATTGTCCGAAGACTTTACTACTACCTATTGTTACATAGGATATTCTTCTTGGACGTATTGTTCCTGATGATCCCATGTCCATGACTTGTTTTCTTCTTTCAAACCTGACCCTATTGGCAAATAGGAGCCTATCAGTATTAGCAACCCCCAGGGATGACATACTGTTGTCCGAAGACATTAACACTACCCATTGCTAAGGTCATCAGAATAAAAAATATCTTGTGTCCAAGTCTTCATCCAACATCTTGTGTCCAAGTCTTCTTCCAATAACCTGTGTCCAAGTCTTCTTCCAATATCCCGTGTTCAAGTCTTCATCCAACATCCTGTGTCCAAGTCTTCCTCCAAAATCCCGTGTTCAAGTCTTCATCCAACATCCTGTGTCCAAGTCTTCTTCCAATATCCCGTGTTCAAGTCTTCATCCAACATCCTGTGTCCAAGTCTTCTTCCAATATCCTGTGTTCAAGTCTTCATCCAACATCACGTGTCCAAGTCTTCCTCCAAAATCCCGTGTTCAAGTCTTCATCCAACATCCTGTGTCCAAGTCTTCTTCCAATATCCTGTGTTCAAGTCTTCATCCAACATCCTGTGTCCAAGTCTTCTTCCAATATC
Organism: Osmerus eperlanus; assembly: GCF_963692335.1. Classification (NCBI taxonomy): domain Eukaryota; kingdom Metazoa; phylum Chordata; class Actinopteri; order Osmeriformes; family Osmeridae; genus Osmerus; species Osmerus eperlanus. The sequence goes on along the minus strand of NC_085039.1, from coordinate 12,635 downwards.
CTGTGTTCAAGTCTTCATCCAACATCCTGTGTCCAAGTCTTCTGTCACTGTCTGGTCTTCTTCTTTCAGACCTAACCTTTTTTGGCAAGTAGGAGCCTATCAGCATTAACATCCCTCAGGGATGACATACTGTTGTCCGAAGACTTTAACACTACCCATTGCTAACACAAGTACAGCTGTCTTAGCGTCTGTCAGTCAAGTAAAAGTGAGAAATAAATCCAAATGTGAATCTAAATTGTGGAAACACATCATCAGTAGTATACCTAGGATCATCGGGCGTTTCGGCCTTCGAAACACTAGACACCCTCCCCATAGGCAGGCCCACCAGGGTTGATCAAATCCCCAGTGTGTGTTTCCAGTCCAATTGGTGAATCAACATATAAATTTGGAAAAATAGTCTGGTCCACAGAAAAACAGTCCATCCTAATGCAGTCTTGAGGAGTAACTGGGGATAATAAAGAAAATACAAGCGGAATACATATACATTTATTAATTAAACAGCCGCCTTGAACCAAAGCGTCTTTACAATAAAAAGTCACTTAACAATAAAACAACATGAATGTCAACAATAATACTTACCAATAACAATAACATGAATGTCAACAATAATACTTACCAATAAAAAGTCACTTAACAATAAAACAACATGAATGTCAACAATAATACAACATGAATGTCAACAATAATACTTACCTGTGCTGGGAGTAAAAGAGGGTTAGGGTTAGAAGAGAAAGCAAGGAGGGTTAGGTTTAAGACAAGAAAGAGAGAGACCCACCAGGGGCCTAGGGTTGGGGTTAGGATAGGGTGCAGGTGGGGTTAGGATCGAGAGCAGGAGGGTTGGGTTTAGGTAAGAGAAGGAGAGGGAAATTAAATCAGTGACTCATACAGGGTCGACACCCACAGGGCGAATGACACTGCTGCCCACAGGGCTTGAGTCGAATTCTCCCGTCCAGCCCAAAGGAATCAATCCCAGGGGGTGGAAGGCAGAGACAGAGTAGGAAAAGCAGGGAATAGTGAGGAAGATCTGTTTGACCCGGTCCAGAATGATGTGAAAAAATCCTGTAGAAGACTGGAATGAGGAAATCCTGTTTACTTCAGTCCAGAGTGTTGTGAAAAATCTTGTTCAATCTTGTCCAGAGTGTTGTGAAAAATCCAAAAATAGGAGAGTAAGGCCACAGGCCATCTTACAAAAATTGTAGAGTGAACCAAACCTTGTAAAATATCTTCTTGAGGCAATATAGTAAATAAGAGCGGAAAGGGAAAGGGGGCAATAGGAGCAAGTAGGGCCAAGGCCCCGGCAGAGTTAGGTGTGGCAGTAATAACGAGGAAACACCCTGTGGGACCCCAACGGGACCACAGTACAGGTGAGACCCCAATTAGGCACGCGCACCTGAAACCCCACTCACTCCGTCCCCCTGAAATGAATGAATGAGCAGGAGTCTGTTTTATAGGCTCCTCCCTTTCCACTGCCAGACCTATTGACCAATAGGAGTAGCATTAGTAACCCTCAGGGAAACAATTGTCCGAAGACTTTACTACTACCTATTGTTACATAGGATATTCTTCTTGGACGTATTGTTCCTGATGATCCCATGTCCATGACTTGTTTTCTTCTTTCAAACCTGACCCTATTGGCAAATAGGAGCCTATCAGTATTAGCAACCCCCAGGGATGACATACTGTTGTCCGAAGACATTAACACTACCCATTGCTAAGGTCATCAGAATAAAAAATATCTTGTGTCCAAGTCTTCATCCAACATCTTGTGTCCAAGTCTTCTTCCAATAACCTGTGTCCAAGTCTTCTTCCAATATCCCGTGTTCAAGTCTTCATCCAACATCCTGTGTCCAAGTCTTCCTCCAAAATCCCGTGTTCAAGTCTTCATCCAACATCCTGTGTCCAAGTCTTCTTCCAATATCCCGTGTTCAAGTCTTCATCCAACATCCTGTGTCCAAGTCTTCTTCCAATATCCTGTGTTCAAGTCTTCATCCAACATCACGTGTCCAAGTCTTCCTCCAAAATCCCGTGTTCAAGTCTTCATCCAACATCCTGTGTCCAAGTCTTCTTCCAATATCCTGTGTTCAAGTCTTCATCCAACATCCTGTGTCCAAGTCTTCTTCCAATATCCTGTGTTCAAGTCTTCATCCAACATCCTGTGTCCAAGTCTTCTGTCACTGTCTGGTCTTCTTCTTTCAGACCTAACCTTTTTTGGCAAGTAGGAGCCTATCAGCATTAACATCCCTCAGGGATGACATACTGTTGTCCGAAGACTTTAACACTACCCATTGCTAACACAAGTACAGCTGTCTTAGCGTCTGTCAGTCAAGTAAAAGTGAGAAATAAATCCAAATGTGAATCTAAATTGTGGAAACACATCATCAGTAGTATACCTAGGATCATCGGGCGTTTCGGCCTTCGAAACACTAGACACCCTCCCCATAGGCAGGCCCACCAGGGTTGATCAAATCCCCAGTGTGTGTTTCCAGTCCAATTGGTGAATCAACATATAAATTTGGAAAAATAGTCTGGTCCACAGAAAAACAGTCCATCCTAATGCAGTCTTGAGGAGTAACTGGGGATAATAAAGAAAATACAAGCGGAATACATATACATTTATTAATTAAACAGCCGCCTTGAACCAAAGCGTCTTTACAATAAAAAGTCACTTAACAATAAAACAACATGAATGTCAACAATAATACTTACCAATAACAATAACATGAATGTCAACAATAATACTTACCAATAAAAAGTCACTTAACAATAAAACAACATGAATGTCAACAATAATACAACATGAATGTCAACAATAATACTTACCTGTGCTGGGAGTAAAAGAGGGTTAGGGTTAGAAGAGAAAGCAAGGAGGGTTAGGTTTAAGACAAGAAAGAGAGAGACCCACCAGGGGCCTAGGGTTGGGGTTAGGATAGGGTGCAGGTGGGGTTAGGATCGAGAGCAGGAGGGTTGGGTTTAGGTAAGAGAAGGAGAGGGAAATTAAATCAGTGACTCATACAGGGTCGACACCCACAGGGCGAATGACACTGCTGCCCACAGGGCTAGGGTTAGGGTTAGGGTTAGGGTTAGGGTTAGGGTTGTATGTCTGAGAAATCCCATCACCAAGCAGATCGGAAAACCGGTAAGCGAGGATCAGAGTGAGTGCACTGGCATCTTCCAGGGACCCCGGGATACAACGCCAAGAGACAGGGGCTAGGCCCCTCCAGGAACCCAAAAGGGGACCCAGGCCGGGTGTCCAGTGGTACGCAAGCCACCCAACCTCCGGAGTGGAGGAGAACACTCAGGGGGACAGGAAACAGAGGTGGGCACATGGATAGCCCGTCTCTGTATCCACCTAGGCACGCCAGTGAAACAGTGTCAAAGCTCAGGTGGGTGGGGTGATGGTGTGTCGTGGAGGGGGTGATGATTACCGTGGTGAGGGAGGCGCTGACGGGGGGCAAGGGGGCCTTTGGAAAGGTAGTATAGCGGAGTATAGCGCGCTCAGCCGCGGAAGCTGACGCAGGCGTGAGGTGGTGGTCGATGCATCAGGGGCATTGGTGTCCGGGGGTGGCGGGGGGGTTTTTTTGAGGCCCGTGCCAGCGGCCATTGAGATGGTGAAGCACCGGGTCCTCTTTAAAGGCAGGTGATTAAGGTGGAGCCAAGGGGCGAGCGTTGAGGCCCTTGGGGTAGAGTGAGGATAGTCTCCAGATCCATTTCTGTTCACATGCGCGGCGTTGTCGGGGCGTCCAGGTGGGTCCGCACTCAAGGCCGCACATGTGAAGGGAGTCAACCCCATGACGAAGAAAGTGGGGGACAAGATGAGTGTCCAGACGGCGGCAGTTATTGACCTCATAGAGGTGTTGAGTGAGGCGTGTTTGGAGGGAAGTGCCTGTCTCTCCAACATAACGCAGGTCACATGAAGTGCAGGTGAGCATGTAGACAGCGTTACATGTTGAGGGCGGCAGAGGGGCGAGGTGGAGTGTGGCTCCGAGTGCAGGGCACCGCACAACATCAAGGGGTCCGAAGTGTGCGGGGGCCTGTACGGGTGTGGGGTTGAGGGGCCTCAGACCGCTGCGGACCAGAAACTGGCCCAGACTGCGGTTTTTGCGGTAGGCCGAGATGAGGGACGCGTCCTCGAGCGTGCCCGACCCCCTCAGATGCGTCTGGAGGTTGTTCTTGAGTCTTTGATTGAGGAGACGACTGCGACGGCTGAAGGTGGTCACGAGGGGGATGTTGTGGAGGGTTTCCCTGGGGGGCCGCACCACTCGGAACGTGCTAAGAGCACTTCTGAGGAGGCGGCGTGAGTAGCCCCTCTGGACCAGGACCTGGAAAAGGGTGTGGGTGGCAGCAAGGAAGTCATCACGCTGCGTGCAGATTCTATGGAATCGCAGCAGCTGTGATTTAACCACCCCGGGAAACGTGTGTTTCGGGTGGTAGCTGTCCATGTGCAGGAGGGCGTGTGTATCCGTGTCCTTGAAGAAAACCTTGACGTCCAGGCGGCGGGATGTGGGGAAATCCGGGCCTTTGAAGGTGGTGGTGTCCAGGAAGTCCATGCTGGTCCCATGAAGAACAGACTTTACCTTAATGGAGGCGTGGTGGGAGTTGAGGACGTCCACAAAGGTGTTGAAGTCCTCCCGTGGGTGTGGCCACACTCCCCAGATGTCATCTAGGTATCTGAGGTAGTGGGAGGGTTGCAGAGGGCACTTGGGAAGAACATCCGCTTCCCACCTAGCCATATATATGTCCGCGTAGGCGGGGGCGAACTTCTTACCCATGGCCACGCCTTTGAGTTGCAGGTAATGTTTACCGTTAAACTCAAAGTCGTTTTTGGTGAGCGCGATTTCGAGTAACTGCATGATGTACCTGTCAGGGCGGCCCTCTTTGGGGTGCAACAGCAGTATTTGCTCGATCGCTCGCAAACCCTCGGGAGCCTCAATGTTGGTGTAGAGGCTATCCACATCCATGGAGAAGAGGAGGTCGCTCTCATTGAGTAGCGCGGCTCTGACCTTGGCTATGAAGTCATACGTGTCTTTCACATAGCTGGGGTGCAGGTGGGAAAGCGGGTTGAGGAAGGAGTCAATGTACTCCGAAATGCCATAGGTCTCACTACCGCAGTCGGATACGATGGGTCTACCAGCAGGTATCTGATAAGGGACGGGCCAGGAGGCTGGATCCTTATGGATCTTAGGTAAGAGATAAAATTTCCTGGGTTTGGGGTCGTCCTCCCCCATCAGATAAAACCGCTGTCTGGGCACCAAGTGGCCCAGTCTCGCCAAACGCGCGAGAATCCGATTAATCTCGGCGGCGGTAGTGAAGTACAGAGGCATATCGAGTGCGCGGTAGTACTCCGGCATGGTGAGCTGCCTTTCCGCTTCTTGGATGTAATGTTCCCGGTCCATGATCACTACAGCGGAACCCTTGTCCGCCGGTTTGATGATTAGATGTGCGTCGTGGCGCAGTTGTCTGAGGGCCACGACTTCCTCCTGGGTGAGGTTAGGGGTGTCATCTCCGTCATTGGGGAGAGAGTCGGCAGACCGCAGATCCGTCCTCACCAGATTGTGGATGACCGGGGGCAGCTGGTTGTCCCTGGGCGCCCAGAAGGACTTGGGGAGAAACCGAGTGCGTTTAGATGGATCCGTCTGTTCCCGTCCTTCGAAAAATGCGGCCAGTTTGAGTCTGCGGTGGTAGGCCGCAATTTCAAGGCGCATGCTGGGAGGGCTCCTGTGCCCTATGTTAAGGGTGGGGACGAAGGAGAGGCCCTTAAGCAGGAGGGAGACCTGAGCAGGGGATGGTCTGAAATGGGCGGAGAGGTTGACCAGGCCCTTCCTCTCGACCAGAGCCTGATTGGGGGGACCCACCAGGTTCAAGAAGTTGGACCAGTGTTTCAGGATGGCCCAGGCCGTAGGAGTGGACCAGTGGAGATGGTCCGCTTCAGTGTGGAACAGCAATTCAGGAAGAAGGGGGATGGTGGACGCGAAGGTGGGGAGGGACCGGTTGATGTGTGTCACGTTGTCCCTCTCGGTGGGTGGTAGGCCGGGGTCCGTGTTGATGAGCGGGACCCAGATGGACGCGTGTGGAAAGGCAGTGGAGGCCCGTCTAAGCATGGTCCGAGCCTGTAGGACGGAGGCGTCCGGAGTTGCAGATCGGTCCTTAAGGCCAAAGGACAGGACGACCTGTTTGACATGTGTGACAGGGGCTACAATGCCGCTAAGAATGTTAGTGGCATGGGAAAATGTAGCCCCCGGGTAGCAATCCACTTGTACATGGTCAAAGAGGATTGGTGGGAGGCGATGGAGGTTGGAATCCCCCATTATCACCGTCCTCTTGACCGGGGTCAAAGACCAAAGGTGCTTGGTGCCCCTGTGTTCATGGCAGGTGTACGCGGGAAGCGGACGCGCGTCTGCAGCGCGCACCGCTATCACCGGTGTGGATGGCGTGGCAGTGGCTGTGGGGGGGATAACAATATCCGGATGGCCAAGGAGAAGGTGACGCAGGGGCGTGGATAACTCATCGTTCACAGGGATGATAATAGGCGATGAAGCAAGGGGGGGCGGAGAGGGCGGGAGACGAGGAGGGGGGGACGAGGGTGTCGTCAGGGGGCGTGGGCGGAGTCCGGGGGATTGGTGGTGGTGGGTGGAAGAATGTGGACCGTCCCGTAGGCGACGGGAGGAGTGGGAATCATCCCGGGGGCGGTGGGGTGAGGGAGACATTCTAGGGGAGGGGAGGAGGAGAAAAAGGAGAGAGGGAGAGAGAGAGAGAGAGAGAGGTGTGAGTGTGTGAATGGAGGAGTGTGTGAGTAAGTGGGTGGGTGGGTGTCCCACCGTACCAGGTGGTTAACACTGATATGAGGGATAAATGGACCAAGTGCCAAAATAACAAAGGGGAAGTGAGAAGACAAAAATGTCAAACCCCAGTCCTGTAGATGAGTAGAACGGTCCGGGGGGATGAGCTGCGGAAGGAAGGGGTCGTTAGCAGCAACACACGAGTGTGATGAAGCGGAAAGGAGAGTGTCAGAAGGTGGACACCGCAGACATACATGAGTATGATGAGAGAGGAGAGAGCGTGCGTGTAAGGGAGTGAGCACAAGAGAGAGAGAGAGAGAGAGAGAGAGAGAGAGAGAGAGAGAGAGAGAGAGAGAGAGAGAGAGAGAGAGAGGGGTAAAGAGAGCGTGAGGGTGCTTCTCAGAGCAAATAAAAGTTGCAGTCCAAAACGTAGACATCGCACTCCGGGTAGAGCTACCTGTAAGCCCTGACCAGAATAAACGGAGCGAACGCGATGGCTAACTGGCCGCGACCGGTTTCGTCCCCCATTAGAAGCCGGGACTCGTCAGGCGGTTGCCAAATGAAGGGAGCACAGGTAAAATGGGGGCGGCCTACGGCTACGAATCAACAGGGGCAGCCTGGGTGGCATGGAGAATGTGGAAAAAATAGTAAAAATACACATCACCAGTCCCCCAGGTGGCCTCAGGTGATTCACCAGAAGCGGTAATTGAGTAGGTATAAACTAGGGAAAAGATGAGAGGTGGGGAGAGAGAGAGAGAGAGAGAGAGGGAGAGAGAGAGAGAGAGAGAGAGAGAGAGAGAGAGAGAGAGAGAGAGAGAGGGGGTAATGGAGGGACAGGGGGGTGGGTAAGTGGGCGCAGGCACGAGAGAAGGTGGGAGGCACGTGTAGGTGATGGAAGGCTGGGTCGTGTCGGATGGATGAGGGGTGAAGCTGGGATACAGAGAGTGACACAGGAGGAATATGGGGGGGGGGGGGGGGGGGGGGGGGGGGGGAATTGGGTTTAGGTATGAGGTAAAGGGTTGTGTTTAGGGTAGGAGAGAGGGAAGGAGATCAAGGGGGGGACACAGAAGGTTGAGGCAGGGAAGGGTTGGGGGGGGGGGTTTTGGGTTTAGGTATGAGGTCAAGGGTCAAGAGAGAGTAGAGGATAGATGAGGGGTGAAGCTAGGGCATATAGAGGCGTGTGACTGTGGAGTGTGTGGCAGGCTGGACGGGGGGTAGGCCCAAGCAGCAATAGTGTGATGGATGGTGTATGTGGGAGAGAGTGGGAGAGGAGAGGAAAGGGACCAGGAGGGCAGAGGATAGATGAGGGGTGAAGCTAGGGAACAGAGAGTGAAATGGAAGAAAGGTAGGCTCAGGTGGCAGCAGGTGAAGGTGGAAGGGAGTGTGTGAGTGGCACAAAAGGTGGGAGTAAGAACAGAGATGGCTGAGAGGCGTGTGTGTGGCGTGTGTGACAAGCTGGGTGGGAGGTAGGCCCAGGCAGCAGTATGTGTGATGGATGATGTGTATGTGAGAAAGTGAGAGAGGAGAGAGGGGAGAGGGGAGAGGAGAGGGGGGAGGGGAAGGATCAGGAGAGCAGAGGATAGAGGAGGGGTGGAGCCAGGTCACAGTGGGTGACATGAGGGAGTGTGAAAACCCAGGCATGGCAGAGAGGCGTGTGACTGTGGAGTGTGTGGCAGGCTGGACGGGGGGTAGGCCCAAGCAGCAATATGTGTGATGGATGGTGTGTGTGGGAGAGAGTGGGAGAGGAGAGGAAAGGGACCAGGAGGGCAGAGGATGGATGAGGGGTGAAGCTGGGATACAGAGAGTGACACAGGAGGAATATGGGGGGGGGGGGGGGGGAAAGGTTGGGTTTAGGTATGAGGTAAAGGGTTGTGTTTAGGGTAGGAGAGAGGGAAGGAGATCAAGGGGGGGACACAGAAGGTTGAGGCAGGGAAGGGTTGGGGGGGGGGGGGGGGTTTGGGTTTAGGTATGAGGTCAAGGGTCAAGAGAGAGTAGAGGATAGATGAGGGGTGAAGCTAGGGCATATAGAGGCGTGTGACTGTGGAGTGTGTGGCAGGCTGGATGGGGGGTAGGCCCAAGCAGCAATAGTGTGATGGATGGTGTATGTGGGAGAGAGTGGGAGAGGAGAGGAAAGGGACCAGGAGGGCAGAGGATAGATGAGGGGTGAAGCTAGGGAACAGAGAGTGAAATGGAAGAAAGGTAGGCTCAGGTGGCAGCAGGTGAAGGTGGAAGGGAGTGTGTGAGTGGCACAAAAGGTAGGAGTAAGAACAGAGATGGCTGAGAGGCGTGTGTGTGGCGTGTGTGACAAGCTGGGTGGGAGGTAGGCCCAGGCAGCAGTATGTGTGATGGATGATGTGTATGTGAGAAAGTGAGAGAGGAGAGAGGGGAGAGGGGAGAGGAGAGGGGGGAGGGGAAGGATCAGGAGAGCAGAGGATAGAGGAGGGGTGGAGCCAGGTCACAGTGGGTGACATGAGGGAGTGTGAAAACCCAGGCATGGCAGAGAGGCGTGTGACTGTGGAGTGTGTGGCAGGCTGGACGGGGGGTAGGCCCAAGCAGCAATATGTGTGATGGATGGTGTGTGTGGGAGAGAGTGGGAGAGGAGAGGAAAGGGACCAGGAGGGCAGAGGATGGATGAGGGGTGAAGCTGGGATACAGAGAGTGACACAGGAGGAATATGGGGGGGGGGGGGGGGGGGAAAGGTTGGGTTTAGGTAAGAGGTCAAGGGTTGTGTTTAGGGTAGGAGAGAGGGAAGGAGATCAAGGGGGGACACAGAAGGTTGAGGCAGGGAAGGGTTGGGGGGGGGGGGGGGGGTTTGGTATGAGGTCAAGGGTCAAGAGAGAGTAGAGGATAGATGAGGGGTGAAGCTAGGGAACAGAGAGTGAAATAGAAAGGTAGGCTCAGGTGGCAGCAGGTGAAGGTGGAAGGGAGTGTGTGAGTGGCACAAAAGGTGGGAGTAAGAACAGAGATGGCTGAGAGGCGTGTGTGTGGCGTGTGTGACAGGCTGGGTGGGAGGTAGGTCCAGGCAGCAGTATGTGTGATGGATGGTGTGTGTGAGAGAGAGTGGGAGAGGAGAGGAAAGGGACCAGGAGGGCAGAGGATGGATGAGGGGTGAAGCTGGGATACAGAGAGTGACACAGGAGGAATATGGGGGGGGGGGGGGGGAGGTTGGGTTTAGGTATAAGGTCAAGGGTTGTGTTTAGGGTAGGAGAGAGGGAAGGAGATCAAGGGGGGGATACAGAAGGTTGAGGCAGGGAAGGGTTGGGGGGGGGGTGGTTTGGTTTTAGGTATGAGGTCAAGGGTCAAGAGAGAGTAGAGGATAGATGAGGGGTGAAGCTAGGGAACAGAGAGTGAAATAGAAAGGTAGGCCCAGGTGGCAGCAGGTGAAGGTGGAAGGGAGTGTGTGAGTGGCACAAAAGGTGGGAGTAAGAACAGAGATGGCTGAGGGGCGTGTGTGTGGCGTGTGTGACAGGCTGGGTGGGAGGTAGGCCCAGGCAGCAGTATGTGTGATGGATGATGTGTATGTGAGAGAGTGAGAGAGGAGAGAGGGGAGAGGAGAGGGGGGAGGGGAAGGATCAGGAGAGCAGGGGATAGAGGAGGGGTGGAGCCAGGTCACAGTGGGTGACATGAGGGAGTGTGAAAACCCAGGCATGGCAGAGAGGCGTGTGACTGTGGCGTGTGCGACAGGCTGGGTGGGAGGTAGGCCCAGGCAGCAGTATGTGTGATGGATGATGTGTGTGGGAGAGAGTGAGAGAGGAGAAGGATCAGGAGAGCAGAGGATAGAGGGGTGAAGCCAAGTTACAGTGGGTGACATGAGGGAGTGTGAGAACCCAGGCAGGACAGAGAGGCGTGTGACTGTGGAGTGTGTGGTAGGCTGGACGGGGGGTAGGCCCAAGCAGCAATGTGTGATGGATGGTGTGTGTGGGAGAGAGTGAGAGAGGAGAGGAAAGGGACCAGGAGGGCAGAGGATAGATGAGGGGTGAAGCTGGGACACAGAGAGTGACACAGAAGGAGGGGGGGGGGGGGTTTGGGTTTAGGTATGAGGTCAAGGGTCAAGAGAGAGTAGAGGATAGATGAGGGGTGAAGCTAGGGCATATAGAGGCGTGTGACTGTGGAGTGTGTGGCAGGCTGGACGGGGGGTAGGCCCAAGCAGCAATATGTGTGATGGATGGTGTGTGTGGTAGAGAGTGAGAGAGGAGAGGAAAGGGACCAGGAGGGCAGAGGATAGATGAGGGGTGAAGCTAGGGAACAGAGAGTGAAATGGAAGAAAGGTAGGCTCAGGTGGCAGCAGGTGAAGGTGGAAGGGAGTGTGTGAGTGGCACAAAAGGTGGGAGTAAGAACAGAGATGGCTGAGAGGCGTGTGTGTGGCGTGTGTGACAGGCTGGGTGGGAGGTAGGCCCAGGCAGCAGTATGTGTGATGGATGATGTGTGTGGGAGAGAGTGAGAGAGGAGAGGAGAGAAGAAGGATCAGGAGAGCAGAGGATAGAGGGGTGAAGCCAGGTCACAGTGGGTGACATGAGGGCGTGTGAGAACCCAGGCGGGACAGAGAGGCGTGTGACTGTGGAGTGTGTGGTAGGCTGGACGGAGGGTAGGCCCAAGCAGCAATGTGTGATGGATGGTGTGTGTGGGAGAGAGTGAGAGGGGAGAGGGACCAGGAGGGCAGAAGATAGATGAGGGGTGAAGCTGGGACACAGAGAGTGAAATGGAAGAAAGGTAGGCTCAGGTGGCAGCAGGTGAAGGTGGAAGGGAGTGTGTGAGTGGCACAAAAGGTGGGAGTAAGAACAGAGATGGCTGAGAGGCGTGTGTGTGGCGTGTGTGACAGGCTGGGTGGGAGGTAGGCCCAGGCAGCAGTATGTGTGATGGATGATGAGTATGTGAGAGAGTGAAAGAGGAGAGAGGGGAAGGATCAGGAGAGCAGAGGATAGAGGAGGGGTGGAACCAGGTCACAGTGGGTGACATGAGGGAGTGTGAAAGCCCAGGCATGGCAGGGAGGCGTGTGACTGTGGAGTGTGTGGCAGGCTGGACGGGGGGTAGGCCCAAGCAGCAATATGTGTGATGGATGGTGTGTGTGGGAGAGAGTGAGAGAGGAGAGGAAAGGGACCAGGAGGGCAGAGGATAGATGAGGGGTGAAGCTAGGGAACAGAGAGTGACACAGAAGGAGGGGGGGGGGGGGGGGGGGGTTTGGGTTTAGGTATGAGGGTCAAGGGAGAGTAGAGGATAGACCAGGGGTGAAGCTAGGGCACAGAGAGTGACAGAGAAGGAGGGGGGGGGGGGTTTTAGGCCCGAGTGGCAATATGTGTGGAAGGACAGGTGTGTAGTAGAGAGGGAGAGGGGGAGACCAGTAGGAGAGGGTAGAGGGAGGGAGAGAGAGAGAGGGGAGAGGAGATCAGGAACGTGTGTGTGAATAATAAGGGGGATGTAGGAGAGAGTTGCAAGACAGAAATTGTATGAGACAAGTGGAGAATCTAATTGTAGCTAGGTAAATGTGGAGGGAAGAGACTGGTCTAGAACAGAAGACTAGTCCAGACCAAGAAGGGTAGTGTGAGACCAGAGGGTAGCGCTAGTAAACTAGCAGGGAGTTAAGCTCCAGGGGGAGAAGAGACAAAATGGATGCACGGGAGAGAGAAGGCAATAGTAATGACAACCACAGGTAAAATAACAATATACTTACAAACCAAGATGGAAAGGGGGATGAAGGAGGAGTGGAAGTTGAGGGCTGGAGGACAGGAGACGAGGAGCCAGGTGGAGCAGGGAAATGGCGGAGTGGAGTGGTGATGGAAAATATATATTGATGCGGAAAACAGCCGGAGGAATGTAGAAAATTGGTGGAAAAATAGGATAAAAAGTGCAGGAGCGGCGAGC